>NC_064641.1:341068585-341796085 GCF_023864345.2 Schistocerca serialis cubense | reverse complement strand
AATGAGGCGGGATTTAGGAATAATTGGTAACAAAAAAAAATTATTAGGTATATGAAAATGTCTAAAAACAGTGCAAATAGTTCTTGATTTTAAGACATATGATTCGATAGACAGGCACGCCTTCCTCAAATTCCTGAAAGAATCTAAGCAGCTTGGAAAAATCTGCAGATTACTGAAGTAAGATAACTCGATTGGCAGCCCTGCCGCAGAACGCACACGGTTCAATAATAACCTCACGAAGATAAGTAGTTAATACAATAATAACTGTCAATTAAGTTAATATTACACTATAAAGAAGTTAATTAGAGTGTTTTTCATATTATGTATTGAAGGTTTAACTTGTTACAAAGTATTTCTCGAAACGAACCAAAACACAACCAAGAGCAGGTTTCCACGTACTTCGGACGTAACTTAACATATTAATTTAATATATTTGCTTAAAGTCCTCCCCCCATGAGCAATGGACCACGCCGTTGGTGGGGAGGCTTGCGTGCCTCAGCGATACAGATAGCCGTACTGTAGGTGCAACCACAACAGAGAGTTATCTGTTGAGAGGCCAGACAAACGTGTGGTTCCTGAGGAAGGGCAGCAGCCTTTTCAGTAGTTGCAGGGGCAACAGTGTAGATGACTGACTGATCTGGCCTTGTAACACTAACCAGAACGGTCTTGCTGAGCTGGTACTGCGAATAGCTGAAGGCAAGGGGAAACTACAGCCGTAATTTTTACCATTTTCCCCGAGGGCATGCAGCTTTACTGTATGGTTAAATGATGATGGCTTCCTCTTGGGCAAAATTTTCCGGAGGGAAAATAGTCACCCATTCGGATCTCCGGGAGGCAACTACTCAAGTGGAAGTCGCTATCAGCAGAAAGAAAACTGGCGTTCTACAGATCTGAGTGTGGAACGTCAGATCCCCTAATTGGGCAGGTAGGATAGAAAATTTAAAAAGCGAAATGGATAGGTTAAATTTCGATATAGTGGAAATTAGTGAAGTTTGGTGGCAGGAGGAACAAGACTTCTGGTCAGGTGAATATAGGGTTATAAATACAAAATCAAATAGGGGTAATGCAGGAGTAAGTTAATAATGAATAAAAAAATAGGAGTGCAGGTAAGTTGCTACAAACAGCATAGTGACCGCATTATTGTGGCTAAGATAGGCACGAAGCCCACGCCTATTAAAGTAGTACAAGTTCATATGCCAACTAGCTCTGCAGATGATGAAGAAATTGATGAAATGTATGATGAGATAAAAGAAATTATTCAGGTAGTGAGGCGAGACGAAAATTTAATAGTCATGGGTGACTGGAATTCGATAGTAGGAAAGGGAGAGAAGGAAACATAGTAGGTGAATATGGATTGGGGGTAAGAAATGAAATAGGAAGCTGTCTGGCAGAATTTTGCACAGAGCATAACTTAATAATAGCTAACACTTGGTTAAGAAATCTGAAAGGAAGGTTGTATATATGGAAGAATCCTGGAGATACTAGAAGGTATCAGATAGATTGTATAATGGTAAGACAGAGATTTACGAAACAGGTTTTAAATTGTACGACGTATCCAGGGCCAAATGTGGACTATTACCACAATCTATTGCTTACAAACTGTAGATTAAAGCTGGAGAAACTGCAACAACGTAAGAATTTAAGAGGATAGGACCTGGATAAACTGACAGAACCTATGGATGTACAGAGTTTCAGGGAGAGGATAAGGGAACAATTGACAGGAATTGGGGAAAGAAATACAGTAGAAGAAGAATGGGTAGCTTTGAGGGACGAAGTATTGAAGGCAGCAGAGGATCAAGTAGGTAAAAGTACGAGGGCTAGTAAAACTCCTTGGGTAACAAAGGAAATATTGAATTTAATTGATGAAAGCAGAAAATATAAAAATGCAGTAAATGAAGCAGGCAAAAAGGAATAAAAACGTCTCAAAAATGAGATCGACAGGAAGTGCAAAATGGCTAAGCAGGCATGGCTAGAGGACAAATGTAAGGATGTAGAGGCTTATCTCACTAAGGGTAAAATGGATACTGCGTACAGGGAAATTAAAGAGACCCTTGGAGAAAAGAGAACCACTTGTATGAATACCAAGAGCTCAGATGGAAACCCAGTTCTAAGGAAAGAAGGGAGAGTAGAAAGGTGGATGGAGTATATAGAGGGTCTATACAAAGGCGATGTACTTGAGGACCATATTATGGAAATGGAAGAGGATGTAGATGAATATGAAATGGGAGATATGATACTGCGTGAAGAGTTTCACGGAGTACTGAAACACATGAGTTGAGACATGGCCCCGGGAGTAGACAACATCAAATTAGAGCTAATGATAGCCTTGGGAGAGCGAGTCCTGACAGAAATCTACTATCTGCTGAGCAAAATGTATGAGACAGGCGAAATACCCTCCGACTTCTACAAGAATATAATAAATCCGATCCCAAGGAAGGCAGGTGTTTATAGATGTGAAAATTACCGAACTATCACTTTAATAAGTTATGGCTAAAAACCTAACACAGTTTCCTTACAGACGAATGGAAAAACTGGTAGAAGCCCACCTCGGGGAAGATCAGTTTGGGCTCCGTAGATATGTTGGAACATGTGAGGCAATACTGATCCTACGACTTATCTTAGAAAATAGATTAAGGAAAGGCAAATCTACGTGTCTAGCATTTTTAGACTTAGAGAAAGCTTTTGCAGTGCTGATTGGAATAGTCTCTTTCAAATTCTAAAGGCGGTAGGGGCAAAATACAGGGAGCGAAAGGCTATTTACAATTTGTACAGAAACTAGATGGCGCCGGCCGGAGATGCCGTGCGGTTCTCGGCACTACAGTATGGAGCCGAACGACCGCTTCGGTCGCAGGTTCGAATCCTGCCTCGGGTATGGATGTGTGTGATGTCCTTAGGTTAGTTAGGTTTAATTAATTCTAAGTTCTAGGCGACTGATGACCTCAGAAGTTAAGTCGCATTGTGCTCAGTGTTCAGAGCCATTTGAACCAAACCTGATGGCAGTTATAAGAGTCGAGCGGCATGAAACGGAATCAGCGGTTGGGAAGGGAGTGAGATAGGACTGTAGCCTCTCCCCGATGTTATTCAATCTGTATATTGAGCAAGCAGTAAAGGAAATAAAAGAAAAGTTCGGAGTAGGTATAAAAAACCATTTACAAGAAATAAAAACTTTGAGGTTCGCCTATGACATTGGTAATTCTGTCAGAGGGAGCAAAGGACTTGGAAGAGCAGTTGAACGGAATGGACAGACTCTTGAATGGAGGATATAAGATGAACATCAACAAAAGCAAAACGAGGATAATGGAATGTAGTCGAATTAAGTCGGGTGATGCTGAGAGAATTAGATTAGGAAATGAGACACTTAAAGTAGTAAAGGTGTTTTGCTATTTGGGGAGCAATAAAACTGACGATAGTTGAAGTAGAGAGGATATAAAATGTAGACTGGCATTGGCAAGAAAAGCGTTTCTGAAGAAGAGAAATATGTTATAATCGAGTATAGATTTAAGTGTCAGGAAGTCGTTTCTGAATGTATTTGTATGGAGTGTAGCCATGTATGGAAGTGAAACATGGACGATAATTAGTTCGTACAAGAAGAGAATAGAAGCTTTCGAAATGTGGTGCTGCAGAAGAATGCTGAACACTAGATGGGTAGATCACATAACTAACGAGGAGATATTGAATAGAATTGGGGAGGAGTTTGTGGCACAACTTGACAAGAAGAAGGGATCAGTTGGTAGGACATGTTCTGAGGCTTCAAGGGATCACAAATTTAGCATTGGAGGGCAGCGTGGATGGTAAAAATCGTAGAGGGAGACCAAGAGATGAATACACGGAGCAGGTTCAGAAAGATGTAGGTTGCAGTACGTACTGGGAGATGAAGAAACTTGCACAGGATAGAGTAGCATGTAGAGCTGCATCAAACCAGTCTCAGGACTGAAGACCACAATAACAAGGTTTGCTTAAGTATTAAGTGAATAATTTAGGTTTTATTCATCACACATGTGTTTAGTAGCGCCGCATCTACTCGGGGAATTACAGGTTATAAGTTCCACCTTTTATTTTATTTCAAAACGTGCAAAGTACAAATCACGCATACGCGATCTTAGGCCAAATTTTTCGGGGAATACAAGTTTCGATTTTTAACTTTTGTTTAAGTGCATTACGTTACTATATTAATAGTACACAAGTATATTAGTGCTTCACGTAAGTTTAGCGTCTTTTGTGATTTGTAGTTAATAGAATATTCCTATAATTTTCTAGATTAATTTTGTAAAAATATTGTAGTAGTAGTAGTAGTAGTAGTAGTATCTTTATTCATCCATAGACCTATTTGTACAAGGATATGACATGACAAACTATTTACAAGTTCACATCAATTTAAAATAAGCTAATTCATATACACATATATTTACAGACTTCTAGTTAGAGGCAGTCATTAACTTTATTCATGGTATACAATACCTCTTATTACAAATAACTTATTAAATAATGTAATGTCACACTGTTGACTCATATGTCACTATCAGTCACTGCACACACTATACGCACATTGTTTCACAACACACACACACACACACACACACACACACACACACACACACACACACACACACATTGGTGATCTCTGAGCCATTTTCTGTACAGCAGCTTACCATTGGCTACCCTGAAAAACTGAGTCGGCATTCCTCCATAATGAGTGAGATGTTGAGCTCTGAAAGAGGAAGAGGTGTTAGTACCGTGCTATGCATAGCTTGGGCGTAAGTATTTCTAGAAAGGAAAAAAGGAGGAAAAAACATAAAGTGATGGTGTAATGTGAAATGTTGGTTGTTTTATAATCATTATTATTATCATTTATTTGTATAACATTTTTTATCAAACCCTTACTCTGTTTTATCCATGTAATCCTTCAGTGTATAAAATGTATTGCATAACAGGTACTTTTTAGGTGCCTTTTTGAATAAGTGTATTTTAGCAATTTCTTTAATCTCTGTTGGTTATTTATTGCACAGTTATATTCCTTGGTAGAAAACGCTGTTTTGAGTTTATGTGTAAACTGAGTCTATCTCTTGTTGCATGGTCATGGACAGAGATATTTGTGCAGTAATTAACGATGTTATTTTTGATGTGTTCGACTGACTTGTAAGTGTATTAACATGGGGTGGTTAAAATCCACAGTGTTTTGATCAGACCTTTAAAATGAGTTCGACTAGTATTTTTGGTTATTATTATCATGGCTCTTTTCTGAAGTTTGAAAACTGTGTTCATATTTTGTGCATTTGTTCCACAAAAAAGAATGCCATAGCTAAGAATTGAGTGTACATATGACTAAAATGTATCTAAAAGACACTGCATGTTACACACTGACGATAGGATTCTAAGTGCATAGCATGCTGATGACATTCGGTCTTCAAGTATACAATCATGAGCGAGAAGACTTAGAACTGCTCTATGAAAGTTAGTTCTGGGTTTCTGTGCAACTGTTGTGACAGATAGTTACGTTGAGGGATGGGGCAAGAAGGGAAGATTAGAGCCCTTAAGGCTGAACTGGATAGTGCCAGTAACGGACTGATGGGATTAAGGGTGGAGAAGAGTGAAGACAGGTGGCAAGTGGTTGCAAGGAACAGGAACCACAGAACGAAAACAGAATCTGACACTTTCATCATTGGCACAAACAACAGATTCGCCTTCCTACCTAAGTCAAGTAAGTAAGAGGCTCAAGTAGATGTGTACTCAGCACTCAACAGACTTCATTAGGAAACCCACTGTTTCAAAAAAAGTAGAAAGTAGGAGGAAAGTTCTGTTGTTAGGTAGTAGCCATGGAAGAGGTGTGAGCAGGATCTTGCAGGAAAAATTAGGAGACAGGCACCAGGTCACAAGTAATTTCAAGCTCAATGTATGTCTTAGCCAAGTGACAGAAGATGTAAGATCATTTTGCAATGGTTTTTCAAAGCAGGATCATGTTCTTGTAGTGGGTAGAGCTGGAAATAGTATGGATAGAGACTGGGATTACAATACTGAGTGTGACCTGGTAAAAATAACATCTGCAGTGAACCATATAAATGTTAGCTTGGTTCCTGCTTTCATGTGCTATGATGGGCCCCAATTGAGTAGGTTTGTCAGGATGGTCAATTTGAACCGTCAGCAGCTGCTTCAGGAGGCTAATTTGTCAGGAAAAGAGTAGGTTCCTGTAAATGGTATTGGTTGGTGGGACTTCGAAAGATATGGCCTATGACCTGCATCTCATTAGGCAAGGGAAGGGAAAACTGGCTGGGATGCTAGCAAACGCTTTAGTGGGGGCACTGAATCTCATGGGAGTACTTCTTTTTTAGGCTAAGATCGGTGCCTAATCATCCAGCATTGACTGAAATGCAGATTAATGAGAAGCTCAGACCGGCAGATTCTAGAGATGTTAAAGTATCTCAAAATTCTCATAACAGTACAGTGAAAATTAAAGTTAGTGTGTCACAAGATTCTCATAACAGCAAAGCGAGAAATAATGTTAGTATATTGTGTCAGAATAAACGACAAGGAAGATGAGCTTCTTGTTTGATTAGAAGATTTAGAAACTGAGAGTGAAACACATGCATTATGCCTGTCTGAAAATCATGCAGTCACAGGTATGGAAATAGAAAATGTAGGTGGATATAAGCTTTAAGCACACGTAACTAGACAGAGACACTATGGAGAGGAGGAGTTGCATTATATTGATTCTTTCAATTTGATGTCAGTTATTGATTCTCCTATTCGTGTGTTACAGGAAAGCAGTACACTGATAGATAATGTTTTTATAGACTGTGATAAATTTAATGAAATAAAATCATTTCTTGTTAAGAATAGTCTGTCTGATCATGATGCACAGCTAGTTCCAGAGTATGAAATAGCTCCATACAGTAATGCAAAACAGTCCTCCCAAGTAGTGCAATCATTTAACGATTTAACAATTGAAAATTTCATGGAAAGCTTGCAACAGTTAGACTGGGTTGAAGTATACAGGGAACCTGAAGCTAATTTAAAATTTAACATATTTCATGATATCTTTGTCGCTTTATTTGAAAACAGTTTCCTTAAGAAAACCAAGAGATATAATTGTAAGAAACCATCTAAAAAGCCATGGATTACTAAATGGATAAAAATATCTTGTAAACAGAGACGGGAAGTTTATATTATAGCTAGGAGAAGTAATGATTCAGAAACAGTGAAATATTAGCAAAAGCTTCTGCACTGTATTAAGAAACGTTATTAAAAAGCCCAGAAGCATGTGCATTATGTATGAGATTAACACATTTGACAATAAGAGTAAAATAGTTTGAAATATTGTTAAAAGGGAAACAGGTCAACTGAGAGCACAGGAACACTGTATTTCTGTCAGACTCAATGGAAAGATTGTTAACAAGCAGTCAGAAGTGTAAAAAGTTTTTATTATGACTTTATAAGTGTTGTATAGAAAGTAGGATACAGCTATTCATTAAACTTCCTGGCAGATTAAAACTGTGTACCGGACCGAGACTCGAACTCGGGACCTTTGCCTTTCGCGGTCAAGTGTTCTACAAACTGAGCTACACAAGCTCGACTCATGCCCCGTCCTCACAGCTTTACTTCTGCCAGTACCTCGTCTCCACTGCAAAGTGAAAATCTCATTCTGGAAATATCCCCCAGGCGGTGTCTAAGCCATGTCTCTGCAATATGCTTTGTTTCAGGAGTGCTAGTTCTTCAAGGTTCGCAAGAGAACTTCTGTAAAGTTTGGAAGGTAGGAGACGAGGTACTGGCAGAAGTAAAGCTGTGAGGACGGGGCGTGAGTCGTGCTGGAGTAGCTGAGTTGGTAGAGCAATTGCCAGCGAAAGGCAAAGGTTCCGAGTTCGAGTCTCGGTCCGGCACACAGTTTTAATCTGCCAGGAAGTTTCACATCAGCGCACACTCCGCACATTCAGCTATTCATTAGATAATCCGTGGCAGTATTTGGAAGAGGCAATAGCTGTGAAATGTGATAAAATTGAAATTCAACCCACCTCTACTACTGAAATTAGGAAAATAATAACTTCACTCAAAAGTAAAAGCTCACATGCAACTGATGGCATTTCCAACAGAGTACTAAAAGCTTGTTCCCAACAGAAAACTAGGATTCTCAGCCACACTTGTAGTAGCTCACTGAAACAGGGCATTTTTCCATGTGAATCACGAAATTCTTCTAGATAAGCGTAAAAAATGTGGTATGAGTGGGACATTGCACAAATGGTTTAATTCATATTTAACTGGAAGAATGCAGAATGCTGAAATTAATTGTACAGATAGACCGCAGAGTCGTCTGGCTGGGGAGTTTCTAGAGTGGTGCCCAACAGGTTTCAGTCTTTGGTTCTTATTGTTCTTAATATATTTTAACGACTTGCCACTCCATATTCATGAAGATGCTGAGATATTTTTTTTGGTGCTGATACAAGTATAATAATCACACTCTACAAACAAGACTCATCTGCAGTAATTGTAAAAAAGGTCTTTCAGGAAATTATTGTCTGCAAATGGACACTTACTAAATTTTGAGAAAACACAGTATATACAATTCTGTAGACAAATTGGCATATCACCACATATATATATAGACTGTGAACAGAAGTCTGTAGCTGAGGCAGAATATTCAAAATTTATAGGTGTGTACATCGATGAGAAATTGAAGTGGAAGAAACACATCGATGATCTACTGAAATGGTTAGGTTCAGCTGCTTATGCTATTAGGTTTATTGCAAATTTTAGTGATAAACATATCAGTAAATTATCCTGCTATGCCTATTTTCATTCATTGCTTTCATATGGTATCATGTTTTGGGATAATTTATCATCAAGAGAAAAAGTATTCATTGCAAAAAGCGTGTAATCAGAATAATACATGGAGCCTACCCATGACCACCTTGCAGGTATTTATTTATGGAATTCAGGATATTCATAGTACCTTCGCAATGCATATATTCACTAATGCAATTTGTTATTAATAACCCATCCCATTTCAAAAATACTGGCGAAGTGCATAGCTACAACAGTAGAAGAACGGATGGTCTTCATTATTCTGGATTAGATCTGACTTCGGCACAGAAAGGGGTGAATTATGTTGCCACAAAAGTCTTTTGCCATTTGCCAAATAGAATTGGAAATCAGACAGATAGCCAACCAACATTTAAAAACTACGTAGAAGACTTTCTAATGACAACTCCTTCTAATCAGAATTTATAAATATGAAGTAGCAATTGTAAAAGAAAGAAATATTTTGTGTAAAGAAAACTTATGTTAAAGTGACACATTCCACATCATTACGAAATATCCTATTCATGATCTGTGGAACAAGTATCATTGTATATATGTATGCACCCTTACAAAGACAGTATCCCAAAGCAGATATCTTGGAAATACTTCTAGTTGCTTCCAAGCTGTATCAGGAGTCAGAAAAGGAGAAACCTTGACACCATTATTATTCAACTATCCGCTTTAAACAGTTATGGTGAAATGGGAATTAGAGAAACAAAAGCAAAAAGTTAATAAACATATGAAGCTAGGTGGATCGAAAGAAGCAATAAATTGTTTTATATGATTCTTGAGTTTCTCTCGGCGTATTTGATAATCAAAATATCCACGGGTGTATCGCCGTTTGCTCGATTTACTTTTGATTAACCCAATCGCTTGTTCCCAAGCCTTGCTAAGATTATTGCCACAGTCACGGTTTATGAGGTCGTCATTGGTGCGAATTTCGATGGCCTCTTTAACAACGCTGTCCCAATATCTCGACGTCTGTACCAGAATCCTCGTGCGTTCATACTCCATAGCGTGATTTTCCGACAAACAATGTTCAGCGACCGCCGACTTGCTCGGATACATCAGTCGAGTGTGCCTCTGGTGTTCACGGCATCGATCCTCGACGGTACGCATCGTCTGACCAATATACGACTTGCCACATTGACACGGAATCTGATACAGGCCGGTCTTCCTCAAACTCACACTCGATTAATGTATCCGAGCAAGTCGGTGGTCGCTGAACATTGTTTGTCGGAAATCACGCTATGGAGTGTGAACGCACGGGGATTCTGGTACTGACGTCGAGCTATTGGGACAGCGTTGTTAGAGAGGCCATCGAAATTCGCACCAATGGCGACCTCATAAACCATGAATGTGGCTATAATCTTAGCAAGGCTTGGGCACCAGCGATTGGGTTAATCAAGAGTAAATCGAGCTAACGTATAGTTGTGAGGACCACGGCGGACAGAGCCATCACACCGACGTCATCTCAGACGCCGTCGCAATCTGTTCCACCGCTGCGACCGTGGCGCGAGGCGCGGACGGCGGGAGGAGTGCGCCGCGAGCGGAGGGTATTTAAATCGGCCGCCGCCACGACCGAACCCAGTTCTCCCTGAGCAGCCATAGCGTACGGATCTCCGTACCGGCACGTCCACAGGAGCTCACTCCGTCAGTTCACCTGATGATGGCAACATGTATGATTGCCGAAATATTGTGCCTGTTGGACACTGCAGACCGGCAGTACACCCGTGGATATTTTGATAATAAATTGTTTGGCTATTGCAGATGATCCTGTAGTAACAGATGGAACTTCAGAGAACGTAAAGAAGACGGGAACTTCTGAAGTAAACAGCTGGGAAGACAGGTCTACAAATATAGCTGGAATAGACAGAATACGTAGCCTTCGAAAATGACTCACCAATAATTTTGAAAAAACAATTAAAATTAGTACTGAAAAAATGAAGAGAGTGTACATGAAAGCGAGAAATCTGTGCAGTTAAAAATGGTTTTCTCTAAAGATGTTAAATTAAGTCTAGGTATGGCAGTCGTAAAACCAGAAGTCCTCTGTGGGTTGAAAACACTACTTTTATTACGATTCTAAAGGGCAGTAGAAAACTGAAAAAGATGGGAAGAAAATTCCTATGAAAGGTGGAGGCCAGTAAAGAACAGGTGTGGCAAATCGATTTTGAGACCAAGACAGGAAATGTACTCATTCCTCCCCAAAATAGCACAGGGGGTCAGGAAAAAGGGTGCTACAGGCAACGGATATCTAGAAAGCACAAAGGAAGACAAATTAACAAACAAGATCCACACGTTCTTCCGAAGCAGTGAAACGTACGAAAGAAATGGGCCGGGAGGAAACTAAAATTGACTTAGAAGAAATGCAGACTGAACAGGAAACCCTTCGCAACAGAGACAGTCTGACACAAGATGTCAAGAAATTCAGAGATTCTGAGGAAGCTACATCAAACAGAAAAACAACTGGTGTCAAATGGACAGTTGAGAGGATAACAGCTCATTCTGAGGAAATGAAAGAGTTTAGGAGGAAGAGGAAGGCAGAGAGAAATGAATACTTTTTCTGACACAGTGCTTAGCCGACCTCTAACGATATTAAAAAAAAATAGAGTTCGGCAAAATTAGAAGACAAAAATTTTAAAAATATGAGTGTTACTCAATAAATTCCCAATCTTTCAGAAGTTATCAGCACGAAATTTTAAGTGTTACTTGAATAGCAGTGCCTATGCTGCGAAGTACTACGTAAGTGAAACAGGCTAAATTCCGTCACCGAGGAGCTCGACTATTATGATTCCAGAGTGTAATACTGATCTCTCTTCGAAACGGAACCAGAACGGTACGTGCTCCAAGTGTTTTACGATTCATCGGTGCACGAGTATGATAGATTGCAGTGCCCAATAGGGTTTGATTAATGTCGACATTTGCCAAGTTATGGCCCTAAAAGTCGCACTTTTTTATGTTCCTACCTGACAATGATGAATACCTCTGCGTAAAACAAGGGACGGATCGACGTGCACTTAACCAACTAGTGCCCGCAGTTAGTCATGTTTTTATTCACATTCGATGACCAGTGTACCAGTCCAGTTAAATTGAATGCATTTCGATTCAACTTTAAAATTAATTTATTTCTGTCGCACTTTAACTTGTAAAACTTAAATTCGATCGGTTTACATTTTTACTCCTCATTCTTCTGTCAAAACAAACGGCTACAAATTATGGATCAGATCGTGTTTTTCTAGGGGTCGTACACTCATTAGCAATATTTCCAACATGAAATATTTTTCAAGTGTGATGCTACCTATTGTTTGACACATGCGACAGCTTGTAGTAACTTCCTTTCCACGCATTATGCTTTAAAAACTGTCACTAAAGCTTTGTCACTTGATACTTATTTTATACGTGACATGTCAATTTCGATATTTTAATTTCTGTTGTAGGCACCCATAGAAGTGTTGAAACCTAGTCAAAAGACTTAAATTCTGTGACCGAGGGCTGTAATTTATTTAACTTTAATTTTCTTATGTAGCTATGTGCGCGGTGTTTGGAAACTGCACAGATTAAAGCTGTGTGCGATACCGGGAATAGAGTTCGGAATTTTACTTTTCGCAGACTATACTGTAACAAGTGAGCTGTCCAAGAACGTCTTCTTTCGAGCCGCCCCACGGCTTCAAGTCAGTCATTACATCTCCTCTTTGCTGATCTTCGGATCTTGGTTGCTGCGTAGATAGCTTTTTTGCTAACTCCATTGCCATAGAGTAATATAACGCGGTGAAATATGTTTTTGGTATTAAGAGAGTTAAACACACAGCTGAAGGATTCAGCATTAATGCTTGTATACCACCCAGCCGTTGTCCCACTCTCTATCCGAAACAGGGGATGATGGATATACGAAAGTATACTGATCTCCCGTTCAGAGACTCATGTAACGCTCATAGAGTATATGGCAATTTTACACAAGTGTAATAAAAAAATGGTTCAAATGGCTCTGAGCACTATGGGACTCAACTGCTGATGTCATTAGTCCCCAAGAAATTAGAACTAGTTAAACCTAACTAACCTAAGGACATCACAAACATCCGTGCCCGAGGCAGGATTCGAACCTGCGACCGTAGCGGTCTTGCGGTTCCAGACTGCAGCGCCTTTAACCGCACGGCCACTTCGTCCGACACACACAAGTGTAATAGTTCAGTAAGTAGCAAAGTGTACTTATTTTCTGTGGATTTCTAAAGGGTGCGGTGTCCAGCTCTGGACACCCGTCGTAATTGGAATCCCATATCTGTTCAAAACACTACTGTATGTAGAGGATAATTCCATATACTGCAATCCTCTCCGATTATATCTCAGTTCTTATCAATTTATTGTATTTTTCTCATAACGTCACGAAAGCTTCGATTCTTTTCTCCGTTTTACGTACAAACCATGAATAATTTCTGGGCAGTTGTATCCTCGAGATGTGCGTCCTTTTAAATTCGTTTCGTATTAACGCCTACACCTGACACTAGAAAGTTTCTTTGAGCTAGTAATGCTGTCTGTGAGTGGGCTAGTCTGCTTCAAATGTCAACATTCATTTCTCCATCACGGACTAAGTTGTTACCTCGGTAGTAGAATTCCCACATTTCGTCTACTTCTATTCTCTATTTTGATGTTAAATATGCTGGTATTCGCACTTCCGCTGCTCCATAATCCAGGGTGTACATAAAGTCGGGGAACGCTTTCAATTATTTATTGCACAAGAACTAAACAATGCGCAGATGTCATACATATTGCATTTTGAAGAGAAGCTCTGAAAGTTTTTTTACAAACATTTGTAATGCGAACCATGAGTTACCCAGCAGACGTCAATACGATAATCGAATTCTTGCCATACCCATCCCAGCATGCAATCGTCGACTGTGGCAGTCGCTTCCCGTATTCTCCACCGGAGCTCTGCTACATCACGCGGTAGAGGCGGCACATACACCAGATCTTTAATTTGCCCCCGCAGAAAAAAGTCACACAGAGTGAGATCTGGTGATCGGGGAGGCCATTTCATGAATCAGTTGTCACCTTCTGTAGCACGGCCGATCCATCGATGCCGCAGCTCCGTGTTCAGGTACCCACGAACTTCACGAGGAAAATGGGGTGGAGCCCCATCATGCCGAAGAACGAACGGAGAATCCGATTGCATTTGAGGCATCAGCCATTGCTGCAACATGTCCAAGTAGGAATATCCAGTGACAGTGCGCTCGGCGAAGAAGAATGTTTCGTACACTTTTCAACATGAAAAGACACAAAAACATTTACTTCTGGTGAATCACGCTCAAATTGAACGCAATCTTGTGGGTGATTTGTACTCCACACTCGACAATTATGCCTGTCCACTTCCGCATTGGTGTGAAAAGTGGCTTCCTCGCTAAAAATTAAACGATCAACAATGTCATCCCCATCCTCATTCAATTGTTGCAACTGAGAACAAAACTCAAAATGCTTACCTTTGTCGTCGTCATTGAGCTTCTGCACTAGCTCCAATTTCAATGGTTTCATAGTTAGCTTCTGTCACAGGACTTTCCACACTGTCATTGGAGCCATTTAGAGTTCACGGGATGCCACAAGCACCGATTTAGTTGGAATCCTTATGAATGAATGTCTCTCGTCCGCGCTCCACACTCACTTCATACACACTGGGACGTCCGTATCTCTTTTCCGGGCACAAGCAACCCGTCCAAACGAATTTGTTCGGCCAGGGGTAAATGGCCTTCCTTCGTGGTGACTTCTTACCGTACATAGTTCTTAACATCCGTTGAATAGCCTTAGTACACTTGTTTTTGTTGAACTCCAACACATAGAAGGATTGCTCCACACCTGCATTTGCAATGTTTGCGACTAGGGCTGACTATCGGTAAATTACCAAATTACGCCGTGGCGGTAAACACAAAAAAAATTTCCTTCGGTTCTCTTCAAAATGACGTATGTATGATACCTGTACATCGTTTGGTTCTTGTGCAATAAATAATTGAAAGAGTTCCCGGATTTTATTTTTACCCTGTTATTTGTTCAGTTAATTCTCAGACCCATGTTCCCGATTCAGGTGGCCGTTCATTCCATCCAACAGGTCATGCCATTCTTCGTCATTTTCACACAGGATACCAACGTTGGGAGCCAATTTTGTCACTGATATTCTTTCACAATTAGTTTATGCATCTCCTCATTATTTACGCTATTACTTCTTAGATAAACAGTTTGACCAGTAGGTGGAAAAGTTTGCTTCCCTGACAAGAGCCTCTTTTAATCCGAATACTTTAGGTTCTTGAACATATTATACACTGAAACGCCAAAGAGACTGGCATAGGCGTGGGTATCAGAGATACACAAACAGGCAGAATGCGGCGCTCCAGTCGGCACCGCCCATAAAAGATAAGTGTCTGGCGCAGTTGTTAGCTCGATTACCGCTGCTACAACGTCGGGTTATCAAGATTTAATTAGTTCGAACGTGGTAATATAGTCGCTCCACAAGCGATGGGACACAGCATCTCTGAGGTAGCGATGAAATGGGGACTTTCCCGTACGACCGTTTCACTAATACACCGCGAATATCAGGAATCAGGTAAAACTTCAAATGTCCGACAAAAAAATCCTGCAAGAACGGAACGAATGGTGACTGAAGAGAGTTGTTCAGCGTCACAGAAGTGCAATCTTTCCGCAAATTGTTGCAGACTTAAGTTCTCAGCCATCAACAAGTGTCAGCTAGCGAACCATTCAACGAAACATCATCGATATGGACTTTCGGAGCCGAATGCCCACTCGTGTCCCTTCGATGACTGTACAAAGCTTTGCGCTTCGCCTTGACTCGTCAACACCGACATTGGACTGTTAATGACTGGAAACATTTTGCCTGGTCGGACGAGTCTCGTTTCAAATTGTATCGAGCGGATGGATGTGTTCACGTAAGGAGAGAACCTCATGAATCCATGGACCCTGCATGTCGACAGGGGGCTGTTCAAGCTGGTAGAGGCTCTAATATGGTGTGGAGCTTATGTAGTTGAAGTGATATGGGACCCCTGATAGTCTAGATACGACTCTCAGAGGTGATACGTACGCAGGCATTCTGTCTGAACACGTGCATCCAGTCATGTCCTTGGTGCATTCCTAGGGACTTGGGAAATTCTAGCCGGACAATGCGACAACCCACACGTTCAGAATGGCTACAGAGAGGCGCCAGGAACAATCGTCTGAGCTGAAACACTTTCGTTGGACACCAAACTCCCCAGACATAAACATTATTGAGCATATCTGGGATGCCTTGTAGCGTGCTGTTCAGAAGAGATCTTCACCTCCTCGTACCCTTACGGATTTGTGGACAGCCCTGCTGGATTCATAGTGTTAGTTCCCTCCAGCACTAGTTCAAACATTAGTCGAGTCCATGCCAAGCCGTGTTGCGACAGTTCTGCGTGCTCGTGGGGGCACTAATCGATATTAGGCTGGTGTAACAGTTTCTTTGGCTCTTTAGTGTATAAAACCGTTCTTCCCTACAGAATACACATAATTCTCCGAGAATTTCAAATATTGTACACCAGTCTATACTTGGGAGCGTGTTTTCCATCTCAAGAAACGCTGTGAAATAGTGTGATATTTTTTAAGCTCTATTTCCTGTATCTTGTGTAGCATCAGAGCTGTCTCTACTGTTCGTTTACCATTTCTAAGGATAAGTTTATAGTCATCTAACTGATCACAGTATTTCTTGTTTTCTCTTCTGTACAGAAGTTTCGTCAGCAACAAGACTGTATGAGCTATTAGATTTTACAAAAATTTTCTATCTTCTGCGGATGATATTCTTTCGAATGTCGGAACTTATACCTTATAGATTCTAATTACTAAGCAGAATAATTGTTTGGCTGCTACTTTTCCCAATGGTTTTAGAAATACCGCAGTGATGTTATTTGTTTCAGGGAGACTTACTGGGCTCTAACTTATTGCCGAGCCTGTACCCACCAGCACTTTGGCTGCTGTTGTATTTCTTACTATGATGTTCCCAACATTATTGCTCAACAGACCTTCATATCGTCTTACACACTAAATTACCCATTCAATTCTCTCATATGCCCTAGCTAGTTGATAATCTGATGACTGAGACGACGACCAGAATCAGACGTCGTTTATTTGTTAACTGTTTGAAGTAACTCACTCTTTGCCCTGCATTCCTATTCATAACGATTCAGACTCCCGTTATACCATTGTCTGTTGCTGTTGTATCGTTCTATAATCGTCTGACTCTTCTATCAGTTTCATTGTACTTTCCTCCTCTACACCTAACTCCAGCCTTATTAATTATATTTGGAAATTTATTATCCTTCCTGACACAATAATAATTCAAACATTTCATAATCTAAGTGGTTAGATTTAATAAAGATGTTAAACAACGTTTGTGGAAGATCTCCGTAACGATCTAACGCGTTTCTTGTACTGATTATTCCCTAGTAATCCATCCTAAGTTATTTCTAGAATTTTGCAAAAAGAGACATAATGTCTAATGGGATACCGCAATCACTGGTTATAAAATGTTACTTATAATCCAATCACACTTGAAAGTGACGCAGCATGTGAAGGTTGGTGTGTGTGGACGGGTTACTTCTGTAACCGAAATTGCAGATCTGAAGATGGTTCTAGAAGAACCGAAACCGGTCTTGTGAATAAACATTTTGGCAACAAGACGAATTGTAAGTAACATTGTGTTTTTCGAAGTTGAAAATTTTGTTAGGGGCCGTATTTGCACAGTTTATTATATAATACATTAAAATTGTCAGTAGTTTATTTAACCATCCAAACGTCGCATTTGAAATACATTACATATAACAGTACTGCGTCAAATAAAGGGTGATTATAAAGCCCATGAAACATTTCAAAAGATCGGTATAGGTAATTATTTAACATAAGCTAACAAATGATACGATACTTCGAAGACAAACTCTAATAAATTTTTACTTTTAAAAAGCTAGGTTTAGCCCTAAAGGATGCCACTGACCGTACTTGCTACTAATGGCAGGGAACCAGCCAGTGGAAGCATACTGACTCCTACAATTTGCTCTTGCCAATCATTAGAGAGGGCGCAAAGGGCTCTCACTGGCAAGTTTCACAAGACACCACCAACTGAAAACTGCATAGTGAAAGGACACAATAAATTCAAGGACAATGCTTGTTTATGCGATGCAATTCATTCAGGCCGACAGGTCGTATCAGAACGAACAGTGGACCGTGTGAGGAACATGGTGCTGCGAAGTTTCATAAAGCCTTCCTGTCGAAATAGTACAGAACTGAACATCACTCAGCCAACACTGTGGAATATCTTTCGTACATCATTATGAGTGGAGTCGTATAAACAGCAGCTCTTGCAAATCCTAAGCTAAAAGGACAAACAGTGCCTGCTGTTGTTTAGTATTGATATGCGGAACCATCTGGAAACTGACGACATCGCTAGCTAATTACTCTTCAGTAATGAAACCAATTTTCGTCTTTCTGATTATGTCAAGCGATACAGCAGCCACATCGGCGACAGGGAAACCACATGGATGCGTCGAACATGTTTGTGATTCCATGAGAGTTAATGTGTTCTCTGCCGTGTTCTACAAGACGGTCCATGACATCTCATTTTTTGTTGAGAGAACTGTCAATGTTGTCATCTACACTGACATCCAGCGATTGTGACTCACGTCATAGCTTGAAAATGATACTAAGGATTTCCGCGTGTAACAAGATGGTGCCCCTCACATTTCCACATTTATGTACGACGTTATGTGACTGACAAGATGCAATGTAGTTGGGTAGGTCGTGTTGCGACCGCTGAGGTTGCGCTACTCGAGTGGCCACCATGGTCTCCGAATCTGATAACTTGCCATTTCTTCTTCTGGGGGTAAGTTAATGATATAGCGTCAAGGACTTGCATTACGGTCAGGCAGCAGGTGTTTATACTGTCACTATGCTGGGTCGAGTATGGGCAGAACTGTACCATCAAGCAGATGTGCAAAATGTGACGAAGAGTGAAAACATGGGACGTTTATAAACACTGTATAAACTAATTTTCCAGTGCATAACATTTACGATTCCATTATGTTTGTTTCCACTACTGGCATGCCTCTAATGTCCTATGCTTTTTGGTTAATAATGAGCAATACAGTTTGTTAGTCTCCTAGTGATATTTGTAATGTCTACATTGTTCTGAAAAGTTCTGAAATGAACAATTAATGCGTAATCAAGAAATATGACACCCAGAGATCGTTCTGATACGCACTTCTTGTAGGTCACTGACAATGCTTGCAAGGCATTGCAGTTTGACACACTTGTTCATGCCTAAACATCTGTCGTTTTCGTGGTTTGCACAGGAGGAAAATGGGAAAAATATTAAACACCGCACAAAGATGCAATCAATAAACAACATTTTCTTCACAGGCTTCGATAAAAGATAAAATAAGTACTGATTTAAAGAATTGTTCTGTAAACCCACTAGCAGAAAGGTGCTCGTAAAAGCCTAACGGTAATGTTGTTTCATCAATTGTTCCAATTTAGAGCACTGAAAATTGTCTATAACCTGTTTACCCTCACAACTTCAAGCCCTAACCATTTAAGAAAATAGGATATTCTCCTGCATGTGATTAACCAGTTGAATTTGTGTTCCTTTGTCATCTACGTAATGGCTCTCCTTATCTACAATTTATGCGCGACTTGCTAATTAGTTTAATTTAAATCATATCCTGCAAGCGGAAAATTTATAGAATAAACTATTACTGATTGCTAAATAATAAAAAGCAGGACAGCCGTTTACGTTTTTTTTATTTGCCCATTATAATATAGGTAGTCGTAATCCAGAGACCACACTCACAATATAAACTGTCCGTTAATTACACTTCACTTCCTACCTGCTTTGACCTTCTTCTCCAGTATCCACGTTGGAGATATTGCAGTACCTGCATGCACAGTAATGAAGAGAGCTGCTTCTTACCACTAAAAGTTCCGCCCAAATTTTAATGTAGCTATACACTAAAGTGTATTGCTTGTTTTGAAAAGTCTAGCTGGCTCAAAACCTATTTAACAAAGTTATCTGTTAGCTCTAATTTTAATTACAATCTTCGCTTCGTAAAGTCTGGTTGGCTTCAAATCTGTTTAATGAAGCTAGCTGTTAGCTTTAATGTTGAAAGAGACTTCTAAAACCGTCTAAAAAGCATAGGACTCATAATGCTTACGTTAAAATTTATTGTGCCTTGAGGTGTGGGAACATAATGACATTTTACTCTAAACTTTAATCATTTACTAACCAAAAAGATTGTATGTACTTAACAGAACTGTGGCCAACTAAACTGTTAAAATCACAGAGAGTTAAAGTGTAGAGACTCGTATATTTTAGCTGGTACTGACTAGTGTTGGCAAATGGATGGTCACACATTCGTTTTAACATTTTTCGCTGACTGTAAAATGCGTGACATTTATTATTTTTGACTGTCATAAAAAAATTATATGAAACGTCACAGGTAATGTGTGAGTCATACTTTCAAGAATAAGAAACTTAGAAATTAATGCAATTTGTGATTACTTTTCCACTGTGAAGTTGTTTGTCTTTCATGAATTATTATCGCCCGTGATTAGCTCCTGTTACAGTGTTAACTGTGAATTGGCAGGAACATTCTTCCTAACAAGTAATGAGTAACGCTTTTCTTACTTTGTGACCTAGCTAAAAGTTTACCTGATGCAAGCAAAATATCTCACTCAGACACTCGAAGCTTGTAAAAATTATTATACAGTATGGCTGAAGGCTTAGATATGTCAAAGCTTTGCACTGAATGGAAGATGATCCATTCCGTAAATGTTCACTGTTACAAGTTACGGTGAGCTGGCACTAACTTTATTTTTAACAAGGAAGTAAATAAAGTTCTTTATGTGCAAACACAGAGATATCACCACTATCTTTCAGTAACTTATAATTGCAATCAAATATTACGTTTGACCTTTTTAGTTACAGCAGTTTACAAAAAAAGGTGTAATTAGATGAAGTCTTATTAAATCCTTGGTCGACGACTTTAATGCTCAAATGATACGAAAGCGTGTTCCCACATCTGCAAAATGATATCCATTCAAATTTCGTGCCAGTCGAGTAAGATTGGCGCTTGTAGCGCTGTTATGAGAATGCAAATCAAATTTCTATTAAATACATGCTACAAACAGTTCTGAGTGTAAGTTACCTTTGAGATTGGAAATGGAAATTCGATGTTAGTCAAGCATATCCCATTGTCAGCACCACAATGAGTTTGAACGATGCCGCGTAATGGGACTACGAGAAGCTGGGACGTAGCCTCTGCACATGATTGATGGCAGCGGTGGTCACGGGAATGTACAGTTGCAAGAAGACCGGACTACGGGCAGCCACGTAGCACTACCAAGAAGGAAGACCACTGTGTTCGACGTACGGCTCTGGTGCATCGTGCTGCGTGTGCAGCAGCAATCTGAGCAGCAGGTGGCGCCACAGTGACACAAGTAACTACTACAAAACATTTACTTAAAGAACAGCTCCGAGCCAGGCGCCCTGTAGCGTGAATTTTACTGACTACAGACCGCTGCAATCGGCGAATTCAGTGCAATCAAGCGAGATCTCACTGGACAGCAGAGTGGAAGGCTGTTGTGTTTTCTGCTGAGAGTGGGTTCCGCCTCGGTGTGAGTGACGGCCGTGTTTTGGTTAGAAGTACGCAAGCTGACAACCTGCTCCCAATCTGTCTGCGTGCTAGACACACTGGACCTCCACCTGAAGCTACGCTCTGGGGTGTGATTTCGTATGGCAGCAGGGGAAATCTCGTGATTATTCCACATACACTGGCTGACTTATTAAATGAAATTGTGCTGCTCTCAATACACTGACGGACAAAGAAATCACAACACCAAAAGTAATTAATTTATAGTAGTCAAGTTTTTGGAAAACATTCCTCTAGGTAACATATTTCAGAGATTAACATTGCAATCACAAGTTAATTTAAGCAGGAGATAAGCCATTCCAATGTGAAATGCTGGTACATCGGAACGCTGGTACATTAATAACAGGCGTGACAAATGTTGAATACAACCATGGAAATGTGCATGCATTGTGTTGTACGTTTGCTGGACGTCAGTTTGTATGAAAGAGTTCCATACCTGATGCTCTTGGTCGCTCAATACAGAGGCGGTTAACGCAGTTTCTGGATGAATCTGGACTTCTCGTCCGATGACGTCCCACATGCTCTCGATCGGAGACAGATCTGGTGAACAAGCAGGCCACGGCAACATGTCGCCATTCTGTAGAGCATGCTTGCTTATAACAGCTGCATAAAGGCGAGTGTTGTACAGTTAATGCTGTGCATCCGCACTGAAGGTAGAATTCATTGGCCATCAGGGTTGTTAGTTAAGTGTGATTCAAAACATTTGTGTGCAAAGCCACTAATACAGCAAAGTCTGGAGTTTTTCTAAGAGTGTAACATGATCTACATAACCAGACACCATGGAAAGACCATAACACTCTACACTATACTGAATATACCTGTCAAGAGTTCTAAATAAAATGTATATTTATTACGACGTTTCGGCATCTGTCATCATCAGGTACTGCTAACAAAGATGAAGCGGACATAAAGAATACCAGGTACCACTATACATCTAACTCTAAAAATGTTGAACTTTCTAAATTTTTGTAGTTTCGTTTTGAATAACAAACGCCTCTCACTCTTTATGTCCTTTCATCATAATTACAGACATCTAATAATGGTAAATGCCCAAACGTCATAATAAATAAAAACGCAGTGTTACTACCTTAGTGTTAAATACATAGTGTATGAAAAAATGTAATGATTTTATGAGTAAAAAAATTGTAAAAGTAGTATTTAATACAAGTGATACTATGACTTTATAAACCATGAACGCAGAACTGTGTAGGTTGATGAGAAAAAAAAGAACGACATCGACAGGTTCATGACAGACTATCAAACAGTTAAGGGCGCGGCAGGCGGCAAACCAGACGTCCTTGATAGTAAAGGAACCGTTGCGAGCTGTACTTGACAGGCGATCCATCTCATGGCGACACCGAAAAAACGATCCAGAGGAATAAAAGTTAATGCTGCAAGACGATTGCGTCACAAAACGAATATCGATGGGACATCAAGAACTCAATGTATTGAGGTGTATCTTCAGTAGAAGAAAGAATATACCAGTGCAATAAAGAATACTACAGTCGTGGAAGGCACATTGTAGTTTCACTTCTGAAAACAAGCCGTAGAAATCACTCTATTTTTTAGCATCAGGCAAAGTAGGGAACGCCACCTTCTTAAAAAAAAAAAGACAATACGGTTACATTAAATCAGAGGAGACATTGGACTACATGTTAGACTTATTTTTACTGGTAAACAGAGAAGGCCAACGTAATGAACATCATAAAGAAGTTAGGGTCTTTATTGCAACAAATGAAAGGAAAGAGGTGTTAAGGATTTCTCGCAACAGGAAATTCATGAACTACTATGAACTACTAAGACATATGGATCCCGAAAAGAGGCGTTCATAGTATAAAACAGCATAGAGTACGTAACATATTTACACAGTTGTTACAACAATCTGCGGTCGTAGTCTTCCAACAGGATGATTTCGAAAACTATGGAAGAGAGCTGTATTAACACCGATAGTCAAGCATCGGAAAGAATACAGAATAAACTCACCATGTTCCGCCCTATTAGTCTTTTAGATACTCAAGCGAAAGCCCTGATAAAAGAATTGAATAATGTATTTTCTATTCCACCCTAAAGTAAGTACGGTTTCACCCCCAACAGGCACTACTGATGCTTTAATAGAAGTCAGACAATTTATCGAGGTTAGTCTCACAGCCAAAATGTGTGTAATCTTGATGCTTGATGTACAAAAAGCCCTCGATTCAACTTAGTGTCCCGGTATTTTAAAAACGACACGTGAATTGTAATGTTCTGGGAATCTTTGCAACCCGGAACGCAATCATTTTAGGCACAGAACCGCAAAATTAACTGGCGACATCATTCTAGAAGAGAGAACAGCAACCGAAGGATGTCCACAAGAGATTTCCTGCTGTCCAGGTCTATGGAGATTATTATTTAGTTCATTACTTAAGTTGCTGTTCTCAGTGCAGTCTCTCATACTTGCTTTCGCGGTCGATCTAAATCACTAAAAGCAAGAGCGCTCTTGAAACTGGGAACATTTGCAACACAAACATAAAGCTGTGCTAGTTAAAAAAAAAAAAGCGACGAGAATTGTGGGAAATTAGTATTCACCTTGAGTTTGAAGAATTTCATCACGTCGGTCTTTCGAAGTATCTGACAGTCATAGCCGATAATAAGCTTACCTACACTATCGTACGCCTCACCGGTATGGGTGAAAATCAGAATGTATTAAGTGAATGTTGAGTCACCGAACGGCAGGTTCCACCACGTAATTGGAAAGGCTTTCCTTTTCCTTCGCGCGTGCAGGCATCTTTCCTACTCGAAAGATGAGAGTCATGTGGGTACATCTATCTCTTAAGTGTGAGTGACTTTAATTTGTGTGTGTGTGTGTGTGTGTGTGTGTGTGTGTGTGTGTGTGTGTGTGTAGCTTAGTGTAATGTTGCTGTAGGAGATGAGAGAAGGGAGAGAGTGAAGCCCGGTGCCGATACGTAACCAATTCTTCTCTATTAGCATCAAGGGGGACGCCAAGCATATCGTCCCTATCCGACAGACAGATCACCACCGACACTACAGCATGCCACCACATCATGAGACATCACGGATAGGAGTTAAATCCAATCCAGGACAGTACGCAGAACGTGGTGATCAGGAATCATACGCCACAAACCACCATGTCCCTCTGGACGCTCACCAATCCCAGTAGTGGTCACTTACGACGGTATTTAACCTCCATGATATGATGGAAAACGCTGTATCCACCAAGGCACGATCCTTGAAATCGGTATGTTTACAAGCACTAGGCGCTACAATGACAGTACAATCGATTCATAATTTACAGAACACAACCAGTAATAAATTTAATGATAATGGTAGCTCATAGGACGACATTCAACGATATACTGTGTGTCTTAGAAGACCTCGCAGTCATAAATATTAAGATTCGAGAAACAGCCCAATCATTTTATTATGACCGAATATAATAACATTACTACATTCGAGAGAAATAGGCAATGCATATTCATAACTAAAGACAGCCTTGTGCGATCATTGACTGACTGGAAGTGCTGAGACGAAGAAAGTTGCTCAGATCACAGAATTATCATCAAAGTATGAACACTTTTAAATAGGTAAAGCATAAGGTTGGTAGTTAAGACAGAATTAAATACGAAGTCAATGAGAAAAAATTTAATAATTTTGTGTGTTTATTAAACAAGAAATGGAATAGAAATTCAAATGGCTCCGAGCACTATGGGACTCAACATCTGAGGTCATCAGTCCCCTAGAACTAAGAACTACTTAAACTAACTAACCTAAAGACATCACACACATCCATGCCCGAGGCAAGATTCGAACCTGCGACCGTAGCAGTCACGCGGTTCCGGACTGAAGTGCGTAGAACCGCACGGCCACCACGGCCGGTTGGGAATAGAAGTATTTAAGTCAACTGCTACAAAGAATTTATCAACTGTGGACATAGAAACCAGTATGTTGATGGAAGAAGTCAGATCAAAAGATGCCAGACGGATTATAGACATCACCCTGGAGTAAAGAAGCTGGCCACATGCAAGAATAACTTGTTGATGTTTATACGGATGGAAGCAAATCAGGTGGCAGAGAGGTTTTGTAGAATAGTGATATTTCTCTACCATCGGCTTACTCATCGTATACAGCTCAAACTCGCTGACGAATACTCAAATAATCAGGCACAGAAATTTCCGTTCTAAATGCCCTTGGGTTAACCACTCACCTAAGTTTGATTGTTAGTGACATCTTCCATAGGTCATTCGAAAGAATCCTTTAAGGAAAGTATGTGGAACAAGTCGGTTTACAGTATTTGTGTGTATGAACACTGTTAACATTAATAAGCACTTTAGTTTTTAGTTCTACTTATGAAACTACTCTTAAGAATTTCTTTTTCATTTTTTTAAAGGCTATCGCTTTCTAAACAGATATTCATGGAAAGGATTAGAAATTGTTGAGCAATTTACGTTACATTAAAATTTTATTTTGCTGCGTGCCAGACCTTTTACTTTATTGGACTAGTGACCAAAGATATCGTTGGTGCATATTGAACTCTTCCCTGAGCCGCTGAAGGCTTTCATAATGGATCATAAGGGTGAATTTTACTCTAAATTTTAGGTATGGACATCGCTGTCCTTCTCAAATTGAAATGTATTATGTATGATGAATTACATAATCGAATATATGATATGGGACGTTGTGGCTAAAATGCCGAGCCGCTTGGACAGGTATATTTACGGCTATCACGTGGGGAATGCCTCATATATTGTTTCTGCTTGTTTTCGTGCAATTAATACGGTCTTCGTAAGTGCTGATTTACCCCGGAAAGTTATTCCATAAGACACGTCGATTTAAAGACGTTAAACGTTACATTAGGTTGATTCGTTTATTTCCAGGACTAGCAATAACACGCAGAGCAAAAGTAGCTGAACTTAATTGTTTCAGCAGCACACTAATAAGCCCATTTCAATTTAAGTTTTCGTCAAAACCTACAGCCAAAAATTGGGAGCAGTTTACCTTATTTACGGACTCTATGGACATCATTTGTTGTTATACAGAATTGAATACAGAATGTTTTCTCAAAATTTAGGGGGAATCCATTGTCAGAGGTCCACTTAACAATTCTTTGAAAAATATCTTTAATAATTTCTTCTCTTGTTTTCTCTCTAAGGGTTTTATTGCGCATTAGTGTCGTCAACAAAAATTACCAGTTCTGTTTGTCACATACATAAGGAACACGAGTGGATCCAAAATTGAAGCCTGTGTGACTCCCTATGTGATTTCTCCCCAGTCATTAATATTTTCTACCTTTCCAACCCTGTTTCAGTTACTTAACGCGAAGTTTTGTATTCTGTTTCTTAAGTATGATTCAGACCAATTGTGTGTTAAGTCATCATTTCCGTATAACATGACTTCTCCTATTACCGTAGCTTTATGTCCACAAACAAATCCCTCGGGAACCTCGAAACATACCAACTGGCAATATTTCATTATTTAACACACGAGATGAGTGACCCTTCTGCAGTCCAAACTCTGATACTATAAGTACAAAATTTTTGCTGAAATGTAACTACCTTTTCGAATACTTTTGAATAAGATGTCAGCAAGGATGATGGACAATAATCGTGTATGTCTTTCTAGTTATCTGTGTTATAAAGAGATTTAGTTGTCGCATATTTTAATCTGTCCGGAAAAATTCCTGTGCACTGTGCCTAACGAATACTGACAGCAGGACAACATTACACTCACTGAAAAATCCTAAGAATTATAACTTTTTGAATGCAAAAATGCAATTCGAAATCAGAAGATTGCAGAAGCACAAATAGCAAATGGATCTGGGTCGGGTTAGGACTCATGCAGGGGTATCGAGTAGTCTAATAACTGGCAATGAGTATAACACAGCAACCCCATTACAGGTAAAACCCTGTAAGTCTAACACAGGGGAAAAAAGCAAGAGAACGGTTTAGAAGTAAATGGAAGACTTCATGATATTGTGGGAACGAACTGGAAACGGTGGAACACGCAACCGTATATTTCAGTCTCGATGAGTTTGACGAGTAGCCTTCCATTATCACCGAATTTTACGGTCAACAGGCCGCGGCAAACTGCAAAGACTATTCTAAACGGTTCAAAGTAACTGACGACGTACAGCGCGTGTAATGGAAGATACCGAACTATCGACCACCTGCTTTACGACTGCACTAATTGAACGACAGATTCTCGTGAAGCAAATAACTGAAGAAGGAAGGGGCTGGCTCACAAGTGAATCGATTTTGCTCATAAATAAACAACGCATTTTTTATGTATTAATAATTGGAAAGGATTCTCAGTTCCATGATGCAAATTATAACTTAATACATACCCTGAAAAATCAAGATGTATCCTAGAAAGCTATTGGAATGGTTCTCATAACTAATGAAATTACTATTGGATTGTTTCACAAAACAATATTGCATTTATCTATACTTCAGATTTCAATTAAACTGAAAATACCGTGAAGACTCAGTAGTTATCAATACTTTGCCTAAGTTAACTGTTATGTCCCCCTATGAACCTTGGACCTTGCCATTGGTGTGGAGGTGTGCATGCCTCAGAGATACAGGTAGCCGTACCGTAGGTGCAACTATAATGGAGGGGAATCTGTTGACCAACGTGTGGTTCCTGAAGAACGGCAGCAGCCTTTTCAGTAGTTACAGGGGCAACAGTCTGGATGATTGACTGTTCTGCCCTTGTAACACTAACCAAAACGGCCTTGCTATGCTGGTGCTGTGAACGGCTGAAAGCAAGGGGAAACTACAGCGATAATGTTTTCCGAAGACATGCAGCTTTACTGTACGGTTAAATGACGATGGCGTCCTCTTGCGTAAAATATTCCGGAGCTAAAATAGTCCACCATTCGGATCTTTGGGGGGGGGGGGGGGGGGGACTACTCAGGAGGACGTCGTTATCAGCAGAAAGCAAACTGGCGTTCTACGGATTGAACCGTGGAATGTCAGATCGCTTAATCGGACAGGCAGGTTAGAAAAGTTTAAAAGGGAAGTTGATAGGTTAAAGTTAGATACAGTGGGAATTAGCGAAGTTCGATGGCGGGAGGAACGAGACTTCTTGTCATTGAATACAGGGCTATAAATACAAAATCAAATAGGGGTACTGCAGGAGTAGGTTTAATAATGAATAAAGAATTAAGAGTATGGGTAAGATACTACACTACAAACAGCATAGCGAACGCATTTATGTAGCCAAGATAGATACGAACCCCACGCCTACCACAGTACTACAAGTTTATATGCCAACTAGCTCCGCAGATGACGAAGAGGTTGATGAAATGTATGAGGAGATAAAAGAAATTATTCAGATAGTGAAGGGAGACGAAAATTTAAGTCATGGGTGACTGGAATTGGATAGTACGAAAAGGAAGAGAAGGAAACATAGCAGGTGAATATGGAATGGGGTAAGGAATGAAAGAGGAAGCCGCCTAGTAGAGTTTGGCACAGAACATATCATAATTCAAGTATCAAGAAAGAAGGTTGTATACATGGAAGAAACCTGGAGATACGGAAAGGTTTCAGATAAATTAAATTATGGTAAGATAGATTTAGGAACCAAATTTAGAATCTAAGACATTTCCAGAGGCAGCTGTGGACTGTGACCACAATCTATTGATTATAACTGTAGATTAAAATTGAAAGAACTGCAAAAAAGGTGGGCATTTAAGGAGATGGGACCAGAGGTTGTAGAGAGTTTCGGGAAAGCATTAGGGGACGATTGACAACAATAGGTGAAAGAAATACAGTAGAAGAGGAATGATTAGCTTTGAGAGATGGATTAGTGAAGGCAGCAGAATATTCAGTAGGTAAAAAGACGAGGACTAGAAGTAATCTTTGGTTAACAGAAGATATATTGAATTCATGAAAGGATAACATATAAAATGCAGTAAATGAAGCAGGCACAAAGAAATACAAACGTCTCAAAAACGATATCGACAGGAAGTTCAAAATGGCTAAGCAGGGATAGCTAGACGACAATTGTAACGATGTAGAGGTATATATCAGTAGGGGTAAGATGGATACTGCCTACAGGAAAATTAAAGAGACCTTTGGAGATAAAAGAACCACTTGTATGAATATCAAGAGCTCAGATGGAAACCCAGTTCCAAGCAAAGTAGGGTAATCTGAAAGGTGGAAGGAGTATACAGAGGATCTATACAAGGGCGATGTACTTGAGGACATGGAACTGGAAGAGGATGTAGATGAAGATGAAATGGGAGATAAGTTACTGCAGGAAGAGTCTGAAAGAGCACTGAAAGATCTAAGTGGAGCAATGGCCCGGGAGTTGACAACATTCCATTAGAACTACTGATAGCCTTGGGAGAGCCAGCCCTGACAAAACTCTACCAACTGGTGAGCAAGATGTATGAGACAGGCGAAATTCCTTCAGACTTCGAGAAGAATAGAATAATTCCAATCCCAAAGAAAGCTGTTGTTGACAGATGTGAAAATAAACGAACTATCAGTTTAATAAGTCACAGGTGCAAAATACTAACAAAACTTCTTTTCAGACGAATGGAAAAACTGGTAGAAGTCGACCTCGGGGAAGATCAGTTCGGATTCCATAGAAATGTTGGAACACGTGAGGCAATACTGACCTTACGACTTATCTTAGAAGAAAGATTAAGGAAAGGCAAACCTACGTTTCTAGCGTTTGTAGAGTTAGAGAAAGCTTTTGAAAATGTTGACTGGAATACCTTCTTTCAAATTCTGAAGGTGGCAGGGGTAAAATACAGAGAGCGAAAGGCTATTTACAATTTGTACAGAAACAAGATGGCAGTTATAAGAGTCGAGGGATATGAAAGGGAAGCAGTGGTTGGAAAGGGAGTGAGACAGGGTTATAGCCTATCCCAGATGTTATTCAATATGTATGCTAAGCAAGCAGTAAAGGAAACAAAAGAAAAATTCGGATTATGATTTAAAATCCATGGAGAAGAAATAAAAACTTTGAGGTTCACCGATGACATTGTAATTCTGTCAGAGAGCAAAGACCTGACAGAGCAGTTGAACGGAATGGCAGTGTCTTGAAAGGAGGATATAAGATGAACATCAACAAAAGTAAAACGAGGCTAATTGAATATAGTCGAATCAAATTGGGTGATGCTGAGGGAATTAGACTAGGAAATGAAACACTTACAGTAGTAAATGAGTTTTGACGTTTGGGGAGCAAAGTAATCGATGAAGGTCGAAGTAGAGACGATATAAAATGTAGACTGCCAGTGGCAAAGAAAGCATTTCTGAAGAAGAGAAATTTGTTAACATCGAGTATAGATTTAAATATCAGACAGTCGTTTCTGGAAGTATTTGTGTGGAGTGTAACCGTGTATGGAAGTGAAACATGCACGTTAAATAGTTTAGACAGGAAGAGAATAGAAGCTTTCGAAATGTGGTGCTGCAGAAGAATGCCAAAGTTTAGATAGGTAGACCACGTAACTAATGAGAGGTATTGAATAGAATTGGGGAGAAGAGAAATTTGTGGCACAGCTTGAGCAGAAGAACGGATCGGTTGGTAGGACATGTTCTGAGGCATCAATGGATCACCAATTTGGTATTGGTGGGCAGTGTGGAGGGCAAATATCGTAGAGAGAGACCAAGAGATGAATACACTAAGCAGATTCAGAAGGATGTAGGTTGCAGTAGGTACTGTGAGATGAAGAAGCTTGCACAGGATAGAGTAGCATGGAAAGCTCCATCAGAACAGTCTCTGGACTGAAGACCACAATAACAACAACAATTGTTATGTCTTGATGTATGGAAAGTAAGACACTGCCGCAACCACATGAGGTGTATTATCTATGTTGATCTAAAATTCCATGGAAAGATTAGAAATTAACTTTAAAATATATATTACTACATTGTAATAGGGCATATTCAGCATATAAATGAATAATAAACGAATAATAAGTAATTCTAAATATTCTTTTAGGGGCATTACTGTACTCCTGCTTACTTCTATGACCTAAAAATTTTTTGTAGCCTTGAAATTTTGTTTTGAAAACTACGTTTTCTGAATTATTTAGAGCCCTTTGCTTTTTTTTGTCTGTTCAGATCCCTTAGTTACGCTTAAACTCTTTTGTAGAATTAGGTTATTTAAACTTATTATTTTGTCCCTCTTATGGCGTCAGTAATATGTAATACTAACACGCTCCTTACTGGCGTATCCGCATACAACAGAATACGCTGAAGAGTTTTACATTTGTATTTATGGTCTGTATTTAGACCCTCAGAAGTCTAATATATTTTCTGTTTTGGTCTTTGAAGTGTGTGGTATGCAGTTACTACGACGATTTGGTTTCGAAGTGTTCAGACAGTTTTCCTTTAAGCTCTGTGTAGGCCAAATCGCTTGGATCCTCCTCCATACAAGTTGTTATAGTGTATTATACATTAATGGTAATATTTTAGATAGCAAAATAGACTCTATGCTTTGCTTCACATGTTTTGCTGTGTTGTATAAAACGCTGCTCCAGCTAGGCGATATATTTTAAGCAGTTTTCATTCTTCTCGTCAGTCGGAAATGTGGCCCTCTCCTTCTACCCCTTGTCCATTTTCTTCTTCTTCTTCTTCTTCTTCGACCAGCTCTTTCAGCTCTCTTTTTAACAATTACCTATTGATAAAATTCATTAGATGCTGTAGTTGGATCATAATATCGATTTGCCATCTTCTGACAATATACACAACACTGTGCAGATTACTTTCCTTCACTTTTTCCTCCTGAAGAAAAGTAAACAGATTGTTTGTGGTAAGAACTACGCATAAAAGTTTGGAAATAATGTACAATTTATCCACAATTTTTGACAATGTTAAAGTTTCGTGATGCTGTGGAGTTCTAAACCTCTGAGTCCTGGGGTTCGTTTCAGAACTTTATACAATAGTACTCAGTTCATCCAATCTATCAATATCACCTCGTTGCCAGAGAAACGGGCCTGTTGTAACTTTACTTCGTCGCCCACTGTTGTTGGTATTCTTACTTCTATACGTTTGGAACAGCCTACAATGTGCATAATTCCCAAAAAGCATCTGGCACGCATAGACATAAACGTTACAACTAATGAAATAACAATGAATCTCTACATCCAAAACATTGACTTTATCAGTAAGAGAAACATTTAGGTTTCATGTGATAGTTGTGCAAATAGAAGTCGAATGCACCGGGGTCCCGCTCGGAGACGAAATACAAATCGGAGAATATGTCTCCTTTCCAGAAACAGACGTGGTTCCACAGCAATGTCTTCCATTGTCGTTAGGTTGCTAACTTCGTCGTTGGCGAATATGACAATTAATTTGGCGAACACTTCGATGCTACTTGACAGGTCATCTGCGATGAGACTGCTAATTCAGTTGTCTATTATGCTGTTGAAGGCACCTTTCATCCAGGTTTATGCTTTGATATGAAATTCTGACCTACTGGTTCCACGTGATGGCTGACGTGCAACGAAGTTCGTGTTACGCTATCGACCTCTGTTATATCCTGTTAGAATGGCTAACAGCCTCGTTCCGCCTTGCGTGTAGGCTGATTGGTGAGACCTGCATTGCCAGAGGGAAGGCTAGCTTTCAGGGGAGTTTCGACCACACGTCTTGCCGCGTTAACAGATTCAATAGCAGCAGCAGAAAATTTAACCTTCTCACCCGCGACCAGCTAACGAGGAAAGAGTCTGATAGTATCGCAGAGGCTTGGAAGAGAATAGGTGGAAAAACAAATAAATGTTGTGTGACTAGGGCCTCCCGTTGGGTAGACCGTTAACCGGGGGCAATTTGACGCCACTTCGGCGACTTGCGAGTCGATGGGGATGAAATGAAGATGATCAGGACAACACAACACCCAGTCGCCGAGTGGAGAAAATCTCCAACCCAGTCGGGAGTCGAACCGTGGCCCTTATGATTGACATTCTGTCGCGATGACCACTCAGCTACCGGGAACGGACAGAGGTGGAAAAGAAACTAAACGACTCGATCGGCAAAGAAAAGAAACAATCTTTGAACCACGTAATTTTACGTGGCCATCCGAAGTCTCAATTGTCAGAAAAGAAAAACGCCTCGTTTCTTTTACTGTCTGAAGGAACGTATGGATCTAGTAAGCGAGCTGATGCCCAAATCTTTGCCTACGTGTAGTGCTTATATATCCTCATCGGGTAGCGCTGGGCTGCAGATATGCTGCAGTAAGATCCACAAACAGTTTGATCGCTACTTATATTTACTTGTGGAGTCAGCAATCGGTTAGAAAAGGTACTCAACTACTTCCGAAATACACTCCTGGAAATGGAAAAAAGAACACATTGACACCGGTGTGTCAGACCCACCATACTTGCTCCCGACACTGCGAGAGGGCTGTACAAACAATGATCACACGCACGGCACAGCGGACACACGAGGAACCGCAGTGTTGGCCGTCGAATGGCGCTAGCTGCGCAGCATTTGTGCACCGCCGCCGTCAGTGTCAGCCAGTTTGCCGTGGCATACGGAGCTCCATCGCAGTCTCTAACACTGGTAGCATGCCGCGACAGTGTGGACTTGAACCGTATGTGCAGTTGACGGACTTTGAGCGAGGGCGTATAGTGGGCATGCCGGAGGCCGGGTGGACGTACCGCCGAATTGCTCAACACGTGGGGCGTGAGGTCTCCACAGTACATCGATGTTGTCGCCAATGGTCGGCGGAAGGTGCACGTGCCCGTCGACCTGGGACCGGACCGCAGCAACGCACGGATGCACGCCAAGACCGTAGGATCCTACGCAGTGCCGTAGGGGACCGCACCGCCACTTCCCAGCAAATTAGGGACACTGTTGCTCCTGGGGTATCGGCGAGGACCATTCGCAACCGTCTCCATGAAGCTGGGCTACGGTCCCGCACACCGTTAGGCCGTCTTCCGCTCACGCCCCAACATCGTGCAGCCCGCCTCCAGTGGTGTCGCGACAGGCGTGAATGGCGGGACGAATGGAGACGTGTCGTCGTCAGCGATGAGAGTCGCTTCTGCCTTGGTGCCAATGATGGTCCTATGCGTGTTTGGCGCCGTGCAGGTGAGCGCCACAATCAGGACTGCATACGACCGAGGCACACAGGGCCAACACCCGGCATCATGGTGTGGGGAGCGATCTCCTACACTGGCCGTACACCACTGGTGATCGTCGAGGGCACACTGAATAGTGCACGGTACATCCAAACCGTCATCGAACCCATCGTTCTACCATTCCTATACCGGCAAGGGAACTTGCTGTTCCAACAGGACAATGCACGTCCGCATGTATCCCGTGCCACCCAACGTGCTCTAGAAGGTGTAAGTCAACTACCCTGGCCAGCAAGATCTCCGGATCTGTCCCCCATTAAGCATGTTTGGGACTGGATGAAGCGTCGTCTCACGCGGTCTGCACGTCCAGCACGAACGCTGGTCCAACTGAGGCGCCAGGTGGAAATGGCATGGCAAGCCGTTCCACAGGACTACATCCAGCATCTCTACGATCGTCTCCATGGGAGAATAGCAGCCTGCATTGCTGCGAAAGGTGGATATACACTGTACTAGTGCCGACATTGTGCATGCTCTGTTGCCTGTGTCTATGTGCCTGTGGTTCTGTCAGTGTGATCATGTGATGTATCTGACCCCAGGAAAGTGTCAATAAAGTTTCCCCTTCCTGGGACAATGAATTCACGGTGTTCTTATTTCAATTTCCAGGAGTGTATAATGAAATTTATTCACAGATACTAAGAAAATCTTATGAATTATATTATTTATGTTTTTATTTGTTTATTTTATTTTCATTTTTTTGTACTGGGCACCAATATGTCTGTACGAAAAACCTTGCTTTTTGTCAGCTGAGCTCTAAGTTTGTGTTACTGACAAGGTAGAGTCAGATTTCTGAAGTGGATCAGCTATGTGTATTCCCTTCACCTTCAATTATTAGTCGTAGGCAGTTGTCGCGGGAATTTTTGGTTTGTTTTCTAAGGATTACTGTGTGTCAGAAACGGAATATCTCCTTCAGAGTTTGCCGTGCCTTGCGTGAACGAACTGACCTGTGTAGGTAGAGTGAGAACGATTCTTTGAAAGAAGTTGAAATATCGGCCTCACAATTCTAGCCAGTTCGCTAAGAAAATGCTGATTAGCGCCGTGGTTTTGGCGATTATACGCAGGGTAATATGATGAGTAAACCAGAAATGACAGCTATTCTAAAGTGCAGAAACAAGTAATTGTATTTAGTACACGCTTTCGACAGTTGGCATGCTGTTTGTGATGTCTTCTCAACAACTCAGCTGATAACACGTTTAAAGCTGAAACGTTACACGTTGATGGGAACATCCCAGTATCGTTCTTTCTTCTGTTTTGTTCTCTGTCTGAAGAATACGATGGATCGATAGTACTAGAATTTATTCATTCGGTTGCAGTGCGTGGTGACTGGTGCCATCTGAGAGCCTCTGGGAATGTCTCACAAAGGGAAACGCCACAAACTCGACCAATTTAGGACGATGTTGTTTGAGAACGAATGTCTCCAAGGGAGACATCAAAATATTTACGCCTAGATATAAAGAAGTGAAGCAATCGTTACTGACGTTCTTCCATAAGCAAATCATGGCTTATAATCCACTGTATTTTCTAACGAAGTCGTTGTTCTTGGGGACTTTGTCTGGTCCAAAATGTAAACTTTCAACTCAGATCTACGGTGCTCCATCTGTTCATGAGTTCATGTAAGAGGGCACAGATGTGCGCTTAATTATAAGTCTGTGTTGAGTAAGACAGATATGACATTATTACGATAGTTTAGGAGAAATACATAGGCTCCGTTTCAGGCCAGCGCAGCTGTGTCTGACAGGAGACGCCAATTACACACATGAGGGTACGTTTGCTTCTGGCTAATCTATTTTACGTATCACTATTTAGCGTGTTTGTGCATATGACTTTTAATTATCAACTGAGCTACTAGTTCAGCTAAAGTGATATATCAAGACCGACATTAGGAATAGTTTCAGTACTCACTATGTTAAGACAAAGTAAAAGTAAATAAATTCACTTGGAGATGTCGTTATGCGAGCGAAGATGAATAACAGAATGTTAATTGTGTATTAATCAAGGACGTAATTCCGACTCCATAGTAAAGACTGCTACCGTTTTGTTGCCTCAGCTTTAACATGTCCATACAGAGTAAGTTAAGGTTTACTGGTCTGGAGATTTTAGCTTTCTATGTGTGCTGCTGTAATGTTTATGATTACTGTGCCTACCTCAGATGAACGAAAGAAATAAAGGAGTTAAATACAAAGGAAGTGCTGAAAGGCAATTTCGATTTAACCGATTTAACCTGTTTAAGAAGTGAAATTACTCCAACAGCTGGCTGGACTTTAGCGGTTGTCTAATGTTTGACTGGCTTCCTCAGCATTTCGAAAGATAACGTTCTGTGGCAGGAGGACATCTGTCAGCAGCTAGTTCGGGCCGTCCACTGAATGTGTCGGCTGGGGGAAGTCACTGTTCGCCAAACCAGGCGTCGGAAATGTGTAGGAGGCACCACTTTCACCACCAACTGTTGAATGATACATCCGTGCGTTAAATCTAAGATTGGATGCAGTGGAGTAGTACTGAAGTGCTAACGAGCTGTACAGTTTGCTGAAACAGTCAATTAAAAATCAACAGAGGAGGCCCTAGGAAAGATTATGGGGGAGAAGAGTGAGAGCTAAATGGAAGACGACGGAGATGATGGATATGGTTCAGGAAAAGAAATTATGTCATATATGTTTAAGCTCTAAAAAGTGAAGTGATCTGGAATAGGTACAAGGTGTGTAAAAAGAGGGCTAAGAAACTAACAACATATTGTAAAGAACAGGAATGGGAAAGAGTATGTGCGGAAACAGAACATTTCCTTGGCTACTGATGGTCGGCAGAGGCGTGGAGGGTAATAATGAAGATGAAAATTGCTAGCAATCCCGCATCCAGAGTACAGCCTATAGCTAATGGGTGGTGCCGACCTTCTGTATCCGCGGGAATGCATTATTTCCGCACATACTCCTTTCCATTCCTGTTCCTTATTATTTGTTGTTAATTTCTTAGCCCTCATTTTACACACCTTGTACCCATTCCTATCCACCTAACTCCCAGTGCTTAACCATATATGGCATACTTTGTTTTCCTCAATCATCCCCTAGAACTCCATAGTCCTCTATTCAGTACTCACTCGTGTCTCCCTGGCCCTTCCTAAGGCCTCCTCCCCTGCTTCCATAATTCACTGTTTCAGCAACCTGTGCAGCTCATTAGCATTCCAGTATTCCCTCACTGCATCAACGCACGGATGTATCATTTAATAGTTGCGGGGGAGTGGTTGACTGATTCTTCACAAAGCTGGAGTTGGAGGTGACAATGACGCCTCTTATACATTTCCGACAGCTGGGTTTGCGAACAGTGACTTTCTCCCAGCCGATACATTCAGTGGACGGCCCGAACTAGCTGCTGACAGATGTCCTCCAGCCACAGACAATTTCTTTTAGAAATGCTCAGGAAGCCTGTCAAACGGTAGACAAGTCCTATAGTCCAGCCAGGTCTTAGAATATGCCTAATTCAGCGAATAAACCACCAATCGTATGCAGCAATTAACGTAGAGGGATAGTCGAGTGAGACATTCGAAACTTCGAAAGGACTTAGAGATGGCGGCAGAATGTCGGTCACCCTGTCTAAAATATATACCCAGCTCATTCTGTCATGTGGAGTTATGGGATTTCCTTTCCAGAATCATACTTCTTTTGTCATCAGTCTTCTGACTGGTTTGATGCGGCCCGCCCCGAATTCCTCTCCTGTGCCAATCTCTTCACCTGAGAGTACCACTTGCAACTTCTGTCCTCAATTATTTGCTGGGTCTTTCCAATCTCTGTCTTCCTCTATAGTTGTAGACCTCTACAGCTCTCTCTAGTACCATGGAAGTCATTCCCTCATGTTTTAACAGATGATATCATCCTCTCTCTTCTCCTTATCAGTGTTTTCCACACGTCCCTGTTTTCTGCGATTCTGCACAGAACCTCCTCGTTCTTACCTTATCAGTCCACCTGATTTTCAACACTATTATGGAGCACCACATCTCAAATGCTTCGATTCTCTTCTGTTCCGGTTTTCCCACAATCCATGTTTCAATACCATACTACGCTGTACTCCAGACGTACATTCACAGAAATTTATTCCTCAAATAAAGGCCGATATTTGTTATTAGTAGACGTCTCATCGCCAGGAATGACTGTTTTGCCATTGCTAGTCTGCTTTTGATGTCCTCCTTGCTCCGTCCGCCATTGGTTATTTTATTGCGTAGGTAGATTTCCCTAATTTCACCCACTTCGTGACCAACAATCCTGATGTGAAGTTTCTCGCTTTTCTCATTTCTACTACTTCTCATTACCTTCATCTTTCTTCGATTTACTATCAGTTCATACTCTATACTCATTAGACTGTTCATTCCAATCAACAGATGATGTAATTCTTCTTCACTTTCACTCAAGATAGCTGTGTCATCAGCCAATCGTATCATTGATATCCTTCCACCTTGAATTTTAATGCTACTGCTAAATCTTTCTTTTATTTCTACCATTGCTTCCTTTATGTACAGATTCAACAGTAGGGGCGAAAGGCTACATTTTTGTCTTACACCCTTTTTAATACAAGCTTACCCCTTCTTTTTTGGAATTTCGAACATCTTGCACCATTTCAGATTGTCGAACGCTTTTTCCAGGTCGACAAATCCTATGAATGTGTCTTGATATTTCCTTAGTCTTGCTTCCGTTATTAAACGCAATGTCAGAATTTCCTCTCTCGTGCCTTTGCCTTTGCTAAAGCCAAACTGATCGTCATCTAGTTCATCCTCAATTTTCTTTTCCATTCTTCTGTATATTATTCTTGTAAGCAACTTGGATGCACGAGCTGTTAGGCTGAATTTGCGATCATTCTCGCACTTGTCAGCTCTTGCCGTCTTCGGAATTGTGTTGATGATGCTTCTCCGAAAGTCAGACGGTATTTCGCCAGACTCATACATTTTGCACACCAGCGTGAATAGTTGTTTTGCTGCCACTTCCCCCATTGATTTTAAAAATTCTGATTGATTGTTATCTACGCCTTCTGCCTTATTTGATCTTTAAGTCCTCCAAAGCTCTTTTAACTTCTGATTCTAATACTGGATACCCTATCTATTCTATATCGATTCCTGTTTCATCTTCTATAACATCAGACAAATCTACCTCCTCATAGAGACTTTCAATGTATTCTTTCCACCTATTCACCCTCTCTTCTGCATTTGACAGTGGAATTGCCGTTGCAGACTTAATGTTATCACTTCTGCTTTTAATGTCGTTCATGCCACTTTGTGACTTTCGTTGACCTTCCAAGACCTTACTGTTACACATCATTCGATTCGTCTCGATAGCCACTATCAGAAAATAAGTACCAAACTATAGCACACCATTTAAAAGACATTGTTGACTTTCATATCTCTGAAGCGGCCGCACCTAGTAACAAAAAACTAACGTCGTATTATGGCCCCATTGTCCCTTGAAACTTTTGCCCCACAAACTCTTCAGCTCCTATCATACTTTAGGAGTTATTGTTGGTGGCAGTAGTTAGTGACTCACCCTGTACAGTATGGTGGATATCAAACATATGATGAAGGAGTTAATGGAAGCATTTTAATGAGGTGGACGTAGAATAAAAATGAGCAAAACAGAAAATATCTAGTATGGGAAGAGATGGAAGAGATACATTACGGCCGCAAGGAACTACTAAAAGTGTAAAGCAATTTAAATACTTAGGATCGATTATTCATTTGTCAGGAAGATGTGAAGCAGGTGTGGAACGCAGGATCCAGGAAGCGTGAAGAATAATTAAAATTTTAAATGCAGTTCTTTGGATCCGGATAGTATCAAAAGAAACAGAGAAAAGTATTCTGTAAAGAGTAGTGGAAAGTATATTAACAAACGTTGCATAAGGATGAACCCCGAGGGAACAACAGACAAGCAAAATACAGAAAGTAAAGATGGATGGAGTAAGGAGGGCATCCTAGACAGAGCGGAGAAGCAATAAGGAAATTAAGGAGATAACGGCTATGAAACAACCAGTAGTGGAAAGAACGGAGAATAGGGCTCTTCAATGGTATAGCCATGTACAGCAACTGGGGCAAAGACGATGGCCAAAAGCAGCTCTGGAATTGTTGCCGCCAGGAGGGAGGAAGAGTGGACGGCAGAAATTAATATGGAGAGGAAGAGATCTAAAAGAGGACGGCTGCCATGATCGTGAAAGCTAGCGAATGGAAGTACAGAGCCACTGCTGAAGAATGCAAAGGCGCTTAAAAGTAAAAGCAAGTAAGTGTTGCGTGTTGAATTTCATGAGGCATGTAAATAAGATGACGTGTTTCGAACACTCCAACGAAGTATCACTGTAAAAGAGCCCTAGAATAAAACCAAAAATGGTGCGATTGAAAACTGTAACATCGTAGAAAGTTTGAAAACCATACCAGAGGACAACCAAAACGCTTGAGATGTGATGCTACAGAGCAATATTGAAAATTTGGTTGACTGGTAAGGTAAGAGATGAGGAGGTTCTCCGCAGAATCGGCGAAGAATAGAACATACAGAAAATACTGAGAAGAAGAAGAGACATGAGGCTGGAAATGTTTTAATACATCATTGAACAGCCTCCATGCTACAAAGGGAAGTTTAGAGGCTATAAACTGTAGAGGAACACAGAGACTGTAAAGACTGTATACATACGACAAATAATTATGGACGTAAAGTGCAAGATGAAGAGATTAAGGCGGGAGAGGTGTTCGTTGCGGGCAGGCTGCCTCTTAAAAGACAGTTTACTAAAAAAAAGCATTTTATTTTGAATTCTGTCTTTCTGTAGGTATAGCGTTCCCGGTGAACAACACGAAAAGACTTAAAAAACGGTGTTTGTAAAGAAGAGACATTTAAAAATTGAATAATATACATTTTTCATCTGTATTATAATAATTTCTCTGTGTAAGATTCGAGTGCAAAGAAATATAACAAAATGATCTAAAGAGACGACAAGATACGCTCTTTTGTTAATTTTTTAGTCGTCTTCACTTCTTCTCTTGCCTTGGTATCGTGTAGACGGACATCTTGCGAGTGCTGGCAAATGTAAGCATATTAATATATTGATTTAATGTTATTGTGTACTTTTAATCTGTAAGAGGTGATCCCGATTTCATGTCCGCCTTCCTTTGAATAAACCTGCATTCGAGTAATTTACAGTTCAACAATCACAGCGGCCGATGGAGCCAACGACGCCATTACGTGGCGATATTAACTTATAAAATTTAGCGGAAGCGAAAAACTCGCCCGCTATTAACATAATATACATTTTTCTCCACAGCCGCCCGACGTTGCAGAAAATACGTAGCTCTAAGACTCTTATTATCGGTACTACAGCCGAGAGCCAGAGCCAGGACTCCGACTACAGTGCAATGGTTAACTGAGGTTAGAAAAAATACTCTCGAGCGTGTGTGGGCCGCAGTTGTGATTAATAACTAAAGATTTTTGCTTTACAGTGAACTGTCTAGCCGAGGAAATTAATATGAAAAGTTTATTCCATTGTTCAACTTATATGCTCAATTCTTAAGATTCAGGGAGTATAACATTCATTAACGTAACAAATAATTTGAGATTAATATTGTTAAAAAAAGGGAGAACTTGACAAAAGCGTTTAATTGTAAATCAAAATAAAATGAAATATAATTTATATTAAGGCCCACCACGTAAGTCGGCAACAATCAAAATAAACAATAATAATATATTAAATTACGATGGACGACGGACGCGAGATTGGCGCCGCAAATTTGGAGCCCGATCAAAGAAAAGGCGAAATTTATTAAATCTGTTCTATTGTAATTAATGTAATTATGTATGTGCCTAGTTGTTGTAAAATATTAATGCCTATATGAATTCTTTTACATTTACAACAACAAAACCACACCCTGAGGAGATCTGGAGAAGAAAAAGTGTAGAAAAGAAAAAGGATTTGGAGAAAGAAAAATGACTAAGGTAAGGCCTATTGTGCAAGCATCCTGTGTAGCTCTGTGCGGAATATCGAACCCATATGCACATGACATACCTTCGGTGAAAAAATAGCAAGTAAAGTGCAAATTAAATGGTGTGTATTTGTGTATTTATGTGTTTATTTTTGGAGGGGATAATTATTCGTATCAGTGTTAAAGATTTGTCATTGTCTTAAAGTGAATGTATTATGGGTAAGATAGGACAACCTAAAGCAGGTGTACCAGACGAACATAATTTTGTTAATAAGGAAAGTGAGGATCATTTGCAAAACGTAAACGAATCCCAAGCCACCGCCTCGGATAACATAATTTTCGGAGCGGGGGGCGAGGATCTGTGGACGGTGAATGACGCTCCACAACAGAATGGGAATAGAGTAACAAGAACACCACTGCCTGGGCAGGGGGGCCAATCGAGTGCTAGATTAAGCAGGGCACCAGTATGCACAACGATTGCAGACCCATTTGCAGAATTTCTGCGCAGGTTAGAAGAAAGAGATAGGGAGAGAGATCAGAAGTTTGCTCAGATGCCCTATGAGCAAGAGCAACAAAGAGAACAGAAAGAAGGCAAAAATAAAGTATGTCAGAACAGAGGGAAAAAGAAAGAGACGAAACACTGACTCCAAAGCTACATGAGCAAGGGAAAAAATTTACGCAAAAGCTCAGTGAGCAATGGAAAGAATTTACGCAAAAGCTCAGTGAGCAAGAGCAGCGCAGTGAAGCGAAACTAGACAGTATCGAAAGCGAACTTGCCGAGATGCGGGACGCTTGCAAAGAAATACCCGATCTTGTGCAAAGCTTAGCCGGCGAGATGCGAAATTTACAGATATCGCAGGCTAGGCTTGAAGACAATGTCCAGACTTTAATCATCCGCGTGGTCAATGTGGAGATAGATGCACGGAAAAGTATTGATACATATTTGGTAGTGCAAGCTCAAAAATTCGAAAAAGAATTTAATGAATGGCTAGAAGTGAAGGATCGCGAGATATCTGCGAAGATTGAATGCGACGTATAAACAGCTGTAGAACAAGCGACTGCGGCCGCGATTGTCAATACTGACGCTAGCACTGCCGCACTACACGCCGAATTTACACAGATCAAATCCCGTGTGACAGCGGAGTTGCTGAATTGGCAACAGGAGGTCGCACGGAGACTGTCTCCGTTGGAAAGCAATGTAAACAGTGGCTGACAGATGAATGCGACTCCGCGTACTGATCACAATAATAACGCAGACGGTATGCAGGGCGCGAGTGCGCAACCGTAACCTAATGTGAATTACGGGCACGAACAACATGCGATACCGTGCAGCGCACATCACGAGGTAATGAATGTCATAGAATGTAGCAATCAGATGTGCAAAAAGAAGGACAATGTGATAAAACATAGGACATTCCTACCCTTCAATAGCGAAAAACGAAATGTCCACCCTATGGTATTCATTAAGAGCTTCAGGAATGTGTTTCCCAGCACATGGACGGAAAGACAAAGAATACAGTTCGTGGTCTCCTTTACTCAGGGTGATGCGGCACTGTGGGCCACCGACGTGTCCGAAAAATGTCTAACGATGCAACAGTTTGAAGGTGAAATCTTGCAAAAATTCTGGTCCGATAGCGTCCAAGAAAGACTACGAAAGGAGTTGTACAGTCCAGAAATGTGCAATCCTAAGATGGGAACGTTACGCAAATATTTTGAAAAGTATATAAACAAAACCAGGTAATGGGACGAGCCCATGTCCGATCGTGACATAATCAGATTAATAAAAATGAAGTTGCCCAGCGAAATTAAAAGATATTTTATCAATGTGCCGGAATATGATATAGAACTATTCATGGAAATAGTGGATTCTGTCGACTTATTGATCGAAGACATGAAAACCGAAAACAAGTGGAACCATGCAGGCTATAATCAACAAAAAGCCGATTACAATGGCAGCCACAGTAACGGTAGTAACTTAGTACCAAATGGTAATGGGAAGAGGCAAGATCACCGGGAACAGAATCTAGGCACAAACAATGGCAATGGTTATAACGGCAACGCTTATAATCGTCAAAATCGGAAGAGACATCATGATGGACGCATGACTAATGCATATAATAGTAACGGCAATCCGCAATGGCAGAACAACCGAAACCAGTGGCGTGGTTGTAATGAACCGACACCACAGTGGCAACAAAACAGCGCCACAATGGAACGCCATTGTTGAGGACACGGGAAGTGCACGGTAAATATAGCCGGAGCTTTCAGTTAAAATTCGAAGGAATACAGGTTATGAATTTATATTCTGACTTAAGTACAAGACAAGCATGTAATAAAGAGTTTATTACTGAAGACAGAGAGGAAAAAAGGAAACTGATAGCCATGAAAGTCAGGGAGTCAGAACATTTGACATAAGCACAACAAAACGAATTGATTCAGCTACTTACAGATTATGAGAATGTGTTTTCGGAAAAACCGGGTTTTATCGAGGGCTACACCTATAACATCGAAGTGGTACCTCACGATACTTTCTTTCACGTAAACTACACCATCCCGTGGTCAAAGAAGGAGACTGTTACGAAGGAAATAAGAAAAATGCTTGATTGGGGGATAATTGAACCATCTCTATCCCCGTACAGGAGTCCGCTCGTGGCAGTAGCGAAAGCGGACGGCAGTATACGTCTCGTGCTTGATGCGCGCGATATTAATGAAATAATTGTACCTGTCAGAACGCGACCAGAAAACCTGGATGAACAGATACAGAAGTTTTATGGATTTAAATACCTGACCTCTGTCGATATGCGTTCGTCGTATTGGCAAATCCCACTAACTGAATCATCAAGAGAGTACACTGTCTTTGTGTTTGCTGGCAGAAGTTACCAATTTAAAGTTTTACCGTTTGGATTAAATGATAGTGCAGGGGTCTTCATTGCAGCGCTAGAGACAGTATTAGGACCAGATTTGTTGGACCGAGTAACGTTGTATGTCGATAACTTATTAATAGCTACTCCCTATTGGGAAAGCCACATAGACACGCAGAGATGCGTACTAAAAAGATATTCTGAGGTAGCCGTAACAGCAAACCTCGTAAAATCCAAATTTGGCAGGGAGAGAATAAAATTTCTTGGTCATGTAATATCACCTACAGGTATTGTGCCCGATTCGAAGAAAATGGCAGCAATTGAGAACTTCCTCCCTCCTAGAACCAAGAAGCAGTTAAAGGCATTTTTCGGTCTAGTTTAGTTTTTCTGACGATTCATACCCGACCAGCTTTTAAATGATAATACCCTGTTAAACTTGTTGAGAAAGAATACACCCTGGATATGGAATGAACTGTGCCAGCAGTCATTTGAGCAAATACGACAAGCCCTTCTAAATGCTAATCTACTGTCACATCCTGACATGTCAAAGGAATTTTGCCTTGCTACAGACGCTTCCACTGTCGCACTAGGCGCTTGTTTATTCCAAATTGATGAGGAAGGTGGAAACAAGACCGTAAGAATAATCGGTTTCGCAAACCGAGTCTTGTCAAGTTGTGAACTATCATATACAGTCACAGAACTCGAAACACTAGCAGTAGTATAGGCCATGAAGAAGTTCAGATATTATGTGTACGGAAAAAATGTAAAAATTTTCTCTGATCATCAGGCCTTAAGTTTTTTGCTAACAAGCAAGTTAATGCACGACAGGTTGACTAGGTAGGTGCTTGCTCTGCAGGAATATCAATTTCAAATAATGTATAGAAAAGGTTGTGACAACGTAGTACCTGATGCTTTGTCACGGTTGCCGAAAGGTCTGCCTGAGCTAACAACAATACTAGAACAGTCAACAGAGTACAAAATTTTAGTCATGAAAGACCCTACTTCTCGCAAAAAGTTCCTGCAGGCGTGCAAGCAACTGCCTAGTTTACGGGACGAAGATCCCGCCTTGGTAAAAGTCAAACAAGAACTCCTACAGGGTGTTTCAAAAATGACCGGTATATTTGAAACGGCAATAAAAACTAAACGAGCAGCAATAGAAATACACCGTTTGTTGCAATATGCTTGGGACAACAGTAAATTATCAGGCAGACAAACTTTCGAAATTACAGTAGTTACAATATTCAACAACAGATGGCGCTGCGGTCTGGGAAACTCTATAGTACGATATTTTCCACATATCCACCATGCGTAGCAATAATATGGCGTAGTCTCTGAATGAAATTACCCGAAACCTTTGACAACGCGTCTGGTGGAATGGCTTCACATGCAGATGAGATGTACTGCTTGAGCTGTTCAATTGTTTCTGGATTCTGGCGGTACACCTGGTCTTTCAAGTGTCCCCACAGAAAGAAGTCACAGGGGTTCATGTCTGGCGAATAGGGAGGCCAATCCACGCCGCATCCTGTATGTTTCGGATAGCCCAAAGCAATCACACGTTCATCGAAATATTCATTCAGGAAATGATTACTTTGGAAGCAATGGCGGCCCAGATCAGTACTTTTTGAGGATGCAGGGACGATGGGACTGCAACATGGGGCTTTTCGGTTCCCCATATGCGCCAGTTCTGTTTATTGACGAAGCCGTCCAGGAAAAAATAAGCTTCGTCAGTAAACCAAATGCTGCCCACATGCATATCGCCGTCATCAATCCTGTGCACTATATCGTTAGCGAATGTCTCTCGTGCAGCAATCGTAGCGGCGCTGAGGGGTTGCCGCGTTTGAATTTTGTATGGATAGAGGTGTAAACTCTGGCGCATGAGACGATACGTGGACGTTGGCGTCATTTGGACCGCAGCTGCAACATGGCGAACGGAAACCTGAGGCCACTGTTGGATCACCTGCTGCACTAGCTGCGCGTTGCCCTCTGTGGTTGCCGTACGCGGTCGCCCTACCTTTCCAGCACGTTCATCCGTCACGTTCCCAGTCCGTTGAAATTTTTCAAACAGATCCTTTATTGTATCGCTTTTCGGTCCTTTGGTTACATTAAAGCTCCGTTGAAAACTTCGTCATGTTGCAACAACACTGTGTTCTAGGCGGTGGAATTCCAACACCAGAAAAATCCTCTGTTCTGAGGAATAAACCATGTTGTCTACAGCACACTTGCACGTTGTGAACAGCACACGCTTACAGCAGAAAGACGACGTGCAGAATGGCGCACCCACAGACTGCGTTGTCTTCTATATCTTTCACATCACTTACAGCGCCATCTGTTGTTGAAAATTGTAACTACTGTAATTTCGAAAGTTTGTCTGCCTGAAAATGTACTGTTGTCCCAAGCATATTGCAACAAACGGTGTATTTCTATCGCTGCTCGTTTAGTTTTTATTGCCGTTTCAAATATACCGGTCATTTTTGATACATCCTGTAGCTTCGGGTGGAAATCAGATAGGTAGCCATTACTCTGTGCAAAATGGCGTATTACATTACCGGAAGGATGTTAACAAGGACTTGTGGTGTATCTGTGTATCGGAAGTATGTATCAGTGATTTAATCTGGCACATTCACCTTTCGTGGGGACATGTGGGCATACGACAAATAATTATGGACGTAAGGTGCCAGATGAAGAGATTAAGGCGGGAGAGGTGTTCGTTGCTGGCAGGCTGCCTCTCAAAAGACAGTTTACTAAAAAAAAGCATTTTATTTAGAATTCTGACTTCCTGTAGGGTATAAGCTGCACATATACAGGGTGTATCGAAAAGATTCATTCCATTTGGCACGTCTCTATTTCTGAAACTAATAATCATATGCAGTCAATTTTGTTTTGTGATGAAAAGCAAACTCAAAAAGTTTCTTTTTATACCTTTTCATGGGTGTTCAATATGCCCCCATTGAGATGTACGATATACGTCAACGCGGTATTCAAATTATTCCCACACTGCAGCGCATATATCTTGAGTTACAGCTACCACAGCCGCTGTTATGCGATACATCAGTTCATTCACTATTGTTGGTAACGGAGATAAATAAACAGAATCCTTCATGAACCCCCACAATACATAATCACATACAGTCATGTCTGGTGACCGTGGAGGCCAGTAAAGTAAGGCTGAATCATTTGGTCTAGTGCGACCGATCCATCGTTCAGTAATCATCTGATTTAAAAATTCCCGCACTTCCAGATGCCAGTGTGGTGGTCCCACATCTTGTTGGTAAATGAAGTCATTGGAACCAGTTTCCAACTATGGAAAGTGAAATTTCTCAAGCATGTCGAGAACAATGGTCTCGGCAAAGGGGAGAGGACAAAACCAAAACACATTAAACTTTGGATAGTTCCTCTCACTTTGTACAACTTCATGTCCGCAGCTCGTGGTCGTGCGGTAGCGTTCTCGCTTCACGCGCCCGGGTTCTCGGGTTCGATTCCCGGCGGGGTCAGGGATTTTCTCTGCCTCGTGATGACTGGGTGTTGTGTGATGTCCTTAGGTTAGTTAGGTTTAACTAGTTCTAAGTTCTAGGGGACTGATGACCAAAGATATAAAGTCCCATAGTGCTCAGAGCCATTTGAACCACTTGAAAAACGTCATGTGGTTGTTTCATACCCCAAATTCTCAGAATAGGACGAATCACCTTTCCATTTAAAAGAAATGTTAACTCATAACTAAACAATAAGCATTGAAGAAAATTGTCATCCTTCATCTCGCCAAGAACCAAATTACCCCAAATTCCAACAATTTGACGGATCCCCTTTCCATTTAAAAGGAATGTTACCTAATAACTAAACAATAAGCGTTGAAGAAAATTGTCATCCTTCATCTTGCCAAGAACCAAATTACGGTATTCCACATGTTGTCGTTTGTCACCATCACGAAGAGTTTGCTGTAGCTGAATTTTATATTGTTCCAAGAGTAAACGTCGGCGCAGCACACGGCAGACGGTCATCGGGGGCATGTTGAGCTGTCGGGCTGCACGGCGAACGGATTTCTGCGGACTCCTTGGGAAACTATGGCGGATGAATTCGACGTCTGTATCAGACACTCGGAGACACCTCGGCAATTTATCTTTACACAAACAACCTGTTTCTCGGAATTGTTCATGCCATCGTAAAAATTTGTAAATTTATGTAAGATCTTATGGGACAAAACCGTGGAGGTGGTCGGTCCCTTAGCTTACACACTACTTAATGTAACTGAAACTAACTTACACAGACGCATGCCTGAGGGAGGAGTCGAAAATCCAGTGGGGGAGCTGCGCGAACCGTGACAGGACGCCCCTGACCGCGCGGCTACCAAGCACGGCATGCGATCGTCTAATGCTGTGTGCTGTAAAAGGATCCACATCATTCCGAGTACTAAAGTCACTCTGAGCAGTTATTACTATCCCACACTGCGCAAAACGTAAAACACAAAACGCTTCCCGTTTTCCAGACACCATTTTTACTAGAACTTAAGTAGGCGCACACTGCTTCCACTTAGCGGGGAACCATGTAAGACTCGAGAGTTTGGTCTTTCCAACAGTACGTTGTTCACGAACATATCTCAAGTAACATAATAGTTATTATTTTTTAAAAATCGGATGATTCTTTTTGATACACTCTGAATTGTTTTATGCTTCGTCCAGCTCGTGATTTTGTTACTTTATTTATTTTTCTGTGTACTTCCGCGAGGATAGTGGAAAAGATATTATCTAGCAATACTCCCCTTGTAAGGGAGTAAATTAGAGCCAAGTTAAATTTAAGGCAATACCTTCCCAGCTGTAATTTATTGGTGCCGCCAAGTTGGAAGTGACTGATATAGGAGTATCTTAATTTGAAGAAGGACATCAGCAGCTCAGGGGTACATTCCTAGTAGGTAATTGAAGTTTAGGACCAACCACTTAATGGCAACCTAACAGATCTCGAGAGCTCTCTCAGAACTACTCGTTTTGGTAGAAACGGCCATTTAGTGTAGCAATGTAAAGTAATGCCTATCCTGACAGAGCTGTTTTCTTGCACGGTCTGAGTCTTTGAATAGCGTCGAGCCGGCTCATTGAGCTTCACTTTTGTCGGTGCCTTGGATCAAACAACACTTTGCGTTCGTGTCCATTACAGAGAAATCGTGGAAAACCTCCAGTCGTCGTCATTACACCACGGTGAAATCCTGCCACCCGCGGCCAAGGTAACATAGTATGAAACTCTTCACTGCTAGCTTTTCTCCCACTCGTTCCGCTATACCTTATAAGGGATTCATTGATTGCATTTTTGGAACTTTTATTTTCAATGATGATGACATCTGAATTTGATATTGAACATTAGTGCACTCTTTTCCCCACAGAATCAGAGTTTAATACCTGTTTTATTTTGTTCTTGAATGTATAATATATCATGATTTAGAATTCTCATATATATGATTGTGATGTTGCCCTTTCTGTTACTATTTATCCCCACAGTTAGCTTCGGTTAATCAGTGTTTAGAGTGACTAACTGATCTTACGATCGGGTAGGGTGGAGTCAGATGCTCCTAAGGCTATGCAGTACGACACTACCTCCATTGACTTCCTTTGTTATCGTAAGCGGTGCGAGGGACATCGCAGTAGATTGGTCACGTTTTCGGTTGGGCTCATTTACGCATGTGACATGCATTATCACTACGGAGGCTAATGTAAGAGCTGTAAAATTGCGGAACAAGATCTTATAACATACTATCGAGTCTTACAATCAACATTTCGTGTACTGGTTCGTCTTACAATGCGATAAAGCACGGGTATGGCGCGCCAATTTCTCGAACATCTCCTGCCAGGCATCAGAAGAATGGAATGCTTGTGAAATGTGTTGACAGGAAACGTGTAAGTAGGCTGTTTAGGTTTTTATATTGGTAACGCCATGTAGCACTCTATATGAAAATCACTGGCTGTGCTGTGTGCAGTCTGTGGCTGGGTGGCATTGTTGTAATATTCGCCATTGTAGTGTTGGGCAGTTGGCTGTTAACAGCGCGTAGCGTTGTTCGTTTGGAGGTGAGCCGCCAGCAGTGTTGGATGTGGGGAGAGAAATGGCGGAGTCTTGAAATTTGTAAAACTGGATGTCATGAACTGCTATATATATTATGACTATTAAGGTAAATACATTGTTTGTTCTCTATTAAAATCTTTCATTTGCTAACTATGCCTATCAGTAGTTAGTGCCTTCAGTAGTTCGAATCTTTCATTTAGCTAGCAGTAGTGGCGCTCGCTGTATTGCAGTAGTTCGAGTAACGAAGATTTTTGTGAGGTAAGTGATTTGTGAAAGGTATAGTTTAATGTTAGTCAGGGCCATTCTTTTGTAGGGATTATTGAAAGTCAGATTGTGTTGCGCTAAAAATATTGTGTATCAGTATAAGCACGGTCTTGTATAATTTTTCTAAGGGGCCGTTTCATATGTCGACCCTTAGCCGAGGATACCTCACTGGAATCTTCTGATTTTTTCTTGTAGTTTGTGTAATTAGTGTAGATTTTGTTTATTGCTAGCGCATAATCATAGAGAGAATTTCCTCTGAAGTTGTAGTTTTCATTCTTGTACAGTAAAACAGTTGTGGCATGCATGTAGATTTGCACCAAGTATTTCGCAGCTGCGCTTGCAATTAACTAGATATTGTTTTCAGCGCTATGTTAATGTGTTCTCTTATTTTTGCTCTTCAAATTGTACTTTTCTGTGTTATCGTGTGAAATATTGTGACAATAATGGCGTGTGAAAAACGTAACACTAGGCTCCAAAGTAAACTGAGAAATAATAGTGACGACGAGCGTAGCTTACCAGCACCACTGTGTAATGAATTAACAGACATTCAAAGTAGAAATTTGGTAACTGTGCATAGGGAAATGGAATGGGCGTCAGATAATGGTGTAGACAGTGAAACAGGTAGTGAACAGGGAAGCATTATCGATCGATCGGTCGGCAACAGCTCGCCTCAGGAATCGGGAATGACGACAGAACACAATATTGCAAATACTGTAGACTCAGGTTTTGGGTTCTCACCGTTTTCTCAAATGAGTCAAGACACATTTTCCGCTTGTCAAAATGTGAATGTTGCCGGTGCAAATTCACTGCCGAAAAGCATAGAGGAACAGATTCCATACACAAATACATTATTATTGCAATTAATGCAACAAATTAAACAAAATAAGAGACAAACACAGCAACAGTTAGACACAATGGAACAAAATCTTCAAAAGTTAGACACCACGCTTGAACAAACACGTGAAGATTTAACTACTGAGTTACATAACATCGAATCGAAATGTCAAAAAGTCTGTAATGACGTAAAAACACAAATTTGTGAGCATTTCCAACCTATTTTTTCGCGTCATGAAAATGCATTACAGAATCACGAAGCAGCCATAAAAGAACTGCAAACTATTGTTCATGAAAGTCACGACACCTTGCAAGCTAAAATTGACTCACTTGCATCTACCGATTCGGTTACGCAACTTGCAAAAACTCAGGAAAACTTAGAGGACACAGTAGATACTCTGAAAATTGGTTCAGAAAAACACATGAAGGAAATTAGTTCATTTTCAGAGAAAGTAGTTGAACTTTCGGATCAGTTAAATCATTTATCTACGAAGGTAGATGATAATCTGAATGACACACCGGTAGTCTTTAATGACACAGAAGAGTGCGAACAAATTAGGAAATTCAAACAAAATCTGAATCAAATTAATACGCAACACCAAAGAGAATACCGGGAAGTACAAGATCAGCTGACACAGGTAATACAAGAATTACGTATTTCAGAGGGGAAGAGGGACATAGAAATACGGAACAGCTACAAAATAATAACACAGGGCACTTCGGAAATTATGAAAGAAATTGTTAAGGTACACCGAATTTTGAGATGGAACAAAGAAACAATGAGCGACGTGCGACTCGCCGACACGATGATTTTTACTATAAGCTGTTTATTACTACACGTAAATTCAAAACATTTAAGAATTCTGACAACGACATTCATCGACAAGCATGGCTTCATCAATTCTCTCATTGTTTTCCTCCCAACTGGTCATTAGAGGACAGGTTAGAATTTTTGTGTGGCTATTTAGAGAATGAACCAGCTGTAAGAATGCGATCGGTCATTCACGATTGTCACTGTGAAGGAGAATTTTACCATGCCTTCCTCTCAGCATATTGGTCTCAAGCCACACAAGACCGAGTAAAACATAGCATCATAAAGATGAAACATTTCGAACAATCTGAATTTTCCAGTCTTGTGAAATATTTTGAAGACATGTTGCACAAGAATCAGTACCTGTCAAACACATACTGCCCCTCAGAACTCATTCGCATTTGCTTAATCAAATTACCTGAACATTTACGACATATTATTTTGGCAGGGCGTTGCAAAGACGATATTGAAGCTTTTAAGGGACTCTTACAAGAATTAGAAATTGACACAGACAGTCACGGGATGCGAAAACAGGAAAACAATCACTACAGGTCACATCCGTCACAATTCCGTGACGACAGAAACAATAACTGGACACGACAAATCTATTCTTACAACGCAAATCGTGACCAAAACTGACACCATCCGTATGACAACCATTGGCAGAATAATAGTTACAGAGAAAGATCGCATTTCCGTAGTAATGAATACAACAGAGAATACATAGAAACAGACAATATGGGAACAAAAACAATTATTATCAAGGGAGACAGAATAACTTCAGACGCGACAGTTCAACACGCAGTTACGATTCCGGGAGATATTCTCCACCACATGACCGACAAACAAGAAACTATGTAAACTACCGACGAAACTACAGACCTGAATTCCATCAGAACTGGCGGGATTCAATCAGAGCAGGGGACTCTCGACAAGGTGAATTTGTAGAAGTTAGGTCTGCTAATCCCAATAACAACGCACGCCAACAAAGAGAAAGACAATGACTTGCACCGCAAGTAGCCACGTGCGCCGCCTGGCTCAGGGAAAAATTACATAGGCGCTAACCTTGAGAAAAATTTTAGCATTCTTTACCGATGTACCATGTACCACATGATAATTCCACTGAAGCTGAAACTCTGCGTACTACGAATAGTAAAAGTTTACTCCACATTTCACATGTAAAACCGTTTATTGAAAGGTAATCTGCTTTTTAACTTTGTCTTTGCCATAAAACTTTTCACTTCACATTTCTAGTATGCATTGTCAGACTTAGAAACTGTTACCATGCAGCAATGTTTGAAGTTAAATATCCAGTGAAGAACCAAGAGAACTTATTTAAACAGAAATTACGAATGCATTGTTATTGTGAACAGACGACACAGTGTTATTGTGTGTGTACATTCTTGCTTGTTAGTTGCACGATTATGTAACCACTGTAAGGCTCACATGCTTAGAACATTTACCAGTACTGCTAATGACATTTTAATGCAACATTTTGGTTTACTTGAAAATACTTTTTGGATTTAAAGTACTTTCTGTGAGATATCAGATGACGCTGTGGTTAGTTTATGTGACAGCTACACGATTTTATCACGACGCTACTAGTGAGTGACAATTTACAATGTTGCTTTTGTGGTGTTTCTGTTTTATATCTGCACAGTTTTTCTGAATTATTCTGGAAAGTAAAACATGTTTTAGTAGTAATTTTTGTGGTATAACTACAATGAGACTGCCTTTTACGTACCACAACAATACGTTACAGCACAGAACTTTCTTCATCACGGCAATAAGCGTAATAACTAAGATATCTATACGCAAAGCATTTCACTTTTGTTTATCTTGAGGTAAGTACATTGACTTCTGCAGAACTTAGCTTTCGGAGGACGATAACTACGACACTTCCACAGAGATTATCTTACAACAAGACGCACAGCTTAGCGCTACAGTACACGTATTTGAGAGATTAATTTTGTACTTAAAACATTTATTTTTAAAGATTTTTGAATTACAATGACACAAAGGTTTTCCGTGATACATTTCATTCCATTGCTGTGATCTGTAACACCTGAGGGTATAATTACATTAATCCTCAGGGGGTACACGCCTACTTTGTGTACCATGTGTTTGGCAAGCACAAGGAGCCCTAGCTAATATGGTATTTGCTTATACAACTTTAGACATCGGTACCATATTTCTCTGAGACAGAATTACCCAGCTATCTGATCATTTAACTGAGAGAGACAAAATGTTTTTTTCTATGTCAGTGACAGATGTTTACGCAGTTACACAGCTGGATAACTTCACACTTATGAAATTGTATTTTGTCTGTAATGTGTGAACCCTTCATATGTTTCGGAACCATTGTGATACTATGACAGCTTTGAATGATGTATTTGGTATGGGATCACGATTTTTAAAGTACGTTTGAGGTACATGAAACTTTTGACATGAGCAGAGAATGTTTTTTAGGTTTTGAAATTATTGGAGGAAGCTACGACGATTTTGAGATTATTCGGAGGGTTTATGATGTTATGATGACGATGTGTATGACGCTGCTGCGGTATGTTTATGATCAAAAAGCTGATGCTATATGAGGAATTTGATTATGCTATGTATTTATTATAATGAAATATTGAATAAGTGTCGACGATTATTGATATGTGTAACAAGGTAAGGAATAATGAGTAGTGGTTAGGGACTCTGATTTGTGGAAAAGGATGTTGGAAACCAAGAATCGTACTTTAAGAATTATGAAATGTGTGTACATGCGTGAATGTATTACAATGCTGTCGAAAATTTTTTGGACACAGTTATATTTATAGGATTTTGTTTCCACACTTTTCTACTCTAATTTCTCGACTTGTGAAATTTTATTTGTATATGAGAGAGTCACTGTAGTGCAAACTGATGTCGTAAATATTTCGGTAAGAAAGTTAAGTGACCACCTACACGTAATGCGTCGTGGGCACCCAGCTGTGTGACAATCGCCTGGAAAAAAAGCCATTTGTGTGTGCCTTTCAGAGGCACAGGTGAAAAAAAAAAGAGGCCATTATCCTCGCTATTAACATTCCTTTGTAGAAAGCATCGCAAATATGACACACTCAAACTTGAAAACATATGATTACGCTGTGGAGCTCTTAATTTGTGATATTTACTGAAATGCCTAATGAAATGATGAGAAACATTTTACATTTATTGTCTTTCTAGTTGAGAGATTCTTTTGCCTTTGGAGATGCCATTTGCCTAGTGAATGACGTTTCATATGTTGCTTTATATATATATATATATATATATATATATATATATATAATTGCACATTTTGTTTAATATCTAGTTTCTAGCTGCACTGCAGCATTGGTTAAAATAAAATTTTATAGATGTACTAATATAAATATTGTATGCCTACAGAGCCAGTAAATAATAACTTCATAATCTACTTCAAAAAAATGAGGGAGCACAAAAAGACAGTTCCCTTCATAGGAATTGCATACATAATTTTTGTCAATGACTGGGTAACTTATTTAGTAGTGTAAGTTAAGGTGATGCATCACCCTACTGTTAAGATGTGATATAGGTATTAAACACGGCCATTTTTACTGTAATATTTTTTCTCCTTAAGCTTTGTCATGTTTAGATATAAGTTATAGCATTTGCTGCTTCTGTTTGCCAGGCATAGTGCTACTAAATTTCACTTTGTATTACTCTGTTAAGCTAGTTTTACTAATGATTTATATTTCTTGTTGCTGCACATTGGCTCATATTAGTTGTAGTGTTGCATTTGCTTGGTAATTCAGATTTACTGTAGCTTACTTTGTCAATTTCCATTTTTTTGTCATTACTGTTTCTGTTAATTGTTTTGTGCTGCTGCATTGCCTCGTCCCTTAGTTTAGCATCAGAGCTCAGTAGATTTAAGTTAGCTTAAGAGGGGGTAGACTATATAAGAAACTAACTATGATGGATTGGAGGAAATGCATTGAGAAGCTATAAGAAAATGGTTTGGCCAAAAAAGTAGTGTACAGTGGAGAAAAATTATTTTGGAAAGAGGATGTGAACAGAATACAGAAAGCATGCCTGGATAGGATTTATTTGGCTGGAGCAAATGTTGAAATAAGAGGGACAATCTATGGAATGAAGTTTTGGGTTGGACTGCAGTACCAAATGTTACACTGAAAACAAACCCTGTCCTTTCCTTTTGTTTTATCCCACTATGTGTTTGTGTACCCTTGTGTATTTGTTTTCTTCCTGTCTCTGTGTATTGTTTCATAGAATTTTTTCGTTTCTAATACTAAGCTACATTCACTATGATGAGGAATACTGTTATCCTCAAATATAATTTGCATTAATAATATGTTATTTACTTTGTAAAGATGTTTAGACATTATTTATTCTGTTTTGTTTTAATGCTCATGTGTGAAGTTGATGTTTCGAAAGTTATTCTGATCTTTTATGTATGTACTCATGTCATAATGCCTGTAAACTGATGTACATGTTTATTTCTATTCCTTTGTAAAGCTTGTTTTACTACAAATATAATGATGTAATTGTATTCTTATGTTATAAAATTGTAAGTGACACCAGTTCATCATATTATTAACTTGTAAGTGCCATTTCACTGCACACGTTTCTGTTGGTCATAATATATGGACAATATGTGAGAAGTAGGGACTGTTAGTGTTTGCACATGTGTTAATAATTCAGCAAGGGACTGGATAACAGCATTGCTGGTTTTAAGGACAATTTCAAAATCTTTGTGAGTGCACAAGTGGTGGTTATGGACTTGCTATATTGTCCACACGACTCTTCGATCGTGATTGTGCACCTGCAAGGACTACAGTGGGTCTACACCTTTGATGGCCCACCAATACCATTATTTGTACAAGGACTGCAGTGGCTCTGCACCTCTGGTGGCCCACCAATACCATACTCTCTACCAGGACTACAGTGGGACTACTCTGTGATGGCTTACCTACCAATATTCTTCAAAACTTCGAATGACTCTGCGGTGGGTTTGCTCTGTTGTGGCCGATTACCTGTCTGCATGTCAAGAGTCAGCACTGTCTTTTCGTTGGAAGGACAACACTACTTCTTCAAGACTGCATGGAAATCCACTACATCTGTGTGCATTTTCTTCTACTGCTCAGACTTTGAGAAAAACACTGGTATTTTACCGTGATGAACGATCAGGACTGTCTTTATGGACTGTGAGAAAATTTTAGCTTTTGACCAATGTTGTATCGATAAGTTTGTGCATTTGATTTCTTTGTTAATGTATTCTGAAAATTTTTTTCAAATCTGTATTGACCACTGCCCAAAACAATTTGTAAATTTTTTTGTGGGGAACATGGGGGCTATGAAAGTAGGCTGTTTAGGTTTTTGTATTGGTAACGCCATGTAGCGCTCTATATGAAAATCACTGGCTGTGCTGTGTGCAGTCTGTGGCTGGGTGGTATTGTTGTAATATTCGCCATTGTAGTGTTGGGCAGTTGGCTGTTAACAGTGCGTATCGTTGCGCAGTTGGAGGTGAGCCACCAGCAGTGGTGGATGTGGGGAGAGAAATGGCAGAGTTTTGAAATTTGTAAGATGTCTTGAACTGCTATATATATTATAACTATTAAGGTATATACATTGTTTGTTCTCTATTAATATCTTTCATTTGCTAACTATGCCTATCAGTAGTTAGTGCCTTCAGTAGTTTGAATCTTTTATTTAGCTGGCAGTAGTGGCGCTCGCTGTATTGCAGTAGCTTGAGTAACGAAGATTTTTGTGAGGTAAGTGATTTCTACATCTACACTTATACTCCGCAAGCCACCCAAAGGTGTGCGGCGGAGGGCATTTTACGTGCCACTGTCATTACCTCCCTTTCCTGTTCCAGTCGCATATGGTTCGCGGGAAGAACGACTGTCTGAAAGCCTCCATGCGCTAATCTCTCTAATCTTACATTCTTGATCTCCTTGGGAGGTATAAGTAGGGGGAAGCAATATATTCGATACCTCATCCAGAAACGCACCCTCTCGAAACCTGGCGAGCAAGCTACACCGCGATGCAGAGCGCCTCTCTTGCAGAGTCTGCCACTTGAGTTTATTAAACATCTCCGTAACGCTATCACGGTTACCAAATTACCCTGTGACGAAACGCGCTGCTCTTCTTTGGATCTTCTCTATCTCCTCTGTCAAACCGATCTGGTACGGATCCCACACTGATGAGCAATACTCAAGTATAGGTCGAACAAGAGTTTTGTAAGCCACCTCCTTTGTTGATGGACTACATTTTCTAAGTACTCTCCCAATGAATCTCAACCTGGTACCCGCCTTACCAACAATTAATTTTATATGATCATTCCACTTCAAATCGTTCCGCACGCATACTCCCAGATATTTTACAGAAGTAACTGCTACCAGTGTTTGTTCCGCTATCATATAATCATACAATAAAGGATCCTTCTTTCTATGTATTTGTAATACATTACATTTGTCTATATTAAGGGACAGTTGCCACTCCCTGCACCAAGTGCCTATCCGCTGCAGATCTTCCTGCATTTCGCTACAATTTTCTAATGCTGCAACTTCTCTGTATATTACGGCATCATCCGCGAAAAGCCGCATGGAACTTCCGACACTATCTACTAGGTCATTTATATATATTGTGAAAAGCAATGGTCCCATAACACTGCCGTGTGGCACGCCAGAGGTTACTTTAACGTCTGTAGATGTCTCTCCATTGATAACAATATGCTGGGTTCTGTTTGCTAAAAACTCTTCAATCCAGCCACACAGCTGGTCTGATATTCCGTAGGCTCTTACTTAGTTTATCAGGCGACAGTGCGGAACTGTATCGAACGCCTTCCGGAAGTCAAGGTAAATAGCATCTACCTGGGAGCCTGTATCTAATATTTTCTGGGTCTCATGAACAAATAAAGCGAGTTGGGTCTCACACGATCGCTGTTTCCGGAATCCATGTTGATTCCTACATAGTAAATTCTGGGTTTACAGAAACGACATGATACTCGAGCAAAAAACATGTTCTAAAGGTGTGAAAGGTATAGTTTAATGTTAGTCAGGGCCATTCTTTTGTAGGGATTATTGAGAGTCAGATTGTGTTGCGCTAAAAATATTGTGTGTCAGTATAAGCACAGTCTTGTATAATTGTTCAAAGGGGACGTTTCAAACGGTTATCTTTATGAATTTGCTGGTGAATTTTGATCCGCTGCCTAGATGCAGCATCGTGTCGTTTTTCATATATTACCACAAGTTTTGAACTTATTTTACGTGTTTTCTTCTAAACAAAAGTGCAATACTATAAGGGTATGATATTGTTGTGTTAATAAGTTACAACTATGGGTCTTAACAGCAGAATGTTAGAGCTAACTACGACATACAATGCAAAACGATATTTTTATCTTTCGACACGCGTATGTGTGGGTTAGTGTTTGCACCCACATAACTAAAAATTTTTAAGTGTAACACACATATCACTAGTATCATATTTCTGATAATGGCTTAAGGCCGAAACTGGTCAGTAGTGTAATTTATATGCATGCTTCTTTAAAGGAATCAAACTTACAGTTTACGGTTGTTAGAAAGACTCCACTAGTCAGACAATATAAGCTTTGCATATGGCAATACCCTAAAGCACCTAAAAAATTGGTGTAGGCATGTGTATTCAAATATAGGGATACGTAGACAAGGAGAATACTGCGCTGCAGTCAGCAACGCCTGTATAAGACAAGTGTCTGGCGCAATTATTGGATCGGTTACTGCTGCTACAGTGGCAGCTTATCAAGATTTCAGTGAGTTTGCACGCCGTGTTATATTCAGCGCACGAACGATGGGACACAGCATCTCTGAGGTAGCGCTGAAGTGGGGATAGTCCCGTACTACCATTTCACGAGTCTACCGTGAATATCAGCAATAGGATAAAACATCAAATCTCGACATCGCTGAAGCCAGAAAAAGATCCTGTAAGAACGGGATCAATGACGAGTGAAGATCATCGTTCGACATGACAGAAGTGCAACCCTTCCGCAAATTGCTGCAGATTTAAATGCTGGGGCCTCAACAAGTGTCTGCGTGAGAACCATTCAACGAAACATCATAGATATGGACTTTCGAAGCCGAGGGCCTACTCGTGTCCCCTCAATGACTGCACGACAAAAAGCTTTACGCCTCACCTGGGCACGTCAGCGCCGACATTGAACTGTTGACAACTGGAAACATGTTGCCTCTTCGGACGAATCTCGTTTCAAATTGTATCGAACGGACTGACGTGTTAAGGTATGGAGAAAACCCCATGGGTCCATGGACCTCCCTTGTCAACAGGGGACTGTTCAAGCTGGTTGCGGCTTTGTAATTGTGTTGGGAGTGAACAGTTGGAGTGATATGGGACCCCTGATATGTCTATGTACGGGGGTTGGAACTTTAATAGTGGCAAATGTTTATTTACAACTTATACAGAATAGATAAATGTTTCAAAGTTTTCCTGTCCTTCAGAGTAATAACCAGAATTGTGTATAACCAGTTGTCAGTGATGTGGAACTCGTAAGATAGCTTTAGCAACGCTAGTTGTGTTGATAGTTCGAGGGGAGCGGTCTATTTCCCGAATCACTGTGAGAGCTCTGAAACGAATGCCAAGAAGTGCTTCCTTAATCTTAGGAATCGAGTTGAAATTTCAAGGGTTTGAGTCCTGGGACTGTGGTGGATTGCAGGCGGTGTTCCAAAAATGAACAAGTTAGAGAAAGATACGATGACACTTTCTGCAGGATCCGCCCATAATTTTGTAGGACAGTGCCCGGTCTCGTGTGGCACTAACTTGCGACTGATTTGGTCGATCGATGGGGCTTGATTCCTGAAATGAAGGAACCACTTTATGGCATTCGCTTCAGAATTGTTACAGAGATTCGTCTGGCAGTACACCGCTCTACTCGATGTATCAACACATCTGCTAAATGGGTCCTACCACTTCCACGATGCTGGCAAGGGGTTATACACAATCCCGGTGACTACCCTTAAGGACCGAAAAACTTGGAAACATGTGTTTGCTTTGTGTAAGTTGTAAATAAATATTCGCCACTATTAAAGTTGCAACCCGCGTACGACTCTGACAGGTGACACGTACGTAAGCGTCCTGTCTGATCACTTGCATCCATTCACGTCCAATGTGCATTCCGACTCACTTGGGTAATTCCATCAGGACAATGCGATTTCCCACACGTCCAGAATTGCTACAGAGTGCCTGCAGGTACACACTTCTGAGTTGAAACATTTCTGCTGGCCACCAAACTCCCCAGACATGAACATTATTGAGCATATGTGGGATGCCTTGCAACGTGCTGCTCAGAAGAGATTTCCACCTCCGCGTACTCTTACGGATTTATGGACAGCCCTGCCGTATTCATGGTGTCAATTCCCTCCAACGTTACTCCAGACATTAGGCAAGTCTATGCCACGTCGTTTTGCGGCACTTCTGCGTGCATGCGGGGGTCCTACACGATATCAGGCAGGTGTACCAGTTTCTTTGGCTCTTCAGTGTATAATCGAATTGTCTGTGCTCTTCTATATATTCTTCTTTTGAATAAGTTCCTTACCTTTTCTTTTCTAAATTTAGAACACCACAGTTACATGTTTATGTTACCATGCCTTATGACACGAGGGTCTTTGGAAAGTATAGAGACGTTACTACACATATCACTCTGTTTGTGCACCCAGCCGCGTGATGCGGCCTTAGTTCCTAACCACTGGTGCAGTACATGTTATGATGTTGCACTGAACGCGGGGGCAATCAGATGAGGACGTATACATGAGGCACGGAGGCTTGTGTGGAAACAAAGTACATAAGTCTACTCTGCTCTTTCACAATTGACAAAAGTGAATGCATCCTGCTGCTAGTAAATCTCTCTCCAAACACGTCGCCATTATTTTATCTTCGTCTACATGTTTCCGTACTGATCTCTAACGTCTAGTACTTTCCCACTTGTTGCTTATACGTTCTGTATGTTTCATACAGAATGTACCTCCTTTACCTCGAAGCTTTAAGTGTATAAGCTGTACTCGCAGGGTTGCTAGTAGGGACTGTATTGACGTAGCACTGTATAAGCCTGTTAATCGTAGAGATAATCCACTCTAAATTTTTCTCAGGATTTGTACTAGTCCTTCACATCCCATTTTAGGCACCCATACACTTTGTGTGAAAGAAATATCCGTTAGGATAGCCTCATAATGCTGCAGCCCTGCGTCGGGTGGTATTCTGCATTGAAATGTGACAATACTAAAGGTCTTTCCCGTAACTTCTGTTGCTGGTTCGTAGACGGCTTGACGTCAGCCCTATTTAGAACAAGTGTCACCATGTGAAACTTGCAGTAAATTATCGTAGGAAGTTTCCAAACATTGGTGACCTCTGGAGTTCATCCGAAAAGTGGTAGCGGCTTGAGAACCAAAGTCTATACCAACTGTGAACAGACGGGCATTGGGGCTCAAATTTAGATTAAACCTGTTTATCCCTAACAAGTTCTTGTATACGACAGACGAGTGCTCAAATAGATATAATTAGATGACTTGAACTTGTAAATGGCTGGCAGTTATTTTACTGTAATTTTTCTGTAAATTCTTGTTTAATTGATGCATTACACCACACAACGTTTGTCATGAACCTCATCTCTGCAACTGTCCTCATAGCCGACACTGCACCGCCTGCACCAGACCTTTTGGTATTTCTGTGTAAGTATAGCCTTCTTCACGGAGTATTAATGCCTCATTCCTTTTACTGCGTCATAATAAAGCACTTTTTGATACTGGATGCAATGTTTTTCAATACTGACGTACGTCTCAGTTCACTTTTAAGAAATCTTGCTCTTTAACCCTAATGTTACGCTGAACACTGGAATTATAAACAGGAACCTAACACTTTTCTCACTTGATGAAATAGAATAATATAGTTTGATGTGCCGTAGTAGAACAAATGTCGAACTTGTTGTGCAGCTTCGTAAGCATTATAAGTACTGAAGCTTTTAAAATGTCACGTAAGCCTGTTTATTTTGTACAACAGTATCACTTATCCAATTTTCTAGAAATTGTAAGTATTTTGTATACACATTGTAAACAAAACACACCACAATTCACTGATATAGCGTGCCGAAACTTACGCACATTTGAATTAAAAACGGTCTTGGTTGCAGTTTACTGTTTTTTTAACAATGCCTTCCACGTTCGTGGGGAACACTGAGATACCTTAAAATTTTCTTTTACAAACTATTGAAAACCATAAAATGGCTGTGTGCTAGACTGAAGATCGCGAGGAATCTGCTGAACCCGAAGGACCTTTTCCTTTTTTTTAATTCAATATTACACGCACGGTTGCTGTACCAGAGAGCCTAATGAGTGGAATTTCACTTACGCACATCTCATTACGTAAAAGTATACTAACATTACAATAAATTGTCTAGAATTATTTCCATTACTGCAATTACGAGTAACTGACCAGCCATGTTACAGGATAATGCATAAAGTAACTCGGTATTGAGTGTTTCACAGCGAAGAATTTCGCAATACACTCATTTTTTTAAATGATAAGCGAATTTGTCCCCGACTCCTCTTGGGTCTAAACACAGACACGTTAGCAGATTCTCGAATTTCTTTATAGCAATTGATATATCAAAAGCGAAGCAAATGCTCATGTCTCCTCGCGATTATATTTTTCCTTTTCGCTCCTCAATGTGTCACGATACTATCCTTACCTTCCTCTTACTTACATTTATTCTATCACGCTCCGCTATCTCATCCACTCGCCCCTTTTTTTTCTAATGTCGATTTCTGTCATTCACTACAGTTCAGCTCTGTTTGCCTGTAATTCATCTGAATGCACAATGTTTATCTGCTATGGTTATTGCTAATTTACTAACTGTGTCTTAACTATTACTATGCGATGGCCCTCATATTAGATGTAAGATCTCATACAACTTTTGTGACGTAATGAATGTAACGTAAACTATAACGAATTGCCTGTTGGACGCAAGAGAGGACCCTAATATTACAAGGACTAATAAATGAAAACAACAATAGTTAAATAGCTCTTGAGCTAGTGATGTTTAGAATACTTTATTTCTAAGCAGATATTATATGTAATCGCCAATGAGCACTACTCCGATTGGTTATATAGAGACACGATAGCGGGTCGAAGCTCCGGGAGCAGGATTTAGCCCGACGATAGTGATAATCTGCTGTGAAGCCTCGACCAGGGGAGGGGAGACAGCTAAGTATGTATGTCTAGCAACAGTGTACACGATTACCAGTCGAGGAAGCCACCTTCGAAACCACGTCTCTAACGCATTCCAGCATTGCTGTCATTAGTACTGCCAACACATCATTACTCAAAACGAAAACATACTTCTTGCTGAAGTGACGCACAGCTACAGATGCCAAACTAAGTACCTGTCGCAACTATTACTATTCTAATGATTTGCTTCTCTGCCAGTATCTGCCCTGCCTTCTCCTGTGTAATGGTTGGTTGCGAAGACATTGTTACACCTTGAACAAAGCCATATGTTTTGGCTAGAAAATTAATCTTTTGAATGAAGTTATCTGTTCTGCAATGTCAAATTGCGCTTAAGGAAAATTTCGCGGAAGCTTCAGTGCATCAAAATAAAAATCGCAGACCCTTACAGTTTACCGGTTCTGTTCGTTTGCCAACCACGTATATAGCTTGTTGATTAAATCCGAGCGACGTTAATATGGAATTACCAGGAAAGAAGCAAAAAAACCTGTTGAATTTTTATTTATTCTATCACTGGCTTTTATTAAAACATTGAGTAGTGGATGAAATTAGTTACCTGAATCGAGATGTTTTGAACTAACATATCGACTAAGGTACATCATTTGCCTCAAGAACTATTCTAAAGAGTAAAATCATGTGTTTAACAGTGCCGTTGTATCACGCTTGATAGGGAGATTCGTTCAGAAACAGTAGCAGTTGCTGTTGTTGTGATGTTCAATCGGTAGACTGTATCACGCACCACGCCACGCTAGTGTATCTTGTGCCAACTTTGTATCTTCATTTCAGCATAAGTGCTGCAGCCGACTTACACTTGAACCTGGTTACTCTAGTTAGGCCTTCGGCTCCCCCTGCAATGTTAGAGGTCTCCTGAGGTGTCTTGTCAGCCAATCCCTTCTTTTATGTAAAATTTGCTAAAAATGTCTTTTTTCTCCTGTTCTATTCAGTACCTCTTCATTAGTCTTCCCATATAATCATCGCCATTTTTCTGCAGCAGCACGTTTTGACATTATCTATTCTCTTCTTGTTTGAACTGTTTCTCGTCCATGTTTCACTTCCAGGCCAACTAAGTATTCTATGAAAATAAATTTCTCCTTGTTGGGAAGTCTTCTCTTGCTTTCAGCGATCTGCGTTTTGTGTCCTTACTACTTCAGCCATCGCCAGTTATTTGCCTGCCCAAATAGTAAAGGTTTTCCACTATTTTTAGTATCTCGTCTCTCCATATAATTCATTTGCAAATGTCTAAATTGATTCAGCTGAATTTTGTTTCCATTTTTTTACTATGCAAACTCTGTTTTTTTAACTATTCCATTCAGCTGCTATTCCAGGTACTTTGCTCTCAAGCACAATTCCACAGAATTCCGATGCCATGAGCCAAATTTGATTTGGTTTTCCTTACTGATTGCTCAGTTAACTGAGTGACTGCCTACAAACCTCTCTTTCTCAAGTCTGGTATCTGTATAGGTTGTAAGTACCGTTTGGCTGTCAAAGAAACGAAGCCATAAAAATTAGATCTCACGATGATAGTCGATGGCGTAAACATTAGTAAAATGGCTATCATGAAAACAAACAGAATAATGTAAGCAATTTTACGTTGTAAGTAAAGGGCTTGTCGTCCTACTTATTGGTGGTAACAGAGAAGAGGCGGCATCCTGATACTGGTAGGTGTTTGGAAAAGATAACTGCTGGACTGCCGTTACTATAAAATACTCTGTGCCGGCCGGTGTGGCCGAGCGGTTTTAGGCTCTTCAGTCTGGAAGCGCGCAACCACTACGGTCACACGTTCTAATTCTGCTTCGGGCATGGATGTGTTTGATGTCCTTAGGTAAGTTAGGTTTAAGTAGTTTTAAGTTTTAGGGGACTAATGTTAAGTCCCATAGTGGTCAGAGCCAAAATACTATGTGAATATATGTTACCACATATGTATTACAAGAGGTGTAATAGTAACGACTGAAATGATTTTTAAATTTACGTTTGTTAGGTTAATGGTTTTGGTTTCGATAAATGATCTTCGTGGTCATATCCGTGTCACGATCTACTGACATTTTTGACTCAATATTCAAATGAATTAAAATTTATTCTGTCTACTCATCTGGTGCATATGTAATGTATAACTTTACGAAGCATAAATTATGAAGTATCAGTTAGTTTGGAAATAAAGTCACTTGAGGTTGGCTGATCGATTATAATAAAAACTTCATTTTAGCCTTTGATCGATATCTAATTACATTTGCATTCTTAGAAACAATTTATCTAAACCACGTATATATACAACGCTTGAACTTTATAGATCCTTTCTGAGACTTTTTACCAGCTTTAAGATATAGCAATCAAAAACTGATACTTGTCTTCAACTTGTGCATCGTTTAACATGAGGTATTTGTCCTTTTGCTTCATTTTCCTGCTTAATGTGTCGTAGCCGTTTCGCCTGGAAAGTAGACAACCTCTACAACACAGCAGCATTTGCGGTTGTATACATTTCGGTGCTCTTACTGTGTGGATACCGTGCTATTGTACCTTAGTAAACAACTCAGTTGTAAGCGTACGGCTACAAGCCTTTGAATGATTCATTGGATGTTAAATTATTAGGCAGTTACGCTTAGTAAAATTGTCAATACTAACACGAATTTGGGATATGTCACGTTATTTTTGCGTTGCGCTACTTGCTTCGCGCCTACGTCGAAAAAAAATTATTATTGGTTTCCGTTGTTGTACTAGCTCATTTTATAGGTTACATAACCTAACAAAAAACGAAAATTAGCACAATGGAGAAAAATTGAAATTCACATTATCACGTTACCTAATTCAGTGAACGTAGTTGTAGAGTAACGTTACAAAATCGTACTACTGTAATGTTTTAGTGTGTATGAGATAAAGAACGGATATTCTATTATGAGACTGGGTATATATATCTTTGCAGCACAGATTTATAGGGAAATCACAATCTTTCAGACAAAGAGCAATGCTTGAAGCAACTGTGAAGGCTCTGTAACTTGGGTCTACACACATGACGACATTTCAGTCGGATAACAAAATCTGGTCAGTACTAGATTATCAATGTAATAATCATTGGCATAAAGATATTTTTCCATCGAGTACTAGCTTTTCGGTAGTGATATTTCACAGAAACGGGGAATAACTGAAACACGTATCATTATAAGCTCTCTTTTCTAAGCTTCTCTGTGCAAAATTTTCACAGAAAAGGAAAGTAAATAAAACTAGTACACTGCTAGCTTTTCAAGCAGGTTACTAGGTACTCATTGCAATGTCAATAACAATTAGGCTTGAGTAACCGGTAATTAATCGAAAGGAAATTTCAAATTTGAAGAACTAATAAAATGAAGATCGTCCTACCGATAATTTATAAATGGCTGTATATCACAGTATCCACAGAGGTTACCGTAACGTTATTCACCTACTTCACTCATTATTTATGTGAGATGGTGCGGAAATTCGCTTTATGTTCTCACAAAATACGCTTTGCTTATGTGAACTACGATTCTATACCTGTGGTGTTCTATGAGGTTTGATATAGAAAGGAAGATAGATGATGGTTGGTTGGTTGTTTTAGTGACTAAAGGGACCAAACTGCGAGGTCATCAGTCGACGCAAGGAAAGCAGTGTTTAACGTCCTGTCGGTCCTAAGGTCGTTAGAGAGGGAGCACAATCTCGGATTACGAAAAGATGTGGAAGAAAACAAACCCGACATTCGCCGGGAGCGATTTAGAGTAATTACGTGATACCTAAATCTCGATGACCCGCCTCAGATTTGAACCGACGTTTTCCCGAATCATAGTTTCTTTGCCTATTGTTCATCAATAAGGAACGAAAGACTGTAATAAGATTATTTGGAGAACTTTCCTCGTCAATAATATGACTATAATGTTAACGAATTCACACAAATAAACAGCTTATTGGATGATATCAGTGGGTAACCAACTTTCAATACATCAACTCGCAACGACAATCAGGTACACTCAGTTTCTCTCACAAAACGTTTTTACATATGAAATCAGATTTCCTTAACAGAGTTGCTTGATAAAACAAACTGGTTCATTAGGTTTCTGTAACAGAAGGCCGTTGGGAAGATGAAACGGAACGCACACCTTAGTATTGTTCCTCAGTAGTTAAAAGAAGCTCCCATTACGAAACTATCAATACTCAGTAGTTGTTGAACACAGAAGGAGGTTTAAATAATAAACACTCATTATTTGATGTCATAAAACGCAACATTTTGTGGCCACTCACCTGAAGCACAGCTCGTACTTTTCACCTGTAAAACAGGTTGTTGGAGCGTATGCAGTGCTAATTAGCGCTGAGATGATGTGCCAGTCGGTGTGTCAACAAGACGAACCGCCAGTGCAACAGAAGTCAGAGTTTGGTAGGCAGGAAGGCGAGCGCTGTTGGGTTGCTTAACAAGGCACTGCGGGGTAATGCTACATAATTTAGTCACCCGAGCCCCACTGCACTCCCGGCCGCAGTGCTCTAGCGGTTCTAGGCGCTCAGTCCGGAACCGCGTGACTGCTACGGTCGCAGGTTCGAATCCTGCCTCGGGCATGGATGTGTGTGATGTCCTTAGGTTAGTTACGTTTAGGTAGTTCCAAGTTCTAGGGGACTGATGACCACAGATGTTAAGTCCCATAGTGCTCAGAGCCATTTCACCCATTTGAACCCACTGCACTACACATACATGATCGAACTTCGCTAACCAGGATAATTGTTGAATTACCTCATTGAAGCAAGGAGTATTGGCGGGTTCGATAAATGAAGCCAAGAGTGCTCGTAGACTCAGAGCAACTGTGTCATATCATCGGCTCGGCCTTTTACTTACTGAGGCTTTCACAGCTCAAGAAAACATTATGTCATGCTGCCATTCTGTCCGTGTCGCTAGAACCAGTGAGAATGACGGTCTATGGAGTTTTAGTGAGGTCACGACAAGCTGGCCGATGATGGTCTGCTTCCTGATTTCAACACCAAGATGCAGCCAGCCTGATGTATACCACAATCATGGGGTTCTATTCCTATCTACCTGTGTCATCGCAGATGGGAAGACTCTTACACAATGGATCATAGCAGATGATCGAAAGGTGTGATCTTCACACCAACTACGCGTGGCACGTCCTTGCAGCCTGCAGGTGGCTCGTGAGCATTTCATGGTCGATCGATGGTGGCTGACCAGGGCCTAGTATTCGCCACTACCAACGTCCTATCCCACAGGCGGCAGTCTGCATAGGCACGTTACAGAATGTCTTCGAGAGCGCTGGAGTGGCAGCCGCACCGGGTCATCGCAGAGCGTCTGGGTGGTAAGCAACACCGTCGCTCAAGCCGTCAACAGTGTTTCATCCGCCTGAGGAGCAAACCAATGAGAGTGACGTCACGGTTTGCGGACTGGGAGCCAAGAAATTTACGGTCCCTGTGGTGTGTGTCACAGTACATGACACTACAGGTCAGCGCTGAGGTGGTAGCCTCGCTGGGTCATTGCAGAGCGTTTGGGTGCAGTAGCTATCTCCGACTGGTTGCTGATTAATATTTCAGACAAGTCTAATAATTCTTAACTGTGGGTGTAAATAAACGCAAGCTCTCGATAACACATTACAAAGTTAAGACCCTCTATGATTGCTTTTTTATTGACACACTGACTTCCCTTGGGCACTGCATGAGCCTAAAGTTCGCGATGTATGGCTGGCAAAGAACATAGTGTAACGTCACAAGATCTTAGAGGGGTAACGTGTTGCCCATGGGCCCCATAGCTAAGACAGTTCATCGACCAATCATACTGAGGTAACAAAACATTACCTACACCTGTCTGTGTGGTATCGTTCTCATTGTGATAAGAAAAAATTTAAATATATTCCGTCTCGTGTCACTGAGGCTGCGGTCAAGAGTAAAAGACGTTAATAAGTCCTGTAATTACCTCAGTATACTATTTATATTCGGGGTCCATGCACCCATGCGGAATCTCCCTATTTATTGGTGTTGGTTCTTAACTTTATTGTTTCTGTGTCCCTCTAAGTTGTATAATTTTCTGTATTTCAGAGACCGATCTGAATATGATCATAATTGATGGTAACTGCTTACCATTTTAATATATATTTTATGCATTCAATACTGTTAAATTTTAAAAAAATTGTCGGTGACATCACAAAGCCATGAAGTACTATAAGCTGTACGGTATCTGAAGGATGGGAGGTCAAATTTTAGGATTCAAGCGATAGTTCTCAAGCCACTGTGACTAGAAATGTAAATGGAATACCACTATAACGGATTCCTTTATGTTACAACCATCTTGCTGAACGTTTGTGCTTGTCTCACGATGTAATTATAACACACTATGAACACAACGAGTAGCACGGGGCTTGGATGACTGTGTTGATGAGTTACACTGTCGAGGAGCGTAATTCGTGCAGAATAGCGAGAACATTATTCTGATATGCTAAACAAGTGAAGCATGGATAATGCTAGCGCTAGCCTCCATCAATTCCAAACAGTTTTTAACTATGAGATGGTTTATCACTGCTGCCGGAAAGACAAGCCAAAGTCTGAGATTGTGTGTCTCGGGGTCCTTTTTGAGAGAGCTTGGAGATAGTTGTAGGAAGCAGCGAGTAAATGGCAAAACAAGGACTTAAGTTTGTAATAAGAGACAAAATCCATCTTGTGATAACACATCTCAGCTAGCAAGTTATCTGTTGTCGAACTAGATCAATTTTTAAGGACCAGCTAGTGACTGGAACAGTATAACTGTAGAGAAAATTTAAATATAACCGTGTAGCTGTTTAAGCCATTCGACAGAGTTGAAAAAGACGCAAAAAAATATGAGCTAAATAAAACAGAATGTGCCTACAGTGAACTGAGAAAAAATAACTACTTCCAGATAGAACGAAAGAGAAGATTTTGGTGGCCGAATTCTTCGAAGAGGGGAAGAGTGCACTGGCGTGGGCCTAGGAAAGAGGGCTCAAGCTGAACCTAGCTCATTTGTCGACATACTAAGGCACAGCATTATGCCACGGTACTTGTTGGATGCTGCTGCTGCCTGCTAGTCAGTACCTGGCCAGTTACCAAAACCAGGGATACTCGGATACACGATGTACATAACGTTTGTTGCAGCAACTCCATGACAATCAAACTTTGTTGCGTCTAAATGCTGGGCCTCCATCCATACTGCCCATGAAAATAAATCAACAAGTCTTCGAGTCGGCGTCCGAAATAGTGCGCGCAACCGCTACTGCTCCACTGCCTGGCAGGTGGTCCTGTCGCAGCACTGAAGGGCCACGTGTCGACTCAGGTCCTGCCAGCCACCAACCCACTGGGCACACTCGAGAACCAGACGCTGGTAGCCAGCACTAGATGGAGTTCGCTACGCAGACATTACTCCCTGATGCAATCCGGCAGCAGGCTGGGAGTGTGTACCATGCGAAATCGCACTGCACTGCCGGCCGCTGTGACCAAGTTGTTAAAGGTGCTTCAAGCGAGAACCACGCTGTTGCTACGGTTGCAGGTTCCAATCCTGCCTCGGGCATGGATGTGTGTGATATCCTTAGGTTAGTCAGGTTTAAGTAGTCATAAGTCTAGGGTTGTAGGTGTCCACCACGATTATGCTTCACTGTCGGGTCCACCGGTCAACTGCCACCTTCCAAAGCCACCAGATGTGGGCTTGACTGACTAATACAAACTGTTGGCAAATAATAAAAGGTGTGTACTGTTATCAAGCGTCTTTAGATTCTTATTTACCACCATCCTCCACCAAAGGACATTGATACCCTCTACAGTATTCATAATGAAATAAACCGCCACATTCAGAAATGCAGTGGCTCGGTTCATCTGATATTTGTTGAAAATACTGATGAGACTCTGTCAATCTTTGGGTTATCGAGAACCATATGCCACTGTACGGTTACAGGTATCGAAATGATAGGTTTTTAATTGTTCTGAAAACCAAAATCCGTTCCACTAAGCTTTCGCTTATCTGCGACAACGGAAGGAGGATATCGGGTAAGGGTGAGAAGTGAACTATTCGTGCAGAAAGAAGTAACGATGTGCCCAAAGCCAACAATAGCAATATTGCTGAACGCTTCACTGAGCGTTTAGCTTGAGTAACTGCCACCACCAGCAAAGTTTCCCCTGTTCGATACCATAACGAGTTTATTAGGAAAATGGTAGAAATTTCAATTCCACCAACTATGAGGTTTATAAATGTATTCGACAAGCTGCAATACAAAATATTGTGTCACATTACTGAAAATGCTGAACAATCTTTTATTTAGTAAATACCGTTACAAACGATTGCAGTTGTCACTAGCAAAAAAAGGTATTTTTATATCCATTACAATTCTGGGAAGGATCATACATGACCAAGAATGTATACTAGTGTTTCATAACTAGCTCTGCGGGGAATTCCTAGGAGTTGCCAGAAAATGATACATTTTGTAATCCAAAACATATAATCCATAGATCATTCAGGGTGAGATACCGTGGCACTTCAACCTTGGGAGTAACTCCAACACTACCTAGAGAAATATATGCTCAACCACCTCGACATAAATTACTTCTGGGTCCTGTATCTTTCTCAGGTCTATCTTATCCCTACATTCTTTTAGATTTCGAGATTGCGACACTGTATTATAGTTTCATGCAGGAAAACTTCCTCTGGAAGTATAGTTGGAGACTGCAGTCTATAACAGCTCCATTCGCTTTTGCTTCTTTGTGGTCGACCTTCTAGTGATCTTATATTCTTTGTATTTCCCAACATTGGAAGGTCAATTAGAATTGACCAGTAAGAGTCTTGCTCAGTGGCGAAGTCTAAAAGTCTAAAAGATTTTTACCTAAAATCTTAGTTTAGTTATGCACCGTCCAAATAACATTTCTCATTACAGTCACTGACACAACAGGAAAATTTTTCAACCCAACTGCTGACGAAGTCCTTTCTTGTTAATTACTCTTAATGGATCTGAAAGTCAGGTCACTCAAAGTACACACTATTTAACAAAGAAATAGTCTCGAGAGTCATAGGAAAATGTTGTGCTGTCGCTGCCCGACTATGACTGCATATTGTATAGTCTACATGGTGCCGTGTTGAATTCTGATATAGTCGAGATGGTGCTTTGTCGAATTATGCGTCCCTTCGCCGCTGTCAGACAACAGGTACTCATAGTGCAACAAGCATAGCAACACCCAGTTCACCTGCATAGCATTACATTTCGAAGTCGACCTTCCCAACGCTTCTAACAATCATCAGAGAACAGTCACGTCTCTGAAGATTCTTGGAAAGGATAGTTTCTTAAAATCTATTATTCAGTTTCCGTTTCTGTAATATTTTAGTGAAATATAAGAATATTATACATATAGATGTCAATCAAGAGAACATCATTAATAAATCGGTGTTTCTCCAAAACGTCGTTCAGTTTTCGATTTTCCGACAGATTTACTGTGTTTAATGTCCACCGCTATACGATTGTCAGGAAACTGTACGTACATTCATAGTTTCACACTCCTCTTTTCTTCATCTTTCTGCGAGTTTTCTGCGTTATGTGACGTCCCTCGCATCAACATCTCTCTTGACATTCCTCTTCTTGATGTGTCTGTCCTGCACCGCATGCCTCACTCCATCGTTCCGATGCAGCCGGGGTCTTCTTCTTTTTCTGTGAAGTGTAGGTCTCGAGTTCATATTTTGGCAGGCCGTCTTTCCTCTGATATTCTTCTCAGATGTCCATATAACATCAGTCATTAGTATTCAATTGTGTCTACAAAATCCTCTGCAACTCCTATCTGCTCTTTTAGTTTTTCGTTGCCTATTTGTTCTCTTTTGGTGCTTAACAACTTCGTCTCCAAAGCTGCATTTCTGTTCCCTTGACTTCCCTCTCATTAACCCTAAAGACCTTCCAAAGTTGAGCACCATAACACAGCAATAATCTCAACTATAGTTTCGTACACCTTCCTTTCAAAATTGTTTTACCATTTCATTCCAAATAACTGAGTGTGCCGGCTTAATATCCAACTTTCCAATTCTCTCTGTGTCTTATTTCGTCGTTGCTTCCTCTTTTATCCGAAATGATTGTCGCTAAATATTTATAAGATCGACTACATTCTACTATGGATTTATCATCCACAACAAGATCCCTTCCTTTACCACCGACATCTCAATATTCTTTCTTTGTAAAGTCAATTTTAATGCCCCACTGCTCATATTCTTCTATAAGATTTCTTAACATATAATGCACATCCTCTTCCTCTTTGGTGAAGATGACCTGATCTTCACAAAAATTTAGGGGTTCCGGTAACAGGAGTCGTCACCTACTCTAATTGCCATGTTTTTGCAGTTCTCTTTCCAATTTTTCAGCACGCCGTTCAAAAATATTTGAAGGAGGGTAGGCGCTAAAGAACATTGTCGTCTCTGGTAACTTTAATATTCTGTAATAGCAAGTTCCCAAGTTTAACGCGACAGGTATTATCTGAATACAGCTTTCTAACAGATTGTAGGTAAATTTGATAAGTATTTTGGGTATTGATTACTTCCTACATCCTAGAATGTGGTAGATTATCATACGCCTTTTGTAAGTCTACAAAAACCACTTGTGTCTCCAAATAATGTGCCACTCTCTTGTCAGTCGCCCCTCTAATGCTGCAGATGTTTTCGATACAAAGCCTTCCTGACCGAAAGCCACACTGTTCTCCTACCCCCTCAATGTCTCTCCCAATCCTAGCTTTAAGGATGTAACCATACAGTCTTGACATAGAGAAGATCAGCGATGCCTCGATAATTTACGCAGTCATCCTGGCTTCCCTTGTTGAATATATTTGCCATTAAACTCGTCAATGATTTCTTCTCCACTAACACTGAGGTTAAATAGCTTGGCGACATTTGGTGCTCTGCCGTTTTTGAATTTTTTAACAGTATTCTGTACTTCCACTGTTGTTACCTCCTGGATTCCTGAGTAATTTTTTTTTCATGCAAAGGAGAATACATCTTGAAATTTTAGAGGGCCATCTGTCCTCTGGGATTAATAGAAGATTTCTGTACCGTGTTAACCTTTTGTTATCAGTTTTGTCTACAATATAGCTGATAACTCATATCTGGTCTCGTCGCATTTCAGTTCTTATTGTTTCACAGTTTTGTCTCCTAAACCCCATTTCCATTGCCTTTAGTATCTTTTCGTTGACCATGGAGACATAACTATAATGACAAAGGAATTGATGATTAACAGCGTATTTAGAGAGGATTATTTCCTAATAGGTAACAAACCGAGTAATGAAGCAGGATAGATACTAGAGAAATTGCTTTGATTCTCTTACATCGTAGCAATGAACAAAGGTCTTCAGTATAACTTTACCTTACGGATAAAATATTCCATTATGAAATAAAGTGAAAATATGTTTCACTTTGTAACGCATGAAAGGGAAAGAAGAAATAGTTAATTTGAACATTCATGTAACTACTGTGCAATTAGCGACGGAATACAAGCTATGACTGATCAAGCATTGGTTTGGAGAGCTTAGAGTATAATCGGGACTTTATTCTGGAAAACATTGTGGCAAAATGGTTTTTTCTTTCTTTCAAAGTGGTATAGGAGCGGCGGAGCTTAATTAAAGAGGCAAGTAAATATAATCTCTCCTATTACTCCCCTCCCCTTTCCTCTACCCCAACAACATATGAAAATGATGAGTCAAAAATTACATCAACGGCCCATACAATTAAATTGTTCCAGCATAAAGTAAAATTCAATCTATGTTTCACGTCGTGATAGAAAACATTGAAGGAAGAAATCATTAAGGTGAACATTCATTGAACTACGTTGTGATTACCGATCGAACACAAGCTAGGACAGATCAAGCGTACGGTAGGAAAATGATTACAGGGTTTTCTTCTGGAAATACACGTGAAAAACTGTCCTTTTTTCTCTTTTATGAGGAATAAGATACAGATACCCTTTGAACTACTGTGCTTTAGGTAAGGATCAGAGTGTTAGCTTGCCGTAAATAATGATCTCGATTCCTTTCTTTTCCAAAGCTTGAGCTTTATCTCTGCTGTGCGGTTGCAGATGGACTTGTCCCAGAACCGGCTAGGTGTTGTAACCTGGTGACCTTTGTACGCAGCTGCAGCTCACATGTCAAGGTGGATTATGGCAGACCTGGTCCTTTGTCTCCGTGCAGGTAATAACGTCTGTCCACAAACATCCTGTTACAAACTTGAATTACTGCTGCACTGTCGTCTTTGACATTCCTGACACCAAAAGAGATGAGGCCGTGAAGCCTTCTGCATAATTGGCTGTGAGAAATTAGCTGCGGCCTGAGGCACATCCTTTCGTAGTTGCCGTGTCCGCATAGTTTTAAAGTTTAAACTTTACTGCTATCGTGGTGATTCTTTTCTCTTTCTTCTTTATTAGGGAATGATAAGGTAAGGAATGACGAGGTTCTCCAGAGAATCGCCGAGGAACGGAATGTAAGTAAAACACTGACAAGAAGAAAGGAGTGGATGGCAGGACCTCTTAAGACACCACGAAATAACTTCCACGGTACTAGAGGGAGCTGTAGAGAGTAAGAACTATAGAGGAAAACAGAGGTTGGAATACACCCAGGAAATAACTGAGGACGTAGGTATCTGGTAACTTTCCATGTATGTCCTAGGTAGCTGCGTCTTCGTAAATGGTATATGTCATCAGCTGCAAAATAGAGTTCTTTTTCTCATTCCTAAAACGTTATACAAAGTAGCTTTTTACACGCAGCATCGTATTCATTAACGTAAAGTGTAGATTTCTTCGTTTCGAAAGTCGTTAAAAACATCATTGTCAATAATATATCCGAAATAATTCTTCTTCTTTCAGCAGAGAGCAGCCCATATGCCTGCTCCGTCTTCTCAGAATCCAACCAGAATCCAAACAACTTTTCTTTCGGCACCCTATGGATCGTGTAGATAGAGCTCTGAAATTTAAGTCTTTTTGGTATTCTGGAATCTGGCATTATTTGTAGATGTTCCAAGCATCTTTGCCGATTAGACCTGATCTTCTCATTTATAGCACGTATCCCACGACCTCTTCTTATGTCTTAGTTTCTTAGAGTATCCACTGCAGCCCTTCAGTCCTCTCATAAATTTCAATTCCGCCACTTGAATTCTGCTTTCTATCATTTTGGTAGTTGTCTTAATTTCGCTTTCCAATCTAATGTACCTTATAAAGACTCATTTTCGTGTCTCTCTTAAATTTATTTCTCTGTGTTCTACTGATAGCTGCATATACCATTCGACGTTTATGCAGTTTTTTTACTTAATTTCGAGTACATTCTGATAGCTTACAATATTTCTCATGTACTTGTAGTGACTAACTTCTTCAGATGTTTCGTTTCCTATGAAGAACTTAGTCGTAAGCGGTTTTGCCCGTTTGGAGACTATCACTTTTGTTGGTAGAGTGGATACTTCAATAATATATTTTTTTGAAATTTGGTTAAGTTTTTAGATAGAATTTTGCAGCGAAGTTTCACTATGTTGTATCACCGCAAGAACAGCTGTAAAAAACATTGTATTAAAAATATGCCATGTGATAATCTCAATCCTGGATCTATTTGTTTTTCAGTGTCTCAGTTCTGCCAGACGCCTTGGTTTGTTGGTATGTCTTCTAATACAGCATAGTTATTCTTGATTCCATTGTTAGTGCTTGAATATAGGCTTTCTGTCATCTTTATTATTTGTTGAGGACATACTCTCTTGTGTAGTATTATTCATGAGATTTTCATACCAATTGCCTCTTCTGTGTACAGATTGCTCAGTAGAGGCGAACGACTGCATCCCTGTCTTGCATGCTGTTTAATCAGAGAACCTCGTTCTGTCTTCCATTCTTATTGTTCCCTATCTTGTACGTATTGTATAATATTCTTCGTTCATGATAGCTTACTCCTGTTTTCCCCGTCGTCCACCATTTTATATTGTCTCTAGCTTTTTCCAGGGCGACAGAGCTTTTGGACTCACCTTGATTTTCCTTCGCTCTTGCTTCCATTGTCGGTTAGAGCGTCAGGACTGCCACTCTGTGCCTTTATATTCCCTTGAGCCAAACAGCTGTCTAACACACCGTGAGTTCATTTTTCCGTTTTTCTGTATATTCTTCTTCTTAGAAATTTGGGTGCATACACTGTTAAGATGACTGTGAGATAGATCTCTGACTTGTGTCATGTATGAACTTTTCTGGACATCTGGTATGTCATCAGCCTCATCGAGTTACACATCAACATGAGTAGTTTACTGGTTACCTCTTACCCTTCATGCTTTTATAAATTGCGAGTGAGTGTTAATTATTCATGCCTCCTTAATTCACATAATTCTGCCACAGCTAATCTAAACGTTGACTCTATTACTTGAACCCCCATTCCTCCCATACTGACTCAATTTTCTCCTTCTATTACATCAGACCAGTCCTTCCGCTCATTGAGGACTTCGATGTACTCTTTCAAGCTATCGTCCTTCCAACTGCACTCCTAATGCTGCAGCCGTAGCAGCTATTTTTTGCAGGCATTTCACCTTCACCTCCTATTTGTTGCATTCCTGAGTGGTTCATGTCGCTGGTGAGCCGTGAGCTCAGAATGGTGTCCCCGGAGTTATCGATGGTCTTTCGTCGTTTAGTCCTCTGATCAGAGACGCTGGTCTGAGGACCTGTGACTGGAAAACAAATTAGACACTCGTGTCGTGGCAATTGCTCTCGAGTGTTTCAAGTGCGGTGCCGCGGTGGTGCGAGGCTACTACACCAGCCGGCGGATCACTTGGCTGCTGGTAGAGTGAGAGAGCGAGAGGGTGGTGCAGTGAAGGGTGCGTTGTCCGCTGTGATCGTGCGGAGCCGGTGTGGTCGTCGAGTACGAGTCGGACAAAATTACTGTACTCGAGGCCAAGGGGCCAGTTTACACTGATGTTCACAAAGAGTGGTGACAGTTTGTTAGTTTTCTTGGTTTGGTGGCTAAAATGTTAATTCCATCTCTTACCGTAAGTAAATCTTTTCCATATGTCATGTGTTATTCATTGCTCTAACCCTTATATTGTAAAACATTTTTCCGTTTACATTGAGAACACAGGTAGTTTTTGTTGATAGCATAACAGAATATCATGTGAAATCCAGTAGGATCCACACAGCTACAACCAGCATTTTGAAAGATGCTGTGCAATCCTCCCAAGTTTTCCAATAACAGTTGAAAGAAGTCATAAAATTGTTGACTTTGGTAGCCACACATTTGTGATCAACCATTACCATAGCAAATGTGTCGCTGTAAAGATATGCTAACATGATGAAGTCGAGCTATGTAACGCGAAACTGCTGACAACACTACCCCTCCTGTTCCTACTGGAGCCACTCTCTTCACTCCATGGTTGCCCACGATTGGCCCCAAATATCGTCAGTAGTATAACAAGAAGGGTTCCACGAAAGATAGGTCAACTATGATGTCACTGGTGATATCATGGATGAGACACCAGGTTTCTCGACTCCTCCCCCTCCGTCCCTCTGGCAGCGGGACATTAAAAAAAGAAAAAAAGGGGGAAAGCTCAAATTTTGGCAATGGTTTCCTCCACACCTATGACATCACCATGGAAATGGGGTTTTGCCTGAACTACAAATTGGCGGGAAATTAAAAGTCCAAGATGACGATTCAACATGGCGACCACGACATACTGCCGAGATTTATGACATCCGAGTTCATCTACTTCAGGGCAGAAGTAAAGTAATTTGCCTGCTAGCAAGTGCCCATTCCTGTGGAGATGTGTAGGGTATTTATAAGAGTCAGGTCACTAGACATACTGCCTGTCCTAATGTAAGCAATTTCCCTCTGACATCACCATGTATACAATTGTTGCTCTAAGTTCAAAACGGCCAACTTACACGTGTTACAGGATTGTGTTATTTCAATTCAAAAACCGAATGCCCAGTTTTCTCCCAAGCCCACTTACACTATGCTTAAACAGCCCCCTCTCCCACAAATCTGGCACCTGCTTAACACCAGTTACCGTAAGTTTAAAATTTTGAGAAAATTTACTTACCCCAAGTGTAAGTCGGTGGGAAGCCTGCTGGCTGCTAAAACCAGAGAGCCTGAAGAGCCCACTGATGCAGCCAGTACGGCTGTCAAACGCTCATACTTGTGGTACGTATGTAGTTGGAGAGGGGCAAGTAATATGAGAGGTACTCACTTGCATCTTTATTTGATCTCCACTGCGCCCACCATTCCTGATTAACTGTAATCGTGATTGTAAGCAAAAATATAGTATTTTATGTCCTGTGCTTTCAGGCACGTTCAGTGTTCGGGCAGTTCCCCACGGACTGCGTGTTTGCTCACCACCGCACGAGCTCTCCAGCCATGCTGGGTACACATCTCCGAATGAATTGAGTTCCTTCCTCTACCACATTACACTTCAAACGAACTCGTCTCTTCGAATTTTGTAATTCTTTTCTCCAGAACGAGAGCAGACATTTGTAGGGTTACTGGCACCCGGTCGCCGTGCTTATAAAAGAGCTTTATCAGTAGCGCGCGATCCTTCAGGGAGATATTGAAGTTGATTAGCTTGGACAGAAGCCGAGGCACCGGTGTGTGCTACGTGTCTGTTGGTGTGGATACTCTGATGCTTACTGCGCCTCTTATTGGTAAAATTATCACAGCATTTTTTTTTTTTTTTGTTCCACGGCGTTTCACCCAGCGTCAATAATATGCTGTTCAGATTTGACGTCATTCTGAGCAGTTGTTCTCTTCATACAGCATTTAAAAACTGGAATTTTCATTGCGGACATCTCGCGTGTAATAATTTTTCCTTCGTATGAGTCAATGAAATTATTTAAAGTTCTTCGGTATTGACAGCTTATCTGTTGCATCTTAATCTTCTTCGGTGGACCTCCCACCACTTGTGTTGAGGTTGTGACCCAGATGTTATATTTGTGCTTGGAATAATTTGCTTTTATTAGAACTGCAGAATAATTACGCTATTGTTATTTCACTAGTTATTCTTGTTGTATGGCACTTTCACAACGATATTACTTATGTAATTAACTCTGATGGCATAGTACGTAACGCAGGAATACTGCTGCAGAGATCGCCTCATGGAGCAGAATTTTGAAGCAGGTTCCTTTGAGATCAAGTTGAGAAAAGCAGTGGCCTCTCGCATGTCAGGGTGTCACTTTTTGTGCTACGACTGGGCTACATGTTATTCGAATGTTATGCATTAACTGTCATTTTAAAAATACCAAATGGACGAAGCTTGCCGTTACTGATGATAGATTCGATGATATTTATTTATAATCATAAATGGCTAGGCGGCACATATTCAAGAACGTCATGTTTTCCCAGTAGATCCAATTCGATGTTAACAGATCTCTGGCAAGGATCCCCATGAATGCGAGACCCCAAAGGCCAATAATGTTTACGATATTCGACGCCCCGCAAATCTTCTACCATGCAACAACTATATTGGCTGCCGATGGCCACAGGGGTCCGAGGATGGAGGTATCAAATGGTGGGCACATCACGAGCCTATGGAGCGTAGTTGATGTAGTTAATCTGCTTAGTCTACGTGCAACGCGTAGCAGGGTTAGAGCGTTAGTGCTATTTATAGAAAGCACAACAATGGCAACGATAAACAAAACAAACATTGCGTTATATCTACAACAGTTACCGAAGTCGACATTTCGTCAAAGAAGAACGCAAGCAATTTTGTAGACTCAGAAAGAACTGGCAGATGAAATATAAAGGTTTGCAAGATGAGCCAGTGGAATGTGTGGTGTCGTATACAGTATGTTCGACTGCGCAGTCCGTACACATGAGGAGTTCAGTGATGACGATACGTGCTTAACAAGTAAAAGTGATACTGACACGTGTCGAGCAATGTAATCATCATCCTTGTCGCATAGGTACGCACAAATTCCGTCTTCAGTGAAAAGTAGTAAAGGACAACTGTGGTCCAAGGAGCGGGAACCAGTCATAAATATATTCAAATGTTCAAATGTGTGTGAAATCTTATGGGACTTAACTGCTAAGGTCATCAATCACTAAGCTTACACACTACTTAACCTAAATGATCCTAAGGGCAAACACACACACCCATGCCCGAAAGAGGACTCTAACCTCCGCCGGGACCAGCCGTACAGTCCATGACTGCAGCGCCCAAGACCGGTCGGCTGATCCCGCGCGGCATAAATATGCACAAAGATCATCCGCAGCATGGTAAAAGCAATTAGATATAGATTTCGAATAATTTCGTTGCAATTTGACAGTGTCATTCATGAGAAAAACAACAGATATTCACGAGAAGACGAGGCACACTTGCAACAAAAACATGTTTCAAGAACGATCGACACAGTCTACAGAATGTGCATGTTAATGACCTATTATTTTACACTCATCAAATTCCGCCCGACATAGATAAAGTGATTTTAAGGGAAACAGTGAGTGGTTACATAGCTTCAAACGGTACTATCGAAATGGAAGACGTAAGATAATGAAATTTCAAACAAAGCGTCAACTTTCGGAGGTACAGCAAACGGCGGTTCAAATGGTTCAGATGGCTCTCACTATGGGACTTAACATCTGAGGTCATCAGTCCCCTCGGCTAAGAACTACTTAAACCTAACTAACCTAAGGACATCACACACATCCATGCCCAAGGCAGGATTCTAACCTGCGACTGTAGCAGTAGCGTGGTTACGGACAGTATCGTCTAGAAACGTTCGGTCACAGCGGTCGGCACAAACTGCGGAATCGGCCCGAAACTTTGTACGAGGTAAATAAAATTATCCCATCGTTCTGTAAGGAACTTGTTTTCGACTCCGCCGGCAGGAGTGGCCGAGCGGTTCAAGGCGCTACAGTCTGGAACCACACGACCGCTACGGTCGCAGGTTCGAATTCTTCCTCGGGCGTGGATGTGCGTGATGTCCTTAGGTTAGTTAGTTTTAAGTAGTTCTAAGTTCTAGGGCACTAAAGACCTCAGCAGTTAAGTCCCATGGTGCTCAGAGCCATTTGAACCACTTTTTTTTGTTTTCAACTCCGATTAATCGGGGTTTGAAAAAGAAATTTGTGTGAAAGGAAGCCAGGAAATCAGAGGCACCAAGAAAGTTGTATCAATATCAACTAACATCAATGCCTTAAGGCATTCATATACCATTATGCTAACTGTTAATCTGGACGGTAAATTGGCTGGAAACTTATTTATACGTTGAAAGTGCCCTGACGCATACGATTCTTTCTCGAAATGGGTTCAAATGGCTCTGAGCAGTATGTGACTTAACTTCTGAGGACATCAGTCCCCTAGGACGTAGAACTACTTAAACCTAACTAACCTAGGGATATCACACACATCCATGGCCGAGGCAGGATTCGAACCTGCGACCGCAGCGGTCGCGCGGTTCCAGACTGTAGCGCCTAGAACCGCTCGGCCACTACAACCGGCGATTCTTTCTCGTGTGCGTGATCTACGTCGCAGCAAACAAAGGGTGTGAAAATGGGCGTAAGTGAACCACAAGTGTCGTATGAGCACTTCTTTTATGCAATAGCTAGTCAGAATGACTTGCTTTTGGTTGGTACGTGGTTGCACACAAAAATCATACTCCTTGAGAGGAAGTTACCCCTTCTGAAACGTGTATAACATTGCAGTTTATATCACTTGGGCCCCTGGATAAATTCGGCCTCTACATGTTTTGTTTTTACCGTGCCTATAAAACATGTTATGGCACTAACTACAACTACGTCGTAAAGGATGGCCACCTTCAACATAAGCTCCACGTCAGAGTTGCATGCCGTTACATTCCATCAGTTCTCATTACCCCTATACACCAATACGCTTCGATATTCATTCTTTGAGAGTGGATTCCTAACTGAACGTCCTGCATGTTTTGTAACTCCCAAGGAGTCCGGCCTCCGTCTTGATGCTGCGAACCATTGTGATCACTGTGGTGGAATTTTTTATTCGATATTCATGGTGCAAGTTTATGATTTGTTTTGAACATTTCTTGAATGTCGAGGATGTCCATTGTGTGAAGTGTGATATGTACATCCCACAGAAAACTGACCCCTAACTAATCGGACTCTCATTTTTTGTCGCTCTGCTGATGCGCATGTTGAGTCATTAGAAGTTAATATTTTTCATGTCATAATGGAAACAACACTTTGAAATGAGCCTTACTAAAGGTTCAACTTGCGACTTCGCAGTCAAGGGACTCCTTGTGAATGTGATTCGTGTATGTTTTGAGGTAACGGACGAGTTTCAGCGCCCTGGAAATATTCTATGTTCAGAGTCAGTGGCCACCGCTCGGGCCGCGCGGCAGGGCCGAGCTCGTTGGCAACGGCGTGGTGCCTCACAACGGCCGGAGCAGGTGGTCCATCGAGCCGCGTGGCTGGGGATTCCGCTGCGACGAGGACGGTGCTTTGTGTCAATGAAGGAGATGTGTATGGCGGGGGTGCCGAAGACGGCGGACTAAGTGAAACCTTAATGGCAGACATTTCACAGTTCGTATAGAAATTAATAGTAGCCAGATAAATCATGACACCTCAAAAAGAAAAATGTACATTACTATTATTTGCACGACGATTCTGATGGTGTAATCAGATTATCAATATCTTTATTAGTTTAAAGTTTGAAGTTTGACTGTAAATTAGACAAGTAACACCTAGCAACGAATTTCCAAAATGTAAACGCTTCATCCGATATCGTCACTCGACGTGTCTAAGGACAGCTATTAGTGTAAACCTAGATTGGTATAAATTACAGGCATGTTACTTGAATAGTACATGGGTTATAGGCGGTCAAAGGGACCAATTACTATCGATCGCGTCAGGCCGTAAGTACTCAACAGTTACACGAAAAAACGGTATCAGCATGCTTATAAATATATTATTTCATCTATGTCTTTGTTTATATCCCATATATGCTATTCATGAGGAAATTGGTTAAATATTCACTGTGTTTTAGTAAGCACAGAGACATTAGGCTACTGACCTACCTTTTGTTCTGTTCGTTTGATATATGTTTATTTGAATTGTTTATGTATCTAATAATGTGTGTTAGAGCGTGTTTATGGTCCAGCCGTAGGAATATTTATTTAATTTCAAGTTTTTTAAATGTAAATGCAGTATTTAGGAAGAGTTTCATTATGTTTGTAAATGTGCGTTCGCTTGAAGATTTGGCAGGAGCGCTCTAGGCAATCACAGCGCTCGTGAATCGGGAGACTGGATGGAAGTGGGAAGAGAGCATGGTTTCCGGAGAGGACACGGGCTGTGCGGGTACTGGACAGGACACGGGAAGCGCTGGAAGTCGCGGCGGACGCACGGTCTCGTGAGAGACTGGGATAGAGTGAAGTGGTTTGCGCGTGGTCACGGCAGATAGAATTACTTTGAAGTGCTGACTTGTGCACTTGTGAGATTTCCATAGCTTCTACACTGAAGACGTAGTGTGCGTATAGAAGTGAGTATCTCGCGAGCTGTTTTGTTGTTCATAACTAATTACGAGCTGTAGGAATCTATTGCTTCGCTGTTATTCAACTTATATTTTATTTACGTGGTGGACCATCGACGCCAATAAGTATTTTGCAGAAATATACTGCATTCTCAAAAGTACCTCTACTATCGTACTGATTTGAAGTTCTTAAGATAGTACCTGCAGATTTTTTTTAATTGCAGTCTTTCATTTATAAATTTATACACTACTGGCCATTAAAATTGCTACACCACGAAGACGACGTGCTACAGACGCGAAATTTAACCGACAGGAAGAAGATAGGCAAATGATTAGCTTTTCAGAGCATTCAGACGAGGCTGGCGCCGGTGGTGACACCTACAACCTGCTGGTATGAGGAAAGTTTCCAACCGATTTCTCACACACAAACAGCAGTTGACCGGCGTTGCCTGGGGAAACGTTGTTGTGATGCCTCGTGTAAGGAGGAGAAATTCGTACCATCACGTTTCCGACTTTGATAAAGGTTGGATTGTAGCCTATCGTGATTGCGGGTTATCGTATCGCGACATTGCTGCTCGCTTTGGTCGGGATCCAATGACTGTTAGCAGAATATGGAATTGGTGGGTTCGAATCCTGCCTCGGGCATGGATGTGTGTGATGTCCTTAGGTTAGTTAGGTTTAAGTCGCTCCAAGTTCAAGATGACGGATGACCTCACATGTTAAGTCCCATAGTGCTCAGAGCTATTTGAGCCATCTGCACGAACAGTTCGACGATCTTTGCAGCAGCATGGACTATCAGCTCGGAGACCATAGCTGCAGTTACCCTTGACGCTGCATCACAGACACAAGCGCCTGCGATGGTGCACTCAACGACGATCCTGGGTGCACAAATGGAAAAACGTCATTTTTTCGGATGAATCCAGGATCTGTTTACAGCACCATGATGGTTGCGCCGCGACATCGCGGTGAACGCACATTGGAAGCGTGTCTTCGTTATAACGATACTGGCGTATCATCCGGCGTGATGGTACGGGCTGCCACTGGTTACACGTCTCGCTCACCTCTTGTTCGCATTGACGGCACTCTGAACAGTGGACGTTACATTTCAGATGTGTTACGACCCGTGGCTCTACCCTTCATTCGATCCCTGAGAAACCCTACATTTCAGCAGGATAATGCACGACGTTCGACTGCTGCCCTGTCCAGCACACTTTCCAGATCTCTCACCAATTGAAAACGTCTGGTCAATGGATGGCCGAGCAACTGGCTCGTCAAAATACGCGTCACTACTCTTGATGAACTGTGGTATCGTGTTGAAGCTGCATGGGCAACTGTACCTCTACACGCTATCCAAGCTGTGTTTGACTCAATACCCAGGCGTATCAAGGTCGTTATTACGGCCACAGGTGGTTGTCCTGGGTACTGTTTTCTCAGGAGCTGTTCACCCAAATTGCGTGAAAATGTAATCACTTGTCAGGTCTAGTATAAGATATTTGTCCAATGAATACCTGTTTATCGTCTGCATTTCTTCTTGGTGTAGCAATTTTAATGGCCGGTAGTGTATGTTACATTCACAATTCGCAATTGCCAACACACAGAAACCTTCGGCTATTCGATTCGTGTGTGTATTCTTATCGTATACTGTAGAATCAGCAGTATTAGGCATGTAAAGTGGGAACTACGTACCCCAGCCCTAGACAACGAAACCAGCCAAAACTTATATTTCACCACTGAGTCAGTGGGTACGTAGTTGAGGGCCACCAACATCATATAATTTCGTAATTTTATTTGGATGCCCGAAAAGTCGTGCCTGAGAGAACTGACAAGCTGCTGCCGGTTACAGCGTAACGTCAGTGGCATGGTTTGTCATGCATCCAGTTGCCAGTGAGAATGTACTGACAAATACTTTACTTAACAGGTCCAGTTATTGACACTGTAAAGCTTCTGAGAATAAATTAACACAATCTACAGTAATGAATCTGAAAGCTCTAAAGGCCTCTAGTCCAAAGATATTCCCAACTTCCACCTGATGCAGTATCAACAAACGGCGTGAAAATGTCTGTAGCTGACATTATAGGTAAGATTGGTAGAATCTGAGGACTCTCCTGTATCTCACCGGTTCTCGTATGGGCTGTGATAACGCCTAAAATCGCAATCGCTGATACATTCCGAATATTTTCATAATTGATGGAGCTGCTTCCGTTTGTAAACGGAATAATTACAATTCTGTGGTGAGATTTATGGGCAAATGAAGCGAAGTTTTGACTAGCATGTTCCAATTCTGTTTACGTGCGTTGTTTCGAACCGTAGCTATGGTGATCTATAGCGAAGGTGGCTACACTCCCATACGTAGGCAGCTAACTAGGGAAAGCTGCATCAAAACTTGTTTTCTTATAGGGGTACGTGAGTACTTTATGTTATACAAAGAATTCCTTGCTCAATGTTCGAACATGATCGTTTTGTGAAAACGAGAATATGCCTTCCCGCATGGAAGAATCGACAACTTACCTTCTAAATTGTGGAATCTTACACACAAGCCTGCAAATGTAACTGAGGTCCTGCAAGTCCACAACCCAAGTTGCGCAAGTTTCACTTCGGTACAACAAGTATCCCTTGTGACATTGTAGTAGAACTGGTGCGACATGAATATTCTGCCTATAACATATATCTAATATGTCCCACAAATCTGCAAATGGCAATGTAAATAGGATCCAGAAATGGACAGTTCGTGTAGTAGAATAACTCAGTCTCTGCCACTGATAAGAAAAATTCTCGTTGGAACTCTGATTCACGCCCAGTGAAAACTATGAAGTCCTGTTGTAGGTGGCAGGTACAAGGGTCCGACCCTTCTTTCGTGTCATCAAATAAGAACAGTATCTGTGACACGATCGTCACAACTACCACCACGTTAAATTAAGCTGCGCAATTTGCTCCTCCAGATACTTCTGTTGTTGCAAATATTTTCTTAAAAATTTAAAAACATTATTTTTCTAGTCTTTTTATATAATAATCTATATTGCGTACGTTATAAGACATTAAAACGTGATAACTAGTTTCGACTGACATAAACTTTTGCTTTTGGACATCCGATTAGTGTTCTGCACATTGTTCATGGTTGTAAACAGCGCTACGGTTTTTATTAATCGCCGGCCAGAGTGGCCGTGCGGTTCTAGGCGCTACAGTCTGGAACTGAGCCACCGCTACGATCGCAGGTTCGAATCCTGCCTCGAGCATGGATATGTGTGATGTCCTTAGGTTAGTTAGGTTTAATTAGTTCTAAGTTCTAGGCGACTGAAGACCTCAGAAGTTAAGTCGCATAGTGCTCAGAGCCATTTGAACCATTTTTTTTTATTAATCAAGATTTTTACACAACCTTTTTTCGGGGTCTCAGACGCATCTTTACGTGCCACTGTAAATTAAAATGAATCCAACGCTACAATTAATAATAACAATTATGAGATAACTTGATGATGGAAAAAGCGGGAAAGAGGAACTCATGAAAATCCGAATTTTCTGTGTGCTCTACGTCATCTGAATAAACTAAAATCCTGTCGGCATATTGTCGAGACCAAGAAAGTTCAAAGGGATCGAGCTGTGGAATATTTGAGCAAGATTTCTTTCATACGTAATCCGTTTTAGAATCTTTTAGGTATAAGTTTCGGCTGATTACCATTAGCTGGCTATAATGAGTGACTTCGTTGGCGCGTGAACTTCGAAACTCTAACTTCGCACTACAACGGAAATGGCGGTGTTTTGTATAAAAGAAGTACCAATATACCAAAATTTCTCTCTGAAAAGCTACCTGTGTTTCAATAGCTCAATTAATGTGATACCAGAAAACATTTGACGTAACCTATAGAGACGTTTAAAGCGGCTAGTTTTCGCTAAAGCTTTCTCTAAGCGATGAACGTTACTCATTTTCTAACAAGTCTGGCTTGAACTGGGCTGCACAAGACGATAAGGTCACTGAAACGTGAGAGGACTACTTTGTGTAGGAAGAACATTAATAAACGCGCCGTCGGCCAACGCCCATCCCCGGGATCACACAAGCCATCCTTCTGTCGTAGACAGAAATCTTTCTTACCAGATAAATTTTTTTCGGTCCTACGCTAGATGCGGTGTGAATAATGTGGACAACTGTTAACATTTCACGTGCAGCTGCCATCGATGTGTTTCCACCCAAACCCTTCAGACCTGCAGACCATAGTGTCTTAATGCCGAGGTGTCCCAGGATGTAGTACACCAAGTGCATCTCCTTCAACGGTCCGGAAGGTGGAAGCATCAAACCCACGTGCCTTGAGTTTACAGAAGGAAAGAGGAATAGCGACCGCTCGGTGTATGCAAGAATGGAAGAAGGCCATATTGTGGGCTTGAGAGTGTGTGGAGTCGGCTGGGATGATATTATCAGAAAAGGTATTTTTACGAAAAACGTTAAACCTTATACGGTTGTACTCTGTTGCCAAATTTAGGACTAAATAATTGAAAGATCTGTTGGGAGATTCATTTTCCAACGTATAGCTTATTTTGTCATAGAGTTTATTAAAAGTTGTGAAAATTTGATCTATACCATCTTGAGAACCGTTAATTATAAAGAGTAAGTATCTTGCATGAGAGATAATTTTACTCGTTAAATCTGAATTGTTTTGGAAGAAAAAGCGTTCCATAGAATTTACGAAAGATTCTGATAATATACCTGGCAGAGGGCTTCCCATTGCTACACTAAATGGTTGAGAGTACATTCTTCCATTAAAAGAGAAATAGTTACAATTCAGGATAATGCGCAAGAGGGTCATTAATTCATCTATTAGCCGGCCGGTGTGGCCGAGAGGTTCAAGGCACTACAGTCTGAAACCGCGCAACCGCTACGGTCGCAGGTTCGAATCCTGTGTCGGGCATGGATGTGTGTGATGTCCTTAGGTTAGTAGTTCTAAGTTCTAGGGGACTGATGACTTCAGCAGTTAAGTCCCATAGTGCTCAGAGCCAGCCAATTCATCTATTTCAGTGTCGGAAAATTTTTTGTGGAAACGCAAGTTAGCTTCTTAAATGACTAAAGTTTGGTTTACTGGTACATCAGTGTACAGACTTGTGATATGAAAAGAAACGAGTTTAGAAACATCGGAACGGATTAAAGTTTTCAGTATGCTAGCTAGGTCAACCGAGTTTTTAACAGAGTAATTTTCTCCGAACACGAAGTTTTCTTTTATTTTATAATGCAGACATCTGGCCAACTTACGATAAGCAGTGTTGGTCCTATCCATTATCGGACGGTTTTGGTGACTAATCTTATGGACCTTAAACTGGCTCTTAAGATTGGCGGTTTTGGTTTCATATTTATGAGCCATTTTTTACGAAATTCCGCTACAAGTTTTTTAGTGTTGCGAAGTCGTTCTCTTATCTCTTTTTGCAAAGTGGCGGTTGGGTCTATTTCGGTAGGTACGATACCATTTTCTTCAAAAAACTTCTCTGTCTTCTCTACGTACTTTTTCTTACTGGAAATAATCAAGGAGTTGCCTTTATCGGCCTTAGTAACCAAGGCTTCATTATTTATCAGTTTAAGATGAATGCTTTTTACAGTATTAAGTACGTTAACCTCCGTTTGCATGGTGGTGAAGTCTTTTTCTAAAATTCTCCAAGTCTCGTGCGCTATTCGCGTTGAAAATTTTTGGCGGTTTTAGAGCAGTCGAGGTCTAATTTAAGATCCACTATTAGATTTTCTCATACGCCAGCTTCGCTAAATGTGGGTTCTACGTTGTATTTGAAAGCTTTAGAAAACAGCTTTTTTTTTGGAAGACGTGAAACTAATTTCTGTTTTTTAACTATTCTCTCATAAAATATGGGTTTGTTTATTGAACTAATGTAACTGGTTCGCATTCAGCCCGATTTGACATAGTTGTTAGTTTCTTAGGATGCCTCTTCCCAATTTCGTCTTTACAATTCTCGAGTAATTCATTGGCCTGTGGCCAAAAGGAGTCTACTTGGAACTTAAAAGTAGTCACATAAAACTTAGATATTTCAAGGTAAAGCATGTAAGCTCTTTCATTTGAATTATGCTTTTTTGCGTATAATTCCGCAATCCTACTGTTAAGAATTTCTGCGGTGAGCTTCTTTTTCAGGGTTGGGGACGTATTACATAATTTAACAATGTATCTGTTAACAGGTTTGGGGGTGATATTTAATTGTTTGCATTGATTGATGTAAGAAATAGCTATGCTTGTTTTTACGATTTTAAGCATATTTTCTAGATATTTGTCGGCTGTGTTGAACACCTCGTCTGGTATTTATACATTGTGCAGCCCTGTAGCAACTGTGATAACTGAATATGTAACATGTCAGCGTCAGTTGCAAATAGAAACAAAACTTTACCCAGATATCAACCAAAATGCTCATGACTATCAGCAATGCTTGGTACACAGCTGCTCGTCGCGTTTAGTTCCGGCGCAGCTCTCGCGGCCTACCGACCTCGTCCGCGCAGTGGGACCTGCTGTTTTTCTTCACCTCAAGTAATGTAGTTTATGACTGGTTACTACGGTGCTACAGTTTTATACTTGACACGACCAAACTCTGGCTTGCAGTAGTTTAGTGTCACTCGCATCTGAAGAAGGCCAAATTATTTTGGCTCAAACCTGGGTAAAGTTTGGTTTCTATTTGCAACTGAGGCTGACGTGTTACGTGTTCAACAGTTATTCTATTAACTTGTCTAATGACGCTTCATATTTGACAGAAAGCTCCACAATACAGAAAAATCTTGCCTCCATAAGAGAGATTATTATTTTCGAGGTTCCTTTAAATACTATTGACAATGGTTAGCGCTTCTTCGGGAACAACTAAGATCTCGTCTGGAATGGTGCTATCACAGTCACGGAGGAGTAGTAAGTCATTGGTGCAAGTGCGAATCGCGAGATGGTTATTGGTAGGTTGAGAATTGAATGTGTTGTGCCTTCTCCTGGTAGGAGAGTGGTAGCAATGCCTGTCGATGCATCTGAAACAACCTTGTTTTTATATCGTAAAATGTGATAGAATCTGGTATTTCTGTTTACTCCCGCAGTGCTCCACGTTAGCTTAAAAAAGTAAACAATTCCAGCCGCTGTTGTGTGTAGTAATAAAATCAGTTTCTCAATAGATGGCGCCTTCTAAATTCTTCACACGGACGTGTATGATCGAAATCGGTTGATAGATTACGCTTGCGTTATGAATCTAAACAAACGAACAGCTGTCATGCGTGTTAGTTAAACAGAATGTCAATAAACGCCACCTTATAAGTTGTTTTATAAAAATGTTTTCAAAATAATGTTTTTATCAAAAGCAGCAACTTTTAAACTGATTATGTTTTTTGTCATTAGTGACGAATGAAATCTTGAGAGAGCTGTTTCAAACATTAAGTAATACAGATGATATGTCGCATCGACGAAACAGGAGCGTTGAGAAATAAAACTCTGACGCGAAAGATTCATACACCCATTTGCACATTTCAAATTCACTCAAGACTTATTTTTGCAATAGTGCATATGGAGCACATAAAATGGTTACATTTACAGATCAAAAGCACAAGCAATTCTGAAATATCTGGTGTCGACCCATGCTGAAACACCCGTGTTGTTACGTGGCGTAGCCTACACGAGCGGCAGTGGAGACGCTGGCTGACATCCTGTCGGTGGCGCGCACGCCAAATGCTGTCCTGGCATACGTTGTGCCACGCCTGCTCTACCTGTCCACGTAATCCCGTAAGATTTGTTGGCGAACGAATTGCACGAGTCACATCTCGTCCCTTTATATACCACAAGCACTCGAGTGGGGGTAGGTCCGGAGATTGTGTTTTCCCGGAAAGTTGCTGTACATCTTGCAGAACACGTTGAGTTTCACGGCCAGTGTGTGAGCGACCATTATTCTTTTTTCACTACTCATCACATTCCTGTCGCAAGATCTGCAAAAGAACGGCTCTAACAACTTTCTGCGCGTGCCTAGTTTTGGTTAGCGTCCCCTCCAGCAACTCCAATGGTGAATGAAAGTTGTAGCTCATCTCAACCCAGACCGTAACGCCCCTGACGGAACAGTGTGTGTTGGACGAATGCACTGTACGAAACAGCGCTCACCAGGTGTACATCGTAAGGGCAAACGACCATCCCTTTCGTGGAGGCAATATATGCTTTCATCGTTGAAGACCACGGCGCCATTCCACCTTCCGGGCTAAAGGTGTGCGTGCCCATAGTGCTAATAACCAGTTCGCAACTGTCGCTTGACAGTTCTTGTAGAAGAGAAGTAGCCTATTCTATAATCGTAACTGAGTAGTTGCATACGACCGAGTCTTCGCCACTTTGTCTGCTATAGCTCAGTGGAAACCATACATCACTATACTTATTTACCCAATATGTTTTGGTGGCCTGTTTTGGCTGTCTCAGGCTGTGTAATCACATTATCTGGAAAACGTCTGAAGTTATTATTAAACCGTCTGCTATGTCATTAACGTATGATGAAAGCAAAAGATGGCAGCAGACTTTGCTGAGACGGCGAAAATTATTTGTAAATCTGTCAGTGACTCTTCATCCAACATAGCATGCGGCCTCCTGTGTACGCAGATATCCACAACCCAGGCACAAATTTCTTTTGATACGTATGTAATCGTGAACAAAGGAAATGGGATAAGCTACTAAATTTAATGAGTACCCATATCCAATGGCTGAAAACTTTTGTCAGCTACATGGCAGACACGACTGCAGACACTGACGTGTTAGCTTTAAAGGGTCCCTGCTTGTGATAGCACTTATTAAATCGCATCAACAGCATAAAAATATGCTATGTAACAAAAAAGGCACCGTGGCCTAGGGGCGGTCGCCCTTTGGCTGTGGTGCGTCGCGCACGCCTAGTTTTCGTTTTACCTGTTGTGCTGCTTGCGAGCGAGCGCGCGTTTGTTTACTTCTCTCACAGTCCGCTTGCATCAGAGTCCGGCATCATCGGCCATCATGGCGTTTCCTTACCTCCAAACCACAATTATATTAATTTTCCCATTAGATCACGAACGAAGAAGGCGTCTTATGCGGGATGAAATGCATCTTCCGCCACAAGATGTTCTCGGGATTCATTTTTCATTTTTCGATCCTTAGTCCCACAGTGTACATAAAGATGGCGAATGACGAACTGTGCGCTGACGTTGTGCGGCTTCACGCTAACTCTTTCAAGTTCCGATACTCTGACAGACATATAGGGACTGTCTCGGTTGATTACGATGGTTTTGGCTTCAGAACGTTGCGGGTATCCGAACTCCCGTTCGGAGTAACGTCGAACGTTTGTGTCCGCTTTTAAACATTACGTTAATGTCTTCAGCTATGTAGCTGAAACGTGGCAGACTTTGGAAACTTACCGTGTCCTCAATGGTGTCCGTCAGATAAAAACTGAACTACGGAATTACGTGCCTTACTAGTTGGCTGTCGTCATGTACGATGGCCAGCCGCGCACCAGTTCAGGTTATGGCCAGGAAGGCCATGAATGTCACCCACGTGGAAAGGTTCCTTTGCTGATCGGAGACGTCGCTCTTTCTCCGGCGCCATTGTGCGTGCCGGCCGTAGTTGTCGAGTGGTTCTAGGCGCCTGTCTTGAACCGCGCGACCGTTACGGTCGCAGGTTCGAATCCTGCCTCGGGCATGGGTGTGTGTGATGTCCCTAGGTTAGTTAGGTTTAAGTAGTTCTACGTTCTAGGGGACTGATGACCTCAGATGTTAAGCCCCATAGTGCTCAGAGCCATTTGAACCATTTTGAACCATTGTGTGTGTGTGTTTTTTTTAAAGAAAAAATTATTTGTCCAAACCAATAATATCATACATTGTAACCTCCCCACAAAAATTTTTACAAAACAGAAATATTATTTAGGAATGCCAATGGACATTGCTCTAAGTGTAACCTCTCCAGTGAAATTTTAAAGACAGAAATAATAAATGAATGGGAGCCAACTGTAACCTCCCTAGCAATAAATTTAATGACAATAAAAGCGAGAATCGCAATCTGACTCAAGTATAAGTTCTTCATAACAAATTAAAGTCCATTCAGTGATAAGAAAATCTCAGTGATAATAATGATTCAATTAAACCGAAATATCGGTCTTTGGCCCTGTGCAAAAATCAAAATTAAATTCTTACCTCATCGCAACACCTAGTCAAATTTCTGCTCTTGTTGTTGCGCACCGCTTGGAGGAACTGCATTGCAAATAATAATATTCCCTTTTTTTTTTTTTGTAATCTAATTGAAAACTGAAACTTTTGTTTAGGGGAAGTGGAACGAAATAGTTACTTCAATTAAATGAAAATTTTATGTAAAATTGTTTTTGAAATCAAAGTTATTATTGGGGGCACTTGTTGAAAATTAGTTACAATAATTAAACTTTACATTATCTGATGATTATCTTCATTAACAGTATACCTCATTCAGCATCTTGACCAGTGTTGTCGCCAGACCACATCACGCAATCCCACTGGACTGCTACCACTGACCGACCGCTCTGCATGACGACTACTAGCGTACTGCACGCGACGACTACTGACAGAGTACTGCCCTCAACTAGACAGAGCTACAGACTCGCAACGACTGACCGACAGACTGAGAACCGCTCGCAACACTCGCGCGGTCAAGCGCATACTCTCTGGTCACAGATGCTACAATGCCTCGCCATCGCTGCTATGTTACATACGTGTTTCATAACCCTCCACTGGGGGGGCAAAAATTTGGCAGCGATGGTGAGTCATTTGGACTTGCCAAGCGCGGCAAAATTTTTCTTTAATTAACAAAATTCTACAACTTACAGAATATTTAAATGTTGTGCACACGCACTAAGTACAAAATATATCAGACAAAGACAAAATGTGAGTACAAGACATAGTAGCAAATCAGAAAAATGTATATACAAATTATTTGACAGATAACAAAGTGCACAGGCACTGAAAAAAAATTCTTTAGCATATTCAGAACAAATAAACAGACTGGCAAAATATTATGTTGACAAGTGACATGAGTGCACATGCACTGCAGTTGAGAACATATCAGTAATTGATGAAATGTATGTACAATTAGTAACAAATGGCATAAGTGCATTCGCATTAAAGTATTGAATATACAGAATAGTAGAAATCATATTGAAAAATGAGAAAAGTGTACAGGCACTGAAGTTCAGTAGAAAACATATTAACACCTAACAGAAGTGCACATGCACTGTAGTTCAGAAAATAAAAAATGTATATACAATATAAAAGACAAAAGTGCACATATACTGTACTTCAGAACAAATGAAAAAAATGTCTTTAGCATTTTGGCAATAAATAAACATAATAGCAAAAAAAAAATCATGTCGACCAGTGACATAAGTGTACACGCACTGGAGTTTAGCGAATTGAAAAAAATGTATAACCCATGAACATAAATAATGTTAGCAAAAAATGATTTTCACTATGTGACAAGAATTAGGATAGGAAAGGGAAGGATTGCCTCATGGTTGTAGCACTTTAGATTGCACACAGCTGTTTTGAAAGTCCATAACTTTCCACAGAAGTACAACACCAAGTGACACAACTTGAAGTTCTTTTCCCCTCAGAATTTATCAGCGTAGCCAAGACACTGAACTGTCGTAGTAATATTCCATTTTTTTTATTTTGGCAGTATATTAGGTACACCAAACAGTGGAACCATAATAACGTCTTCATCGCTCACGGTGGTGGACAGCATTTCGTGTCAACACCACGCTCTTACAAGGCACGCCAACGTAGAATTAGTGCAAAACCAAAGATAGTGCTCCATGATCACTAGGATAAACAGGACAAATGGACATCGCAGTAATTCAGGGTAGTTAGCTCATGAGGTGAAGGACATTAAGTCACATAATATTGTCAATTACAGTAGTAGTTTGCGGCATTCATAGCCCAGTTATTGAACATTTCTGTACCATGTATGTAGTATTACAGAAAAATGTTCATTAATTGTTTTACATAGAATCAGTAATATTCTTTTCCTAGTTACAAAGCATTATTAAATAATCGCATTCTTTTCCAGTTACAAAGCATAGCATAGTTAATTAATCATTTGTCATTCCAATATTGTATTAATCATTAACCTTCTTCTAATTACAAAGCATCATGAAACAATCGCATTCTTTTCCAGTTACAAAGTATGGCATAGTTAATTAATCATTTGTCATTTCAATAGTAATAATCATTAGTTTTTTCCTAATTACAAAGCATTATTAAACAGTCACATTCATTTCCAATTATAAAGCATAGTTAATTAATCATTTGTCATTTCAATATAGTAAGAATCATTAGCCTTCTAATTACAAAGCATTATGAAACAATCGCACTCATTTCCAGTTATAAAGTAAAGCATAATTAATTAATCATTTGTCTTCCAATAGTAATAATCATTAGCTTTTTCCTAATCACAAAGCATTATGAAACAATAGCAAAGTTAATTAATCATGTGTCATTCCAATCTAGTAAGAATCATTAGCCTTCTTCTAATTACAAAGCATTATTAAACAGTCACATTCATTTCCAATTACAAAGTATGAACATTGAAAACAAGAGCTAATTAATGGCATAATTAATAACAATTCATTAAGTGACACTAATTATTGGCACTCAGTGGCCATCAGGTATCGAATAGTATAAAGCATTGTTCCTCATTCATTATTATTCAGATCATTACGAAGTCATTATTAAAAATCAGTTAATTATAGTCATAGCATTAATAATCATGGGGATTATAAGTAGTCTCATTACAATAACAGTGGCAATTACTAACCAGTTACTAAGCATTATTTTATATATATGTGTATTTTTGTTGTCTCATTAAGAAGTCATTACTCAAGTGACATACTATTCAGAGCTAATCAGTATTATTCAGAATTTTCTCAAACTGGTATCACTATTTGGGACTGTTAATACTTTTTTTTTTTTTTAGTTAGCAATGCATTGCGTTGGGATCGATAATTAATTGCTGAGGCATAACACTTTTTGCTTTTGACCTATTGCTGCAAATGGGGATAGGTAACGTCATTTGTCATGAGTCAGCTGTAGCAAGGTTATGTAACGAGGCAGTATATGTGATTACATTTATAAATGATAGACACAAATGGGTAAAAAAAAATAAAAATGCAAGTACTAGAACAGGTATAATAAGTAACAGTTTTAATAGGTATCATGACAAGCATCTCCTGGAAAAAATACAAAATGGATTATTGACCTGAAAGAAGAAACGCACACTATGCTGAAAAGTAGTGAACTTCGAATTAACAAGTAGTGAAATGTGTATAAAATGTGTTCCATAGCTGTCCTTTCCAAAACTTTCCGTCATCCTACTATGCAATATAACACCTGCTGTCAAAACAAACTGCAACAAATACTTAAATAACTACATAGCATAAATATAAAACTCCAACATTATCCTCATCTGTAAAGAAAAAAACTTCATTATCAATCACTTCATTATCCATATTATCATAACTTCATTATTATCATCACCTGTAAAGAAAGACTTCATTATTCATAATACCATATCCTTCATCATTATTCATCAGTATTCATTATCATCTGCAAAAAATCACTTCATTACTCATTATACAACTATTCCTTATCTCTAGCATATTTCATCACTAAAACTAAGATGTGTAGTTCAGTCTGACAGCCTGCATCAATCACCTTGTATTCTGAAAGAAAAAATCAGCTAAGGCTGCTATTCTATGATGAGTATAGTATATTCTTGTTAATGCTTGTTAATCCTGATCCATTTACTCTTCCTCATAAAGTTATTGCATCTTCTTTCGTTTAATCCGTAGGTGAAATTCCCATTTCTGTTGAATTTATTTCTTACACGCACCATTTCTTACTGAAATTGATGAACAGAGATTAATGTCTTGCATTTAAATCATATACCCACTAAATAATGACTGGTTTATGGTAACATAATTAACCATACAGCATAACATGACAGAAAACGTAATATGTCAAAGGCATTGACAGTGTTCAGAGGCAAAATGTACAGATAATATCACAATGCAGCAGCAAAAATGTAAAACAGTCACGATGTTGAGATGTCATAAGGCAAAAAAAATGTCAAAGTCAACTGGTGAGTGTTATATCTTAACTATTTCACTGTGCATATAAACAAAACTGGAGTACAGTTATACATAAAAAAGTGGAAAATGTGCACGGTCTGATGTGTAACGACAAGAAAAGCGACCTGCTAAACTTACCTTGCCGGGCACTTGCCAAGAAAAAATGCGATAATCATCAGTAATTAGTCAAGTGAAATAATTGCATTAATAAATGACATCATAGTGTGTTGAATCATAAAGTGTCTTCATTCAATAAACGGTTTAATGTTTGAGATATGGTGCTTGCCTTTCGATTTTCTAGTTCTCAAAGTTTCGACGTGTACAACATTGGGGTGAGGGATGCTGCGAATCCGATATGGACCTGCGTATAGAAGTTCAAACTTACTGCACTTACCTTTTAATTTACTGGATAAATAGTGTGTACGTACTAATATCTTCTGTCCAACGTGAAAGTCGCGGCGTGTACAAACCTGTTTTTGCTGTCTTCTCCGGCGCTCTGCGGCACGTTTGATGTTGTTCAGCACAATGTCAATTATTTCGTGGTGTCTTAGTCGACGACATTTAGGGAAGTTTACTAATTCTTTAATTTTGTTTGGTGGTTCAAAGTTTTTCAGTATAATAGACGGAGATAGCATAGTGGATTCATTTGGAATGGAATTAATTACATCTTGGAATGAGAGTATGTGTGTATCCCAATCAATATGTCTTTTGTGGCAGTATATTCGGCACAGTTTACCAATTTCTTTCATTAATCTTTCACAGGGGTTCGAAGAAGCGTCGTACTTGGATATATAGATCGGAGAAATGTTTCTGGCTCGTAACATGCGTGTCCATACACTACTACGAAATTGTGATCCATTGTCGGAAATTACTTTCATCACATGCCCTACATGAAATAGAAAATGTTTTACAAATGCTTTCGAAACAGTTTTAGCAGTAGCTTTACGTAACGGAGTGAAAGTAACAAATTTCGAAGTGAGTTCAACAGCGACAAAGATGTAGCAAAAACCTCTGTTAGTTCTCGGAATCGGACCAAAAATATCTACAGCGGCCATGTGTCTTAATTTAACAGGTATAATGGGATATAATGGAGGAATATGTGAAGTGGTGTCTGATTTAGCTTTCTGGCAAATTTTACAAGACGCTAAAACTCGTCGTATACGTTTCTCCATGTTAGTAAAATAAGAGTTCTGTCTCAGTATAAGAAAACATTTTCGTGCTCCGTAATGTGCGTAACTTAAATGAGTGTACCAAATTAATTTGTTAACCAGTTCGTCAGGAATGCATAATAACCAATTGTTGCTGTCAGGATGAGAGCGGCGAAACAGAATGTCATTGCGTACAGTGTAGTGGTTCCTAATCGTAACATTTTTCCTATCTTGCCAAAGGTGTTTAATTTCTTTCCACACATTGTCTTTATTTTGCTCTTGTGCTATGTCCTGTAATGACGATGAAATAAAATTTTCAAATGCAACTTGCTGAATGTACATGACACTGAAATTTGTTTTGCAGAAGTTGGTTGCTACGTCTTGCTGATTGTTGCTCAGAGAACGCGATAGTGCGTCTGCTATAACATTTTGTGTGCCGGGAATGTGGACAATCGTAAAATTAAATTCTTGTAAATATACTTTCCATCTACTTAACCTGTCGTGAGTGAATTTAGCCGAAAGTAAAAATTGTATTGCTCTGTGGTCTGTGTAGACGGTGGTATGTCTGCCGTAAAGAAAATGCCTAAACCTCGTGAAAGCCCATACAACACATAATGTTTCCAGTTCTGTAACAGAATAATTTCGTTCAGCGGGTGACAAAATGCGGCTTGCAAATGCGATGTTTTTAATAACTGTTGAACCATCTTCTTCAATTTCCTGGAAAATATGTACGCCTAAAGCGGTGTTAGAACTGTCGGTGGCAATGGAAAAATTTCTAGTAAGATCGGGGTGCGATAAAAGTGGAGCATTCAACAAAGCATGCTTCAGGTTCATGAACTCAGAATGTGCTTGCTTATCCCAAGACCAAATAGTGTTTTTACCTGTTAATTGACATAATCTGGGTGTGTCTAAAGCAGAGTGATGAATAAATTTACAAAAAAAGTTAATTAAGCCCAAAAAACTGCGTAATTGCTTCTTCGTCGTAGGAACAGTAATGTCACGTAGAGCTTGAAGTTTTTCCGGATCAGGTGCAATGCCTTCTGCTGAAATTACGTGTCCAAGAAATTTTATAGATGTTTTGCCAAAGTGCGATTTACTAAGATTAACTGTGAGTCCTTGTGCATGAAAAGTTTGTAACAGACGTTCTAAAATCACATTGTGTTCAGACCAGTTAGCTTCTGCGATAAGAATGTCGTCTACATACGTCGTAATTCTGTCTTTAATACAAACGCGTGTCGGATGGCGTCAAAATTAATAACATTTTCGTGAAGAAGATTCTGCGTGTCAAAATTATTGCTTACGTTACTGGAATATGAAACCTGTACTGTATATGGTCAAATTCTATCGTACGTGCTGTTATTTACGGGAGAATATTGTGGCATATCCACTATATGAACTGCTCTGTTATTTCTTATTGACGTGTTACGCTATGGATGACACCTATTGTCTGTTTCATTCATCACAATATGTTGTTGCTGATGTTCTTGCTGCTGAAAAGATCGACTGTTATTAAATGTACGCTGAAAATTGTGCTCGTTATTTTTACGTCTGTCATGATAGTAATTTCTATACGGCGCATTGCGATGCGAGTAGAAATAGTGTGTTGTCTGTACGTAGTTATTTCTTTGCTGCCGTGCGTTACTATTTGTTGTAGCTGAGACTTTACGTGCACGCGGCGAAACATTAAAGTTTGGTTGACCTTGTAGACTGCATTGTTGGTTACGTATGCTAAGCGGCTGATTTTCATGCTATTGTGGTGGAAAACGTCTATTGTTACCAAAAAATGCGTTTGCAGTTAATTTTACACATCCTGATGATTACGATTTTATCTGTTAATAAAGTTACGGCGGTAGTTGTCATTACGGGAGTGCCTGCTGAAAATTGTCACATTCGGTAAAAGATTTGTCATAGCGGGTTTTCAGTACAATATTTCTTAATTCTAGATAGAGCAATAGTTAAAGAGCAGTTTTGATAGATATAAAGGATAGTAGAAGAAAAGGCAGCAGTGCAGAAAACTAAAGATTAAATAGCACTACTACAGCTCGGGGCCCTATGCTCGCTACGGCACATATTCATTAAAGCGTAATGAATCCCCTGAGGTCTTTTACGCACTGCAAATAAATTTTAGCTTTTGTGTTACAGGCAATAGCGGTAAAATTTCAAAGGCAAATTGTTGTATCCGTGCTAATTCAAATTTCTTCATTACAGGCAATGCTGTTGTAAATACAAAAATAAATTGTCGCATCTGGTTCAAAGCTAGCTTCTGCATTACAGGCAATAGCGGTGAAAGCATAAAAACAAATTGTCGTATACAGCTCAAAGCGTGTACCTGTGTTCTGTCATTATTACTTTCTTTACATTTTTTTGCGGATAAAAATTGCTCGTAATCTACGTTCTCGTCATTGAATTTGAAAACACGTTCGGGTTTGTGTGAGAATTTGTTTGTCTGTGTCATTTCGTACTTCAAGTTACGTAGCTTTTCAGATTTTAAGTCGCGTGGCTTTTCGGATTTTAAGTCGCGTAGTTGCTGTAAATTGCTTACATTATACACGCTGCGTGAGTCAGACAAATGTTCGCAAAGTGGCGGATTCTGTGACATATTGGTGACTGAAATAGTTTTTAATTCTGTTGCTTTAATATTTTCGCCAATTTGGTTGTAGTGTCGTTCACTTTTATTAACAATTTCCGTATTCAGAGTGTGTGAAACTTCCAGTGACTCTAAATTAATTTCGTCGCAAATCTGTACTTCGTTTTTAGGGCATTCTTCAGTGACTGCATTAATTTCGTGTATCATTGTTGCGTTTGCTGAACATTGTTCAGTGACTGCATTAACTTCGTCTTTATGTGATTCTGTTGTGCCTACACGTGTGCTATTTAATTCTTGTGCAACAGTGCCAACTTCTTTATTACTGTTTTTAGCACAAGCCTCAGTATCCTCACGTAATTGTTCTTTAATGTCCTGGCATTGCACGGTAATAGCTGTATTCTCTTCACTAACTTGTCTGCTCCGTTCGTTAAGGTTGTCTTGTTTTTCGTTCGTCAGTTTGAAACTTTCATTAATTGTTTCGCTAAGTTGTTTGTAATGGTTGTAGACACTTTCATTTAGTTGTTTGAAATAATTATTCATCATTTCATTCCGCTGTTTGTACTGTTCCCTAAGTTGTTTGAAATTTTCCCTCTGTTGTCTGAAACTATTGTTTATTTCCTCACTTTGCTGTTGTAGCAATCTTGTCATAATTCGTACCAAGTCAAAATTAACGTATATACTATCTGTACTGTTTAGTGGTGGATCTGGAATTGTCTCGCTTTCCGTGACCATTCAGTCATTCTGTAATTTACAAAAACGTTTGTCAGTCGGATGTACACTGTCAGACATTATTTCGGAATTAAATAAATCCGTCGTAATTTCAGTATCCTGTTCATTTTCATTACACAAATTTGTCTGTACATTACTTGGATTTTCTAAATCGGGTGTGTTAAGCTGGGCAGCGCTCATTACAATAGGGCGTTCTGCGTCATCAATTGTCGTCAAATCAACAGAGGACATAACCGAGTTCGTTTGTTCATCATTAAGACAAAAGTCATCATTAGTGGTTGGAATGCACTGATTGTCAGTGAACGCAGGATTGTCATCATTACACTGCGTGTCACATGTCCTATCGGCAAAGTTGTTTGGGTCGGTAATTTCATTCATAATACCTCGCCATACACTATTCACAGTCTTTCGCGGCATTTTAACAATAGTCAAAATTATTCACAAAACAATAAGCACAAATGCAAAAACAACACACATACAACAGAGCAACGTATTGCCGTTGACCTGTAGAGAGAAAGTCACAATATTATTAAAAGCGTAGCGCCAAATCCTAATTATATCTAAGCAAATAAGAGCAGATATCTGACTGTTGCTCAAAAGACTCTCAACGAAATACGATCCTGGACTGGGTGTCGCCAAGTGTAACCTCCCCACAAAAATTTTTACAAGACAGAAATATTATTTAGGAATGCCAATGGACATTGCTCTAAGTGTAACCTCTCCAGTGAAATTTTAAAGACAGAAATAATAAATGAATGGGAGCCAACTGTAACCTCCCTAGCAATAAATTTAATGACAATAAAAGTGAGAATCGCAATCTGACTCAAGTATAAGTTCTTCATAAAAAATTAAAGTCCATTCAGTGATAAGAAAATCTCAGTGATAATAATGATTCAATTAAACCGAAATATCGGTCTTTGGCCCTGTGTAAAAATCAAAATTAAATTCTTACCTCATCGCAACACCTAGTCAAATTTCTGCTCTTGTTGTTGCGCACCGCTTGGAGGAACTGCATTGCAAATAATAATATTCCCTTTTTTTTTTTTTGTAATCTAATTGAAAACTGAAACTTTTGTTTAGGGGAAGTGGAACGAAATAGTTACTTCAATTAAATGAAAATTTTATGTAAAATTGTTTTTGAAATCAAAGTTATTATTGGGGGCACATGTAGAAAATTAGTTACAATAATTAAACTTTACATTATCCGATGATTATCTTAATTAACAGTATACCTCATTCAGCATCTTGACCAGTGTTGTCGCCAGACCACATCACGCAATCCCACTGGACTGCTACCACTGACCGACCGCTCTGCATGACGACTACTAGCGTACTGCACGCGACGACTACTGACAGAGTACTGCCCTCAACTAGACAGAGCTACAGACTCGCAACGACTGACCGACAGACTGAGAACCGCTCGCAACACTCGCGCGGTCAAGCGCATACTCTCTGGTCACAGATGCTACAATGCCTCGCCATCGCTGCTATGTTACATACGTGTTTCAACATGATAACCCACTACCTCATACATTAGTGGGTCTTGAGATCTACAATACATTTATTAGTATTTAGCAGCCTTAACCAGTTCTAATTTTAACCTTCTTACATGCTACAGGATATGAGATGTTGGTTATTGAATGGGTAAGAACTAGTCTCAAACTACCTCCTTGAGTGTTACAGTGAATGTACAAACCTACTTTTTGGTCATGCCCACCGAGCTAATCCCAGTGAGCGTGCCCCTGGCACCGGGCTGGCCTTTACAGAAAATCGCTGCAGCTACCGTTTAAGGGTACCCTAATCTAGTTTCTACTTAAAAATTGCCTATCTACTCAGTCATTATTGATGTGCAGTTGTCAAGTCCAATATATCTGCGCACTTTCCTCCTGTTCCAGGACGTGGCCGATTCCTACCGTTACGGTGATTGGCCAATCCACGCCCTGGCGGAATGGGTTAGGTCACAGTGTGTCATATAGTGATCAGTAATTCATATATTTTCCCTACGATATTCCCGCAGGTCCTTGGCCGATACCTCGCTGGCAAGACAGTTTCTGACCCCCAATGTGGTCGGTTTCCCAATTAGGTGATAGGTGTCACTCTTTGGTAGCTGGTGTCTTACGTCAGTCGCTACATCATCGGAAATGGGACACCCGTAGATCACGTGATCTGGAGTGCCCATTTCAGCTCCGCAGTCACACGCGGGGGTAGCCCTTTTCTCGAACTGGCAAAGGTATGCCGGGTACGGTCCACGACCTGTGAGGAAGTGTAGCAGTTTCTTATTAGGTTGGAAGTGTGGAAGTTGGAACCGTTCTTTAATGTTTGGCAGCAGTTGGTGAGTCCTTGTGCCGGTTTCCTCTCTGTCCCAGAGTTCCTGCCACAGTTCTTCTCTCTTCTTTTCATTGCAAAATTATCCCCCACCCGCACCTGGAAAATTCTTTCGGTATTCTCTACTTGCCCATTGTGTGTCCCCCATCTTACGCGCCTGCGATGACGCTGCCTGCTAGTTCCCCTCTGAGTCAGTCGGTACCGGCGTCGACTACTCTCGTCTCAACGACGCGACGGACGTTTCGCCTGTCTCTCCTACAAATGAACGATGACTGGCAGTAGTCACAAGCTGTCTGTCCCGACCTCATAATTGTTGAACATGGAGGTGTACCTACCTCCTCTTTTCTGCCATCTGGCCACGTGTCGGACAACAGCTGCCCGCCATCCGACACGGAACAGCATGTTAGGAAGCAACAGTCGCCGTGGAACCGGAAGAGACAACGTCGTGTACTTTCTGACTGCTTTCGTCGGAGCTCTGTACACGATGACGACCCTGGTATTGACGGAGCGCAGTCATCTGACGCCCTGACACCTGACGACACGACGTCCTTCCCCACCTCCATCTTCAGACAGCGTCCACCTCCAGACACAGACCTTCCCCCACCTGCGTCTGATACGGTTTACTCCCTGTCTGTGTCTGACGCTACCTGTGTGCGGACCTCTGATAGTGTGCCTTTGAACCAGCCCGGTGACACGTCTGTCTCCTGGGCGGTCGACGCTGATGCTGAGAATGGACATTCTGGAAGTATAGATAGCGATGGACCCCACTTTCTGGGGTCGACTCCCTCCGCATCACAGTGATGTGGCCTTCCACAGGGCCTAACAGGGAGTCCCCTGTGCTTTCCCCATGTGTGAATATCCCGTTCTCCTAAATATGAAGTCTTTCCCGACTTATCGCATAGCCACGGCCAATGTCAACGTCATTCGCGTACGCCACAAATTGGCTTTACTCCATGACATGCTGCATTCCACGAAAGTTGACATTGTTGTCCTTCAGGAGTTGCACATTGCATCTTCCTGTGCTCCCCGAGATATTATAGCACATGTTTCTCATGCTCCCCCTATTGGTAGTGACGTGGCAATCCTCTTATGGGATGAAGATTCCTATCTCCCTGACGCCTCTCATGTTTAGTGGCGTCAAGATCGTCAGTGTCTATGCACCATCTGATTTGGGTTGTCACCGCGAACGTTCCACATTCTTTTCTTAAAGACAGTCACGCCTCTCTTTATAGATCAGCAGGATGCATTGATCATGGAATGCGATTTCAACTGCATCCACGTACCGAAAGACATACTACCAAGTCAATCTCCGTGCGCAGCGTCAGCTTCAGCCTAGTGAATCCTTCGGAGCATGATTGTGTGGATCGTACAAGGTTTACACATTTCACCAGCCAAGATCACTCTTGCTCAAGCTCGTCGTATGCCTGGACTTTTGACAGCTCTTGACTTCCACATCTACATCTACATCCACACTCCGCAAGCCACCTGACGGTGTGTGGCGGAGGGTACCCTGAGTACCTCTTTCGGTTCTCCCTTCTGTTCCAGTCTCGTATTGTTCGTGGAGAGAAGGATTGTCGGTATGCTTCTGTGTGGGCTCCAGTCTCTCTGATTTTATCCTCATGGTCTCTTCGCGAGATATACGTAGGAGAGAGCAATATACTGTTTAACTCTTCGGTGAAGGTATGTTCTCGAAACTTTAACAAAAGCCTGTACCGAGCTACTGAACGTCTCTCCTGCAGAGTTTTCCTCTGGAGTTTATCTATCATATCCGTAACGCTTTCGCGATTACTACATCTTCCTGTAACGAAGCGCGCTGCTCTCCGTTGGATCTTCTCTATCTCTTCTATCAACCCTATCTGGTACGGATCCCACACTGCTGAGCAGTATTCAAGCAGTGGGCGAACAAGTGTACTGTAACCTACTTCCTTTGTTTTCGGATTGCATTTCCTTATGATTCTTCCAATGAATCTCAGTCTGGCATCTGCGACCTCTCGATACACCACAGCATCATCTGCAAAAAGCCTCAGTGAACTTCCTATATTATCCACAAGGTCATTTATGTATATTGTGAATAGCAACGGTCCTATGACACTCCCCTACTGCACACCTGAAATCACTCTTACTTCGGAAGACTTCTCTCCATTGAGAATGACATGATGCGTTCTGTTATCTAGGAACTCTTCAATCCAATCACACAATTGGTCTGATAGTCCATATGCTCTTACTTTGTTCATTAAACGACTGGGGAACTGTATCGAACGCCTTGCGGAAGTCAAGAAACACGTCATCTACCTGTGAACCCGTGTCTATGGTCCTCTGAGTCTCGTGGACGGATAGCGCGAGCTGGGTTTCACACGAACGTCTTTTCAGGAACCCATGCTGATTCCTACAGAGTAGATTTCTAGTCTCCAGAAAAGTCATTATACTCGAACATAATACGTGTTCCAAAATTCTACAGCTGATGGACGTTAGAGATATAGGTCTATAGTTCTGCACATCTGTTCGACGTCCCTTCTTGAAAACGGGGATGACCTGTGCCCTTTCCCAATCCTTTGGAACGCTATCCTCTTCTAGAGACCTACTGTACACCGCTGCAAGAAGGGGGGCAAGTTCCTTCGCATACTCTATGTAAAATCGAACTGGTATCCCATCAGGTACAGCGGCCTTTCCTATTTTGAGCGATTTTAATTGTTTCTCTATCCCTCTGTCGTCTATTTCGATATCTACCATTTTGTCATGTGTGCGACAATCTAGAGAAGGAACTATAATGCAGTCTTCCTCTGTGAAACAGCTTTGGAAAAACACATTTAGTATTTCGGCCTTTAGTCTGTCATCCTCTGTTTCAGTACCATTTTGGTCACAGAGTGTCTGGACATTTTGTTTTGATCCACCCACCGCTTTGACATAAGACCAAAATTTCTTAGGATTTTCTGCCAAGTCAGTACATAGAACTTAACTTTCGAATTCATTGAACGCCTCTCGCATAGCCCTCCTCACACTACATTTCGCTTCGCGTAATTTTTGTTTGTCTGCAAGGCTTTGGCTATGTTTATGTTTGCTGTGAAGTTCCCCTTGCTTCCGCAGCTGTTTTCTAATTCGGTTGTTGTACCACGGTGGCTCTTTTCCATCTCTTACGATCTTGCTTGGCACATACCCAACTAACGGATATTGTACGATGGTTTTGATCTTTGTCCACTGATCCTCAACACTATCTGTACTTGAGACAAGACTTTTGTGTTGAGCCGTCAGGTACTCTGTAATCTGCTTTTTGTCACTTTTGCTAAACAGTAAAAACTTCCCACCTTTTTTAATATTTCTATTTACGGCTGAAATCATCGATGCAGTAACCGCTTTATGATCGCTGATTCCCTGTTCTGCTAGAGGCAGGGCGTTCGATGGGGTCGATCACGGCTACCTGGAGCGGGTGCTCCGCAGTATGGACTACCCTGATACTACCGTCGACGCCGTAATGCACCTCCTTCATGAAACTACGTCTCTTGTAATCTATATTGGCCGTCTTACTTCTCCCACCAACTCGATCCGTCGATCAGGGCGTCAAGGCTAATCGCTCTCTGCACTGTTTTATGCCTTCGTCACTGAACCATTGCTCTGCAGCCTTCGTCAACGTCTCTCTGGGATATCTCTTGGTGACCATGCGTTCAGCTGCACTGCTTAGGCAGACGGTCTCGTTACCATTCTTCGTAGCGGTGCAGAGGTCAGGGAGTCACTGTTATGGGTTTCCACCTACGGCAAACCTTCTGGTAGCCGCCTTAACGTCCGCAAATCGAGCGCCATGGCTATAGATGCTGGTCTTTCAGCGGACAGTGCCGCTCCTTTGCATGTAGCTGATTTCATGCGATGCTTAGGACTCGATTTGGTAAGTGATCTGCGGCGGAAATTTGTTCTCAGCTGCCTCGCTACTAGCTGGGCTCTTAGATCATCGTTTACATGCACTTGATCTTCCTCAACGGACACAATACATAAAAATATATTTTGCGTCACGTATTCCTCACGTGGCACAGATTGTTGCTATTCTGCCATCTATGCCCTGACGCATTCCAGCGGCACTGGGTTTACTTGTTGGTCACGGCATGCTGTTAAAGATTAGGTACAGTACGAGAGATCCTCTTCCCGCGGTGCAGGATCAGTTTATGTCTGTATAATATGCCTGAAAGAGCGGTAGCCCTGGCTCTCATATGAGGCGCCGTGGTCTTACCTTCCTTACCAGCCTATTGCTCGAGGCCCTTGCACCACACTCTCTCTCAGCAGCTATCCAGCTTTCGGAAGTCTCACCACACTTCTTTAACTTCCATCGCCTTTTACTTGAATTGAGCTACGTCCGTACTTTGATGCTGCATGCGCAGTTCACATACATGAGAGCGATCTATCGTTTCCTTCAGCAGCACACGTCACCGAATGTGATTGAGGGACGCATCCCCACGTTAATTGGTATGCCGTTTGGCGATTGATGAGTTCCCTTATCTTGACACGGACGTCCAGTATGCGTGATACCTTACTGTTAATGGGAAGTAACTATGCCTGTCACACCTTCACAGGATTCACCTCATAGACAAGCCGTTGTGTGTCACCTGTGATGTTTGGGATGCAGACGAGCACCACCTGGTGTGCAGGACGGTAAGAGGTATCTGGTTGTTGGTGAGACATAAGTTGTCCCTAATTACCAGTACGACACCTCATCAGTGACCTACTCAACTGTTCATCTTTCCGGACGCGGGATACTTCCTACAAACGAAGAAGAACTCTGTGAAGTGTATTTGTGGACACGCAGCTTACTACTTGTTTGCTGATGGCGAGAAAAGTATGATTGAGTTTTGGCAGTTCCTTAATGAACACCATTTTGCAGTTGTCCGAAATCCGAAATACAGACAATTTTTGTCCAATTTCCTTGGCATTGCCTTCCTTAACCCACACCAGAGCTTCCTGACGTTTCGTTGGCAACTGTGGGCAACATCTTCCGAGGTGTGCCAGTCGTTGAAGAACTGATCATAGTCGGTGAATTTGGGAGGTGGTGCTACAGATAAATTTTGAATATTATGTTTTCTGATAAGGTAAGGAACGAGGATGTTCCCCACAGACTTGTAGAGGGCAAAAGCTGAAGAAAAACACGGACATTAAAATACACTCAACAAGCAATTGAGGAGGTAGCTTGATGAAAATGTGAGATCTTGCCCACTCGTAGCTAATAGGGTGTCTACGGGATGCAGCATTCTAAGATTGTAATGCAACAATTCAAACAAACAACATTAGTAGTTCTATCTCTAGAAAGCAACTGACAATACTTAACTTTGGAAATACAACGGTTTTGAAAGTGACATGCGAACAGTAATAGTTTTTCCTATAGTACAGATAAGCAGCTGATAAGGATCACAACTAGTTCTTGTAGCACGCGCCGCAAATATGTTCCACTAATGTCAGTATTCTGAGGGAATCTGAGTGGCCGAGGCTGGCAGGAGATGTGCTTATATTCACTTATTCCAGGTGTCGAGGAGTCGCTCTCGGCCTGGCGTGGTTCAAATCTGCGCACCATTGGCCGTCTTTCGTCACTGCCTTCTCTGATCTCCTGTCGTTCTGCATCTTCGTTCCGACGCTTGTGGCTACACCAGAACATTCCCTCCCCCCCCCCCCCCCCCCCGCTCCACAAACCGAGGACAGTCGTCTTGTATGGAGTGCGACCACGGCGGGGGATGCAGGAGTGTGGGCGCTCGATGGGCCGTCAAGCTTCCGGCCGTACTCCACCATCCGGCCTGCGCTCTGGTGGAAACGTCCCCCGGTAAACTACCAGAAGGGTACGTGTCCACCTCCTGCTGCCATGAACCAGGTGAAGAAGACGGCGATAGCTGGGGTGTCGTCGGGTCCCGCTACATTTGCAGGAGAAGAGGAGGCAGAGGAGGAGAAGGCTCTGTCTCCATGGGATCGTCCCACGGTGTCGTGAGGACACCTTCTGGCAGTTGCTGCGGCCTCGCTGTCCGCTGAACCCGTGAATCTGTACGTGACAGAGGCGAAGTTGATTTTGATGGCGGCGCTGCAAACCATGTGTACCTGAAATAAGATACATGCAAGAGCAAAGTCGGCAGACGATCTCGACTAGCGCCCACTGTCTGCTGCCACTAAGTACCCTTAAACGACGATATCATGCGGCGACAAGCGATACTTGCTACCTCACTTCGGCGCCGGATGCTGGAGCTGGTGGAGCAGTTCGATGGCGGCGGCTGGGAAGCAGGTCCATGTCATTGGTGCGAACGATATGAGGCGAGAAACAGTATCAATGCCTGATTCCTGGTGTGTGCGAAGCGAAATTTCGCCATCAGCTGCTTGAATGTTCTGACAAAACGTTCCGCTTCGCCGTTTGACTGTGAATTGAACGGTGCACTAGTTAAATGCTGATGTCATTGCGTTCACAGAATGTTTCAAATTCATTTGACGTGTACTGAGGTCCGTTGCCTGACACTATTACTTCAGGTAAACCTTCGAGGCAAAAAAATCAATGACAACACCTGAGTTGCGGTATGTGACGTTCTCGAGTTCATTGACACAGCAAAAGGAAATCTGCTGTATGAGTCAAGCACAATTAACGAACGAGTGTTCCAAAAAGGTCCCGCAAAGACTACGTCCACACGTTGCCATGACGATTGCGATTTAGGCCAAGCAGAGAATGTTTGTAGCAGAGCAGACTGATTTTCCGCTCATGCGTGACACTGTGATGTAATCTGTTCTATTTTGCGTCCAAACTCTGGCAAGTACAGTGTCGACGCGCTAACTGTTTCGCACGACTGATCGCCCTGTGGCCTTTGTGAACTAACTGTAACACCTCTTTTTGCAAAGTTTTAGGGATCAATACACGTGACTGAACCAGAATCACACCCTACTGTACAGCGAGATTATGCCGACGCTCATCTTATCGGCGCACTATTGAGTTCTTTATGCTATTCAAGGAACGAAGCCAATATGTGCGAATATAATTAAGCAAAATATTCAAATCTGAATCAGCTTCCGTGGCCTGTGCAATTTTCTTAGAATTGAACTGGAAAGATTGAAGCAGTTCAATATCGTGAGCATCTATATGAAGACAAGATGAAGCAGAAGCGTCAAAGTCTGTGTCAGGGCCAACCTGAAGACGTGAAAGTGTGTCCGCATTACCATAGTGAGCAGTCAGACGATACACAATCTCGCACTGGTATTAAGATAACGACGAAGCCCATCTTTGCAATTTTTTAGTAGTTCTTACAGGAACTGGTTTCGTATGATGAAAGAAGGACTGCAAAGGCTTGCGATCAGTTACTAAGTAGAATTTTCTGCTATACAAACAGTGGTGAAATTTGGTGACACCATACACAACAGCCAAAGCCTCTTTTTCAATTTGTGGATAGTTACTCTGAGATTTGGACAACACGTTTGATGCGAGAGCAATAGGTCTGTCTTTATCACCAAATTTGTGTGAAAGCACTGCACCGATTCCGTAAGAGGAAGCGTTAACTTGCAATACAACTGGTTTGTCAGGATCAAAGTGAACTAAGCATCGATCGCTGAGCAATGCATCTTTAACTTGCTGAATAACTAGTTGGCACTCGTCTGTCCAAACGAAGGGTATATTCTTGCGACGCAAGCGGTGCAATGGAGCTGCGATTTGTGTAGAATTCAGTGTGAACTCAATGTAACAGTTCAGATTCCCCAAAACTGACTGCAATTCTGTGACACTTCGAGGAACTAGCTAATCGCATATGGCTAACAAATGCGACTGCAGAGGATGTATACCTTCACTGTTTGTGACATGACCAAGATACTGCAATTCAGATTTAAATAATTCACACATTTTCAGTTTTCACATTAGTCCTGCTTCCGATAACACTCGAAACATATTAAAAAGTAAGTGGCCACAAACACAGCAGAAGGTATCAGACGCCAGGAATGGCAGTAAATAAGGTTTTAAGGCTTACTGCTAAAATACAATTAGGGAATTATTATTTTTCAAGCAAATGACGACAATCATGGCAGAAAGCCTTACACGCCAGGAATGGCAATTATATAAAAAAATTAGAAACCTGCTATAAAACTTAAAATAGAAGCCAACGTTAATTAAAAGAAACAAGCAACTGACAACCAAACTGGTGAAATAACATGATGGTAACCTTGTAACACAACCCTTACACTGCTACATTTATTCCAGAAGGCGACCAATTATTAACTAGACATACATAACTTTTAATGTAGGCATTACAAGGTATGGTAATAAATAATACAATAGTAAAACACAAGGACAAGTCACAGACGGTGCTCCAGGAATCGACCTCTGAGAAGGTCCGGCAACAAACATTTTCGCGAGCGATGAGATAGGCAGCCAAGAGTTGCTTTAACTTTAAAAGATGGTAACTGCGACTAGTGGCAGTCTAACGAATGACTAATGATTATCTTGCTGAAGCTACCTGACATCCAATAACCCAAAATGCAAGAATGGAACAAGACACCAAAGCCAGAACCGGCGGACTGCACTATGCCCCCAGAATAAAGAGCTTAGAGCGCCTGAAACGAGTAAGCAATCACTACCATCACAGTAGAAGAATCCCAAACGGCCTACAATCAAGAAAGCTGTGAAAACTACACGCATTACTGGACAGCAGTGGCAAGGTGAGGAAACGTACACTGCCGTTACATACACTGAACCACAGGGCAGATAACTGGGTCTCTAGCGGCCACCAGGCAGGAAAAATATCACTGGTTGAACTTAACAAATTGTAACAAGCTGAACGCAATAAATCGTAATAAGAAATCGAGGGAAGCTAAACAGATCCTCTTTCGCCAAGCACTCCACTCGGCTTTCTTCGCCTCGGCGACACTACAAGCAGCAACACGAACCCAAGTCACTGGAGAATCGAGAGATGTCACAATGATGGAGGTATCTCTACTTGAATAGAAATGCACTCATCTTAAAGCCTGCAGGATCTGGTTTACGACGAGGTCGTGTACCCTCGCAACCACAGCCCTTCCATCCAGCATTTCATGTGCGCCGCCACCAGTCCCGGCGTTTTCTCGCAGTGCACGAACCTGGCTCCTTCTGAGTCCCCAACCGAACTGCCACACTCACATTACGCGGAAAAACAACAACGTCGCCCCAAAGATAGGGCAACAGCTACTACATATCGATAACCGCCGCTGCTACCACTGCCGGACAGGTAACGCTTGCAAAACGAGTGGCGCCAGTCAAGACGAGAAGAAGACAAACAACCGCACCCATACCAATTAAAGGATACAGTCTGGCCTCCAACAGAGGGCAGAAACCTACAAACAGCACCAACGCGAGCCGCAGCATGGCTCACCTCCTGCCTGCTTCCATCTGAGCACTTCTGTCTGTCAGCCACATCGTGCCTCATTTGTTTCGCATTTCAACCTTTTCTGTCGAATACAGTTGCATACTTACCAATCTCCCAGATGCGTTTCCACCTAGGACTAAGGATTTTTACAGCCGACTACTACGCCCTGTTCCCTGGAATATGATGGAGATGAAACGTGCCTCCATCCAGTGGCCCATAGTGTGGACCAACATCCATCAGCCCTTCCTCCATACGGATATCAGGACTCTGTGGTATTACACAGTCAACAGGAAATTTGCCGCAAAACAGTGACTGCACAGCACTGGTTTGTCGGATCCCCTCATTGTCTCCTTTGTCAGCAACTCGACACTGATGGCCACCATCCAATCACTGCCTGCTATCTCCGTGTGCCACCAGACATGATGGAAACACGAATGTTTCTATACCCAGTTGGCAAACATTTTCCCGCCGCCAAATATCGTCCCATTACCTGAGTCAAGGGGTAGGCGGTCGGTTACCTCTTCCATGTGGGAATTAAATCCCATTTCTATTTCTGAACCTATTTACGATCAGTCCATGCTGCTCTCGAAAACACGCCACATTAAGAACATTATTTGCGCAGATGTTATTTCTTTGTTTTCTGTTTCTTTTTTTTCCCTTTCCTCAGTATTTACATATTTTTTCTCTTCGCTGACGTACATCCCACATAATTTCATATACATTAGTCAAAATTACAAAAACAAAATGAAAATAAATAAACAACAACAAAGCCTTCCACTTCTGTTGACTCCTGTGTCTCCCATTTTCCTGTGCCTCATAGGATCGGTGGCGGTGAGGGGGACACTGTGGCCAGGCCTCGGGTTTCGACTCCTGGCCACTTTTGCCCTTTGACCCCCCACTGGTCCACGATCCCTAAAAATATTCAGTAAGAGAAATAGAGGAAAAATGGAAAAAAATTTTGGTGGAGCAGTTGCCCGTGAAAGGCAAAGGTCCCAAGTTCGAGTCTCCATCTGGCATACACTTTTAATCTTCCAGAAAGCTTTGGTACATCATTCATCGAAAATGCCACTTCTGAATAAGTACAAAAATGCTTAAATCAAAGAAACACGGCAGATATCGAATCATAGATGAACTGCGTAAAGGTCTACATTCAAGCAATGAGGTGGTGTTCATGAAGAACTAATGAAGGACGACTTCTTAGGTCTACAAAAGCAATGAACAGACGAAGGCGCTACGGATGCGCAGAGCGAGAGTCAGCGGAAACTTTGAAAGAGTCACAATATTCATTTTAACTTTCAATGTCCCATTCTTATCCTGTCACAGTGTGTTCCTGAGCTCAATATGAACTCTATCCGTAGTGATGCTTCAAGTGGTAAATATTTTGCCACAAGATAGTCGTTTGTAATGGCGGCGATGCATGCGCGAACTAGGTCCATGTAGCTCATCAGCCAGGTCAAGGGTGCACATTTACGCCAACTGCTCAACTGCTTAAAAGAAACATCTGCTTTTAAGTTGGGAATGTCCAGTGTACAACGAAGAAAGAAATTACAAGAAATCAAAACTATAAAACGTGTGCCACATTGTGAAGCAAAGAAATTGCTTAAATCCATGCACCCATCATCATTCGTTACCTCATATGAGCTACTCATGAGATGGCTGACAATTTATGTAGAGTGTCTGCAGAGACACAGGTTATAAATGACGCTACCAGTACCTGCTCATGTTGCTACACACGCCAAACTAAAGCCTACAATAAGCCTAAACATGCCAGAGAACCATTTACGGAGGCTTCTAATACTGACAACGTGCTGTCAGATTACCCAAAAGAAAGATTTCACTAGTAAGAAGTTGGTTCACTTAGTTACAGACCATCTCATATTTCTACCAAAGGAGGAACGGTTGCCGCAAAGAACAGACCAAGCGCTATAGAATGGAAACTAAAGCAACAAAAATGAAATCAGCAGCCACCCCTGACGATGAAGTTTTGGCTATGGCCACTTGAAAGGACACATCAAGTCAATCTAAAACCGCCAACAGATTTACACTCCTTCGAAAGGTGCAAAGAGAAAGAAAAGATAAATTTTACCAATAGACATAGTAATAGTACAGTGAAATTTAAGTGGCTTTAAGAATTATGTGAACACTGAAGCCGCTACCACATGCTTCACGTACATGTATACGCCTCCAAGGAACACGTTTTGAGTCTTCCGGTATGCCTGAGTAAGGGGCACTCACTTACATAGAGAGGATTACCTAAATGGCGAAAGGGCTAAGGGATTACTGGTAGTGATCGCCACTGACAAATTTTATGCACTACCCATCACTTTAATTGCCACACTGCAAGCAGTTGCTGATAATTTAGGTACTTAATTAATTTGTTTGTTTTTCCATAGGTCGTATCCAAAATCGTGCCAAAAGTCATTTAACCTCTTGGTTTTACAGCTGGCAAATATACATGATTTAAATTTTTACAATATATTGGAGCCACGTGATGGATAATACAGATCTCAGTACATACTGTAAACTTAAAACTTATTCCTACAATTTAAAGCATGCATTAATTATTTTCCTGCATGAGAAACTGATATAACGGCTTCAGTCATTTGTGCAGCAGGTAGGTTATCACAGTTTTTAAAGATATGTAGTTTAGAAAGAGGTTATATACGATGCGTATTTGGTGTCCAAAGAGGGCATGCTCATTGGCTTCACGGCTGAGTGGAGGAAGCATTCTCGAAACGGCAAAGTTTGTAAACTGTTCGCTTACCGCCGTGGTTGAAGTATAACGTCCAACAGAAAATGGCGGAAGTGGGACAATAGTGATATAGCACAGGCCATAGATTACAGGTGAACAACGGCTGTGGCGGAGTGTACAGGTGACCAGATGTGCAACTGTGGAGCAACTGACCGCCCAGATGAACCAATGGGCTACCAACAGTGTCTCCTCAATGACCATTTGGTGCATGTTGCTGAGTAGCGGCCTACATAACAGGTGCCTTGTTTATGAATCCATGCCAAATGCTGTTCATCGTCGATGAAGGCTGGGATTTGCCAGCAACTATCGGAACCGGGCATCCAATGAGTGACGAAAGATGGCCTTTTCAGGTGAATCAAGTTCAATGCCCCATTGGACAGAAGAACGTTGGTGTGTATGGCGTAAACGTCTAGAGGAAACACACTGCGACATTATAGTCTGGGGAAACTTTAAGTGGCATTTCCTGGGTGATCTCGTTATTCTGGAAGGCACATTGGATCAACAGGTGGAGTTTGTTTCCCTTCTATTCCAGTCTCTTATTGTTCGTGGAAAGAAGGATTTTCGGTATGCCTCTGTGTGGGCTCTAATCTCTCTGATTTTATTATCATGGTCTCTTCACGAGATATACGTAGGAGAGAGCAATATACTGCTTGACTCCTCGGAGAAGGTATGTTCTCGAAACTTCAACAAAAGCCTGTACTGAGCTACTGAGTATCTCTTCTGCAGAGTCTTCCATTGGAGTTTATCTATCATCTCCGTAACGCTTTCGCGATTACTACATCTTCCTGTAACGAAGCGCGCTGCTCTCCGTTGGATCTTCTCTATCTCTTCTATCAACCCTATCTGGTACGGATCCCACACTGCTGAGCAGCATTCAATCAGTGGGCGAACAAGCGTACTGTAACGTACTTCCTTTGTTTTCGGATTGTCTTTCCTTAGGATTCTTCAAATGAATCTCAGTCTGGCATCTGCTTTACCGACGATCAACTTTATATGATCATTCCATTTTAAATCACTCCTAATGCGTGCCGGCCGCTGGTGGCCGAGTGGTTCTAGGCGCTTCATCCTGGAACCGCGCGACCGCTACGGTCGCAGGTTCGAATCCTGCCTCGGACATGGATGTGTGTGATGTCCTTAGGTTAGTTAGGTTTAAGGAGTTCTAAGTTCTAGGGGACTGATGACCACAGCAGTTAAGTCCCATTGTGCTCAGAGCCAGTTGAACCATTTGAACTCCTAATGCGTACTCCCAGATAATTTATGGCATTAACTGCTTCCAGTTGCTGACCTGCTATATTGTAGCTAAATGATGTGGGATCTTTCTTTCAATGTATTCGCAGCACATTACACTTGTCTACATGGAGATTCAATTGCCATTCCCTGCACCATGCATCAGTTCGCGGCAGATCCTCCTGCATTTCAGTACAATTTTCCATTGTTACAACCTCTCGTTATACCACAGCATCATCCGCAAAAAGCCTCAGTGAACTTCCGATGTCATCCACAAGGTCATTCATGTATATTGTGAATAGCAACGGTCCTACGACACTCCCCTGCGGCACACCTGAAATCACTCTTGCTTCGGAAGACTTCTCTCCATTGAGAATGACTTCATAAGTGTGAATTAATTTGACTGTGTAATTACATAAATATGTGTCACTGAAATAGTAAAAAAAAATGATTGTCTCTCATAAATCATCAGATAGCTGTGTAATGTGGTACCGATGTCTAAAGTTGTATAAGGAAAACCATATTAGCTAGGGCTTCTAGCGCTTGCCACGCGCTTAGTACGCAAAGTAGGCATGTACCCCCTGAGGATTAAAGGCAATGGAGTGAAATGTCTCACCGAAATCCTTCTTTGTATATTTGTTAATCAAGAATCTTTCTAAAAATGTTCCAGGTAGAAAAATTAATCACTGAAATACTTGTACTGTAGCGCTAAACTGTGCGTCTTGTTGTAAGAAAATTTCCCTCGTTATTTGACGGTATAAATGTGCCAAGTGTCGTAGTTATCGTCGTCCATAAGCAAAGTTCTGTAGAAGTCAATGTACTTACCTTGTCATAAACAAAAGTGAAATGTTATGCATATAGATATCATAGTTATTATGCTTATTGCCATTATCAAGAATGTACTGTACTGTAACGTATTGTTGTGTTACGAAAAAGGCTTTCTCATTGTAGCTATGACACAAAGGTTACTACCAAAACAAGTTTTACTTTCCAGAAGAATGTAGAAAAACTATGCAAATATAAAACAGATACTTTACTAAAGCAATAATGTAAACTGTGTCACTCATTAGTAGTGTGATGATATAATCGTATAGCTGTCAAACAACCCAAATACTAAGTCATCTGTAATCTCACTGAAAACACTTTAAATAAAGAACGTCTTTTCAAGTAACCGAAATTTTGCATTTAAGTCTCATTAGCAGTATATCGTAGACTTATAGCAGTTACATAATCATACATAATCATGCAAGAATGTACACACAATGACACTGTGTCATCTGTTCACTATAACAATGCATTCGTAATTACTGTCTAAATCAGTTCCCTTGGTTCTTGCCTGGATAGTTTACTTCAAAACATTGTTGCAAGTTAACCGTTTCTAAGTGTGACAAAGATTACAACTAACATGAAGTAAAAGACTTATAGCAACGACTAATCCAGAAAGCAAATTATCTCTCAATAAATTGCTTTACATGTGAAATGTGGTGGAATCCTTTACTCTTTCTAGTACGCATTATTTCAAATTCAACGCAATTATCATGTGGTATACGTCGGTAAGGAATACTGAAATTTTTCTCAAGGTTAGCTTGTAGGTTATTCTTCTCAGGGTCGGCCGGCAAATGTGGTGCCTGCAGTGAGAGTCATTCTCTATTGTCTCTTAGTTGTCGCACTGTAGGCGCCCCGATGGTCCCGGTCGCCTACGGTGGACTGGATGGCCGAGCGGTGACCTCTCCAGTTGTCAGAACGGTAGGAAATGGCTGTAGAGGCGTCAGAAACGCCAAAGAAACATTATTAACTAATAACATCTTTATTCCTGTCGAGTACAATGTGGCTTGGTGATATCAACGACCTTCCCCGAGCCTTCGCGGACTCGTAGCGATGACACCAGATCCGGGCCGCGCAGTCTTGCTAGCGCAGCGCCGCATGCTGTGACGTAGCGGAGGAATGCCCCTACTTCGGCCGCGCGTGGCTGGCGGCGCCTGGCTGTCCGGCCGACTCGCGGCGGACAGCAGGATGTTGCGCGTAGAGGCTCCGGGTTGGAGTCCCCGTAGCTGTCGGCACCAGAAGCGTTCTCGTAGTGCGGAGTGTACTTTATCCCACCCCGTCTTCTTCCCTGCGCCTCCTGGTGACTCGTCCGCGGTGAATGGGCGGAACAGGCCGCAGTCCCCCAGCGTCGTCGGCTCACCCGGTTGTGACGACGGATGCACAGGGCCTAGGCCCCGCACGATCTCGACGACGGCTCACTGATGTGGTCAGAATTGTCGGCGAGCGAGTCTGCCGCGATGTCTGCTAATCCTGGGTCGATGATTGACAGCGGCAGCAGAGAGGACCAGAGCTGCTACTGCCGCTTCACGTCTGCTGCTGGATGGGCTGCCCTTACTGTAACATCTCCTTAATAAAGATTAACATGTCGATCACCGAGCTGAGCGCTACGCAGCGACCCAGTACACATCTAACTGCAAGTCTAACTGTGAGTGCGAGTGCGAGTCCCTTGTTGCTATCAAAGCTGGCGTATGTAAAGGAAGCACGAGCGACGTCCTGACGTCATGCTCGTTTGTTATGACCGCATTCGTTCCACTTATAATGCTAATTCATCTGTCGTACTCGCCCCTTAGGTGTTCTTACGACAAAGTTACGTGTTGTTGCGACAGACTTGCGCGAAGTTACGAAATGCAGTACAGCTGACGCCATACCTCTGTCTTGCACTCTACGAAAGTCTCCGTCCAACACAAATCCGCGTGCTAAGCAAATCTCTCTCGCCTGTTGTGTGTAACTAGACCATTACCCCTGCGTGACGACACATTCCATACATGTGCAATCCTTCTTACCTCTTGCCTAACCTACTGCCTCTGGCTCTCGGCATAGACAACGAAACTTTGACAATTTTCCACATTTCCTACTCTTTGCTATTGCGTGACACTACACATCCCCCTCCTTTAAGAAAGTTCGTCCCGAATTTTACAATTCTGGACTTACTGGTTGTGCATGCCATACTTCGTTATGTTCTACAGGTATTTTACAACTACTCCTTCAACACTGTCAAACATTTCTTACTCGCTAATAATCTATTTACACTTAATGCTGATTCCAAACTTATCATCGGTTATCTGTTTATATTACGTTCCACTATTCCCGATCCATCCCATAGGTATCTGATGTACGGTTGTTATTTCAGAACGAGACATCATATTTTCCGTATACAAAAGTAAGTTGCACAAATAAACACTAGAACTAAGATTATGCTAGTTGTTGGCACACCAAACATAATTGTGTTTTGCTTACGTTTCTCCTGATATTGCTGCACATGCTGCAGTAGTTGATTAACTGAGATCTGCGCTTTTTCTGAGATAATCAGGCTATCTAAACGTTAGGTTCTGGCGAGGCAATATTTCTGGTGGTTCCTCTGGATAATACAAGATAGGCTGTGTCACGTTAATCATTGTTGTGCCCGTGAAAGTAGCTGGTAGGTGAAAATGCTTCCCCACTATTTCACATCTAGTGCCATTAATCAATAAACCATTGCCCTGCAATTCAAGCTTTGATGTATCTGTCAATCTACCATTTCTGTAACAAGTGGCAACTACGGTCTCTAGTTCGAACACAGAGTAAATCCAATATTCCCCAACTTTCTGAAATTTTGGTCTCGGAAGTAACATCTTCTTTTCGCATTCTAAGGTTCCCATATTCCCCAAGAACAACTGCATCTCACACGGGTGATTGTGAGTTGCCACCACCTTTGCTGGACAAATAAAAACACTTCCCCTGAAACAGTCTGTAAAACCTTTCGTATACATTACCACATGAGCACTCCTCCGTCTTGACACTAACAACACTTCCCGAGTCTGCACTCGCACCACCTCTCCTCTGCAACAGTGTAGCAGTACCAGACTGACGAAACCTTTCCCGGGCCACATCCTGGCACGGCACTTGAAGGAAAAGGAAGCCATGTCAATCGCTCCCTTCCTTACCACGTCTAAAACACACAAATGACAAGCAAAAACTACACATACCCTATTACCTAATAACAATAAATACGACATGTTCCTCCCAGAGGACACTTAATCTACTCATCCCTAACCTACGTGCGTAAGGAACGTTCCTCTGCTGTTCATTTAGCTTCGGTACCCTCACACCCTTTGTTACTGCTGGAGGAATCTGCGGTAACGCATCCACTGCGCCCTTAAACGGCTTAATCCTACTCACAAGAACTACTGACGACTTGGTTGGTAACTGCAACTTTACGTTCACTGGAGACACTATTTCATTTACCTGATACGGTCCAGAATATTTCGTCAAAAACGTCTTCGTTTTACCCTTCGGAACATAAGGATTAGCCAACAATACCCATTGACCAATTCTGTATTGCGGCAGTTTACCTGTTCTTTGCCCAATACTCCCTTGTTTCTCCAAAGCTTTAGCAATAGCACGCCGTACCCTTTGCCAAATCTCTCTCAATTTCTTGGTGAAATTCTTCACTGACTCATCCTGTGAACCTACCTTAGGTTTGAGCACATCAAATGGTGGTGGCATTTTCCGACCATAAATTACCTCATACGGATAGAGCCCCGTTCGTGTATGAACTTTCGCGTTATAAGCGCTTGTCAACAGATTTAAATACACGTCCCAATCCGTATGTTCTGAATTTACATAATGACTAATCTTCTTAACTAACGTCCTATGAACCCGTTCTGTTCGTCCATTCGACTGAGGATGAAATGGGTTTGTCCGCTATTTCTTAACTTTCAATAAACGGCATAACTGCTTCATCAGCTCCGACATAAAGTTACTACCCTGATCTGTAATTATAGTATCAGGCACACCATACTTCAGTAACCCGTTATTTACTAAGGCTTGCGCAACAGTGCTTGCCTTCTGATCTGGAATAGCTACCATTACCAGGTATCGGGAAAAATTATCTAATATTGTTAATACGTATCGATTACCCGCTTGGGTCTTGTTAAAAGCTCCGATTACGTCTAATCCTATGAATGCGAATGGACGATCCGCTTCAGGTAGTCTCTGTAACTGAATTTTCTGATGACTTAAATCTGCTCTCTGCGCACACGGTATACAATTTTGCACATACTGCTCTATATCACTGCGACGTGTCTTCCACCAAAACCTTTCAGCTACCCGTCTATCAGTCGTTCTTTTACCACCATGACCCGACAATACATGGTCGTGCGCTTGTTTCAACGCTTCTTCCCTCAGCGACTCCGGTACTACGACGCGTAGTCCGCACTTCGTCTTCCTGCAAAGCAACCCATCCTACATTTCAAATTGCGGTTGCGTTCGGAACAATTGACACTCTCTGTCAGTGGCTTGCGCCTTTATCCACTCCTTCTCACTTATGCCCACAACTTGTACAGCTGCTATTTTTCTACTAAGGGCATCTGCATTCGTATGTTTTACCCCTGGTTTGTGAATTACCTCGTAGTCAAATTAACTTAGTTTCAGTGACCTTCTCGTTAAACGATTCGAGGGATCTTTAAACCCCAACAACCACTTCAATGCTGCGTGATCTGTAATCACCTTGAACTTACGCCCTTATAAATAATAGCGAAAATACGAGATACCGTAAATCACTGCTAACATTTCTTTCTCTGTAGTTGAATAATTCTTCTCTGCCTTATTCAGTTGCCTGGATGCATAAGCCACTGGATGTTCCTGTCCATTAACCTCTGAGAAAGAATACAACCTACAGCAATATTACTAGCATCACAAGATAGTATGAACTGTTGTTCGAAATCAGGAAGTATCAACACTGCGTCTGATGTTAGTATCTATTTGAGCTTCTCGAATGCCTCCTGACACTGTGGTGTCCATTCAAACTTAACACCTTTCTTTAACAATCTCGTTAATGGATGTGCAATTTCCGCGAACCGCTTTACATATCGTCTGTAGTAATTACATAAACCGACATATTGCTGAACTTGTTTAGTGGTCTGTCGTACTGGAAAACCACGCACAGCCGACGTTAGACGAGGATCAGTTCTTACCCCATCCTGACTGATAATATGCCCAAGATAAGTCACTTGCGTCTGAGCAAACTGACATTTCTCGACATTAAGCGTAAAGTTTACCGCTCTTAGCCTACTAAATACTTCGTCCAGTCGTTCCACATGCTCTTCTATATTACGTGAAAAAGTAACAATATCATCGAGGTATACCATAGCAATCTTCGGTTTCAGTCCCCGAAGCACACCATCTAATAGACGCTGGAATGTAGCAGGAGCATTTTTCAACCCAAATGGCATTCTGCGATACTGAAAGTGACCAAGGCTTGTTGTAAAGGCCGTGTTCGGTCTATCCTCGGGACTTACTTCTATCTGATGGTACCTACTCTTTAGATCTACTGTCGAAAAGTATTTACACCGACCTAGGTTGTCCAATGTTTCCGTGATGTTCGGTATTGGATACGCATGTGTTACAGTTCGTGCGTTCAAAAAACGATAGTCACAACAAAACCTATACTTTTTAGTACCGTCCAATGACTTCTTAGGAACTACCACTATGTTGGCAGACCACGGGCTTTCACTGTTCTCTATAACAGCGTCCCTTAGCTGTTGATTCATAAATTCTTACACTAGTGGTTGTAGATGTTTCGCTATCCTGGTATGGTTTTCTATAGACCGGCGGACTATCGCCAGTCGGTATACGGTGCTGTGTAATATGAATCGCTGGTAATGGACCTTCTGAATTAAACAAATCTAAGTACTCTATAGCAAAGCTTCCATAGCTTTCCGTTCACCATTCTCCAAATGACGAATCTTATCACGTAGTACAGATGCCTTGACGGTTTCCTTGACGTTATATTCACCTTGGGATTCACCTATATCCCAATCGCCGAGTATTTCCAAACTCGCTACCACCAAACCCTTTGGGAGATCCAGTTCATCTGCCCCAAAATTATCTACACTGACCGGAATCATCAGTTCCTAATTTATATCCGTTACGCTCGCAACGCTCCTCCTAATAAAACAATACATTTCATCCAATGCTTGATTGCTCTGCAGTGGCTCCACCACACATAATCTCTGCTGTGTTACGTCGGTACCTACTGACAACCAAACTAACTTCTCTGTACGCGAAGGCACTTTGACATGCGTAATCATCTTTAATGCCCTTGTACGCGGTTCAATTGGTGACATCTTAGCAACGGATGCACCTCACGAAGTAGAAACATTTACAGCTGTTGTAACCAAGGAAAACAAGTTTGCACTAAGTTCAATTGTACGCTGTGAAAGATTAATTTTGGAATGGTGTTTAGTGAGAAAATCCAGTCCGAGAACCACAGAATACCCTTGTCCCACAGTTGGCAACACTTCCATTTGCTCTCCGAATTCTACAGTTCCAATCCTAAAAACGATCTGTGTTGTACCCAATGATTGCAACTCAGTATTCCCTACTCCACGTAATCTATACCTAGGAGTACCTAGTCTTCTCGTACCCACAAGGTCTAGACTAGCAACTGATACCTGTGCCCCTGTATCATTCAAACACTTACATCTGTTATTCCTTACAACACCCATCAAGCAACAATCCATCTCTGTACTGGTTTTCACTGTACTTCTGCTTACCGGGAATGTCTTCCGATGGACGAAACACTCCCGTTATCGTTTAACGCTTTTTCCTGTATATACCCGTTACCATTCTGCTTACTACAATACTCATTGGCCTTGTGACCGTAGTGTTTACAAGCATAGCACTGCGGCTGTCTGCATTGAGCCTTCACGTGACCTTTCCTCCCACAACGGTAACAATTCTTCTCCGACGCAAAGATGCGTTTATCATTGCGAACCCTTGTTGCAATGTCTATCTCCTGCAGATGCGTTGAAATACGCAGTGCTGCAGCTAAATCCCCAGGATTCTCCATCCTAACCCTACGAGAAAATTCTGCAGGAATTCCCCTGAGGAATACATCGAGGGCTCGGTTTTATGCCTCTCGTAGTAATACACGATCCGCATCAGGATTACCCGATAATTCATAGGTCTGCGAATTAATTTTCCGTATCCAATCTGAAAAGGACTCCACTGTCTCATTGACCTTCTGTGTCAAATTAGCTAACTTCTCCTTAAAAAAACCTTGCACTATCCTTCTTACGATATCTTTATCGTAACCCATCTGCCAATTATTCAAATGTGCTCGCCTTACTAAGCGTCTCATGGTACATCACGAACGTCTTTGCTCCCCCTGCAAGTCGCAAATTTGCCATACGTAACGTAGTTACGTCCTACCAATTGCTCATTGCAGCTGTTGCCAAAACATCGTTAATGAACGCTGTGACATCCTCTGTTGTTTTACCCGAGAAAGGAGTGTTCAGGTTAGCTACTGAAGGATATATTGCAAGGTTGGACATTGCTACTGACTTACACTCACTTGAATCCGTTTTGCGACACTTGCGCCGAACGCAAGGTCACCATTTGCGTCATTAATTCTACATGACGTAACGTATGCTGCGCATTCTCTTCTAACAGTTTTGAGACTTGCTCCGTCAGAGCAGCTATACTCAATTCAGTACTAACGGATCTTGTTTCCGGCATGATTAGTGCAAATTACCAACAACTTACTCTATACTGAATTTACTACTCCAAACAATAACTACACCAGCTACTCACCTCCTCTGTCACAGTCGAGCACTACAAACAAGAAGACAAATAAGACTCACAATGCACAACTAGACAAAATTAATTGTTCCGCCTTGTTATTGCCCAGCGACACTCTCTACAATTGTGCGCTGCGTGATCAAACCGTCTACAAATGGAACATTCTACTGGTACAAACTGCGTGCATGGCTCCCCATGCCCCGTTAAATTACACACAGAACATCTGACTGGTACCAAGAGCGTTTCCCAACTGTTTTTCTTAAACTCAGATAAATCTGCTGTTTCCGCAGGTCTCACAAAGTGTACTCCCAACAAAGAACGTGCAACCATAGTTATTAACAAAAATCGCCTCGTGCACTTACCATTACACCAAATCTGTACGCGGCGGGCGCGACGACTTCTGACACCAATCTGAAGGCGGTGGGCGCGACCACTTCTGACACTAAATCTGTAGGCAGTGGGCGCGACCACTTCTGATAATAAATCTGTAGGCGCCCTGGTGGTCCCGGTCGCCTATGGTAGACTGGATGGCCAAGCGGTGACCTCTCCAGTTGTCAGGACGGTAGGAAATGGCTGTAGAAGCGTCAGAAACGCCAAAGAAACATTATTAACTCATAACATCTTTATTCCTGCCGAGTACAGTGTGGCTTGGTGATATCAACGACCTTCCCCGAGTCTTCGCTGACTCGTAGCGATGACACCAGATCCGGGCCGCGCAGTCTTGCTAGCGCAGCGCCGCGTGCTGTGACGTAGCGGAGGAATGCCCTTACTTCGGCAGCGCGTGGCTGGCGGCGCCCGGCTGTCCGGCCGACTCGCGGCGCACAGCAGACTGTTGCGCGTAGAGGCTCCGGGTTGGAGTCTCCGGCGCTGTCGGCACCAGAAGCGTTCTTGTAGTGCGGAGTGTACTCTATCCCATTCCGTCTTCTTCCCTGCTCCTCCTGGTGGCTCATCCGCAGTGGACTGGCGGAACGGGCTGCAGTCCCCCACCGTCGACTGCTCTCCCGACTGTGACGGCGGATGCACAGGGCCTAGGCCCCGCACCATCTCAACGGCGAGCGAGTCTGTCGCGATGTCTGCTAATCCTGGGTTGATGATTGACAGCGGCAGCAGAGAGGACCAGAGCTGCTACTGTCGCTTCACGTCTGCTGCTGGATGGGCTGCCCTTACTGCAACATCTCCTTAATAAAGATTAACATGTCGAGCACCGAGCTGAGCGCTACGCAGCGACCCAGTACACATCTAACTGCAAGTCTAACTGCGATTGCGAGTGCGAGTCCCTAGTTGCTATCAAAGCTGACGTATTTAAAGGACGCACGAGCGACGCCCTGACGTCATGCTCGTTTGTTATGACCGCATTCGTTCCACTTATAATGCTGATTCATCTGTCGTACTCGCCCCTTAGGTGTTCTTGCGACAGAGTTACGTGTTGTTGCGGCAGACTTACGTGAAGTTGCGAAATGCAGTACAGCTGACGCTATACCTCTGTCTTGCATTCTACGAAAGTCTCCGTCTAACACAAACCCGCGTGCTAAGCAATTCTCTCTCGCCTGTTGTGTGTAACGAGACCATTGCCTCTGCGTGACGACACATTCCATACATGTGCAATCCTTCTTACATCTTGCCTAACCTACTGCCTCTGACTCTCGGCATAGACAACGAAACTTTGACAATATTCCACGTTTCCAACTCTTTACTATTGAACGACACTACTCCACATCATTACTGAGGGTTTGGATATCTAACTTCTACAAACTGACCTTGCCAAGAGGCCCCTGCCCTGTTTGAATCCCGCCAGTTCTGATGAAATTCAGGTCTGTCATTATGATTATATCGTCTGTTGTCATGTCTATAGTTGCTGTAGTTTCTTTCTTGTCGGTTAAGTGGTGGAGAATTACTACTCCCTGAATCGTAACTGCGTGATGGACCATTACATTTCAAGTTAATCTGGCTGCTTTGATAATTGTTTTGGTTCCACTATTGTCTGTTTCTCTGACTGTCGCTGTCATAGTCATTACCACAGAGTGGTGATCTTCCACTGTAATTAATATTACTCTGCCAACGGTTGTCATACGGTGGTGTCTGTTTTGATCACGATTTGCATTGTAAGATTAGCCTTATTGCGTCCTGTTATTATTTCTGTCTTCATGGAATTTTGACAGATGTGACCTGTTGACATTGTTGACAGAAATACTCTCTTTCAAATTCTAAAGGTGGCAGGGGTGAAATACAGGGAGCCAAAGGCTATTTCCAGTTTGTACAGAAACGAGATTGCAGTTATAAGAATCGAGCGACATGAAAGGGAAGCAGTGGTTGGGAAGGAAGTGAAACAGGGATGCAGCCACTCCGTGATGCTATTCAATCTGTATATTGAGCAAACAACAAAGGAAACAAAAGAAAAATTCGGAGTAGGTATTAAAATCCATGGAGAAGAAGTAAAAACTTTGAGGTTTGCCGATGACATTGCATTTCTGTCGGACACAGCAAAAGACTTGGAAGAGCTGTTGAACGGAATGGACAGTGTCTTGAAAGGAGGATATAAGATGAACATCAACAAAAGCAAAGCGAGAATAATGGAATGTAGCCGAATCAAGTCGGGCGATGCTAAGGGAATTAGATTAGGAAATGAGACACTTAAAGTAGTAAAGCAGTTTTGCTATTTGAGGAGCAAAATAGTGGTCGAAGTAGAGAGGATATAAATTGTAGACTGGCAATGGCAAGGAAAGCGTTTCTGAAGAAGAGAAATTTGTTAACATCGAGTCCAGATTTAAGTGTCAGGAAGTCATTTCTGAAAGTATTTGTATGGAGTGTAGCCATGTATGGAAGTGAAACACTGACGATAAATAGTTTGTATAAGAATAGAATAGAAGCTTTCGAAATGTGGTGCTATAGATGAATGCTGAAGATTAGATGGGTACATCACATAACTGATGAGGAGGTATTGAATAGAATAGAGGAGAAGAGGAGTTCGTGGTACAACTTGACTAGAAGATGAGATCTGTTGGTAGGACATGTTTTGAGGCATCAATGGATCACCAATTTAATATTGGAGGGCATCATGGAGGGTAAAATCGTAGAGGGAGACCAAGAGATGAATACACTAAGCACATTCAGAAGGATGTAGCTTGCAGTAGGTACTGGGAGATAAAGAAGCTTGCACAGGATAGAGTAGTATGGAGAGCTGCATCAATCCACAACAACAATGTGACCTGTAATTGTTGTTTTCCTGGTTTCGCGTCCTGCGATTGTAAGTGTCAATTTCCAATTCTTGTATGGGTCCCTGAAAAACTTCAATGTCATCTTTGCAACGTCCTGGTAAAATAATATGTCTTACATGTTCCGGCAAATTAATTAATCAATTGCGGATGAGTTCAGAGGGGCTGTGTGTGTTTGACAGATACTGATTCTTATGCAACATGTGTTCAAAATATTTGACGAGACTGGAAAATCCAGATAGTTCAAAGTGTTTCATCATTATGATGCTATGTAGTATTCGGTCTTGAGTGGCTTGGGACCAATATGCTGGGGGGGAGGCATGATGAAATTCTCCTTCACTGTGACAATCGCGAATAACCGACAGCATTCTTATAGCTTGTTCATTCCCTAAGTAGCCACACATAAATTCTGATCTGTGCTGTGACGACCAGTTGGGAGGAAACAATGAGAGAATTTATGAAACCACTCTTGTGGATGAGTGACGTTGCCAGAATTCTTACACGTTTTGAATTTACGTGTAGTAATGAAGAGCTTATAGTCAAAGTCATCAAGACGGCGAATCGCATATCGCTCATTGTTACGCCGTGTCTTCGGTTCCATCTCAAAATGTGGTGCACCTTGCCAATTTCTTTCATAATTTCCACAGTACCCTGTGTTGTTACTTTGTGACTTATGTCTGAATCCCTCGTCCCGTGTCGGAGCTCGAGTCTCCTCTGAAATATGTAATTGTTGTATTACTTGCGCCAACTGATCTTGTACTTCCCGAATTTCTCTTTTGTGTTACGTATTAATTCGATTCTTATTTTGTTTGAATTTTCTAATTTGTTCGTACTGTTCTCTGTCAATAAAGGCTACTGGTCTTGTGACATTCAGATCTTCATCTACCTTTGGAGACAAGTTGTTTAGCTGATCCGAAAGTCCGACTACTTTATCTGATAATGAACTGATTTCCTCCGTGTGTCTTTCTGAACCAAGTTTCAGAGTATCTACTGTGTTCTTTAAGTTTTCCTGAGTTTTTGGAAGTTGCGTAACCGAATCAGCAGATGCAACTGATTCAGTTTTAGCACGCAAGGTGTCGTGATTTTCATGAACAGTGGTTTGCAGTTCTTTTATGGCTGCTTCGCGATTCTGTAGTGCATTTTCTTGCCGCGAAAAAATAGGTTGAAAACGCTCATAAATTTGCGTTTTACGTCATTACAGACTTTGAAAGGTGGCTACACTGAGCCACAGCGCCAGAGAGTTTTGTTTCGCCGCCTCCACTGGCAGTGATTATTGAGAAGTAGCGGAGGGCAGTGCTTGTTGAGAACTCGTAGTAGTCAGTGCTTGCTGAGATGTCGTAGTGAAGAGTGCTTGTCGAGATGTGGCAGTAGTCAGTTCTTGTTGAGATGTGGTAGTAGCGAGTCGGTGTGGAGATATTGTAATGATTAGAGTGCTTTTCATCAATATAAATGAAGGTAACAAACTACTTTTCTTTTTTTTCTCATTATTTCAATGTCCTGAATAATGCGTCATTACAGGTTCAGTCAACAGAGCATCTGGCTTGTGTTCTTGTATTAGAGTGTAATTCTGGTTTTCCATTATAGTATTTCTAATTTTTTTTATCACGTCAGTATAAATGGTATTAGAAATTTCTTGTCTTATTGAAGAAGAACCGTGCCAGATGTGTACGTTGAGTCATACTTCCACACACAGAACAGTTATACTTGTGCTTTGGTTTCGTAGGTTTTATAGTTGCTGGGGACTTAATTAATTAATTGTGTTAGCGAAAATTTTCATTTCATTCTTTGTTGTTGTTCTATGCAGTCAGATTGCGTAATAATACTAGTCAGGGCCAACCGTTTACGAGACACAGCGTAATCGGACATACAGCTACCAAAAATAAAAATGATTTTCAGATTTAATAATTAAGCCCCCATGCAACTTTTTAACATTTCGATTCCATGTTATGTAACTCAGAAGTTAAATCTTCACGCGTTCATTGAAGTATTTCTTTAATTTGATTCTCATTTTATTCCATTTGTTGCTGTGATTGTGTTTGTTTTGTTGCATTGCGCCTAACTTTTGAAGCTGTTGTCCCATTTGTTGCATTAATTGTAATAACAATGCACTGGTGTCTGGAATTTGATCCATTGTGCCTATCGGCTGTGAGTTTGCACCGGCAGCATTCGTATCTTGAAAAGCAGAAAATGTGTCTTGACTTAATTGAGAAAAAGGTGAGGATGCAAAACCTGAATATACAGTATATGCCAAATTTGTCTTGTCATTTCGGATTCCTGAGGCGAGCTGTTGGCAACCGATCGATAGACAATGCTCCCCTGTTCACTAATTCTTTTATTGTCTGCACCATTATTTTACGCCTGGTCCATTTTCCTATGCACAGTTACCAAATTACTATTCTGAAAGTCTGTTAGTTCATTACACGGTGGTGCTGATAAGTTACGCTCGTCGTCACTATCATTTCTGAATTTATTTTGGAGCATAGTGTTACGTTTTTCACAAGCCATAATTGTCAAAATATTTCACACGATAATATAGAAAAGCACAATTTTAAGAGTAAAATAAGAAAAAGCATTAACATAGCACTGAAAATAATATCCAATTAATTGCAAGCATGGCTGCGAAATATTTGTTGCAAATCTACATGCATGCCACAACTGTTTTACTGTACAACAATCAAAAACTACAACTACAAAGAAAATTCTCTCTACAATTACGCGCTAGCAATAAACAATAACTACACTAATTACAAGAAAAAGTTATAACATTCCAGTGAGGGATACTGGGCTAGGGGCCGACATATGAAACATTCCCTTTGAAAAATTAAGAATGACAGTGCTGGAAAAACTCTATGTTGTTTCATTTTAAAACAGCTGAGTAAAGCTCAACGTACTCAAACAGTTTTCTCTTTACTTATTCTGATCATCACTAAACTGACACAGAATACTTTTAGCGCAACGCAATCTGACTTTCAATAATCCCCACAAAGGAATGGCTCTGACTAACATTAACCTATACTTTTCATGAATCACTTACCGATACTTCACAGAAATCTTCCTTACTCGAACTACTGCGATGCAGCAAGTGCCAATACTCACAGGTAAATAAAAGATTCTAACTACTGGAGGCACTAACTGCTGATAGGCATAGTTGTCAAATGAAATATTTTGATAGCGAACAAACAATGTATTTACCCTAATAGCATTCAAAAGTCATTATATATATATATGTAATTTTGTGACATCTAATTAAACAAATTTCCTTTTTCTGATTGCCTTACGTCCAGATCGTTTGCGCAAAACTCTGGCATCTCTCTCCCCACATCCACCACTGCTGGCGTCTCACATCCAACAGCCCAAAACTACGCTCTGTTCACATCCAACTGCCCAACATTACACATTGAGTCCAACCAGCCACAGACCGCATACAAGGCAGTCAGCGATTTGCAGACAGACGCGCTACGTGGCGTTACCAACATAATATCCTAAACAGCCTACTTACTAGGTTAATGAAATTGGAGAAAATGATAATATAGAAAATCATTATGATGACTGATGTTTTGAATCAAGTATCGGTAATGCTAAGAAAATTGAGTTTCTCTATGTATAATCTTGATTAATGTAGTATCTCTTAACAACTATTACAAAATAATGAAGTATGAACCGAACTAAATCCTGTTCTAGGAGATCCACTAGAGAATTGATATATAATAAATGATGCTCTTAACAAGACAAAGATAATTATTGATTGAAATTTTTGTTTGCTAATCATGTCATCTAATATATTTGCAAAAAATATCACAAACGTATTAGTACTGAGAGTAATTTTTTCATGAAATATAATTTGAACATTTTAGAAATTATTATTAAGATGAAGTATCAAAGATAAGGTATCAAATCCAAAGTTAGGTTTCTAATAACTGTAGAATAATAATGACGAACAGGAGAACTTTTCTGAAAGACATGTCATTGAGTACCAGACAAACTGTATGTCAACTATGGTTAGCATACGATAACTGTAGTGGCTAGAAGGAATATTTCTATTTTACTCAAAAATTTATCCAGGTGGTCTTGGTATCTCTTAGAAACAAGCTTCAGAAGTATTCCTTTATCTCTGCAGACTATATTCATCCCTAGATGCAGTCTGTTCTTAATCAGCACGATGGCTTCCACCAGCAGGACTATGTACCTGTCACGCAGCTTACAGTGTACTTGCTTGGTCTGAACGGCACCAGGATGAGTTCAGCATACTGCCCTGACCATCAAACTCCCGGGATTATAGCCCAATCGAGAAAACGTGGCACCGCTCGATCGGGCTGTTCGCGCTTTGGATCCTCAGAAGAGAAACCTATCACAGCCGGTCATGGCACTGAAGTTGACATGGGTCCACATCCCTGTCAGTACCTTCCAGAACCGCACTGATCCTCTTCCCGCACGTCTCGTGGCGGCCCGCGATACAAAAGGTGGTTATTAAGCTGTTGAGAGGTGGACGAATTAATGTGTCTTGACAGTGTATATGTCTCAGTAATCTGTCGTATAGTTTTGTTCCTGTGTGGTATACACATATTTGAAACAGTAGGGTGAAGAAGTGGCTACTATGTACGTCACTGTTTGAGGTGGTACGCTAATAAATATGGATATTTTGTTTTTAGTAAATCGTTTTCTTTGGCTCTGAGCACTATGGGACTTAACATCTATGGTCATCAGTCCCCTAGAACTTAGAACTACTTAAACCTAACTAACCTAAGAACATCACACAACACCCAGTCATCACGAGGCAGAGAAAATCCCTGACCCCACCGGGAATCGAAGCCGGTAACCCGGGCGTGGTCGTTTTCTTTCCTCAGTATATATGTGACTACTTCCAACACATATATCCAGGAAAAGACAAAGATTTTTAAATGTTGCGTAAAGTGTTTTTTTTTTTTTTTTTTTTTTTTGGTTCTCTGCTGCTATATGTTTCATTATCCATATATTTTCCTTTTGTTTGTTGGAAACTGGATGGGAAAGGAAATAGGCCCTGCCCTTTCAAAGGAACCATTACGGTATGTGTCTGAAGCCATTTAGGAAAATCACGCGAAACCTAAATCAGGATATCAGGGCGTTGATTGAGCCGTCGTCTTCCCGGATGCGAGTCCAGTGTGGTAACCACTGGACCACACTGCGCGTTTCGTACGTTTCTGAAAGATGAACTAGGAGCTCCTTTCCTTACATGTGCTATATGTCACTAACTGAGAGCTAATTTCTAAATGGGACGTAGTTAGTTGTTTGGGAGCCTTCTTCCACCACATCGTTCGGAGTTTCTCAGGGATACAGAATGGTCAGTTACATCATATACTTACGTTCGGTCTCTCATTCCTGGTATTAATATGTTCCCTTTATAACATAAAACAGTAACCAGCAGATAGACAGTCACTCCTTGAACTGGTGAATCACTTCCCCACATCTTTACTCAATGCTGTACTGTTAATTACCTGTACCAGAGCATCGATACAGCCCCCCGGATTGTGCGAGTCACGTTAAAAATGCGTCAGAACCAAAAGCTTCAGCCAGCGGAAGCAGGTAACACCTCCCTCAGTGTGACAGTCAGCGCCGTTGTGCAAAAAGAGATGAGTGCACAGAGCTGCGAAAACTGAAGCTCTTTTATATGTATAAATTCTTAAAGCCTTATAGCAACTGAGAGCAGAAGCCCTACTGACAGTGAAAGAGAGAAAGAAGCGATCCTGAAGCCAGTTTCAAAAGTCAATTGACTGCTAGACATCTGCCACTTTAGAGAGGGTTTCAGGAAGAGAGATGCCATGTCCATTATCTGCCCTATTGGGCAATGGAATGCTAAAAGCACGAGGTAGTGTAGACGGAAGTCCGGTGTTTCTGCAACATACCATCATCCATGAGTTCTTTCCGGTAACAAAGATAAAAAATCTTCTTTGTAATGCTAAGACGATCTACGTCTACAGAGGTCAGGTGTGCGTCGCATACCATGCGACTGCAACATGCCTTACGTGGGAACCACTACTAGGACAGTCGCGGATAGATGTGAGCAACAACAGCGACACTGTAAACTAAAATTACAAAGCAAATCAGCTGTCAGCGAGCACTGTTTCGAATATAATTATGTAATGAAGTACAGAGAGAGTACTGACATGATGCAAACTTCAAGTACAAGCGACAAAGTATTAGGGATTATATCGAAATAAAACTCTAAAAAAATCTAATAAACAGGGACGGATGCTTGAATTTTAACAATGCTTTAGGTCTGGTACTTATCTTATTAACATCTCGCCGACCATCATATCCATCAGAACAGGGTAACACTAAGAGAATGTATGTTTTACATCAGTACAGCTCTGAAAAGCACCATGAAAGGGGGCAGAGTGCATCAGCAGTCGAACGCAGTTGCAAAATGAAGTGCAGGACTAACAGCAGTTCTCAGACAGGAGTCAAGGAAGCAAGTACACATAACAGTAAAACTCGTAGCAACCGAAGAGGACAGCTGCGTCGACCTTCGGAACACTGTCGCTAAATGGAAACAAGAACTCTACTGTGTATCTGATAGCACACCAGTATACCAAACTAAGTTAAAATAGTCCTAGACATCATGCAACTTAATCCTGCTATGAAATACAAGTTTATATATCGTTTTGCGACCTTAGACACCTTAGAGCCACAGTGACTGGGATGTATTTAAATAGATTTTGGAGAGAATCCAACCGTCCCTGCAGAGTGATTTGACGTTGTGATAAATCATGGAGACCTTCAGTACTTTCAGTTTTTGTGAATAGCCATCCAAATTTTGGTGGGCAACAGTCCGTCTTTTCGATTTCGTTGGTTAGTGTGAGCTTCAGTTTTCTGATTGGTTTGATGCGATTCACCGTGAAGAGATCAGTTCATGAATGTTTTCCGCTGAGGACACATTTTGATTGATTTTTCAGGATTTCCGTGGTGCACAGTTATTGAAACATGGCAGCACACGTTAATTTTGGGATCACTGGTTTGAACTACTACAGCCATTAATATCACAACATTTTATTGATGAACATAACTTGTGGCATGTTTGAATGGGGCCTTAGAATTCAATTTCAACGACACTATGCATAGGTAATGACAAAAATGCTGTACATCATATGAGACATGACCAATGTTTGTAATTAGAGACATGAATACCAAGACCCACTTCTGCAACTGCAAAGACGCGGTTAGCTGTAGTTGTTATGCTGGGTACCACAACGCACGGGAAAAAGTTTGCTGATACCGCGGCCAAGGAGACATATACCCTATTGCATGTTATGCACTGTCCTATCAGTCTGCATGTCGTAACGTAGTTGCTGAGAAGGTCTATAATTAACCTACTGGATGACTGTAATAGAAGTGACAATGTTCAGAGCGCTGCAGTGCGGGCTGCATACGTAGCAGGGCATTTAAACATTGTACGTAAGTTCATGAATCGCCGCGCTCGTGGAGTATGCTGATAAAATAATAGCCCCACTTCCTACAAACAAGTGGTAAAATGGCGGTGTAAGCACTCATTATGTGAAATGTTTCCTGTTTTCACTTCAGTGTGCTATTTGTCGCTTTTGCAAAGTGACTGTTGGTGTTAAGAGTTAAGAATGTTTAAGTTACTTATATAAATGCGATGGACATTCAGAAGAATGACACTGCACTGGCGGTAAAGTTGTATTTTCAGACCAGCAGCAGTAGGAGCGCTTCATTTCGGGGATATCACCGAAAGAAACAGCTGTAAAGAGTGCGCACCTCAATAAATTGGTTAAAGGATATGCTGAAGAAATTTGAAGAAACAGGTAAGAGGGAGAAGGAAGGCGGCTCGTTTAGATGGCCGTCCTTGACGAAATAGCTGTAGCTATAGCTGACCATGCTTCATATACTTCAAATTCTGCAGCCTTTTGCTCGAACTTTGTAAGGGAAACTTTATCTTTCTTTGCAACAAATTCAAAAGATTCTGAGGCGCATTTTATTCCGATATCTCTACGAGATTCAGAAAGTGCACCACATAAAGAATTGGCATTTAAATTTATGATTTGAGACCAGGGAATGTTCTTTGGATGGAAGAGTCACAGTTTACTCTGTACTGTGGTGTCACGTATCGATACCAACCCTAGGGCGTCATAATTGGCAACAGAACTACAAGTTTCCTTTGGACGCTGATGGCGGTCAAGAGGATCCAGTGGACGCAAGGGAGCACACCAGCTACGACACTCCTCCAGTGGCTCCGGGATACGAGCGCCATCTGTTGCCGCAATATAGGATGTCCGGCGGCCGCCACGCAGCCCACTCGCATTTGCAACCTCTTTTCTATGTTACACTACGCAGATGTTGCGTAGTCACGGCTCTGACACCATCGATTATGGTATAACACAGAAAGCCTCATAGTTGTTGACATTAAGAGCTGCACCACATTTTTTGTTTCATTATTTATAATCAGTCTTTGTACGCCTGGAGAAATACAAGTTGAGTAAATCTTCTGTTTGTTGTGTTATCTTATTAGCTGATCATTTCTGCTCCTGCCCAGCTTTCCTACGACGACAGTTGCCGGACCACTCTGTATCCCACCTCTCTGTACCATAGTGCATGGAGACGCACCCAACTTACACGTTGGTATGAATGCCGAGAACTGTCACTTATGGGGTTCTAATCCGCTACGTGATGTGCAAGAACGCCTAGAGAGCTCAGCGTATGTAACTGTGTGGTGTAGTTTCCCAAGTTCTTTCACTATCGATCCGTTTTTTTCTCGAGAAGGTGATACGTCGAAGGCCTGTTACGTGTACTCTGAGATCTGTGCATTATTAGGACCTCCTTAGAGAACATTTGATTTCACCTTTGCAGGAGAGCAAAATTGTGCACACCACTACTGTCATGCAAGATGGCGCGACACCAAATGTTGCTTGTCAGGTGAAATGTTTGCTTCGAGAAACTTTAGTAACGACTACATCATCTATAGGCAATTTCAAAATGTGTGGCGTTCTAGATCCTCCGATCTAAGTCCAAGTTACCTTTATTCGTAGGGATATCTGAATGATCGTGTCTATCAGTGATGTATCTTGGCTCTTCCTGATTTGAAGCATACGACAACATCTCGTTCTGGCCGGATATGCTGCAAGCAACTAACGACCATGCCGTGTTATTGAATGAGGAGACGATTTTGAACACATGTTTTAACGTGTGATCATATTCTAACAAATGTGCCAGAACCATCAATATAATGTGTCTGATAATTTCTCCCATCGTCCTCCACTGACACCACAATATGACTGCTCAGTGACATGTTTTCACGAATTGGCACAAAGTGGGATTTATATTACTTACAGCACTCGAGAGCGCATCTATTAATGAATGTTTCAGCGTTCTGCGATGTGTACAGCCCCAACTGCAGCATTCAGTACCATTAGTTTCATTACCATCACCCGCTATGTTGGGAAGAGTGATTGAGAATGATGGAAGGCTGCTTAGACGTGGTTTATCACCCTTTGACCGATTAGAAGTGACGAAGTGTGCTTAACACGTCTTCCAGTTGGACAAAACCTATATCCTTATTTCTCAGGCGTGTGGGCCCGAAAGTTATTGATACTTGTAGTGTAGCGTGTACAGTTCGCAACATTGTAATTGAGTATATATTAGATCATAACGAGATCAGAATCAGATTTAAATTCTTCTGGTTATTTAGCTACATCATCTTATGTAGTACTTAAAACACTGAAGAAAAAAATACTCCCGTCGCGACTGTTGAAGCAGCTTTCCTCAGAGTATGATCTGGCAGTGGCAGTACACCTGGACGGATTTGAATGTGGCCTGGGAACCGTGCGTATTTATAAGAGGCCAGAATACATTTAATTAGAAAACCTCCTATAACTTTCAGTTGCGATAAGACGAGTGTGCCACATGGTTTCATATTTTGTGATTTGTCGGACCTTTTATCTAAGCATAAGATAACAGATCGTGTGCAGAGAATCGTTGGCTCGCCCAGTTATTACGTGACTTATTGCCCAACCACCACTTACGGACTTGCTATCTTGTGCTTTCGTGGCCTGGTATTAATGTTTTGAAAACCCGTCTCAAGACACAGACTGTGTTATTAACTTTCTGTTTTAAGAATAACCGTGTGTGATAATGTGAAAATGTGGTCTTAACTAACGTTTGTCATGTCTCAATTTCATATCGTGCTATGAACATGGGACTTATAAGTTTGCTATTTGGTGACGCAACTGTATGTCATCTGGAAAAATAATGCAAAAAATCGATTACAACGTATGATATAAGATGTAGATGAACTTGGGGCAGGGAGTCTCAAAATCGATCATAGCTTAAATAAATAATGAAACCACCATTGCTACAAGATGCTACTTTATTAAAAAATTGCTAACAGCTGTAAATACTTCCATGTGTCACCAATATATTAATACCTAATGCAGTTACTGTTACGAAGACTCCTCCGTTGCGAATGAGTTTGTAAATATTTTTTCATCAGATATTCACCCAGTTATCAGTAAACAATAAAATCTCGGATTTCTTTTCATATTACGTTTTGTTGAAAACATTTTGAACAACTGTATTATATTTTCATGTTTTGAAATCATTTACATAAAATGTGTGTACTTCGTAGTCACTGGGGCCCTTCACGTAAAAGTGTCTAGGGTTGTAAAATATCAGGAGTAGCATTTCTTCTAAACCGTTATTTTGGGCAGCAAGAGTGTTTGCGTGAACTGCTGCCAGCAGCACATATTCGTTCGTACTGTTGCTATTCGAATGGATAGAGAAGGAGATGAGGTTATGAGGGGAAGTTATTTGCAAACCGGTATCAAGGAAGTCAGAAATAGTCACTTGTGTGGCACTTCGTTGGTTACCGTGATTCTGAAGGGGTAATAACGGCAGTGTTTGCCACTGCACGAAATTAATGTGCTGCGGCCAATCCATTTAGGGATTGCTGCTTCTAGTCTATTGTCACTATTAACCGATGCACCCACAAAATTACGGCTTCATCGACGTCAACATCGCCGGAGTGGAAGATTAGGATATAAAAGACCGTTTCCTTTCTTTTATATCGGAAAGGATTTCTGAATGAGATTGTTTCTGCAGATTGCAGTCTCATCGTGTAAATATGGACTATTTATAGTAGATTATTGACATGTATTGGCATGAGATGATATTACCTGGAACAGATATACTATTTACATGGGTAAGAATCGCTTATTTAAAACACATCTCAAGAATAATTTTATGAACGAGTCATCTGTTTCTCATGAAAGTTGGGAACATTTTAATACAAGTTGTTAATTTGACCTGCTTTACTGTTTTAAGACATGACAAGCTTTCTGGTTAGTGAGGCAATATACAAAAAACATTTGGGAATTTTTCATTTAATGATAATCAGATTCTATTTCTTACGTTTTTTTAATGCTTAAAGATTTTAGTTACTCGTACTTATCGGTATCCTTTTTGCCGTTTCTAGCTTGGTGCTGCTGTCTGTGTAGAAAGTTATTACGGAATTCGTTATGGGTTAACAAAGTACATATACTTCTCATGTTCAAAAGGGACTACTGATGAAACAAACATCTAAATTTGCCAACGTCAGCGACAGAATTATTACGCTTAAGGTGAAGTTTGTATCTGTCTAAGGAATTAACATCGTTTTCCAATTATTGATTGTAGGGTGTTTTAAATAATATGTGAAATAATATGTGAAGTACATATAACCATCTCCTTTACGTTTCTGTCTGAAGCCATTGGACAATCATGGCATATAATTAGTGTGTTCTTGAGAATTGTTTCCAAGTAATTAGTAATTATAACTTTAAAAGTGGCTCAGAGCACTATGCGAGTTAACATCTGAGGTCATCAGTCGCCTAGAACTTAGAACTAATTAAACCTAACTAACCGAAGGACATCACACAGATCCATGCCCGAGGCAGGATTCGAACCTGCGACCATAGAATTATAACTTATTTCACTTTTATATGGAAATATTACGTTTAACTCTGCGATAATTTAAACGATAAAATCTTTCAGGTATATTTCAGCCTCTTAAATTTGTTGGAAGCGGTCGGCCCAAAGGCGCAACGATTGCACTCCAAAGTGTACTATCGTTTCTCCGTAATACCACGTACATCTTTCGAGCCCGCAGTTTATAATTTTAACAAAGTCCGATTATCATTACTATTAACACGCAAATCACTTCTTTATGTTGAAACATGAAGCAAAAACTTGCTTTGTGTCCCTAAGCTCCCAGATTTTTCAACAACGACTTCTGAGACTGAGGCGTTTCGTGCAGAAATCAAGTATTTAATTACTTGAAAGCGATGTAATTGGAGAACTTCTATTTTTTCAACTCATTAATTCTAAAGCACGTGTTCATATATTTTCATTACCGTTCCGGTGTCGTTAATCTGATGCTGTCTTCCTTCTTGAACATTTCATGTTGTTACGTTATAAATTTTTTAACATTGATACCCTTCAGAGGGATGTAACGTTTCAGTACCTCACGTTAATCTGTAACGCCGGAAATGCATATCCTCCTATTTCCATCTATTGTACTGTAAATTTTTTTCCTTGTTTTGTTACCTCAATATATGACATTTCTGTGTCTTTACGTATTGTAATTGTTCTACTATTTGTATATATATATTTATGCATTTATGTCGATGTATAATTGGTTTGTTTCGTAAATATTATTTGTATTTTTACGCTGGGTCTTGCCTAGGGAAAACTGCTATCGAACGATAACATCGATAGGTCGTGTGAAGAATCAAAGTGTGTAGGATCTTTGGTAGTGTTAACTCTGCCGCGTGGAGCGCGGGCAGAGCGGTCGGAGTCTGGCTGGAGTAGCGAGTGGAGCAGGTGTGTTGTGTGACGCTCCCGCGAGTTGCCGCGCTTTCGGGGTTTGGCAGCATGTAATTGCGCTCGACTCGCGATGATAGTTTCTGACATGGTGTCGCGGACGGGAAGCATTAGCTGGCGCACATCAGAGCCCGTTTCGCCTGGTGACCGTGTCGAGAAGAAGGCGCGCCAACATCCAGCTTCTGCAACAGCGACGGCCGACAATGAGTGACTGTCGCCACCTCCTCGATCGACGGCTTCAAACCTTCAATCAACCAACAAGGAAGACTAAAAGCACGTAAAGTTTCAGAACTGTATGGCAGACCTCAGCTTTTCAAATTGTTCCATTTGCCTCGCAAAATTACAGCAACTTAGCATGAACCTTTGTTGCTCATTGTCCCAATTGCATTGCCAAGCAGGGTCCCTTCCTTTTCCGAAATGAGCCCGAGGGTCGTTGAAATTCAAACGCCAGCATCATTCGATTTCACTGCTTTAATTTCAAAGTTCTGCTGGCTACAATATTTAGATTGCACAAGCACAAATTAAGAGTGCGAGTTTTGTTACCGTATTTTAGTTACCTGTGACTGCAGCTCAGCTTGGTACGTACTAAATTTTACTATTGTTAATAGTTCAGAATCATTTAATTCAAGTTCAAAGTTAATTCTCTTATTTCTAAATTGCGTAGATTCAAGTAGCTTTTGAAATGATTGTTGAGGTAGTCCAAGACTAACCTTATTTTACTGAATGTCGTTGTGCTTCAGAAAGAAAGCTCACTATTAACTTCAGTCACTAAATTAACTTTCGATTTTCCAGTTTTATTAATTCTTTTGCTAAATTAAGTCAGAGTGTAGCGAAATTTATTACTTCTGACAAACTTTCAGTTTTCACACTACACGTGTCAACCTTCAGTTGCCACGCTTCTAGTGCTAATTATATGTGTGATTACCTTTCTTTTTCAGTTACTATAGTAATTGTCCTTAGGACTGGCTACCGTAATTTCCCCCAAATCTCAAATATCTAATTACCGCTAGTTAATTGTTAACGTAACGGCCGCACATTTATTTTCTTCATTAACTTTACCCCTTTTCAAAATTAATTTCTACGAGTTTCATTTGCATTTTTCCTTTCATTTAGATGTAACCCTTTCCTCCCTCTTTACCGACAGATTAACTTCGGTGACGATTGCTTTTCCCAAATTTCCATTAGGTACACGCCGTTTAATTTTTCACTGTCATTATGGTCAATAAGTGAGGGGGAGGTTACACGTGGCTACCTGGTGACAGGACAATCTTCAAGTTTGAGGTTGTTCTGGACACGAATTTTGCATTGTACAAATCTCGTAACAAAGTACTGGTTACGAAATGGTCGATACGTCAGCGAGAATATTAGTGTGAGGAATCCTAATTAGATTTGAGATTTGGCATTTATACTGAAAATTATTAAAATGAGTGAAGGCCACAATTACCAAAATTTGGTAGGCTTGGATAAGGAACAATCGGTCGAACAGTGGGAAACGCGCACCGTGGCACCCATTGTTCAGGGGCAGGCGGCTAGCGTGAAAGACGCGACCGCCGAAACGCAACAAAGAGCAGAAATGGAATTCCAAACTTTAGAAAATGTTTCGGAATCGGAAGTGAAAATCAAATCTGAATCCCTTGATGACGAATACAAGGGGACAATTAAAGAGGAAGCCGCTACGGAAGTAGAACCGGTAGTTTCCGGGAATTTAGCTGATTTATTGAATGTTTTGATTAACGAAATCAAGGCTCAGTCTAGCAAGATAGAAACTCAATCGGCAGAAATTAAAGCTCAGGCTGCCCAGCAAGAAGCTCAGTCTGAAAAAATTGACAGGAAGCTAGACAATCAGAACAAAGCTATTAATGTTGTTAACAACAATGTTGGAGTCGTTAACGCAAAAGTTGATAAAATCAAAGAAGATGTTGTTGTGATTAATACCGAAATCGGTAATCTTAAACAGGAAATGATAGGCGTTCAGGCGGAAATTGCGAGCATAAATACGCGTTTTAATTCCGAAATTAGCAGAATCCAAAAAAGTGTAGGAGAAGCAGTTGCTCCGATTATCGAGAATAAGGTGACGGAACAAATTCAATTAGTGAAAAAAGAGGATCAAAAGAAGGTGGAAACTTTAAAGGCTTTAGTGTCCGAGGTTGATGCTAAAGTGACGAAGCAGGCTAATACCTGCGAAGAGGAAAAGAGGGAAGTGGAAACGCTTGCGGCAACCACTTGCCAAGTAATTACGAGAGTGTCGGAATTAGAAAAGAAACTTGACGAAAAACAGAGCTATGTGCCAATCTTTGCGCATAGTTCGGAGTTGTTGACGAAAGAGGAGCGGTTCGACCCCTTGAAAAAAGGCGGTATACATGCGACGGATTTCATTAACAATTGTGAAAGAGTTTTACCCAGATCATGGACTGATGAGAGAAAAATTAATGCGGTTATTGATGTGTTGGCTGGTGATGCCAAGCGTTGGGGCTTAAACCTTAACATTACGAACCTGACTTTTGACGAGTTTAAAAATTTGTTTCTGGCTGAATACTGGTCAGAGCAAAAACAGCAAAGTGTCTGGCGCGAATTTGTCGTATCGAGGCCTTTCGATGCGAATCCGCGCGGCTCGATGAAGGAGTTTTGTGAGGGCTGGATCCGCAAGTTGGAATATTTGCGTGATCGCCGCACGGAATCCGAAATAGTCTGGGAACTCTACAAAAAGCTTCCAGATGATACAAAACGCTACGTAGGAAGCAATTACAGGACAATAAATGATTTCCTGGAGAGAGTGGAGGACGAGGACAATTGGCGCAATAATCGCGACAGTGGCAGAGGCCGTGGTAACAACAACGGGTACCACAGCAACCACAACAACGATAACCACGGGAATAATGCATACCGTAACCATGGCAGCAATAACAATAATGGTTCGGACCGTAATAACAATCGGTACAATGCAAATAATAACAGGAATGACGGAAACCAGTATCATACTAACGTGATACGGGCTTCACAGAATAATAATAACGCCAGAGGGTGTGACCAGCCGCCTCAGCAGTATCCGGGGAGCGTATCTGCTGGGACGAGACAGGGAAACCATTAGCCGCGCCGGTGAGGGGCCGACCGGGCGTGGAGAAATTTTGGCGGCCCAATAACAGGAGAAAACCCAGGTGTCATCGTTATGAAAATACCGTATGGAATAATCAACGGCGGGAGAGTGTGCCAGTATTAGGAGAAAGGAGTGCGCCCACAAGTAGTAGTTCAGCTGTAGACACGGCAGTAGAAAATACATTCACTGTCAGTGAGAACAATTTAAGCAGTGTTCCGGAAATCGATTATAAAATGGCAGCTGTAACACCCACAGTGGAACTGGAGATTGAGTTTAAGAATGATTCGCAAGTGTTGAAAGAAGATCAGATGTCGGATAAAACGTCCGTCATCGAGCGAGGGGATGCAGAGAGGGATGAGGTCTGGTTAAGGCAGTTCGGTCGCTTATACGACGAACTAAGCGATTATAGGGGCCTGTACGGGAGAAGTGTTTATGGGGAGCGCGGGCAGGATTTGCCGCGTCTCGTCCCGCAGGAAGATAGTGATTGTGAAGTGATAGAAAGTTCTGGCCCTAACCGGCGGACTTTACTAGAAATAGTTGATGTTAACGGGGAGCACGAGCAAGATGCGTCGTGTTTCGTCCCGCAGGAGTTGAATGTTGAAGTAGTAACGGAAAGTTCTGGCTCTAACAGGCAGACTTTACCGAAAGTTGTAGTGGTAGAAGTAACCGACCCATCCGACGCGAACATCCAGTTTAAACATTGCGAGAGTATTAAGGAGAAAGATTACGAAAATTTTAGTGATAGCCGGAAACGATTGGTAGAAAAGCACGTAGATTACAGCGTGTATGAGGTTAGAGCTGACGTTATACGGTCAGACGGTAGCAGTGTGGGTTGCGCAGATCCAGAGGAAGTAATTTCAGATGCTACTGGGCACATTCTTCCAGGTAGATTGGCAGATGAGATCAATCTGACCAAAGAGGAATCAACGAAGGTGACAATTAGTGAAGGGATAGCAAAGCAGCACTCACTGGTTGACGAGTTACAGGAAAAGGTTTCGGTATTGGAGGCGAAGCTACAGATTAAGCCTCAGGACAAACGTGTTGAAATTAAAACTGTATGTGAACAGAGGCTGAAAAAGCCGCCAGATAAGCCGAATTTAGGATCAAAGCCGGATGGTTTTTTCTGGAATGACCTGGATGTAGACGAGGATTTACTGTGGGAAAATAATGAAACAGTCGAGGACAAGTGTAGACAGATAGTAGTGTCTGTTAATATGCACGACCTACAACTAAACGTGTTGATTGACACCGGTGCAGAATTGAGAGCTGTATCTGGGAAAATACTTGAGTTACTGAAAGACAGACCCGGCATCGTAGTTATGCCAGTAACAGGAGTGAAAATTATCGGTGCTACTGGGAAGGCCAGTAAACCGGTCACAAAACAGATTTTTGTCAACTTCGAGATATGTGGGGCACGATTTGAACAAGAGTTTGTCGTCGTGCCAGACTTAACTGCGGAAGTAATTATCGGGTTAGATTGGCTATTAAAGTACCGTGCAGTGATTAATTGCGAAAGCAAAACTTTGACATGTACGTCCCAAGATAAAACAATAGTAGTTAGTTTTGACGAGGCAGGGGACGGTGTGCATAGGCAATACCAGCCTATACACATTGGTAACTGGCCGGATGGTATTGATGTAGGTATGAATTTGAACTGCCGTAAGGTGAGGAATCTCGGCATTGACAAAAGTGTAGAAAGTTTAGTGGAAGAGATAATCAAATTCCCTCCACGGATTAACATTAGTATTGGTGTGAAAAAAGATCGTTTGCGAGAAGTAATGAAGTTAAAAGCCGATGCTCGCATACGTCGTCATGACGCTAAAGCGCGTTTTGCTAAGTTTGCAATCGGAGACTTAGTACTTGTAAAAGCTCATGAGAAATCGAGCGAGATAGACCATGAAATCTCTAAATTTAAGTTTGTTTATAATGGACCATATAAAGTCATTGGTATACCTCACACAAATGCTTATTGCTTAGAGTATCCAAGCTCTGGAAAGCTATTAGGTATACGAAACATTGTAGACCTGAAATTGTACCAACCAAGGATTGATTAGTACCACACATAGGGTAATTTGTACAATATGTAGATATAGAGTGTAAGATTTAAGGATGTGCCATGTGGCGATGCTTTTGACTGACCAAGGTCATTAAAGAAGTTGTAATTAATAAGTAATTAATTTTGATTAATCAATTTAATTTTAATCAATTTAATCATGATCTAATCAACTGAAAAATCCAAGCTGCTAGTTTAAGTTTTCAGCTGAGTTACAGTAGATTAAGCAATGTAAATATGATTTTGTAACTAGCTGTAAGATTTCATGAATATGTGTTTTACTAGTCATTGCCGATGTACTTAGACGGTGTTTTAAGTTTCAGACTAGTACATGCGTGTGATGATGGACAGTGTTGAGTTAACCACTGTGATAGAATTAATGGACTCCTTGAGATTACTCGGGAGTGAGTTTTTCCGAAAGAATTCAGTGAAGCGGACGTTCTGGAAATGCGAGTGAGATCAAGCGTGCCGCACAGGCGGGCGCAACAATACTGGCGAGGCGGAGCCGCTGTCGGCTCTTGTGCCGCTGTCGGCTCATGTGCCGCTGTCGGCATGCTTTGCACTTGCGAGTAGGGAAGGCGGAATTGTTTTTCTTCCCGGACGGATGATGTGAAGGAATTCTGCTGTCAATACTTATGTTTTTTTTTCGATCTACTGAATATTATTTTCTTGTTTAGCGTTTAATGGACTCCCATGACGAGAATATTAATTATGAAAGGGTTACGTAAAAATGTGTATTCTATGTAATTAATTATTAATTTGCGTATTTTGATCTACCTGTTTCAGTCACTATAGTAATTGTCCTTAGGACTGGCGACCGTAATTTCCCCCAAATCTCAAATATCTATTTACCGCTAGTTAATTGTTAACGTAACGGCCGCACATTTACTTTCTTCATTAACTTTACCCCTTTTCAAAATTAATTTCTACGAGTTTCATTTGCATTTTTCCTTTCATTTAGATGTAACCCTTTCCTCCCTCTTTACCGACAGATTAACTTCGGTGACGATTGCTTTTCCCAAATTTCCATTAGGTACACGCGGTTTAATTTTTCACTGTCATTAAGGTCGATAAGTGAGGGGGAGGTTACAAATCATTATAACATGTTAGCTGGATGAATCACTGTCGTCAGTGATTATGCCGATACTAATATTGCTGTCTGTAAAATCTTCACAACATCTCTCTGAGAAATACTCGTACTGGCAGCAGAAGGTGGAAAACTAAACCACTCATTAACACGAAGGTAGGTTTAAAACGTCAGTGGCTTACTAAACTTAGTGCCCTTCTCGTTTCCGATCTTTCAACTGTCTTGTCCAACTGGGTATGGGGTGACAACAAATTTGATTCGAACCATTTGGCATTTTTCACATATACTGACAATGGACGGTTGTGAATGAAAGGTGTTATTCTATATATCGCAGAGTAGGCACAATTATAAACAGAGTTGTTGATTAAGAGTACCCACTGAAAGAATATACGTCAGTAAACCACAGAACGGAAAACCGTTACCACTCAGTTGTTTATGAATTTACGACGATGATATTTCTACAGTTATTTGCCATCAAATAGTATAGTGTGACCAGTTTACCTTGTATTGCGTACCAACAGAAAATAAGTATAGTGTTTTGTCTCCCGTGCAGAATATTTTTCTAGATGTATTATACCAGTGTTCCATCTAGCATACATCGAGTATCTTCTGCGACCTAAGCAATTAGTGAGTTGGGGCCATTGATACCCGCTCATTAACGTTAAAATTCATTGTTGGTCGGACAGTTGTCATTGAGTTATAATTTTAACTCCGAAATCCGAAGTTAATTATTTTTCAGAACAAGGATTTGGTATGATGTAACCGGAGCTTGTCATTATCGCGGACTGTGTCAGTATTTCAGTTAAGTGTTTTCATTATTTTTTTGTAGATTTGATTGGTAATTGTGATAATTAGTCCACGCTTGGCTACAAAAATTTGATTACATTAGATGATTCACATGACTCGGTGAGTCCCGAAAGAGTAACTTTGTCTGCTTTTAAAGAGCTTACCTGTAAAAGACAAAGGGGGGGAAAAACTAGTTTTTTGGCTTGTTTGAACGGATACGATTTTGATTTTGATGTCTGTTAGCCCCTCATAAGAAGTTATGATAGTGTATTTTATAGGAGCTGGCGGTGTTCGGTGCACGTACCGTTATAATAGGCTAGGTTTTTTGCTGACTGGTTGGCTAGTTTAACGTCATGTGGGGAAAGTTAAATGGGTAGATAGGTTGGCATATACGGATTTGTTCATCACCGCACCCTTTGGGTGGTCCTTGGTGATACAATGGTTTATTTGATTGATTTTAGACTTTAAAGTTTTAACACTTTTTTCGTTTTTTAAAAATCTAGAGCTATTCAATATCCGGATAGCATAGGTAGGATTCGAGCAATTATCGTGCCACTAGTTTATGTAAGGAATGTATGAGTTGTAATCCACGTGTGTGTTTTGGGATTTTATGAAAATGTTCTTCCTCTCACCATTAAACATTTTTCCGTGTGGTAGAGGGGTGTAAGTTGTTGTTTGAAGGCTTCTATTCGGGCAATAATGGCCCATGAATATCACTTGGCTGTTATTCGATAGGCGGCTGGCTGCTGCCGACGTGGCTGCCGTTAGCTTTAACAGATGGCGCTGATCACAGGAACTCCCCCCCGCCCCGCCCCCCCCCCCCATTATTTATTTTATATTGACATATGGTTTGAGTTGTGCTTAGAGCCACTACTGGCCATAGGTATAGTACGGCAATGTAGACATTTTGGAGTTTTTTTAAAAATTGCAAATTCCTTTAGTGTTAATGTGTACGGAAGTACCATTCCGGTTGCTAGTCGTAATTACACCCTGTTAGAGGTTATGTGCTGAGTACATTATTAGTAAATTACATGTGAACGCATGGAGCACAAGACCATGCAGCGCCCCCTACCGAGGGCGCTTCGCTGCTAATTGACGTGTTTAACGTCAGTATAAGCTCTGCTTCAAGACTGCTTGTGTCGCAGTTATATGTTATTGGACACTTTCTTTGAGTTGTCAAGGTTGTACGCCTGGTTGGTTAGGAAGGAGTTGAAGTTTGTGGTATGTAACTCATATGACCCGATCTCATTTCCTGTAACGTTGAGACGTATTGAATGTGCTGTTCACTTGTGCTTTGTACTTTTTTGTAACAGATGTCTGAAGATGGGTGTAATACCGAAACGCGTAACATGTTCTAATAAAAGAGTCAATTGAACATCTCATGGATTTATTGCGATTGTACAGCGTCGGTTGCTAATTATTTATGATCTGTGTAAGAGGGTGGATAATTTTATATACTGTGTCAGTAATAATAGTTATCTAATGCCTTACGGGCAGTGAAGCTGTCTGTTCAGTTCCTTTTCCTGCAAGGCGTGAAATGGTATATAAGGTTTCTAGCTTTGTTGGAAGGACACTTTGATATTCAAAGGGTGAACGCCATGGGACAAAGGAAGCTGTAAATATTCAGTTTTGTTATTAGTCTATTGTTCAAAGACGACGAGGGTGATTCATACACGTAGGCTTGTGAATATAGTGATATTTTGTCTTTGATGAGGATTTAAACAAATATTCCTGTTTATGTCGCTACTATTTATAAAGATGCCTGCCACACCTTATGTGATACAATTGGTTGTTGCCTGAAATTCAGCTACTTAACATTTTTCTTCTTTTAGTCAGTATAATTAATGACGTTGCGTTCTTAGCAAATACCTATTTATTTCTACTGTAATACGGCACTCATTATATCTTTGTGATAATTCTATGTTGACGGTGGACATACTATTACACAAGGCACGCAGCACACTTTTTAGGGCTGCTGTAGTACGAAGTGAAGTTCTGACAGACAGTAAAACGGGTAGAAATTGCATCCTCTTTAAAGTCCAGGTCAACGATACGCTACCCCCTGGCGTGAAGCCTCTCATAAGTTCCAATTTCCCTTCCCGACTAATGGAAGAGGACGCACTGCATTAGATGAGAAAAAACATGCCTTTGCCCTACGAGCGAGACCAGGAGAATTTCCTCCCAGCATTTTATGCAGTGGTAATACTTAGTATCAAACTGCGTCTTAAAAGTACAGGAAATAGCAGTGTCCTTTCATCTACATCTACATGATTACTCTGCAATTTACAGTTACGTCTCTGGTAGAGGGTTCATCGAATGACCTTCAGACTATTTCCCTACCGTTCCACTCTCGAAAAGAGCTTGTGGAAAAGGAACTGTAAAGTATTTCCGCGCGAGCTCTGATTTATATTGTTTTATTTCTACGATCATTTCTCCTTATGTCGGTCGGCGTCAACGAAAAACAAGAGGCAATACAATCACAGGGTGACTTTTTCCAAACTCCGTAACTGTGTGCCGTTGCGGCACAGTAATTTTGAAATTGGCTTTAAGTTGCCTACCATCTCTGTATAGGACAAAAATCGTGACACCCTGCGATGTCGTCCTTGGGCTCTGCAACACTTCAAATACTAAATTGCTGACACATGCAAGAAAATGTGAGTTAATGATGTCACGTTGCCACCAAATTTCACCAAACGTCTGCCCCATGTCACCGAGGACCTGTTACACGATGTCAAGGTCGTCACTCACGTCTTACTAACATTTTAATCTTCTTGAGACCACTGTGATGGTGAGCAGAATCGCGGTTCCCAGCGTTGAAATTGCGCGGTTTTCTTGAGAGTGGCCGAGCAAAAGGTTTGAGAGACACGAAAACCCTCATGTGATGTCACAAAGGGGCTGAATGGAAACACCGCTTCCCTAGGGACGTTGATTGCCCAAAGGTTAAGCGGCATAAGGAGACATTTCATAGTGCAATGAGCAACAGTACGACATTCTTGACAACCTGTGGCACAGATGACCGCCTTCCCCCTCTCTGTCGCGCCACACCACCGGTCTTTCCAACCCTACTCTATAGAAATCGGGAGCCTGCGACGCCATTCAATGTAATCGCACACCTTTGCCGTGTAGCGTGACAGGAAATTTTCTTGAATACAGGCGAAGTAGCGAAGGGTGTTTATGCTTATTCAGTCCTCTTATCTCGGCCTCTCGTGTGGCGTGACGGTGGGCGAGAGGAGGCGGGTATGACTCTTCAGTCCAGCAACATCCTCAGTTCCCGCAGCTTTGATAAACAGTATAAAAACGTGTGTGTACAGAGAGAGCCAGTCACCAATTACTAGAAGTCGGAGTAACAGGCATCCCTTTCGACACCTCATAGACTTGCATGCGGCCAGTAGCGTGCCTACATAGTCCGACTCACCTCAGGGATGTCGAAAGGTATGCCTGCCACGTCGGGGCCTATTTATCAGTGTCAGGCTGTCTCTCATGTTCAAAATGATCAAGAAAGCTGAGCGGGTGGCACCGTGGTGTTGCCGAAATGGGGGGAACGTGAAGAGTGAAGAACCCTTTAACGTCTTATTCATGCTTGTGTCAACGACGCACCGTCGCACCACAGGAAGGGTCAGAAAGCGTAAACATACTTTACCGCTTCTTATAACGTTATAATTCGGTGTTGAATGGCCCCTCCTGGTTCCACTCTGCTCATTGTTATTATTATTACTTTCAGTCATCACCTTCTGACTGGTTTGATACTGTCCGAATTCCGCCTCTGTGCCAAATTTTTCATCTCAGAGTAGCACTAGATGTCCACCGTTATTTGCTGGATTTATCGAATCTTTGTCTCCTTCTACACTTTGTACCCTCTAGAACCATATAAATTATTCCCTGATTTCCTATCACATATCTTATCATACTGTATCTTCCTCTTGTCAATGTTTTCTGTATATTCCTTTCCTCGTCTAGTTTGAGGGGAACCTCCTAATTCCTCACCTTACCAGGCCGTCTAACTTTTAACATTTTTCTGTAGCATACATCTAAAATAGCTCTATTCTCATCTGTTCCTGTTCTCCCGCAGTCCGTGTTTCACTACCTTAATATGCCATGTTACACAAGTACGTCCTTAGAAATTTTTTCACCAGATTGAGGGCTATGTTTGACATTAGTGAACATGCAGTTTCTGCCACTGCTAGCCTGCTTTCTATGCTTCCTAGCTCCATCTATTATGGATTATTTTCTGCATAAGTAGCAGAATTCCTTCACTTCGTATACTTCGTTATCTCCAATTCTAATGTTAACTTTATTGCTGTCTTCATTTCTGTTGCTTATTATTATTTTCGTCTTTCTTCGGTTTAATCTCTGTCATTTTCTGCACTCTATAGATCATTCCATTTGACAGATTTTGTTACTGCACTTTCATTGAGGACAGAAATGTCGTGAGTGTATTTTACCATTATTACCCTTTCGCATTTTATGTTAATCCCACTCTTGAGCGTTTGTTGTAGTTTCGTCATTCCTTCTTCGATGCTTAGACTGTCCCTGTGTTGCAACAGTTTTCATCCACGTACTTCGTTCTTGGTCTTCCACTCTTATTGTTCGTTCTTTTTTCTGACACATATTGTTTATGGAGAAGAAGTAAAAACTTTGAGGTTCGCCGATGACATTGTAATTCTGTCAGAGGCAGCAAAGGACTTGGAAGAGCAGTTGAACGGAATGGACAGTGTCTTGAAAGGAGGATATAAGATGAACATCAACAAAAGCAAAACGAGGATAATGGAATGTAGTCAAATTGTAAGTAGGTTGTTTAGGTTTTTTTATTGGTAACGCCACCTCTGTATGAAAATCACTGGCTGTGCTGTGGGCAGTCTGTGTCTGCTTTGCATTGTTGTAATACTCGCCATTGTAGCGTTGGGCAGCGGCAGCTGGATGTGAACAGCGCGTAGCGTTGCGCAGTTGGAGGTGAGCCGCCAGCAGTGGTGGATGTGGGGAGAGAGATGGAGGAGTTTTGTAATTTGTCATGAACTGCTATATTTATATATGATGATATCAAGGTAAATATATTGTTTGTTCTCTATTAATATCTTTCATTTGCTAACTATCCCTATCAGTAGTTAGTGCCTTCCATAGTTTGAATCTTTTATTTAGCTGGCAGTAGTGGCGCTCGCTGTATTGCAGTAGCTTGAGCAGCGAAGATTTTTGTGAGGTAAGTGATTTGTGAAAGGTATAGTTTAATGTTAGTCAGGGCCATTCTTTTGTAGGGCATTTTGAAAGTCAGATTGCGTTGCGCTAACAAAATATTGTGTAACAGGTTAAGCACAGTCATGTATAGTTGTTGAAAGGGGACGTTTCATATGTCGACCCTTAGCCTAGGATACCTCACTGGAATCTTCTGATTTTTCTTGTAGTTTGTGTAATTAGTGTAGATTTTGTTTATTGCTAGCGCGTAATTGTATAGAGAATCTCCTTTGTAGTTGTAGCCTTTCATTGTTGTACAGTAAAACAGTTGTGGCATGCATGTAGATTTGCACCACGTATTTCGCAGCTGCGCTGGCAATTAAGTAGACATTATTTCCATTGCTATGTTATATTATTTTGCTCTTCAAATTGTGCTTTTCTGTGTTATCGTGTGAAATATTGTGACAATTATGGCGTGTGAAAAACGTAATACTAGGCTCCAAAGTAAACTGAGAAATGACAGTGAAGACGAAGGCAGTGTGTTAGCGCCGCAGAGTAATGAATTAACTAATGTTCAAAGTAGTAATTTGGTAATTGCGCATAGGGAAATGGAGCGGGCGGCAAACAATGGTGTAGACAGTGAAACAGGTAGTGAACAGGGAAGCGTCATCGATCGATTGGTCGGAAACAGCTCGCCTCAGGAATCGGGAATGACAGAACACAGTATTGCAAATACTACAGACTCAGGTTTTGGGTTCTCACCGTTTTCTCAAATGAGTCAAGACACATTTTCCGCTTGTCAAAATGTGAATGTTGCCGGTGCAAATTCACTGCCGAAAAGCACTGAGGAACATGTTTCAGACACCAGTGCATTGTCATTACAATTAATGCAACAAATGGGACAAAAGCTTGAAAAGTTAGACACAATGGAACAACACCAGAGACAAACACAGCAACAGTTAGACGCAATGGGACAAAATCTTCAAAAGTTAGACACCACACTTGAACAAACACGTGAAGATTTAACTACTGAGTTACATAACATTGAATCGAAATGTCAAAAAGTCTGTAATGACATAAAAACACAAATTTGTGAGCATTTTCAACCCATTTTTTCGCGGCATGAAAATGTATTACAGAATCACGAAGCAGCCATAAAAGAACTGCAAACCATTGTTCATGAAAATTACAACACCTTGCAAGCTAAAATTGACTCAGTTGCATCTACCGATTCGGTTACGCAACTTGCAAAAACTCAAGAAAACTTAAAGGACACAGTAGATACGATTTCAACACAAATGGACACTCTGAAACTTGGTTCAGAAAAACACGCTGAGGAAATGTGTTCACTATCGGAGAAAGTAGCCGAACTTTCGGATAAGGTCACTAACTTATCTACAAAGGTAGATGATGATCTGAATGACACAAGACCTGTAGCCTTCACTGACACAGAAGAGTATGAACAAATTAGAAAATTCAAACAGAATCAAAATCAAATCAATACACAGTACAAAAGAGAAATCCGAGAAGTACAAGATCAGCTGACACAGGTAATACAAGAATTACGTATTTCAGAGGATACTCGCGCCCCAATACGGGAAGAGGGACACAGAAATACGGAACAGCCACAAAATAATAACACAGGGCATTTCGGAAGTTATGAAAGAAATTGGCAAGGTGCACCGAATTTTGAAATGGAACCGCCGAAACGACGTAGCAATGACCGATATGCGACTCGCCGACATGATGACTTTGACTATAAGCTGTTCATTACTACACGTAAATTCAAAACATTTAAGAATTCTGGCAACGACATTCATCCACAAGCATGGCTCCATCAATTCTCTCATTGTTTTCCTCCCAACTGGTCATTAGAGCACAGATTAGAATTTATGTGTGGCTACTTGGAGAATAAACCAGCTGTAAGAATGCGATCGGTAATTCACGATTGCCACAGTGAAGGAGAGTTTTACCATGCCTTCCTCTCAGCATATTGGTCTCAAGCCACACAAGATCGAGTAAAACATAGCATCATAATGATGAAACGTTTCGAACAATCTGAATTTTCCAGTCTTGTGAAATATTTTGAAGACATGTTGCATAAGAATCAGTATCTTTCAAACCCATACAGCCCCTCAGAACTCATCCGCATTTGCTTAATCAAACTGCCTGAACATTTACGACATATTATTTTGGCAGGACGTTGCAAAGACGACATTGAAGCATTTCAGGGACTGTTACAAGAACTGGAAATTGACACTGACAATCGCGGAACGCAGGAGCACAACAATTACAGATCACATCCGTCGCAATTCCGCGATGAAAGAAATAATAACTGGACACGACAAAGCTATTCTCACAACACATATCGTGACCAAAACAAACACCACCCGTACGACAACCGTTGGCAGAGTAGTAATAATTACAGGGAAAGATCACCTCTCCGTGGTAGCGACTATCACAGAGACAATCAGAGAAACAGACAATATGGGAACCAAAATAATTATTACTACGGGAGACAGAATAACTTTAGACGCAACGGTCCAGCGCGCAGTTACGATTCAGGGAGAAATTCTCCACCACTTAACCGACAAGAAAGAAACTACAGGAACTACCGACATGACGACCGACGATGTGATCGTAGCGACAGACCTGAATTGCATCAGAACTGGCGGGACTTAAACAGGGCAGGGCCCTCTCGTCACGGTGAATTTGTAGAAGTTAGGCCTCCAAATCCCAATAACGACGCGCGCCAACAAAGAGACAATAGGCAATGACTCACATCGCTGGCAGCCACAAAACGTTCTTATGACACTAACGACGCAGCTGCCGTAGCTAGTAATTACGTAAAAATGGAAGATATTAGGGACATCTTACTCCAAGAACACGACGTAAAACATAACAACGTTGCATATCCTGTGATTTGCATTACAGTAAATGACGTAAAATTTACGGCAGTACTTGACTCTGGCAGTCCCATTTCAGTAATCAGTGAAACAGCCTTTAGCAAATGCAACAAATCGAACGATTGCCCCACACTTCCGTTACGTAAGATTAAATTACAAGGTGCAATCTTTGGAAAAAGTGTAGATGTACGCCAACAAACCAACCTAGAGTTCTTTTGTCAAAGCCACAGCTTCTCTATGAACTTTCTTATTGTTCCATTATTGTCGACGGAAATTATACTGGGAGTAGACTTTTTGAATGAATACAAAGCAATCTTAAACTTTCACGATGCTGAAATAACTTTAGAAAAAGAAGGTAAGTCAGTAGCTTTGAAATTTGAAGATTGGCTCTCAAACCATGACGAAGAAATTAATCGGCTTTACCTCCTGTTAGACAACAGTTCGGAATTTTCGACGGAACTTGACGCTAACAATCATTCTGCAAGTACTGACAGCGACGGCGCATTTGACACTAATAAGTTAATTCAGAATAAAATTCAAACAATTGAGAATTGTAATGACACTGATAGGCAGGACCTTTTTGAGATTTTACAAGCACTTTCCACAGTTTTTACTCACAAAACAGGAACAATCAAGGGATTTCAATACCAATTTCGTGTTCGTGAGAATACTAAATTTTGTGTTAGACCATATGTAATTCCAGCACATTATAGGGACCGTGTTAGAACAGAAATACAATCTATGCTCAACGAGGGCATTATTGAGCCTGCAGTAAGCTCATACAACAATCCATTACATGTTGTTGAGAAGAAAAATGGATCGATCAGGCTTGTCTTAGATTCGAGACAAATCAATACGATCATTATTCCTGAAACAGACAGGCCGCAAACGTTGGAAGAACTTCTTCAAAATTTTAATGGTGTAAAAGTGTTGTCTTCCATTGATCTCTGATCCAGCTTTTATCAGATCGAACTTCATCCAGAATGTAGAAAATACACAGCTTTTCTTTGTTTCGGCGTTTGTTATCAGTTTCGGAAACTTCCCTTTGGTTTGAACATTTCTTCAGCAGCATTTATTCGCGGGCTAAATTACATATTACCTGAGTTCTTAAAACGTCACATCACCTTATATGTGGACGATATTCTAATAGCAGAAGCTTCATGGGAACTACATAATCGCATCCTCAACAGTTTGTTACGTATTTTTGCAGAATCTGGAATTACAGTTAACTTGGAAAAGTCTGAATTCGGTAGGTCAAAGGTGAGGTTTTTGGGACATATTATTTCTTCTGAAGGCATTCAGCCGGATCCTGAAAAGTTAGAAGCAATCAGAGCCATTCCAGTTCCATCCACAACGAAACAAGTCCGCAGTTTTCTAGGTCCTGTAAATTTTTACCGTCGTTTTCTGAATATGCAAATTCTAGTTACACCAAAACTTTGTTCTCTCACTGGAAAAAATACTATTTGGAACTGGGACGAACAAGCACAGTTGGAATTCAGTTCTTTGAAAGAAGCGTTACTTAACGCGCCAATACTAGCTCATCCAGATCTGTCACAAGATTTCTGCCTTAGCACGGTTCTTCCAAAGTCGGTCTTGGTGCCCATTTATTTCAAGAAGCCATAGAAGATGACATTACTGTTCAGAAAACCATTGCTTTTGCTAGCCGAGTGCTAACAAAATCTGAAAAAAATTATTCTGTTACTGAATTAGAAGCTTTAGCTATCGTTTGGGCATTTAACAAATTCCGTTTCTTTCTTTCTGGTAAGCACGTAAAAGTATACAGTGATCATCGTGCATTACAATTTCTTATGTCTTCAAAATTAAATCATGACAGGTTAAAACGTTGGGCATTGTTTCTGCAAGAATTCCACTTTACAATAGTCTACATTCCCGGGAAGGAGAACATTGTTGCGGACGCGCTGTCAAGCGCACCGGCTGGGTTTGAGAAAAGTAACACACAAGGCAACCTCGAGAAAAATTTCAGTATTCTTTACATTCAGAAAGTCGCCTTTGAAAACTTCATCACCACATCTTTAAAGGACATTGCTCATGAACAAGATAAAGATCCGATTTGGAAAGACATCAAAAATAAATGGCATGAAAAGACATACACTCAGATTCGGCATTATTACCTGGTTAGAGACAACATACTCTTCAAACGCTGCACTGTTGATGACAAGCTATGGGTACTTTGCATTCCAGACGATTTTGTTAATAAGCTCATTTGGTACATTCATTTCAGCTACGCACATTTTGGTCCACGAAAATGTTATCATATTCTTCGAACGACTTGTTATTTTAACAATATGGAAAAGAGAATTCGAAGAGTCTTGTCTATTTGTAAACTTTGTCAAAAGGCGAAACCATCTACTGTCTCACATCGTGCTCCGTTATTTCCTATTATTCCTTCTAAATTAAAAGAATTTGCTGCTGTTGATCTCTTGGGACCGCTTGTCAGAACATCTAATGGATTTTCGTACGTTTTAGTCGCTGTTGAACTTACTTCAAAATTTGTTTCTTTCACTCCGTTACGTAAATCCACTGGACGATCTGTATCCAACGCCTTTGTTAAAAATTTCTTACGTGAAGTTGGACACGTTAGCAAAGTCATTTCAGATAACGGACCTCAATTCAGATCTGCTGTTTGGTCACGCATGCTTCGCAACCATAAAATCAAACCTGTTTTTATTTCATTGTACTCACCACATTGTAACCCGTCTGAACGGATTATGAAAGAAATCAATAAGCTTTGCAGACTTTATTGTCATAGAAAGCATCAGCATTGGGACAGATATTTACACTTATTTCAAAATGTGCTGAATGAAATGCCTCATGAATCCACTGCTTTACCACCTACTCTTGTACTAAAGAATGAAGAACCACCGAACAGAATCAGAGAGCTTGTACCTTTCCCAAATACACGTAAACTTCGACACAAAGACATAATTGATTTGGCTCTTAAAAATATAAAATCTGCAGCAGACAAAAGGAGAAAACTACACGGTAAAGCAAATGCAAAGAAATTGTATATTGGTCAGAAAGTTCTCATTAAAGCTCATTCATTGTCACATAAGAAGAAACACTTGAGTCACAAATTCTTTCTAGTTTACAATGGACCTTACAGAATCCGACGTATACCTCATGATAATTGCGTTGAAGTTGAAACTCTGCGTACTAGGAAGAGTAAAGGTTTACACCACATTTCACATGTAAAACCGTTTATTGAAAGATAATCTGCTTTTTAACTTTGTCTTTGCCATATAACTTTTCACTTTACATTACTAGTATGCTGTGTTAGACTTAAGAAACTGCTAACATACAACAATGTTTGAAGTTAAATATCCAGTCTACAACCTAGGGAACATTTTTAAACAGAAATTACGAATGCATTGTTATAGTGAACAGACGACACAGTGTTGTATTTGTACATTCTTGCTTGTTAGTTGCACGATTACGTAACGACTATCAGGCTTACATACTTAGAACATTTACCAGTACTGCTAATGAGATTTTAATGCCACATTTTGGTTACCTGAAAATACATTCTGTATTTAAAGTACTTTCTGTGAGATACCAGATGACACAGTGGTTAGTTTATGGGACAGCTACACGATTTATATCACGACGTTACTAATGTGTGACAATTTACATTGTTGCTTTTGCGGAGTATCTGTTTTATATCTGCACAGTTTTTCTGTATTATTCTGGAAAGTAAAACATGTTTTAATAGTAACTTTTGTGATATAGCTACAATGAGACAGCCTTTTCCGTAGCACAACAATACGTTACAGCACAGTAATTTCTTCATCACAACAATAAGCGTAATAACTAAGATATTTCACTTTTGTTTATCATGAGGTAAGTACATTGGCTTCTGCAGAACTTAGCTTTTGGAGGACGATAACTACGACACTTCCACAGAGATTATCTTACAACAAGATGCACATTTAGCGCTGCAGGACATGCATTTCAGTGATTAATGTTGTACTTAAAACATTTATTTTTAAAGATTTTTGAATTACAAAGAAAGTTTTCCGTGATACATTTCATTCCATTGCTGTAATCTGTAACACCTGAGGGTATAATTACATTAATCCTCAGGGGGGTACAGGCTTACTTTGTGTACCATGTGTGTGGCAACCACAAGGAACCCTAGCTAATATGGTATTTGCTTATACAACTTTACACATCGGTACCATATTTCTCTAACACACAAATTACACAGCTATCTGATCATTTAACTGAGAGATAAACATTTTTTTACTACATCAGTGACACATGTTTACGTAATTACACCGTTGGATAACTTCACACTTACAAAATTGTATGTTGTTTGTACTTTGTGAACTGTTCATATATTTTCGGAACCATTGTGATATTATGAGAGCTTTGAATGATGTATTTGGTATGGATTCATGCTTTTTAAAGTACATTTGAGGCAGATGACACGATGTGTATTATGCTGTTGAGGTATGTTTATGATCAATAAGCTGATGCTATATGAGGAATTTGGTTATGCTATGTATTTATTATGATGAAATATTGAAGTGCTGTCGCAAGATTGACGTGTCAACGAATATATATATATGTGTAATAAGGTAAGGAGTAATGAATAGTGATAAGGGACTCTGACTTATGGAAAAGGATGTTGGAAACCAAGAATCATACTTTAGAATTATGAAATGTGTGTACATGTGTGAATCATGTGTGAATGTATCACAATGCCACTGAAAATTTTTTTGGACACTGTTATATTCATAGGATTTTGTTTCTACAGATTTGCAACGCTAATTCTTGACCTGTGAAATATTTTTATGTGAGACTGTCACTGTAGCGGAAACTGCTGTCGTAAATTTTTCCGTAAGAAAGTTAAGTGACCACCTGCACGTAATGCGTCGCGGGCACCCACCTGGGCGACAGCAGCCCGGAAAAAAAAAAAAAAAAGCCATTAGCCTTTCAGTGGCACAGGTAGAAAAAAAAAAGGGAGGCCATTATCCTGGCTATTGACGTTCCTTTGTAGAAAGTATCGCAAATATTACACGCTCATTACCTGAAAACATATGGTTACTCGTACTTTGTGCTAATTACTGAAATGCTTATGAATTGATGGGAAATATTCGTACATCTGCACACCTGATTATGACAAGTGCCTTTCTACGAGAGTTGAGAGCTACTGAGTTACGAAATGCCACATGACTATTGAATGATGTTTTTATGCTTTGGTTTGCGTAATTGCTTATTTCATTTGACATCTGGTTTCCAGCTGTGTTGCAGCATTGCTTTTATAAAATAAAATGCATTTGCTAATGTGAAAACTTTCTGTCAACAGATCTATTAAATAATTATTTTATGACCCACATTCTTCGATAAAGGAGCTCTTGGAAAGGAAAGAACAATAAGAAGGAACTAGTAACAGTAACTGCATACATAATATTCTTTTCAAGTACATGGTAATATTTCTTTTACAATAAGTTGTTGTGGTGCACCACTTTAATTACATAGATATTAAGATGTGAATATACATTTCCCTCACCTGCATTGTTGTTTTTACTGTTATATTTTTTCTGCTTGAGCTATGTCATGTTTAGGTATAAGTTACTGCTCTTTGCCAGGCGTAGTGTTACTGAATTTGACTTTGTGTTACTCTGCTAAGCCAATTTTACTACTCATTTATTTTTCATGTTGCTGCACATTGGCTCATATTAGTTGTAATTTTGCATTTTATCTGTTAATTTAGATTTGCTGCTGTTTGCTTTGCAAATTGGCATTTTTTTGTCATTGCTGTTTGTGATAATTTGTTATGTGATGCTGCATTGCCTCGTTCCTTAGTTTAGCATCTGAGCTCAGTAGATTTAAGTTAGCTTAAGAGGGGGTAGCCTCTAAGAGAATGAGTTTCGATGAATTGGAAGAAATGCATAGAGAAGTTATACGAAAAAAAAGTACAGAAAACAGGCTTAGGTAGGATTTTCTTGGAAATAAATGTTGAGGTAAGACATGTGTGAACATATAAATACAGAAAGCATGCTTAGATAGAATTTTTTTTGGTGGAAACAAAGGATGAAATAAGAGGAAAGATATATGAAGTTTTGGGTTGGACTGCAGTACCACATGTTACACTGAAAACGAACCCTGTCCTTTCCTATTGGTGTTATCCCACTATGTGTTTGTGTACCCTTGTGTATTTGTTTTCTTCCTGTCTCTGTGTAATTTCATAGAATTTTTTTCTTCTTTTAATATTAAGCTACATTCACTATGATAAGGAATACTGTTATCCTCGAATATAATTGGCATTAATAATATGTTATTTACTTTGTAAAGATGTTAGATATTATTAATTCTGTTCTGTTTAATGCTCATGTGTGAAGTTGATGTTTCAAAAGTTATTGTGATCTTTTATGTATGTACTCATGTCATAATTCCACTGATGTATATGTTAGTTCGATTCTTTTGTAAAGCCTGTACTACAAATGTTATCTGTATTGTTATGTTTTTAATGATGTATTTTGTACCTTTGTTATTGTATTTTTATGTTACCAAATTGTAATTGTTGCCAGTTCTTCAAATTAAGTAACATTTCACTGCACACGTTTCTGTTGGTCATAGTACATGGACAATATGCGAGAAGTAGGGACTGATAGTGTTTGCACGTGTGTTAATGATTCAGCAAGGGACTGGATAACAGCATTGCTTGATCTGAGGACAATTCCAGAAACTTTGTGAGTGCACAAGTGGTGGTTTATGGACTTGCTATATTGTCCGCAAGACTCTTCGATGGTGATTGTGCACCTGCACATTTGCAACAGATGGCTGCTGGCTGTCTCTACCAGGACTACAGTGGGTCTGCATCTTTGATGGCCCACCAATTGCTACAAGGACTGCAGTGGGTCTGCACCTCTGGTGGCCCACCAGTACCGTAATTTCTACCAGGACTACAGTGGGTCTGCTCTGTGATGACCTAACTACCAATACTCTTCAAAATTTCGACTGACTCTGCTGTGGGTTTGCTCTGTTGTGGCCCATTACCTGTATGCATGTCAAGAGTCAGCACTGTCGTTCCGTTGGAAGGACAACACTACTTCTTCAAGACTGCATGGAAATCCACTACGTCTGTGTGCATTGTCTTTTACTGGTCAGACTTTGAGAAAAACACTGCAATTTTACTGTGAGGAATGATGAGGACTGTCTTTATGGACTGTGAGAAATTTTTAGCTTTTGACCAACATTGTATCAATAAGTGTGTGCAACTGATTTCTTTGTTATTGTAATTATGAAAAATTTTTTTCAAATCTGTATTGGCCACTGCCCAATCCAATTTGTAAAAATTTTTTGTGGGGAGCATGGGGGCTATGTAAGTAGGCTGTTTAGGTTTTTTTATTGGTAACGCCACCTCTGTATGAAAATCACTGGCTGTGCTGTGGGCAGTCTGTGTCTGCTTTGCATTGTTGTAATACTCGCCATTGTAGTGTTGGGCAGCGGCAGCTGGATGTGAACAGCGCATAGCGTTGCGCAGTTGGAGGTGAGCCGCCAGCAGTGGTGGATGTGGGGAGAGAGATGGCGGAGTTTTGTAATTTGTCATGAACTGCTATATTTATATATGATGATATCAAGGTAAATACATTGTTTGTTCTCTATTAATATCTTTCATTTGCTAACTGTCCCTATCAGTAGTTAGTGCCTTCCATAGTTTGAATCTTTTATTTAGCTGGCAGTAGTGGCGCTCGCTGTATTGCAGTAGCTTGAGCAGCGAAGATTTTTGTGAGGTAAGTGATTTGTGAAAGGTATAGTTTAATGTTAGTCAGGGCCTTTCTTTTGCAGGGAATTTTGAAAGTCAGATTGCGTTGCGCTAACAAAATATTGTGTAACAGTTTAAGCACAGTCATGTATAATTGTTGAAAGGGGACGTTTCAAAATTAACTCGGGTGATGCTGAGGGAATTAGATTAGGAAATGAGACACTTAAAGTAGTAAAGGAGTTTTGCTACTTAGGGAGTTTTAATCTGCCAGGAAGTTTTAAAATAACTGATGATGGTCGAAGTAAAGAGGATATAAAATGTAGACTGGCAATGGCAAGGAAAGCGTTTCTGAAGAAGAGAAATTTGTTAACATCGAGTATGGATTTAAGTGTCAGGAAGTCGTTTCTGAAAGTATTTGTATGGAGTGTAGCCATGTATGGAAGTGAAACATGGACGATACCTAGTTTGGACAACAAGAGAATTGAAGCTTTCGAAATGTGGTGCTACAGAAGAATGCTGAAGATAAGGTGGGTAGATCACGTAACTAATGAGGAGGTCTTGAATAGGATTGGGGAGAAGAGAAGTTTGTGGCACAACTTCACTAGAAGAAGGGATCGGTTGGTAGGACATGTTTTGAAGCATCAAGGGATCACAAATTTAGCATTGGAGGGCAGCGTGGAGGGTAAAAATCGTAGAGGGAGACCAAGAGATGAGTACACTAAGCAGATTCAGAAGGATGTAGGTTGCAGTATGTACTGGGAGATGAAGAAGCTTGCACAGGATAGAGTAGCATGGAGAGCTGCATCAAACCAGTCTCAGGACTGAAGACCACAACAACAACAACAACATATTGTTTATTACATGTCTTCTCTTTTAACTTAATCCTATTTTTCTCAGAATTTCGAACATCTTGCGCTATTTTATACTGTCAGATGCTTTTCCCAGGTCGAGAAGTTCTATCAACGTGTCTTCATTTTTCTCCATCTTTACTTCCATTATTAACTGCAGTGTATGATACCTTTGTCTTACCAAAAGCCCAACTGATCGTTGTCTAACACATCCTCGTTTTTTCCATCCTTCTGTGCACTGTTCTTGTCAGCAACTTCGATGACTATGCTATAATTCTATATAATTCTATAATATAACTTCAGCTGACTGTGCTATAATTCTCGTAGTTATCGGCTCCTGTTATCTTCGGAATAGTGTGGAAGACGTTTTTCCGAAAGTCGGGTGGTATATCGTCAATATCGTAAATTCTTCAGGCTAACGTGGAATAGTCGTTTTGTTGCCACTTCAAACAAAGATTTTAGAAATTTCGAAGGAATGTTATCCATCTTTTCTGCCTTCTTTGATTTTAAGTAATCGAAGGCTCTTTTAAATTCTGCTTCTAATACTGGATCCCCTATCTCCCCCCTGTCGACTAGTGTTCCTTCTTCAGTCACGTCATCAGACAAATCCTGCACCTCCCAGAGACCTTCAGTATACTCATTCTACCTATCCACTGTCTCCTTTGCGTTTAATAGTGAAATTCCTACTGCGCTAATAATGTTAACGCCATTGCTTTTAATTTCACGACAGGTTATTTTGACTTTTCAATATGCTGAGTCACTCCGTCCGACAATCAATTCTTGTACGATTTCTTCACATTTTTCATGCTACCATTTCTCCTTCACTTCTCTGAACATCTTATCTACTTCATTCCTATGTGACTTGTATTTCTGCATTCCTGAACTTCTCTCAACTTAGTTTTATTCCCTTCTTTCTGTTACTGATGGTTTCTTCGCAGTTCCCCTGTTTGTAGCTACGTTTTCCTTCCCGACCTCTGTGATGCCCGTTTTCGGGATGACCACTTCTCTTCAACTGAACTGGCTACTGGACTACTTCTTATAGCAGTATCTCTAACATCAAAGATCTTCAAGCTCGTCTCTTTATTCTTTAGTACACGCTCTGAGCACTATGGGACTTAACATCTATGGTCATCAGTCCCCTAGAAGTTAGAACTACTTAAACCTAACTAACCTATGGACATCACACAACACCCAGTCATAACGAGGCAGAGAAAATCCCTTTAGTACAACTATATTCCACTTCTTTCTGCATTGATTCTTCCTGATTAGTCTGCCATATTTTAGCCTACTAGAGCCGTGCTGGCCGTTCGCGCCTGAGCTCCGCGAGGTGGCGCTTCGGCTCTTGGCGAGCAGTCGTAGCGGAGAGAGAGAGAGAGAGAGAGAGAGAGAGAGAGAGAGAGAGAGATGAATGAGTTGGGCAGTCTTGCGGCCGGAGGCAGAACATGGCGGTGCGCGACCGGCGTTCAGCCCGTATTGCTTTCTGTGTCTTGCTGTGCTTACTAAATGTTGCGGCTTTTGGTTCTGTGGTCGCGCATGACACTCCGGCCTCCACTACTCTAAGTTGACTTCCCGCCTTCTTAGCGGCTTATTGCGTAATTTTGCTCGTGTACTTGAAATTCGTAAAAGGGTTTTGAGCGAAGCCTAGCTTTCAGGATATGTTGTGGATCGTCTTGCTCACCTTACGTATTGATTTAAATACTCCATTAGTTTAAACTGTTTTTCTAGATAAAGTATAAAAGTTTACCTTTTTCAAATCCTGTATTTGTTTTGGTCATTGCCTGTTTATAATCTTGTATGTTATGAACTATATTTTAGATCTCTTGATGCGCACCAGCTGCATGTGTAATATTTAAGGTAATTTCGACGGTGTGGGCTTTCTGCCAACGCCGCTGTCCTTCGAATTCTCTATTTAAGTTTACTGATTCGTTTTCAGTACCTCCAGACACATCTCTATCTAAAATTAATTAGATCATTTTGGCTATTTATTGTATTCTTTGTTTTTCCCCTTCAAAAGCTCTTGTAATCAGACGCTACTGGGGATTGGAGAGAAATCATCACGATCTATGCTTCTGATTATTTGAGTCGCACCCTCCTGTGACTGAATGTCGACATTTTTGGGTCAGGCCATTTTACTTACCTACCTTTGAAATCAACATTTATTCTTGAGGCGGAAATCATTGTAATTTCCTGTCTCTTGGGGCAGAGCTGACTATTGTGAACTTGGGCGAGGCGGGCGTCGGGAGCGAGCGAAAGTGAAGTGCAGCTTGTGTTGACTCGCTGCGGCATGGCTCCGGCGCCTGCTGCAGCCGCCAGTGGGGTTGTTTGATGCCAGCCTCCCTGCCTGTGTCTTCACCAGTATTCCGAAGAGCCGAAGAGATATGTAGCTTTACTTTCTTGCCTTGTTCCAGCATAAATTGGTGACACTTAAACCATTTTGGAGTGCGATTCTATTTCAGCTAATTTGAGGGCGGGGACTGCCTCCTCTTCTCTGAGCAATTTTGTAACTGCTATCAGAGCAAGCTTGGGCATTAAGAGAGAATGTGTCATTCTTACCTTTTCAAAAGGTTCTCATTTTACTTACATTGTAATAGTATCGATAATGTCACCAATTTTAAACTGTAAATTTCTTGTAATTGATGGTGCTTCTTTAATAATTATTTCAGTCTTAAGATAAATTGAATTATTCGCTTGGTTTCTTGTAATTGTCAGTAATGCCTCTTGAACCGTCAATTAGGGCGATACACAAACACGAAGTTAAGTACACATTTTTTTCCAAAAACGTTATCGTGGAAGTAGGGGCCAGGAGGTGCTGGTGAAGAAACACACATTGATAAGGTTATATATATAAGAAAACAGTTAAGAAAGTCTTTTAAAAAATAGTTCTATGTAAATGATATTGCAACGTTTGACGTTAACAATAAAAAGATTTTACTTGTTATATCAATAAGGGAACAATTCCAAAAAACTTTAAGTAGCTAGCTTGTACTAAGCATAATACACTCCTGGAAATGGAAAAAAGAACACATTGACACCGGTGTGTCAGACCCACCATACTTGCTCCGGACACTGCGAGAGGGCTGTACAAGCAATGATCACACGCACGGCACAGCGAACACACCAGGAACCGCGGTGTTGGCCGTCGAATGGCGCTAGCTGCGCAGCATTTGTGCACCGCCGCCGTCAGTGTCAGCCAGTTTGCCGTGGCATACGGAGCTCCATCGCAGTCTTTAACACTGGTAGCATGCCGCGACAGCGTGGACGTGAACCGTATGTGCAGTTGACGGACTTTGAGCGAGGGCGTATAGTGGGCATGCGGGAGGCCAGTTGGACGTACCGCCGAATTGCTCAACACGTGGGGCTTGAGGTCTCCACAGTACATCGATGTTGCCGCCAGTGGTCGGCGGAAGGTGCACGTGCCCGTCGACCTGGGACCGGACCGCAGCGACGCACGGATGCACGCCAAGACCATAGGATCCTGCGCAGTGCCGTAGGGGATCGCACCGCCACTTCCCAGCAAATTAGGGACACTGTTGCTCCTGGGGTATCGGCGAGGACCATTCGCAACCGTCTCCATGAAGCTGGGCTACGGTCCCGCACACCGTTAGGCCGTCTTCCGCTCACGCCCCAACATCGTGCAGCCCGCCTCCAGTGGTGTCGCGACAGGCGTGAATGGAGGGACGAATGGAGACGTGTCGTCTTCAGCGATGAGAGTCGCTTCTGCCTTGGTGCCAATGATGGTCGTATGCGTGTTTGGAGCCGTGCAGGTGAGCGCCACAATCAGGACTGCATACGACCGAGGCACACAGGGCCAACACCCGGCATCATGGTGTGGGGAGCGATCTCCTACACTGGCCGTACACCACTGGTGATCGTCGAGGGAACACTGAATAGTGCACGGTACATCCAAACCGTCATCGAACCCATCGTTCTATCATTCCTAGACCGGCAAGGGAACTTGCTGTTCAAACAGGACAATGCATGTCCGTATGTATCCCGTGCTACCCAACGTGCTCTAGAAGGTGTAAGTCAACTACCCTGGCCAACAAGATCTCCGGATCTGTCCCCCATTGAGCATGTTTGGGACTGGATGAAGCGTCGTCTCACGCGGTCTGCACGTCCAGCACGAACGCTGGTCCAACTGAGGCGCCAGGTGGAAATGGCATGGCAAGCCGTTCCACAGGACTACATCCAGCATCTCTACGATCGTCTCCACGGGAGAATAGCAGCCTGCATTGCTGCGAAAGGTGGATATACACTGTACTAGTGCCGACATTGTGCATGCTCTGTAGCCTGTGTCTATGTGCCTGTGGTTCTGTCAATGTGATCATGTGATGTATCTGACCCGAGGAATGTGTCAATAAAGTTTCCCCTTCCTGGGACAATGAATTCACGGTGTTCTTATTTCAATTTCCAGGAGTGTAGTTGTCTCTCGCCATTACATAACTTATATTTGTTACAAGATACGTGTGAATAAGCCAGCCCACAAACAATCACATTAAAGGCAGTTCAGCAAAAAAATAATTCCTTAGCTCGGTGAGGGAGTGACACGTGTAAAGGGGCCCAAATCTCTATGGGCGGAATAGTTACTGGTGGTCTACAGGGCCAGAGCAAATCAGCCCAAAAACTTCCATTACAAAACATCACCTCCCCGAGTTACTCAAAACCAGAAGATGTAGCAAGGGCGGTGCCTGCATAGACTCCAAACCATAGAGACCCTTGACACCGACCCTAAATCACCCAATGGAGGTGTGAATGAAAACGGCCCGACTAAGAAGCAGTTACCATATTACCGCGGACAGGCAAACGGAAACTGTGGTGGGACGACCCTAACAAAACCACTGGTGAAGAAACTCATACATTTCACTAGAACTTGAAAACCTTCTCTTATCCATATGTGTATAACTAACTCTGTTGCATAAAAAACAGTACTCAATTTCTCACACTCCACCCCCAGCACAGGTAACACGTTGCACTTACAAATGCTCGTCAGAGCCAACCGCTGCCAGTGGTTTCAATGGCCGATAAGAAGACATACAGTCCCACGTGCTGATCTCCTGCGCCACAGCTTCTAAGCTTCATAAGAGACGAATAACCGGATAAGGCAGACTTAGCCCCTGACAAAGATGGCAGTTTCAACATAGAGAGGCAAGGCAGAGGTTCCAAAAGGAACTGCGAGAGGCGAGGGCGCAAAGTTGGGAAAAAACATGTTAAGTCAGCTAATCTTGGACCCATGGGGGCTCCTCTATAAGTTGGTAAGGGAGAAAATCCACTCTCCAATGGAGTTATCGACAGTCAGGCACGGGGACAGGATGACGGAGTCTTGGCAGGAGACTGCGGAGATCCTCTTCCGGTTCCTGCTGCCTGACGACGGTGTGGATGGGGAGACTGAAGGGCAACGGCAATTGCGAAGTGATGATCAAAACACATACAATAACGAGACTGCTGTCTACCCCTTCTCCGAAGAGGAGGTGGCAGCCCACATAAGATCACTAAAAAGAGGGAAAGCACCTGGGCCAGACGGCATTGTGGCGGAGTTGGTGCAATTCCTGCCCCCTCCCAGCTGATTGCGCCACTTATCTCTACAATGAGTGCCTAAGTCATAGGAAGATTCAGAGGAAGTGGGAAACAACAAATGTAATTACAATAAAGAAAGGATCTGATGAGGACCCTGCAGAAATAAAGTAGTACAGGCCGATTTGCTTGTTAGATCTGTTTGGAAATGTACTGGAGAAATAGCTGGCTGACAGATTGGCAGCACACCGAGTGCTGTGCGGGATAAACAGCAGGCAGTTCGGCTTCAGGCCGGGGCGGTGGGCATCTGATGCAATCGCCCTGGCAGCAGAAGTCTGTGGCTCGACCCTGCACAAGTACGTGGTTGGCATCATGGTGGATATCAGTGGCGCCTTCGACAACCTGTAATGGCCTTCGCGCTTCTCCTGCTTGCGGAAGAAAGAGTGTCCAGGGGCCGCTATATGGTTGCCTGAGGAACTATTGTAAGGATCGGGAGGTCTGGCTATCATCCCCTAGCGAGAGAGTTGTAAAAGCAATCACTAAAGGATGCCCCCAAGGATCCGTTTAAGGACCCCTCTTTTTGAACGTCCACATGGAGCCGCTACTAGACAGCTTACAACAAAGTGAAGAAGTGCTAGAGGTGATAGCCTACGCAGATGACCTCCTCCGGTTGGTCGGTGGCCGCAGCCGGGAAGACATAGAACCAAAAATTGAGAGAGCCATAGAGAAACTCCAACAATGGTGCCACAATACTAAAATGACAATTTCACCCAGAAAATCCACATACCTGCTGTTAAAAGGACATCTAATTAGAAACCCCACTGTCAGAATCGACGGCTCACCAGTTCTCCAGCGACGCGAGACACGCTACCTAAGAATCATCATTGATGAAAGGTGGAACTTTGGGAAACACATTGATACCGTAAGCCAGAAAGTTCTGCAGATATTAAACAATCGCATCTATATAGGACACAAAAGATTCCCTCTCCCTCACACCTTATCAAACTTTACCATAATAGCGCCTTAACCTCAGTAGTGGGTTACGGATCAGGAGTCTGGGTGTACAGGCTCACGAGGGTTGTGCCCACCCTGACAGTCCCGAGAAGTATGATACTGAGATCTATGGAGCCTACAGAACATCTCCAGGGGTGGCCTTATTAGTCATAATAGGGCTTTGCTCACTGGACATCAAGATAAGGGAACAAGCGGCTTGTTACTGGGCCAAAAAGGGGAATTTTTAGAACACTGAAGACATTATGGGCGTGAGAGTAGAGGAAAAAAGGGAAATAAGGAGAAGAGGGGAGGAACTTTGGTAGGGGTCTTGGGAGGAAGAAGAAACTGGATGTAGAACTTTCCAATTCATACCAGATGTAAGGGAGTGCTTGGACATGAAATACTTTGAGCCAACACGAGGACTGATCCATTTTCTCACTGGCCATGGACCCTACCCGACATACTTATGTCGGTCTGGGAAGAGGGCTATGCCCGCGTGTGACTGTGGCATATCAGAGGGTACTCCCGACCACGTGGTTTACGAGTGCCCCCTGTTCAATGATGTTGCGACTACACTTCGAGACAGACTTCCAAACCATGACACATACCAATTGCTTAGACGTGAAGACTCTTTCCAACTGCTAAACACATTTGCTAACGAGGTATCATGAAAAGTTTTAACAGAATACCTGAGGGACATGAACTAAATAGCAATTGAGACAACCAACACCGATTGCGTCCAGAGCCGTATTCCCATACCGCCTGCGCGTGGACTGGCCGACTTTCCATCATAGTTGGCTGGCTCTAATGGCTCTGAGAACTATGGGACTTGACATTTATGGTTATCAGTACCGTAGAACTTAGAACTACTTAAACCTAACTAACCTAAGGACATCACACAACACCCAGTCATCACGAGGCAGAGAAAATCCCTGACCCCTGCGGGAATCGAACCCGGGAACCCGGGTGCGGCATCATAGTTGGAATCCGCCACGTGCAGGAACAGGGGGAGTGGGGGGGGGGGTCAATACTACCGATAAGGACATGTACCGGATATGACGTAGGATAAGTTAGTTTGTTGGACTTAGTTTAGGAAAATTAAGTTAGGGAACTGCTGCGATTAAACATCTTGGCCTGCCCAGTGCCGGGGGCATGCTCTTCGGGCTTAGCTCGATGAGCAAGGCTATTAAAGTATGTTTATATCTCACTGGCACACATGTGACGCTGCAGGCGATAGGAACTAGTTATAAGAAATAGATATATGTCGCAGGTATTTGATATTAAATGCCCATTGTTTGTAATTCCAACTTTAGCTGACTTGAAAATTGCAATTACCTGTGACTATTGCTTGACGCAAATCCTCCCTTGTAACTGGAAGGGATTTGAAGATAAAATGCATTTTATCAGCAAAAACCATCCCTCCCAAAATCACAGAAAGCAACTGGTTCTTAGATATATCGATCAAGAGCTCTTGTGAAGCAATTTTCACCCTCACCACATGATGCTGTAGGCTCTCGCACTCTCACTGTACCCTTCAATTGTAGTGACACTTTAAATACTCCCTAAGGCCCGCAGTAAGTCTCTCACTAATAATCTTCTGCCTAAGCTGAAGCAAGGACATCTGTTCAGCGAGAGCTCGGGAGACAAGATCTCTAAGTCCCGCTTTGGCTAAAGGGTAGAGTAAAGCTAAAAGGGTGCAGTGCGCTACCCCAAAGGAGTGGGTGTGTTGTTCAAAGTGAACCAGCAACCGAAGTACCTCCTCGATCTTACTCAAAGAATCAACAGTTAACTCCCCTATATCCTTCAAAAGAAGTCCAGTCGTGTCAGGTCATTTAGCAAAAGGTTCCAAACTACCTTCCATCTTCTGGTTTTGAACACTCGGCAAGGTCTCCGCCTGCGCCCGATCCGGCTCGACCTGCCCATGAAATTCCTCAAAACCAAACTCTAAACAAGCTAAGCTTAGCTGCAACGCAGCCACCTTCTGCTGCAACTCCGAAACGATCATACAATCATCGTCACTCGAAACCATTTGCTCTAAGTCAGAAACCCGGTTAGAAATATGCACCAAATGTGCACGTAATCTAGTAAGTTGTTTCCGGTTAGGCTGATCTACTGAAAACCAACTAAGATTTTTTCAAACTCACCCACCGCCTCAACGGCCGCGGCTACGCCGGCTGGCAGGCCAACAATGACTTCCTTAGTAACAACAACAGGCCGCTGCAAGGAATCTCGTAAAGATGCGGCCAGCTCTGGGACCGTGCCCTGATTGTCAATCCCACGAATTTTAATTTAGTACAAAAGCTGCTCGCGCCGGAGCAATCCTAAGCCCGGGCACTCACTCACCGACGTTACACCCTGAAATATACACTCTAAAAGTAAATGTGAACAAACAAACCAAATACAAAAATATTACGAATTACTAACTCAGCTTCCTCCAGCAGCTCAAGGGGATCAGGTGGCGAACGTACAGCCAAGCTCTGCTACCAGTAATGAACCGTCAATTAGCGCGATTCACAAACAACAACTGAAGTACACATGTTATTCCAGAAACGTGATCGTGGAAGTAGGGGCCTGGAGGTGCTGGTGAAAAAACACACATTGCTGAGGTTATCTTTTATTTTAAAAGGGCTTTCTCAGTAAAAAAATTTTAAGTCTGGCATTTCTTTTAAAAAATAATTTCAAAACAATTTCAAGTAGCTTGACAATTTTCATTATGAAAAGGAGGTTACTAGGTATGACATTAACAACTTGCAAATAATGAGATTTTAACTCGACATGTCTTTTAAAAAAAATAGCTCTGTGTAAAGGATATTGCAAGGTTTGACGTTAACAATAAGAAGATTTTACTTGTTATATCAATAAGGGAATGATTCCAAAAAAAAATTTAGGTAGCCAGCTTCTACTAAGCAAAAATAGGTCACTCTCGCCAGTTACATTACTTATATTTGTTACAAGATACCTGTTAATAATCCAGCCCACAAACCTAAACATTAAAGGCAGTTCCCAAAAAAAAAAAATTGCCTGAGCTCGGTGAGGGACTGACACGTGTAGAGGGACCCACTTGTGGTCTACAGGGCCAGAGCAAATCAGCCCGAAAACTTATATTACAAGCCGCCAACTCCCCGAGTTACTCAAAACCAGAAGATGTAGCAAGGGCGGCGCCTGCACAGATTCCGAACCACAGAGACCTGCGACACCGACCCTAAATCACCCAATGGAGTTGTGAATGAAAACGGCCCGGCCAAGATGCAATTACCACATTACCGCGGAGAGACAAACGAAAACGATGGTGGGACGACCCTAACAAAACCACTGGTGAAGAAACTCATACATTTCACTAGAACTTGAAAACCTTCTCTTATCCGTATATATACTCAACTTCTTACACTCCAACTAAGCGCCGGGAACACGTCGCACTGCCAAATGCTTGTCAGAGCCAACCGCTGCCAGGGGTTTCAACGGCCGATAAGAAGACATACGGTCCCACGCGCTGATCTCCTGCACCACGGCTTCTAAGCTTCATAAGCCACGTACATGCGGGTAAGGCAGACCTAGCCCCTGATAGCCAAGAGATCGGTCAAAGCACGTGGCGAGCTGTTGACGACCACCACCTCTCTCGTTCACCGCCCAGTCCGTACTCTTCGATCGTCACGCTCCACCTCCCGCCAGAGGGCGGTAGCGATCCAAACAACACGCGAAACCGAAAGCGCCACCGCAAACACTAGACGTGAAGCGAAAGCACTCCACCAGGTACGCTTTTAGAAGATCTGGACACAACTACGGCTCACGTCTATTGACGTTAAACAAGATGGGTTTGAACAATTATTCTGTATCTGTTTTGGGGACTTATTAATTGCTAACGATATTTTTTTTGGCGTTTTACTCGGCGTTTAGGTAGCCCATTGAGCACTTTAACTACTGTTAAACTATAACTTCCCTTAAATCTATTTGCTAGACCTATCCTCCTATTGTACTGGAAGTTCTACATGTCTAACGATATTGCCTTGTTACAAGTTTTATTCATTATGTCTACTGATTGTTTAAAGGTTGCTTCTTTACCTTAAAGCAAGCTTGCAGATATGTGTGAGTAAGTTGTCGTATCAGATTGTTGACATTCTAGTAACTGAAAATAAATACAATTATTGTTGTTGAAAGTATGGACAATATTTTATTGGGGCCCCGCCCTTTCACGGGTACACAGAATTCTTCTGATTTCGTATGCTGGGGCATTCCACTACTCTTCATCATTACTGAATTGTGATATGAGTATGTATCTGTTGCTGGGTACGCCTTACAATAGAATTTCTGTTTTCAGAATCTCTGCCTGACCACGATATTACGTAAGACGAATCGTACCATATCCCCCGGTCTTTTCCCAACGTACTTTCTCCTCTTTTCATTCTTGAACAGAGTATTCTCTGTTAATAGCTGAAATGTATGGCAGATTTCAATAACTCTTTTACCTCTTTCAAACCTATTGCCACGTCCATTTCCTTCGCTAACCTTTTCTTCTTCACCTCCCCCTACAATCGGATTCCCATCTCCCACGACTATTAGATTTCCTCTTACTTACTGAATTACCCATTCAGTATGCTCATACACTTTCTCTATCTTATTATCTTCTGCATTTGACGTTGGCATCTACATCTGAACTATGGTTTTCGGCGTTTTCTTTATCGCTGTTCACATTAACTCACACAATGTCCTGCCTCCCTATTTAAATTGAATCCTATTTCCGGTGTATCAGTTTCTGTTGCTCTTGATACTTTCCTACATTCATCAGACCAGAAATCTTTGTCTTCTTTTCATTTTACTTCACTGACTCCCACTATATCTAGATTGAGACTCTCAATTCCTGTTTCCAGATTTTATGGCTTCCCTATCACTTTTAAGATTTTGACATTACGTGCCCAGATACGTAGAACGTTATCCTTTACTCGATTACTCAGTCTTTTTCTCATAATCTCCTCCATATCGACAGCTCCCGGAGATCTAAACTAGTTCTAGTCCGGAATTCTTTGACAATGGAAAGACAGTTATGACACATTTTCAGTTACAGGTAATATGTCCTATGGATACTTATTCCGTGTCTTTATTGCAGTGGTTTGCACAGCCTTCCACATCCTCAGGCCACTTTCACCATTTCTGATTCTTAAACGCTTTAACGGCAGTTTCCCACTTGAAAGAGAAGAGAGCGTCCTGAACCTCTATCCTCTTCTCCGTCCTCTTTGACAAAGATATACTTCGAAAGTCTTCGAACACCATTGCTGATAATTTTATTCAAAATTTAAGCAACAGAGGCTTGAACCCGGGACCTAGAACGTTTTAATTACAAATGAAAGACGCCGCGTTTCTTGTTTTCCTTTTCATTTATAGACTTTAGGTGCATTTTTGTACTATGCATCGTGATGTAATAACAGTCAATAAATTTGTATATATTTTATTGAAATATTAATCACAAAATCCGATGCTTTGCCTTAGAAAAGAAAAGAAATGTATTCCTATTATCACATTATTATCGGATACATAGGGAAGAAAGAAAGAAACGCCGCGACCAACAATAGAACACAGAGCACCAGTTGCTAGTGTAATGCCCTGTCCGCGTTTTTTAAAGTAATGCACCGATGGGGGATGGGGGCTCATGGGGCAGAGTTGGCAGGATTGTAATCCAAAGGCTTGGCCTCAGCGCGACCCTCAGCGCCAGTGAGCTAGTGTCGCATACTAAAGACGGAGACATGGGAATCAACTAAAATATAAGGCTTTTTATTTGTTTTCATTTTATTTTGTTTATTCTTTATTCTTTTCTTATTTTTTACTATTATTATGAATTTATGGGGATAATACATCATCTCGTAAATAGAAACTAGCAGATAGAGTGAAACAAAAGAAGAAAGAACCGAACATGACCAAGGTCACAATACATGAGGTACTCAATGAGACCACATGAATGAGGCTGCATCTGCCAAAGTTGTGACTGGTGAACAAGGAAAAAAGGTGAAGGGGGAGAATCCTGTGAATAAGAGCCAGTAGGGGAGTTAGCACCGGACGATGGAAGAGTGTTGAAGCTAAACGAAAGCAATTAGAAAACACAGCCATGTATATACTGGGCACTTTGCCATCTTTGGTGGTCGGTGGTACAATCGATCGTAGGTGGCTGAAACTCAGACACCGCCAGAGGGGTTAGACCTAGGTGCTCATCTGCTAAGTGGAGGTGTACGTAAGAAAGACTCTTCAAGGTAGTTGACAAATAAAGATCGATAATATGAGTGTGTTCGAGCACTAAATGGTCTGATTGTAAGTACTTCCAGAAGTCGAGGTGGGGTTTTGCACCCTCATGGAGGAAAAAGTAGCTGACCGATCATCGCTTTACCTACGTAACGACAAGATGTTTGTCTCTGGGAAAATATGTGTCCTTGAGGTACAGAAAGATTCATGTCTGAGCAGCATGTGGTGGCACCCAGATTCAGAGGCCTTCATTTGCTGGATGAATCGCCAGGCATCATGCACAGGCACGGGTCAGACGATGGTTTTGTGGTACGCCTCACTCTGGGCCACCAGATGCCACATCACTGTAAGTGAGGAGAATGAATATAAGGGTAACAAATAGGCGACAAACAGGAGGAGGACCAACTGAGTTTCCTCCATCACGGCAACACCACGTGGGGGCGGTGTGGGCACGGTCAGTCACACGTGGTGTGGACATAGTGGCACCATTACCGTATCCATCGGCGATATGGAGAGGCTACAAACAATGTGACCTTCAAAAAGCGAACCTATAACAGAAAACATAAGGGGTAGAGCCGCAGTCTTGGTAACAAAAGTCTACAAGAACTGCAAAAGAAACAAAAATTTGCTCCGTAGTATTTAATATTATACAGCAGTACCATACGCATCGGGCACATCGCAACATTTTTTCGATACTGGAGCCGTCATTGTACCTCGTTTTGGCCAGCCGAGGACGCTTCTCACCTTGTTGCACACTACTTGAGCAGTCACGTACCCCCCGAAACTCTCACTCACTATTTCAGTTTTCCACAAGAGGTGGGGTTTGGTGTGAATCCGCACTTTAAGAGAGGATCTTTGGTCGTTGCACGTCGTATTAAAATGGAGATCCTGGACCGAGTCGCTCTCTGGGAAAAAATTTCCCCTGACGCCATTGTTACATTTTAATGCCCAAATGCAACTAATATCACATGTCACGGGAAAGCTGTGATTAGTATTCGTACGCCCGCTGAGTCACATAACGTGCCTGTTTTTGCGGGCTCGTCAGAAACAACAGACACCATATAAATATACCGGGTGAAGAAAAAGTCAGTATAAATTTGAGAACTTAATAAACCACGGAATAATATAGATAGAGAGGTAATAATTGACACACGTGCTTGGAATGACATGGGGTTTTATTAGAACAAAAAAAAAAGTTCACAAAATGTCCGACAGATGCGCGTCGTTTGGTGATGATCGTGTGATCAGCCGCCACTTTCGTCACGCTTCGCCTCCCAGGTCCCCAGACCTCAGTCCGTGCAACTATTGGCTTTGAGGTTACCTGAAGTCGCAAGTGTATTGTGATCGACCGACATCTCTAGGGATTCTGAAAGAAAACATCCGACGCTAATGCCTCACCATAACTCCGGACATGCTTTACAGTACTTTTCACAACATTATTTCTCGACTACAGCTACTGTTGAGGAATGATGGTGGATATATTGAGCATTTCCTGTAATGAACATCATCTTTGCTTTGTCTTACTTTGTTAGGCTAATTATTGCTATTCTGTTCAGATGAAGCGCCATCTGTCAGACATTTTTTTAACTTTTGTATTTTTTTGGTTGTAATAAAACCCCATGTCATTCCAAGCATGTGTGTCAATTTGTACCTCTCTATCTACATTATTCCGTGATTTTTTCAGTTTTCAAAGTTATACTGACTTTTTAATCACCCGGTGTACTACCTCAGGATACAAGCTACTAATTTGCTTCTGGCTACTAATTATCGACTAGAGTTGCGTACCAATCACTTCCCAAAGTAGCGCAGGCAGGAGCCTACCGATGCGCTACTTCGTTCCGTACTATAGTTGCCATCCGATCAGCCACCAGAGTAGCGCAGGTAATAGCCTACCGTACCGCCATCCCCGTAGATAGCGACCACTCTCCTAATATCTCTGTTAGTCCATATGGCCAAGGGACATCGGCTGGTTAACTAATTGTCAATGTCTATAAAATTCACCAACAGGCATGTATTCTAAGATATTATTTTATTTAATCGGAAGGCTACCATTTTCGGCATTTTCTTGTGCCATCTTCAGGTCCCATATGCTTATAATTACATAAACTAACTTGTCGTATAGCTCCATAAATCAATAGACATCGTGAATTCATTCGAAGACGTCACTGGTAGCCTTCATAATAAAATAAAATTACTATCTTAAATACACGACTTTTGGTGAATTTTATTGATATTAACAATTTCTCTACTAATAGTCCAGTGATACATATGACGTTGGTAGCCATCAGATAACCGAGATAGACGGTATACAACATAAAGAAGACGTGGACGAGTATCTAGTAGTTAACCGCCCGGAAGAGGACCGCAACAAGTTATTCCGAAGGCCTGTAGTTTAGTTGCTTTATTGTTTTGTATCGATGAAGCCTAATACGCAGAATTATCTTGTTCAAAATGACACGGGCAGTGGTAGCTTACGAACAAGTACAAAACAGCCAACCAAATAAATTACCGTCCCTCTTTGCGACTCATCGTCCGCAGTGCTCCTGGAACCCTGAAGAACACTGCGTTTCGATTTACATTTTCTTTTGCACGTAGATTATGGGACGTTTAGTTTTACGTTCACAATCCTTCTCCGAGTCCACTCCGGCTCGTTGAGGCTGAAGCTGCTGGCTGGAAACAATAGCAGCAAGTATTCGTGAGGCGCCTCTCGGACGAATGCGGCGATGTGGAGCTAAAATTCCCCAGGACCGTCTCCTAGCGAGCTCTCCGCGTATTTCGCGTTTCACTGGCTGCACTTGTGCTGAACCCAGGAGTACCGTTCCAGCTTCTCGCTACCTGGTCGAAATGCGATGTTGTTCCAGAGCGAAGACGCATCGTACGTTTATGTGATGTTTCGCCCGGCGTACCACTTCCCTGTACACTGCCTCTGCAGTGTTTTGTCTTCTTCTGTCTCTTTTTCAGTAACAATGCACCCTGATTTTCTTCACAGATAGCTGACGTCCAACCTCATTGAACACTGAAATTCGTCTTCCGTTCTATGTCTGTACTGCACAAGCAGCATAACTGTGTGTAGCAATGGAGCTAGGGATAACATTATAAGTAATTTCCTCGTTACACTGTTCCATTCACCAATGATGCGACGATCGGCTCCGTATCAGTGAGAATGAACATGGCTTTACCAACATGATCACTTTACATGTTTTCAGAATACACGGTGCCGCAGTGGTCTCCAAGGTCTCCAGGTCTGGGAGTAAGTATCCCAACAGAGTAAAATAAAATTTTCGTACGGTTTGAAACCAAAGGGTTTAGACTGTGAATCAATCTCGAAACCAATTATTTCAAAGAACTCTTTATATTGTTATCATCTTAAAATTGTAAGACTTTATTATAGATGACATTAATTACCAATAAATATTATTTTTAAATAGTAACCTTAATGCTTGACACGTTGAGGTGGAAGTTACAGCCTGAAGCGAATACATCTCAAGACCTTTTTCATACAATACACCCACTACAATAGTGATTCCAATATTGTGCCGTTTTTGTATGACAGTAAGAGGGAGGCAAACACTTAAAAAAACACTAAATCCGCAGCGAAAATGTCTTCTCCTAGTTGTGGGTAATTCCTGCAATGGACTACATATTGCTCCTTCTCTCAGTTTGAAACAGATGAAAGAACTACTCGAGAGGACAGCACAATTTTAACTAGATAATGGCTATTAAAGTGATGAACAGAATATTATTATATTTATTGTTGACAGTGGTCAGACATGAAGCATTGACTGGCTAAGGTCTTCCAATTTCTGCCATTTTGGAAGTAAGGACTGCAGTAATCGAGTGATGACTGTTTTGCAAACACTGAGTACAGCCCACAATAAATTTTTACCTTGGTTGTTTCTAAAAGGGGGTACAGGTATCTGAGACATTCGTCGTAGGTTTCTTTTCTGAGAAAGAGTTATGGAGAGCACTCACGATGCACAGGGAATTGCTTTATCATTCATCCAAGCTCACAAACTATCCAATCAGAGCACATGGAAAAGAAACGCTATATTCAAGATTTAAATATATGACAACATATTTTAGATCATGATTGGAATGAAAAGAAAAACGATGGAAATTGAACTTGGAGCATGACTTATGACGCAGACTGACTATTACAAATAAGCAGTATCAATCGTCTCACTGATTCATTTCTCCTTTTTTTAATCAACCACATATAACACCAACACGTGACAACAGTTCGGTACCTAATACGGTCAGGATATCCGTTAGCATTAAAAACGGCTTCCAGTGGTATCAGAATGTATAAGTACACTGAGGTGACAAAAGTCATGGGATAGTGATACCTACATATACAGATAGCGGTAGTAGCGTGTACACAAAGTGTAAAACGGCATTGCATTGGTGGAGATGTCATCTGCATTCATGTTATTCATGTGACAAAGTTTCCGTCTTAATTATAGCATGACGATGTACATTAACAGATTTTGACCGCGAAATGGTAGTTGGAGTGGGCGGAGGATGCCAGATTTCAAGCATTACATCTTACCAGGGACAACGCAGCGGCCAACGGCCTTCGCGTAAGTACCGAAAGCGGTGGCCTTGGCGTAGAGTTGTCAGTGCTAATATACAAGCAACACAGCGTGAAATAAACGCAGAAATCAATGTGGAACGTACGATTAACGTATCCGTTAGGACAGTGTGGCGCAATTTTACGTTAGTGGGCTATAGCGACAGACGACCAACACGAGTACATTTCCTAACAGCAGGACTTCAGCTGAAGCGCCTTTTCTGGACATGTGATGTGACCATGTCGGTGGAACGTAAACGACAGAGAATGCGTGGCCAGGTCAGTTGCGTCCCCATTGGGTAAAAGCTGATGGTAGGGTTCGAGTGTGATGCAGACCCCACCAAATCGTGGACCCAGGTTGTTAAAGAGGCACTGTGCCAGTGGGAGGTGACTCCATGATAGTGTGGAAAGTGTTTATAAGGAATGGACTGGGTCCTCGGTCGAACTGAACCGATCATTAATAGGAAATGGTTAGGTTCATTAGTCTGGAGACCATATGCGGGCATTCATGGACTTCAGGTATCCAAACATTGATATAATTATTATGGATGACCGTGCGTGATGTCATGATGTCAGCGGGCCGCAATTGTTCGCTATTGGGGTGAAGTACATTGTGGACAAATCGAGCGAATTATTAGGCCACCGATATCTCCCGACATGTATTCAATCAAATATTTTTTAGGACGTAGTTTAGAGGTCAGTTCGTGCACAAAATCCAACAATGGCAACACTTCCATAGCAATGGACCGCTGTAGAGGCAGAATGGTTCAGTAGTTGTACTGGGGACTTCCAGTGACTTGTTGAGCCCATGCCACATCAAGCTGCTGCTCTACCCCTGGCAATAGGAGATCCGGCATGATATTAAAAGGTATCCCCATGACTTTTGTCACATCAGTGTATTAATTATGTGACTATTGTAGTGCCGTACACAATATTATTATTATTATTATTGACAGTGGTCAGACACAAAGCACTGGCTGCCTGAAGTCTTCCAACATCCGCCAATTTAGAAGTAAGAAGTCCAGCAATCGAAAGATTTACAAGTATTAGTACAGTCCACAATTTTTATCTTGGTTTATGCCCCCAGCTCGTGGTCTCGCTGTCGCGTTCTCGCTTCCGCAACACGGGGCCCAGGGTTCGATTACTGGAGAGGTCAGCGATTTGCACCTGCCTCGAGATGACTGGATGTTCATGTTGTCCTCATCATTTCATCATCATTCATGAAAGTGGCGAGTTTGAACTGAACAAAGGTTGGGAATTTGTAAGGGCGCTGATAACCGTGCAGTTGAGCGCCCCACAAACCACACATCATCACCATTATCTTGATTTCTCTCTAATGGGGGAATGGATGGCTGAAGCATGTCTCGTAGATATTTTTTCTCGGAAGGGCTTTAGAGAGCACTCAGGATGATCTGTGAATTGTTTTGTCATTCAACCAGCACACAAACTACTCAAACATAGTACACAGAAAAGAACCGGTGCAATCAAGATTTAAATGTGTGTCAGTGCATTATGTGAGGAATGAAAACGAAGAAAATGGAACTGAATGGACATGGAGCAATGTGTATTGGCTGAGATTACACCACCTATAAAAAAATTATGTTACAAATCAGCAATACCAATCGTCTCAATGACTCATTAGTCCTTTATTTAGTAAAACATATATAAAATCAAAAAGGCTATAAAACTACCGTGCCTAATCCGGTGCACTAAAGCCATTGCCATTCTGTACAACTTCTAGTGGTATCAGAACGTATACATACAGGTATTGTACGGTTTTCAAGAGAATCTTATACCACTGTTTCTGCACAGCAGTGGCAAGATCTGACGACGATGCCTGAGGTCCTTAGCGACCACTCACCCTTTTCTGCATACTAGACCACAAGGCCTAAGTAATACTGAGATCGGATGACTATGGTGGCCAGGGTAGGTGTGGGCTTACAGGAACAGTGCTGGTCGAGATGCGATGTATAGCCTTGGATCACATCATCACCGTTGGGGAACAAATAAACATTGTACCATGGTATGAAGTTCGCTTAAACTCAGCTTCAGAATATCTTTAAAGTTGGATGCTTTGATGTAACCCTGTATAACGGGCATGACTTGGGGAATGTAATAGTTAATTGATTAGCAATAATCTTTCTCTTGGCTAAATAATATTGTTTCGCCTCTTCAGGACTCCTGGTAGGCACTGTGATTTTGTAGTGTGACAAACTCACGTAACGTGTTGGTGACTGTGATGATAAAAATGGTGGGTGCAGCAAGTGTTCAGGGTTTGATAGCAATCCCCCATACTGACTCAGCAAACAGAAATGTGATTACGAGTCATTATTATGTTTCCTGTATTGTTGACGTAAACTTCACATTCCGGGTTTCCCGCACTTGCAAGGATCGCCCGAGTCCTGAGGTACTCAGAGATTCATTCTCAGCCGGCCGGAGTGGCCTAGCGGTTAAAGGCGCTACAGTCTGGAACCGCACGACCGCTACGGTCGCTGGTTCGAATCCTGCCTCGGGCATGGATGTGTGTGATGTCGTTAGTTAGTTAGGTTTAAGTAGTTCTAAGTTCTAGGGGACTTATGACCACAGCAGTTGAGTCCCATAGTGCTCAGAGCCATTTTGAGATTCATTCTCTGCAAACAGGGAAAAGATAAACGGATCTTGAATCTTTGGGGCTTATATTTTGCGGTAATAATGGTTTGTGGTAAAAATTAATTTCTGCTCTACAAGTCACTTGTAATAATTCAAGACACTGTGCAACTAAAGACACCACAGCACTAGGTTAGTAGCGGTGCGCCGGCTCCTGTGGCGAGATAGGTCCCTCGGTAGGACACATTTTCTTACGTGTGGCAATATGCAGACGTATAACTGCACTGGTTTGTATATTCTACTTTTATATAGCACCGATTAGGACACCTCAAACAAAATCCAACATGTACTATGAAATCCCTCATGGGCTGTTCCCACACATCTTGCGAGTCTCTGTTTCAGCTAACGGTATGCTGTACAACACCACTGCAATTCAGCTACCGTCAACTTTAAGCAAAATAATCGATGGCTCGTGAAGCAAATTCCACGCAACTTTCTGCCTGGTTTACACCAGAGCGAGTGAGCAGACAGCTGGCCACCATTTCCTTGTACGAGACTTTATAACGCAAGAAGCAGAAGACAAAACGTGCATAGTGCATGAAAGATACACTGTGGGACTTTTCTGACTAACGAAAATAATCGGCAAACACTATATAGTTAAACACTAACATTTACACTCTTGTTATTACCACCTGGACTTTGTTCTATTACTGACGGCTTCGAATTTCAGTAGCTGCTATGTCTCAGATAGTTAGTTATGTAGCACTTCAACGATTTTAAGTGTAAGGAAGATAATGCGATGTGATTTACCAGAATGCCTGAAACAGCCTGAGAAGCTTGTATGGATGTTGCGGGATAGGTTGTGCTGGGACGTAGTTGTTAAAACAATTTGAAACTTTGCGCCATTTCAGTGTTACATTTGCATTGAAGTTGTAAGTAGGCTGTTTAGGTTTTTTATTGGTAACGCCACCTCTGAGTGAAAATCACTGGCTGTGCTGTGTGCAGTCTGTGTCTAGTTTGCATTGTTGTCTGCCATTGTAGTGTTGGGCAGCGGCAGCTGGATGTGAACAGCGCGTAGCGTTGCGCAGTTGGAGGTGAGCCGCCAGCAGTGGTGGATGTGGGGAGAGAGATGGCGGAGTTTTGTAATTTGTCATGAACTGCTATATACATATTATGACTATTACGGTAAATACATTGTTTATTCTCTATTAAAATCTTTCATTTGCTAACTATGCCTATCAGTAGTTAGTGCCTTCCGTAGTTTGAATCTTTTATTTAGCTGGCAGTAGTGGCGCTTGCTGTATTGCAGTAGCTTGAGTAGCGAAGATTTTGTGAGGTAAGTGATTTGTGAAAGGTATAGTTTAATGTTAGTCAGGGCCATTCTTTTGTAGGGATTATTGGAAGTCAGATTGCATTGCGCTAACAAAATATTGTGTGTCAGTTTAAGCACAGTCTTGTACAATTTTTCAATGGGGACGTTTCATAAAGTAGCCAATTAGGCCGTTGGCAGCGCAAATTCAAGCGACCAAGCTGATACAAACAGGGACAGTTTTTAACATTTCTACTTAATTATTATCTTCTCGTCGGTGAGGTAATCTTCAAAACAACGAAGAAGTGCATGTCATCTGATGTTATCTAGAATCATAAGTAGAAGGTTAAAACGAAATTTTTCTCCACATACATGAAATATTCGTAGAATGCCTGTATCTTCATGAAGTGTGTGGTTTACAGTGAAAGTGATCAGTTCCAGTTTGTAAACATTTATTCTTCCGTTCGTAACAGCTGCTCAAATCCATCATGACACACTGCAAAGAGGCCGAGTTGTACAGTATGTCTCCGTAAAACAACTGACTGGTTCACAAATCAAGAAACATACATTTTCACAACTTTAAATCTAACACAGGTTACACTTCGAGATATAAGCTCAAACTGCCCGCCCCAGCAGCCTTGCTGATTCTCTATTTATATATTCTAAATAATGGATGGTCACTTGGACCATTATTACTTAATAATGACAACATATTTTTAATCGTATTTCCAATTAAGACTCCAACGCTAAGATGTTCTGATTACGCAGAATAATACGTCTAAATTTACAGAATTGAATAATATGTGAAATTTATAATGTAAAAATGTTTTTAAATGTAAAAAATCCATCTAAATATGAGTACAAGAATGAACTTCACAAAATTAATTAATACACGCTAATTACACAATGAGGGTAAAACGAAACAGGTTTTAATTGACAGAATTTGTAACAGATGCCTAGCATTTTATAATTAGACATATATCCGGTTACAACAATGCAAGTTTAATTAATACAGTCATTAAGACCGAATGTTCCTTACAGCTTTCATCCTAAATTTACGTTTTACAATATGTGCCTTCATTTGCAAGTAACAGAATAACTTGAAGTCCAATTATCTGAATAATTACAGTTGGTGATTAATACCACATATTTTATTCCTACCATTTTCAATAATTTAAGTCTTTCCAATTACTACAATGAATGGCACAGTTGGTTAAAATACATTGTCGTTTGTTTTACTTTTTAATAGTGTCTGCTAATTAGTCTCCAATTTAGTGTCATTTTTATGAAATTCACGAATCACCACAATACCAATCATTTTAAACTGAGGTATTCTACTACACGATGTCAGGGAATCCAAGTTTTCATTAAGTCTGTGTATATTAGGTATACTAGAAGTTGTTCTCATAGTGCGGATGATTGCACACGAGGTTGTTTTGCCTTTGGTTCAGGTTCACTCTTTAGTATCGTTCCCTGTCCCATTGTTTACCTCTCTCTTCTTTTGTTTTAGGAAACCACATGAAGAACACACTTGACTACATTTTCTGTGGCAGGCTTGGCGTTTTTGAAAGCCATAGGTAACTAGTAAATAGTCAGAACCTCAAAGTGGCCGAAATGTTACACACAAGTGGGTAGTACAGTCGAAGAGCTGAGATTATCGAAAGGCTTCGTGCTGGGCATTCGCCTACTAAAATTGTTCGAATCTTCGGGTACTCGAGATCGACTGTATAAGTTATTGTGGCCAAGTATAATGCTCTGTTGAAGTCTGGGGAAGGTTCCGTTAATCTGGCAGGAAACCTCATTCGAGGAAACGCTTTTCACGAACTGCGGAAGTTATCGAAAAGTCTCAGGAGCTGATTTCGGAGGACCCGGGGCAATCGCTGAGGAAATTGACATCAGTGTTGTGTGTCAACAAGCCAACAATGCGTCGGATGGCAGAGGAAGACCGCATACGAGCTGTTTTGTCAAAAACTGGCTCTCGGATAACGGAGACATGTTCTGGTCAAGGGAGTTCTGGCCTGCAAATAGCCCGTATTTGAACCCCCTCGACTGCTATGTTTGGAGCGTAGTCAGAGGAGTTGCCAGCAAGACGAGACACCCTAATATCGAGACACAGCTATCGAAGCAGATTCCCGAATATGGACAGCGCAGTTTTAAATAGTGCGTGCGATCGCTTCGGGACTAGACTGAAGCCTGTTATTGCGGCTGAAGGGGGTTCATCGAGTAATGTGGCTCTTGAGCGATACCACTAATTACATGTAAAAGAATTTTCATTTTCATTTGTATTTTCTTTAAATAAATTTGCTTTCCTTAATGAAAGATTCATTTGTCCGGATTTAAGCGTCGCACCCTGTACCATTCAACATTAGTCTTCCCTTCTTCAGTGTGTGCCACCAAGATTCTTGACCATCAGCGTCTGTAAATTTCATCCATGGAAGAGTCGATAACATGGGCACAGTCTATTTGAAAAATACTGATAGGTAATTTTTTGTGCCTAATTGAAGAAAACTGTGTATATAAAACTGTCCAGTTACATCCACAAAGTACCCTACACTTCCTATATAATAGGTACTAACATTAGTTCTCTAAAATGAGACTGCGCTGCCTCTTTGTTAAATTCGCAATAGCGTTCTGTTGCCACATTTGAAGCCACTAATGATCTAAATGGTTTTTCAGAATTGAATGCAAATACATACCCTTGCTTAAGAGCGAGAGCTTGACACATTCGAATCAGTATGCTGTTTATGAAGCGTTGAATACTTACGAATGTATTTGTTACACTGAACTGTTTCTGTATCAGTATAAGAAATTGAGAGTTCGTTATGTAATACTCACATATTATACGTATTGTTTACTATTTAATTCCATCTTTAGCCAATTAATTCCTATTTATTTAAATAATCAGCAACCAGTTGTACAAAAGAAATTTGGTTTTCTTATCTGGTTTCAGGTTCCTTCTTCACAAGGTTATAGGTATCACATTTATTGTGAGTGTCCAAAACAGAAATGCATACGACACATTTCTGTAGTCATGTGGTTCGTAATGTCTGAGAAAAAATGGTATAACAAACTCAAATAATAAGTGCATCATGGCATGGTGCCTGCACTTTGCTTTTAGTTACTAGCAATAAAGCGTTTGCTATAACCTACTGAAGAAGGAAACAACCTGCCTGAAGTATGAAAATATAATTTCTTTTGCACAACTTATTGCCGATGATGTCAAGGAATATGGTGTATACAATGTTTCCACAAAATACAGTTCCTTGCCATTTAGCTTTTTTTAAGTCAGATACAACAGTCAGCAACTGGTTGAATACTGGAAATGTATCATATATCAACTCAAATTGCAGCGCTCGGCTGTTAGCACTAAATAGCGTTGTAAGATGTCATGAAGATGAGGTATAATGTTCATTAATTTTGTATGCTTCCACTACGTGAAATGGATACGTTGGTGAGAGTGCTTTAGCTTGGAGCTCTTTGGCACGTCGCGAAAGCGCAAGTGCGTAAAGGAGAGAAGGACTTGGGCAGTACAGACGGAGGAGTCTGCTAACAGCCAGCAATGCATGAATGTGGCCCAGGACAGTGGAGAGTGTTGATTTCGCAGGGGAGCACATTTTCCTGTTCGGAGGTGGATGAGTGTCTAAAACAGAAATGCATACGACACGCGAAATCATCGCTTCTTCCGGCCATTTTCATCGCTGTAGTGGAACATTCAATATGGTGCAGGCAGATTTTAATTCTGCCATGTATGTACTTCACTAAGATTTACCTAATGTGAGACTACAGTTATCACTTACACGTAACGGAAGTTAACAGTGAACGCCCACCTTCCGGATTTCATCTTAGTCATCGCTGAACCACATCGTTGAGAGCACGTAAGTCAAAACACACACATACGCATCTTAATGGGGGAAGAAAATGAATGAACTCAAAGGTAAGATTCAATGTTGACAGTGCTAGGAGGAGTTCGGCTGGCTCAGCATTTACGTATTTCTTCTTTAATATTTCCAAAAGGTAGTGGCAGTGGTATCTTGTGTGCGATTTGGGTGTCTCTGGTACCTCTAATTATTCACTCTCTGGGCGAGACATTACATTAGGCTGTTTGTGCTTAATCCTTTTCCCTGGCTCTCTGATTATTTGATAAATTGGGTTGATAAATCTTACTTTATATTGTATGCAATTATATAAGATGCCATGTTTTCAATGTTAACTATGTTTCATTTCTGCTTTAGAGCTCTAAAATCTACTTGTATTTGCCCCATGAAAACTGGAGGGGATGACCTCTGAATGCTGAAAGTCAATACCGGCATTTGATCAAATTTTCAAGCCGAGCCTTGACGTCTTTCGTAGGTAAACCTAGCGTGCTATGGAAGTGTACTGAGCCTATAGCCTGGGGAGGCAGACTTTAGTATTGACTGACAAACACTAATTGCGAGAGTGTTGGAGGCAACAGTTATTTAGAGACGAAAGGATTACTTGAAGAGAGCTCTGCATGACAGGCAACAACAAAACCAGTTGGAAGGTTAATGATTCTTTTAAATAATGTTAAGCATGGGTACATGATCATCATTAGCTTATCGCACGGCAAATTGTATGTAGTGTGTAGTTTTTGTTTCTTAAATGAAACTTTTTACTGCTGCATGTGAAACTTTCCATATCCACTCCAAGAAGATCACAAAAGGTGACAGCGAAAAAGTCTTCATGTAGCATCTGCTTAAAAGATAAAACAGAAAAACAAATAGCCTACTTTTCAATAATTTTGGCTCTTAATAAATTTATGCTTTACTTTCTGTATATGTAACAAGTTTAAGAACCCATTTACGTACACCTTGTTATTTATATCATGGACTGAAAGTGGGAGAACGTATCGGAAAATAATAAAACACGGGAAATCCTTGGGATGATGTTAAACTACATTAGAATGGCAGAGGGTACAGTGTTTTATATATCTCTTCATGGTATAGATAGCGAACTACTTAGGTTCAATGAAGTGGATCCCGTTGTTAAATGAAGTCAGAAATTACTTCAGTATTCTTAAATAATTAGAATTTGAGATATTTAGTGGGATTTAGAGGCTTTTAGAGGCAAATTTGTGTTGCTAAAGGCACTGAATGTATCGTAAACAGGTGTACCTCTCCCAAATGGCATTTACATGCTTATAGCGTGACTCCTGCACCATGAAGCCCAGAAATTTCAGTGGGAGAGGAACGGTGCGCAGTAACGTCTGTGTGGTGTGAACTTTAATAGGGTAGTTCACTCCGTTCGACGAGCAGTTAGCTAGTACTGACACCAATTACTGGTCTTCGTATCGCTGGCACTCGAAAGCAGAGACGCGGTTCATTGCGGCACCATTCGCGAAGTCTGCCAATAAGGACCTTGTAACGCGAGAGAAATGGGTCGAGCACTGTATCACGCCTCCGTTCCGCAAATAATTGGAGAGCAACATGCTTTATCTAAGTCCCTCCACAGGCTGCCATTCGTGCCACCTAGAACTCAGAGTGTTGTATTCAACAACAAAGCTCTCATCAAGTTAGAAATGGCCGACAGGGAATTGTGCTGTAACGCCATTGTATGTCGATCACTATGTGCAGAGGCATGGTGGTACAGACGCGTGCCCGTTTCAGTAGTACCGTATCTGAATTAATCGCCGACAACATTTGCTCTGCTATGTTTTACGTCTTTATGCAATGCACGAGTGAAAAGAAAAGGATATGTTATTGTAATCGATGAAAGCGTCGAAGTCTCATCATCTTCTCGTTGTGGTATTTTTGTCTCACTATATACCTTTTCCTTGTGTGTTTCCGCAGTCCCCAATTGCAGTATGTGTGATAAGCTTAAACCATTGTGGGGCCGTAACATTCGTGTAATTTCGAATTAATTTTAATGAAGAGCAAATGTTATAGTGCTACAAAAATTCTGTCCAAGATATTGTTACGTTCCTGCATTCTGTTTATGTTCCTGTGGATATAGTTGGAGCATTTCAGTTCATCAATGAAAACTTTGCACAGCGAGGAGATCGGACTTTTCGAACCTGCTTTTCAGGTCATAGCCGTAACAGGTATCAGCTACCATTAAGGAAGCACCGCGTTACGCTATGTTGAAAGCAAATGAAATACCTCCCGTTTCGCCGGCCGAAATGGCCGCGCGGTTCTGGCGCTGCAGTCTGGAACCGCGAGACCACTACGGTCGCAGGTTCGAATCCTGCCTCGAGCACGGATGTGTGTGATGTCCTTAGGTTAGTTAGGTTTAACTAGTTCTAAGTTCTAGGGGACTAAAGACCTCAGCAATTGAGTCCCATAGTGCTCAGAGCCACCTCCCGTTTTCTTGCAGTAATCTTGTACATTCTTTTCGTTGTGAATAATGGTAGCTAATAGTTGTAACTATTACTAGTACTTCACTGTACAACAAAATTAAGGGATTGCGTTTTCGAAACGACGTAATTTCCCCCACTGTGACGCTTACGTTTGAAATTTGACTCCAGGGTACCTGCAACCTTCCTCTATAATGATGCAAAAGCGTTTCGCCGTCGAGCCGACAATGTTTCGAAGAGCAAGCTGTAAACACTTGCGAAAAAAAGCCATAGTTCAGAAGCTCACGTGACGTGTGAGGTGTGTTAATGATGTCAAAATGACACCAAATTTCACTACAATTCTGGGCAATGTGTGATGCGTCATGCGGTAGGAAAGTTGTCACACCCCTCTTTGTCACATTCCCCTCCCCTCCACCCCATCTCCCTCCTTCTTTTAACTCCTCTTCGACGGAGGTGTGAACTGCTACTCCCTGTGATGAACTGTTGCGATTTTGTAAAAAGTGGCAGAGGAAAACATTCCGGACATACCGCCCATCAGAACCGACAGGAAAATGCCGCAGGGGTGGCATTTAGGGCGTCAATGCAATCACCTATTCCCGTGCGTGGGCACGTGGATTCCCACACTTCTCGATGTCGAAAACGACAGTTCGCAGTGCGATGAGACACAGGAAAACTTTCTTTACTGCCTTTGACACTGCTGAGTCCCTCGGGCGTTTCAACTCTTCTCTAAGGGTATCGTGGAGTTGCACCTCCATCGAGCGTGATGACACCCGTTGGGACTGCAGCGCTACCTCAATTTTTGCTCTCGTGAACAGGTTGGAGCCACTAACGAACGTTCAAAACTTTTGGGCGAAATCCGATGGAGCTATGTGTGTTTATTTTATTTCAGCGTAGCTTCTTCTGTTTCCTTCTGTGGTGTGATCAAGGGAGGGTGCGACACTGACACATACATGAATAAAACGGCAATACGTAAGACCCCTCAGTTTGGAAAATCCTAGGTGGCACCCGTTCATCTTTATTGAGAATTTTAAAAATTCAGCTGCGCAGACAAACTCTGTAACGACATCCTAGGTGCTTGCAGACCGGTAATCCGTTTGACACTCTCCTATTCCATATGGCCTACTATCAGGAGCTAGAGCAGAATTGTAGCGGCGACAGAGAAGCAGTACAACCTGCAGTAGCGTGGCAACTCGAATGCCGCAATTCGGTGACCACTTTCCAGAGTATGCTCTGGTACCACTGATTTCTTAGGACAATGTAGGCGGAAACCCCTCTCATGGTCTATACGGTACTATTCAATAGTGCACACAGTGTGTCCAACATAAAACTATCCTTACCCACACAGTATTCTATGTGTTCCTGGTGTTCTGAAGCCTACATCATTTTTCAGTGGTCTCGTGAGCTGTTGGTTTGCTGCATTATGAAGACAGAATCTGTTCTATCCTTTATCGGAGCCAATTAACGTCAACGATGATATCACATTGGCACTTAAGAGTGGACTTAACCTAGCACCATGTCCTTGGGGGATCCTTGCCGCTGACATAATACGTGGTGTAGAACAAGCAATTTGAAAAGTTCCTAGGGAAAGTGGAGCAGAATTACGGGGAGAAACGAGAGGCATTGTTTCAATCTCGAAGCTTCCAGCTCCGAACGTGACAGGAGCTGAGCTCAATGGCTTCTGCGAGCTCTACAATGACCCTCTCATTTCAGTCCTGCCAGATTAACAAAGCAACGCAGCTGTCATAATGGGACACATGACGTGAAGATTTGGTTGATGGTGGAGAAGGGAACATACCATAATTTACCACTAGACCCAACATCCAGATATTGATGCTGACGTCAAACTTCTCAAGCGCTCTTCACAAGAATCGCTCCATAACTGTGTTAACATATCCTCGAAAATGCTACTACTTTGTCACAAAACTTGCTGCACACAATTCTCCTAGGGATAATGATGGTCATATTACAGGATTACAGCCGTCCTCACTGGGAGATCACCATTCCCCCCTGCGTCTATTGTTGTTCACAACGAAACCTGAGACACAGTTGTTTACGTAATTGTGGCGGTTTACTCAAAGCGGTCTCACAATATTTTTTGTGTGCTTACACTACTATGGGCAAAGGATACCTTGTTAAGGTCATTGCATCTGTATCCCCTTCTGAATCACAACATGGATTTCTTCTCATTTCTCATTGGGGGAGATGGCTATTTAAAGTATAACATCGTCTGCAGCTTAGAACTGTCCACCCCTGGTCTAGCGAAGCGACTTTAGTTACTTAAGTCTCCCTGTCCATATCGGATATCAATCAGATTCGAAGTAGTCTTCGTAATTATGGACTCTTGTCGCATACATAAATTTGCAATAAGATTTTGGAACATACACCGTGTTCGCTGATTATGAAACAGGTCGAAGAAAACAAATGACATATCGACAGGGCAGATTCTGAAGTAACATTCTCTTGAAACACAAATACCCCCTTATTCACACAGAATAAAGAGTGCTATCGACAGGGGCCCCTAGATTATTCCAGATTTCCCGAAGATTTCTGACATCATTACTTATAAGTGGCCTGTAATCAAATCTGGTCTAAGGAGTATCGTCTTAACTGTGCGACTTGACTTGTGATATCCTGCCAGCAATGTGGAAGTTAGTGGCAGCTAAATGGAAGTCATCAACTAAAATAGGAGAGGTAATGTCTGAGGCAACATCGGAAGTTCTTGCTCTAAATAAGTGTTTTAAGAGACGATGAGAGCAGCTATCTTTGATTGTTTTGCAGATGGTTCTTTCGTTTACCATCTACTAACTGGTTAGAGGATCAATAATAATTACATAACGATGTACACAAGATAAATGAAGGGCCGAAAACTGGAAATTTACCCTAAACAATAAAATGAGTGAAGTCCTCCAAATGAGTACTATAAATATGCCATTAATTTTCGTAAAGTTTTTCGATTCACCGAAATAAAATAAGGATTACACAGAACTTAATTAGAACTGTCAAAGAGAATATACTGTGAAAAAGCGAACCAAAGATGCGTTAAATTGGCAAAACGCTTAGGAAATGCAACAAATATACTAAAAAGACTGCCTACATTACGCTTGTCCTTTCTATTTTGGAATATCCAAATGACGGAAGACATTTAAAAAATTGAAAGAAGGGCAGCTCGTTTTGAATTAAAGCGATGTAAGGGACTGAGGGTCACGGATATGACAACTGAATTCGGATGGCAGTCATTAAAATAAAGTTGTTTATCGTTGCCGAGACATATTTTGACGAGCTTTCAGTGACTACCAATGTCGTCAGAGGGAAAAAAATTTCTCTTCACTCCCACATGTTTCAGAGATTCAACGGGAATATTATTTGTTCTGTGTTTCCACACGTTACTCTACCTAAAGTCTGGAAGTGGTTATGTGAATCCTCTGCCAATCACATGGATGGTACTGATACAGATGTAGATGCTGTTAGGAGATTGTGTTATTAACACACTAGTGCAGTAACTTACTTACTGCAGATTCCGTAGGCTAGAGTTAGAATTTGTAATTTACATTTATATCGATCCTTTTGAGTAAAAATTAATTAATTTGCACATTATTGTTTCAAGGTTATTAATTAAAGCGCCTTAGACCATCAATAAACACGAGGTCCATTTCCACCTTTAACTTACATCTGCAGCAGTGATTGAGTATGTGGTGACGACAGCAATGACAGCTTAAACAAAAACAGCAGATGCAAACAGGAACCATGATAATTATTCACAAACGCTCACAGCCAGAAGGAGAGCCGCTTATAAGAAGTTGAGTATCCCTCCACCAGGAGCGCAAAAATGATATCCAGCCGGAGGGAACGTGTAGGCCGCTTCAGCTGAAAAAAAAAAAATCTTGTGGCAGAAAGATTGGAAGCATCTCTCAATCTCAAATGTGTGAGAGAGATGCTAGCCCTGAGTGCGCGGAAATATTATACAGAATTGTCAGAAACTGTCTTAAAATCTTGTAATGGTATTTGCAGGGTATATTGTGTTGAGAAACAATTGTTAGGGGCAAAATTCGGAACGTTTCGGCAGTTAATTACAATTTAAGTAAGCCCCTGAGGCCGTTGTAAGCGCATACTCAAGAGACCCACCATAAAAAATTTATCACAGTTGTTCCCACAGTGTAGATGATAGTGCACGTGACTGCTTAGTCTTTTACTCAGGTTCGACCCATACGACCATAACAAGTCAAATTATTGTATCGTTGTCTTGTTCGATTTTAGGAAGCCATACAAAAAAAGTCTGGTGACACTTTTCTGGCGGACCGCTCGAATTTGCGCACGCAACGGCCTGATTCTCCACCTTCAATGCTAATAAACTCGGAAACGGGAAGAAGTACGTAATTTCTTTCTTGACAATTATTTCTCAGTACAACGTACCCTGAAACTCCCTTGCAATATTCTGAAATTCTTTCTTACCACCCTGTATAACTGGGTACACTTGTAAACAAAGTAATGTGAATTTTCATGATCATATCATGTGAAGATATGGCGAATCTTCAGGAAAAGAGTCCTGGAATTTCTTTTCCGGTACAAAACGTTAAGTTGCCAAGCGTGTTCGACAGGCAGATCCTGTTCCTGTGAACAGTTTCATCTTCTCCAATTCAAAGAAACGTAGTTCCGCCCTCTGCTTCATGCATTACACGGTTAGCATTACATATAGTTGAACAGAGCCATTAAACGTACCTTGCGGAACATGATAACTAATCAACACAAGCAGCACTGGAGAGATGAAATGGCAGGCCAGCCTGTCAGTAGATCACCGTCCCACTCACCCAGCAGGCCAACTTCATCCAAAGCAAAGCTCGTTGTTGCGTGTTCTTCCTCCCTAATCCCACCCCAAAATTCTTTCGGTCTTTTGTGAACTACAGTGCATAAATTGTTTTCCGTGCCTAACTACAAAATCTTTCCATGTAAGCTCCAAGTTCTCTGATTGTTTCTTCTTTTGAGGAGGGAGTTACCGTGATACTTACGAAAATCGGCAAGACACCCGAACGTTGTACAGAGGTCGAACAAAACATCAGGCACTATTTTGATTCTCGGTAGGTTTCCCATCAGTGATCTTCATTTCCAGCTTGAGAATCTAACGTCCAGAGAGTAAACCCGACATGAATGGCTAACACCATGCGTCATCTCTGGTATTAAAGCATGTATGCTGTCCCATATTAGTGGCGTCCACCTGGACATAGAGCACATTGTACTTCCAAAACTACGGGGGAAAACTAGTCAGTTAAAAAGCCGTGACAGAATACCACTGAGAGCGTTTTAAATATAGAATACCTTGCTAATTGTAGAAGCTTCTGATCGGTCACTGGCATTAGTCAGTCAGTCAGACAGCAACCTCCCGCAAAGGCAGAGCAGCAACAGGAAAGTAACGGATTTTGTGACATTTTACGATTTCTTAACCGGGAGAGAGTTATTTAGTCTCAGCCGTGTGACACAGTTCTTGTATTTTCGGCAGTGTCGACAGCCGTTTGTTAGTCGGTTTTGAAAGCTAATTATCACTTGTTAGTAATCGTCAGTAGGTTGGGTAACACCCGTCGGCTGAGAAACTGTTATATTTCCACAACGAGACTTTGTCTCCAAACCCGGTAGGTAATCCAAAGAAATTCTGGTTGTAGATAAAGTATGCTAGTGGCAAAACATAATCAATGCCTCCCGTGCGTGATAGCAATGGAAATACTGTTAAAGCAGAGTTACTTCTGAAACTCCTTCACCAATGAAGACGAAGTAAATATTTCTGAATTCGAATTAAGAACAACTGCCAACACGAGTAAGTTAGAAGTATAAATCCTCGGAATAGTGAAGCAATTTAAATCGCTTAATAAAAGCAAGTCTTCCAGTCCACGTAGTACAGTAATTATGTTCCTTTCAGAGCATGCTGAAGCAAAAACTCCATACTTAACAAACTTATACAACCGCTCGCTCTCCAAAAACCCTTACCCAAAGACTGGAAAGATGCACAGGTCAAACCTAAATTCAGGAAAGGCAATAAGAGTAATCCAATAAATTATATGCAGGTATCAACATCGATGTGCAGCAAGATTTTATAACATGTACGGTATATTAACATTTAATCATCAAAGATTTAGAAAACATGGTTCTTGTGAAATACGACTACTTCTTTGATCACACGAAGTGTTGAGTGCTAACGACAAGCGATTTCAAATTGAATCCATATTTCCTGAGATCCAGAAGGCTTTTCACACAATACCTCAGAAGCGGCCTGTAATGAAACTGCTTAATTCTGGAATATCGTCTCAGTTATGCAACTGGATGCGTGATTTAATGTCAGAAAGGTCACAGATCGTAGTAATTGACGGGAAGTTGTCGAGTAAAATAGAAGTGGGGTCTGGCGCTAACCAAGGTAGTGTTACAGGAACACTGCAGTTCCTTATCTGTATAAAATGATTTAGCAGACGATCTGAGCAGCCGTCTTAGGTTGTTTGTAGATGATGCTGTCGTTTATCGTGTAGTAAAGTCAGCACAAGATATAAAACGATTTAGAAAAGATATATGTACGGTGCGTAAATGGGCAATGAAGCCTAGATAATGTGTGCTAGAAGGAATCCGTTAAACTTCGGTTACACGATAAATCAATCAAACCTAAAGGCCGTAAATTCAACTTACCACCTACGAATTACAATTACGAGCAATTTAAATTGGAAGGAACACAGAAAGCGTTGTGCGGAAGGCGAACGAAAGACTACTTTTCATTGGCAGAAAACTTACAAGATGCAACACATCTACGACGTCTGGGATCCTCATCAGATAAAATTAACGGAGTACATCGAGCAAGTTCAAAGAAGGGCAGCACGGATTCAACTATCTAGAAATAAGGGAGAGAGTGTCACGGACATGACACAGGATTTCTGGAGGAAATCATTAAAACAAAGGCGTTTATCATTACGGCGGGATTTCCTCACGAAATTTCTGTCAACAACTTTCCCGTCAGAATGCGAAAATATTTTGTTGGCGTCGACCTATGTAGGGAGAAACGATCATCGTAATAAAATTAGGGAAATCAGAACTCGCACGGAAAGATATAGCCGTTCATTTTCTTTGCGCGCTGGTCAAGAGTAGAATAGCAGAGAATTATTGTGATGGTGCCTCTGCCAGGCACTTAAGCGTGATTTGTAGTGTATCCATGTAGATGTAGGTAAACACTCGGATTCCGTCCCAGACTTCCGAAGTCGTCCTAATATCTTCACCCATGAGCTCTATCAGTAAAAGGTTCAAATGGCTCTGAGCACTATGGGACTTAACTTCTAAGCTCATCAGTCCCCTAGAAATTAGAACTACTTAAACCTAGCTAACCTAAGGACATCACAAACATCCATGCACGAGGCAGGATTCGAACCTGCGACCGGAGCGGCCACGCGGTTCCAGACTGTAGCGCCTTTAACCGCTTGGCCACTCCGGCCGGCCTCAATCAGTAGGCTGAAAGCTTTGCCCCACAGGATGATCGAAAGGAAACACAAAACGACTTGGACACGTTATCTGCTTTCCAATAAACTACATACCAGATTTTATGAAATTGCCTGACAGGACGCATGTACAGGGTGCGACGCTTAAATCCGGACAAATGAATCTTTTTTTATGGAAAGCAGATTTATTAAACTAAAATACAAATGAAAATGAAAATTCTTTTACATATAATTAGTGGTATCGCTCAAGAGCCACATTACTCGATGAACCCCCTTCAGCCGCAATAACAGGCTTCAGTCTAGTCCCGAAGCGATCGCACGCACTATTTAAAACTGTACCAGAGATACCCAAATCGCACACAAGATACCACTGCCACTATCTTTTGGAAATATTAAAGAAGAAATACGTAAATGCTGAGCCAGCCGAACTCCTCCTAGCACTGTCAACATTGAATCTTACCTTTGAGTTCATTCATTTTCTTCCCCCATTAAGATGCGTATGTGTGTGTTTTGACTTACGTGCTCTCAACGATGTGGTTCAGCGATGACTAAGATGAAATCCGGAAGGTGGGCGTTCACTGTTAACTTCCGTTACGTGTAAGTGATAACTGTAGTCTCACATTAGGTAAATCTTAGTGAAGTACATACATGGCAGAATTAAAATCTGCCTGCACCATATTGAATGTTCCACTACAGCGATGAAAATGGCCGGAAGAAGCGATGATTTCGCGTGTCGTATGCATTTCTGTTTTAGACACTCATCCACCTCCGAACAGGAAAATGTGCTCCCCTGCGAAATCAACACTCTCCACTGTCCTGGGCCACATTCATGCATTGCTGGCTGTTAGCAGACTCCTCCGTCTGTACTGCCCAAGTCCTTCTCTCCTTTACGCACTTGCGCTTTCGCGACGTGCCAAAGAGCTCCAAGCTAAAGCACTCTCACCAACGTATCCATTTCACGTAGTGGAAGCATATGAAATTAATGAACATTTTATCTCATCTTCATGACATCTTACAATGCTATTTAGTGCTAACAGCCGAGCGCTGCAATATGAGTTGATATATGATACATTTCCAGTATTCAACCAGTTGCTCACTGTTGTATCTGACTTAAAAAAAGCTAAATGACACGGAACTGTATTTTTTGGAAACATTGTATACACCACATTCCTTGACATCATCAGCAATAAGTTGTGCAAAAGAAATTATATTTTCTTACTTCAGGCAGGTTGTTTCCTTCTTCAGTAGGTTATAGCAAGCGCTTTATTGCTAGTATCAAAAAGCAAAGTGCAGGCACCATGCCATGATGCACTTATTATTTGAGTTTGTTATGCCATTTTTTCTCAGACATTACGAACCACATGACTACAGAAATGTGTCGTATGCATTTCTGTTTTGGACACTCACAATAAATGTGATACCTATAACCTTGTGAAGAAGGAACCTGAAACCAGATAAGAAAACCAAATTTCTTTTGTACAACTGGTTGCTGATTATTTAAATAAATAGGAATTAATTGGCTAAAGATAGAATTAAATAGTTAACAATACGTATAATATGTGAGTATTACATAACAAACTCTCAACTTCTTATACTGATACAGAAACAGTTCAGTGTAACTAATACATTCGTAAGTATTCAACGCTTCATAAACAGCGTACTGATTCGAATGTGTCAAGCTCTCGCTCTTAAGCAAGGGTATGTATTTGCATTCAATTCTGAAAAATCATTTAGATCATTAGTGGCTTCAAATGTGGCAACAGAACGCTATTGCGAATTTAACAAAGAGGCAGCGCAGTCTCATTTTAGAGAACTAATGTTAGTATCTATTATATAGGAAGTGTAGGGTACCTCGTGGATGTAACTGGACAGTTTTATATACACAGTTTTCTTCAATTAGGCACAAAAAATTACCTATCAGTGTTTTTCAAATAGACTGTGCCCATGTTATCGACTCTTCCATGGATGAAATTTACAGGCACTGATGGTGAAGAATCTTGGTGGCACACACTGAAGAAGGGAAGACTAATGTTGAATGCCAATGCGAATTTGATGGTAAATTCACATCTGACCCTGATGAATATATAAATGCAATGGAAATTATTATGCCACTGTCCTTAATAAATATGTAAACACGACGTAAAATATGATATTAAAATAAATGTGTTCACACCGTTGTTTTGCAGCTGCACTGGAGACAATGCTAATATTCGCTTTTTAATTCTCCATTCAATCACATATTGAATATTTTGACGTGCCCATAAGATTTGGGCACTATCTGCCCTCCGCTATGACCTCTATACCAAAACTTCAGCCGGCCGCGGTGGTCTAGCGGTTCTAGGCGCTCAGTCCGGAACCGCGAGACTGCTACGGTCGCAGGTTCCAATCCTGCCTCGGGCATGGATGTGTGTGATGTCTTTAGGTTAGTTAGGTTTAAGTAGTTCTAAGTTCTAGGGGACTGATGACCGCAGATGGTAAGTCCCGTAGTGGTCAGAGCCATTTTGAACCAAAACTTCATCTAGCAAAGAGAACTAGTAGGTAATACTGTTAACAGTAAGCGATGAAGCAATGTAGTAACTTCATGTAAAGGATATCTTAAATAAAATTTCTCTACCTGATAGTAGGGTATTCAGATGAAAGGTCTGTTTTAATAAAAGAACACAATGGAAGCTGCAGAGATAACAAGTAAATGATGAATAAGAGTGCTGCAGATCGTCGTAGGTTACAAAACAAGATGCAAGTGGGAGTGGGTTCATCGGATGTAGGAAAATTCATTCTTAAAACACTTTAATTTGAATGCCCACCACTTATCACATCTGACACATGGTTCTTTCTAGAAAAGATCAGTCAGGATGGAGGGAATCACTAACCAAATCTAAAGAATTCTATCTTAATATCAATTGAGTATTTAAATGGCTCCACTTAACACTCCAGGCATTCGCAGGTATCTAATTTACAAATAATAGAGTAAACACAACCACAGATAGTTATACATACATTTGCCACGAAGGATCTGGTTTTCCATAGTAAAAATAAAAATACAAACTTCGTTAAACTGAATCAAACGGATATGGTATCACCATATCAAGTATACCATCATTCGTACATCCTGAAAGTAATATGAATTTTACCGTCTTTCATCAGATGAAACAAAGCACTTACAGTTCTCTAGCCACAGTGTGGTATGTAAATCTATGAAATTAGTAATATTTCCCTGATATGCAATAAAACAATTTATTATTAACTGTTTTCGACCACTATGTCTAGCTTTCCTCAGAATAACTACTGTGTAAAAAATTTTATGACTGGTAAGGATTCTTCAGTTGATTTAGTAATTTCAGGACTATCTAAGCAAATAAACCTATAGGTGCTATAGGATGGTTGATTGGTAAGGATTCTTCAGTTGATTTAGTAATTTCTGGACTAGTTAAGCAAATAAGCCTACAGGTGCTATAGAATGGCTGTAGCTCATTGATGGGCTTTCATGTACGGCCGCAGTTTCTCAACCAAATTATTGGCCACCTTCCCGCTCAGTCAGCACCTCACCACAAAGTTGCTCTAGGGTATTTTAAAAGGCTTCGTCTTTTTCTGTCTGAGCTGCCTTGCCGGCCCTCGTCTTCTTGTAGACAGTATCATGGGCACCATGTCCACTTCCTTGATAGTCAGCTGAAATATCTGAATATAACATGTATGAACTCACTTTCCACTAGGATGTCTCAGTGATTCTTCAGTAAACAATAGTCAGTACATCCAAAACTAAATATTACTTAGTATTTCTAAAACAACAAATTGTCTCCAGAATTAAAGCCCATCGTACAGAATAACCTTACGGACACCTTGTGAGGGTACTGGTGTGTAGTATCTGTAAGTGGTTGTTCTTTGGAGGGCGACAATGCCCAGTGGCGCAGAGAGTCGCAAGCAGTGGCGGAGTTGTTGAGAGGCTGTGGAAGGCGTAGGCTGCGTGAGCCAAAGGCGGTTGGGTAGGGAAGGATTTATCTCTATGTTTAATAGTGGTGGCACACAGTTTGAATAATAGTGTGTTTATGTTTGTGCAGTGTGATAGAGGAAATAAATTAAATTTTACCAGATCTTAATGCGTCTCCATCAGCTAGTACCACACCATTGCATTTAACAATGAACGAAGTCTCGATAGACACGGTCAAGGAATGTAACATAATAATCATTAATTAATCCATATAATCTCCAAGGAGAAGGGAGCTTATATTTGGCGACGCGTGTGTCCGACGTCGATTCCTTCGCAAACTTCGGATCGTTGGAGAAGACGGCTCAACAAACGGTGAGTGAAGCAGCTAATTGCAACCGCGGTGCTTCGTTTCCAATTGTTTTCCACGTTGCACAGGAGAAATTAGGAAAGGACCTCTGAACTATGTTATATTCTGTGATACTTATAATATGATCTTTTAAATTAAGTGTTGGGATTAATTATTAACGGACAGCTATTTTTTTTTTTTTTTGTGAACATTGTTAACATGGCGGACACAACGCTAAACAACGGTGAAGTTATTAATGAGGATGGACAAGTTAATGCTTTACTCATTGTAGAATGCGAGTTTGGACTTGAGAATACCACACTTAACATAATGGAAGCTTGTGGTGTAGTTAATTTCGATTCAATGATGTCTAGTTCAACACCAGTGAGTAGTCAACAAACGGGAACGAGTGTTAGCACTGACGATTTGATAGTGAAGATGTTTAGAGAAATCAAACAGGAAAGTAGGAACGCCAATGAAAAGATAAAGAATGTATCAAATACAATGGTTAACTTGCGAACTTAGCTCACTAATTCAATTAATCAGAAACATAAGGAGCTCCAAAAGGAATGTGATACCAAACATGAGGAACTTGAAAATAAAATGCAAGATCTTAACACAAAAGTTAATGAACAAGGTAAACAATCGAGCACGTTAGTTAAGAACGTTCAAGAAACAGTTAAGGCTCAAAACGATGGAATTTTTAAAATTAAGAGTACATGTAAAGGCAACAAAGAAACAATTGTTAAGTTAGTTCCAGGCGTACAGACGCAATGTACTGAACTGAGTACCGAAGTAGGCGAAATTCGCCAAAAGGTTTGAACAATATCAATAAAGATCTTATATGCCAGGAAATCAATGCAGCGTTACGCGAAGTTGATAACAGTATGTTTAACGTACCTGAAGTTATTGTAGATAATGGATTGAGCGTGCGCAACTTTCAAGATTACGATCCGAAACAAGGTATCCATGCAGCTGCCTTTATTAAGCAATTTAAACACACGTTTCCAAGACATTATACGGATCGTGTGAAAATTGATACGTGTATTAGCCACATGAAAGGCGAAGCACAAAGCTGGGGCATCAGTGTTTCAGAAAATTATTCACAGTACAAAGAATCTGAATCTGCATTCTTGAGTAAATTTTGGTCGCGAGGAAAACAATGGGATGTAAAATCATAGATTCTTACACCGCCGAACTACGCAAGACATTATGGAACAATGCGCGAATATATGCAGAAATTTAGGAACGACAATGCATATCTTGATGATCCTGTCAAAGCAGAGGAATTGATGTTAATTTTGATACAGAAGCTACCTTTCGCGGTACGTGAAAAGTTAGCACTCACTCCTAAATTGAACATGGAGCAGACCTGCCTAATGATCGATTGATTTGATATACTTAACCATGAATGCGAACGGCGCGAGAGAAATAATGACGATCGCATTCGCGTCGTAATGGCCCACCTCGACAAGAATTTATGTCTAACGGAAGTCCAAGCAGATTTGATAGAAGAGGGGACAAAAATATAACGCACCGAACAGATTTAATTACAATCAGTACTCATATCGATCATAGTATGAAGAAAACAGAAGACAACAAACCCCCCCCCCCCCCGAAACTCAAGTTACAAGAAGTGGCTCAGATGTACCGATTAACACAATCAAGTGTGAACGAGCAGATGATATTAAAGACGATTTGTATGGAAAGCATGAAAATAATGATCAAGAAATCTTAATGCCTTTTGTAGAGGTGGAGGTATGCGGAATTATTGTGGACGCACTACTGGACACAGCGAGCGAAGCGAGTGCAATTTCAGAAAATCTGTTTTCACAATCAAATAATTTGGTGGCATTTCCAACAGTCCCCGTGAACGGCGTACGTATTGTCAGTACTGTAGGTAATAGAAGCAAACCCATTAAAGGTCAAGCTCTATTGAAGTTTAGAATCAATGAAGACGAGTATGAGCAGAGTGTATTAATTGTTTGATCTATTAAAGTCGGATTAGTTCTTGGAATCGATTGGTTGACTTAAATGAGGTGCGGTATTGAATTTGAAAAGGGTTGTCTGCGAACGAGAATCAATAACGTCGAGAAGAAGATAACGGAAAGAAGAATAATGATGAAGATGCTCTGACTGGTATTCGATTCAAGATTCAGACGTCAGTGAACTTGACGGGAGCAAAACGAGAGTATTTAATGGAAGTGCCGGGACGCGAAGTTGGCCTGTTTTCAAAATTACCTGGATTAATTAAAGGATGTGTTTTCAAAATTAAAGTCAAGGAACATGAACCATTTCGCAGCAAATCGTATGCGATAGGAATGGACAGTGTCTTGAAGGGAGGATATAAGATGAACATCAACGAAAGCAAAACGAGGATAATGGAATGTTGTCGAATTAAGTCGGGTGATGCTGAGGGAATTAAATTAGGAAATGAGACACTTAAAGTAGTGAAGGAGTTTTTCTATTTGGGGAGCAAAATAACTGATGATGGTCGAAGTAGAGCGGATATAAAATGTAGATTGGCAATGGCAAGGAAAGCGTTTCTTAAGAAGAGAAATTTGTTAATATCGAGTATAGAGTTAAGTGTCAGGAAGTCGTTTCTGAAAGTATTTGTATGGAGTGTAGCCATGTATGGAAATGAAACATGGACGATAACTAGTTTGGACAAGAAGAGAATAGAAGCTTTCGAAATGTGGTGCTACAGAAGAATGCTGAAGATTAAATGGGTAGATCATATAACTAATGAGGAGGTATTGAATAGGATTGGGGGAGAAGAGAAGTTTGTGGCACAACTTGACTAGAAGGAGGGATCGGTTGGTAGGACATGTGCTGAGGCATCAAGGGATCACCAATTTAGTATTGGAGGGCACCGTAGAGGGTAAAAATCGTGGAGGGAGACCAAGAGATGAATACACTAAACTGATACAGAAAGATGTAGGTTGCAGTAGGTACTGTGAGATGAGGAAGCTTGCACAGGATAGGGTAGCATAGAAAGCTGCATCAAACCAGTCTCAGCACTGAAGACTACAACAACAACAACAACAACAACAACCTTTAGAGAAGAGAGAAGCAGTGAACAAGGAAATCAAACGGATGTTGGCTAATCAGATAATTGAAAGATCAGATAGTAAATATTCGAACCCAATACACGCTGTAGGAAAAAGGGACGGTACAGTACGCATTGTTCTTGACGCTCGCGCAATGAACCGCATTATTCTACTGCAACGTGATCAACCTGAAAGTTTAGAATGTCTTTTTCAAAAGTTCAAAGGAGTTGGACAAACCTGTGGACGACAGTCGGTAGCTATTGTGAGATGTTGGAGACTGTAGTCGGTAGCTGCAGTGTGTGCATTTTATTCTCTGTGTTTGATATCGTGTGACTTTCTCTTATGTCCTGTGACAGGTGCAGCAGTGGACAACGGAGCGAGGCTTGTAGCGTGTGTTTTGGTTTTCAGGAAGCACGCTACAGTGCACAGCTAAGCGCGCAGCGCGTTAGTCTTTTGTTACCTCACGCTGCCGTAATGTTATTTTATTGTTTTCATGCCTGCCTGCCAATGACCTTCGACGCCCGGCGGGCTACGGTTTGGGGGAGGAGGAGGTGCCTGACGTCACGAATTGCATCCGGCACTTGTCAACATAACGGGAACGTGCCGCCGACGAACCGTAAGGCGGAATGCGGCGATTCTTCGCGGGCGTAACAACAGATCCTAGATCTTCCTGTCTCCGGCGTCGATGTCACTTTTCCCTTGCATGAAACGTCGTAACAACGTGGGACGACCAGCTCAACACATAGGACAGTGATACAAGCAGAATAACAAGTGCTGTGTTAAATACAGTGTCCGTGAGTCCTCGGCGGTGGCGATGCCACTCCCCCTAGTGAAATCGTGTGAAGTTCTGCTCAGCTTATAGGTAGGGCCCCAAAGCAGAGTACCCAATATTTCCTTATGGTATGAAAAGTGCTCAAGCCAACAAAATGTCTTTTGTTTAAAAATGATTCACTCAATGTAACCTGGTTGTAAATGGAAAATATCTCTTTAAAGGTATGTACAGATTTTTGTTTCATTGGTCAGTGTGCTGTGTGCTAATTTACCAATTTCAATAGTTAATTGGTAAAATGTTTTATGCCTGTAACTGTAGTTTTGACAGATGCATAGTGTCAATGCTTTTGTGTATATAGGTTTTACATTTGTATTAGGTTATTTGAAATTAGGCTCATTTATTCAGATTCCATTCCCTAGTGTCAATTATGTTCTTTACTATGATTCATGTGTATAATTATGAGTAACATTTACTAATATGCTTGATATCTCCAACAAAAGGGAAACTGTGTCAGTGAAATTATCTTATCATTCTTGCTGATTAACAGACAGTAAGTAATTATGTGTAAAGTTCTTGCTGTCATTAAATAATATTCAAATTGCTATATTCACGGATCATTTTTCATGTGCATGGAGATAAAGTTAATTAACATTAGTTATATTTTGGAAGTCTACACACGAGCCGACACTATGCAGGGACCGCCAGTGGACCCAGCGGACTGCACCTCGCGGAGATAACTTCCCTGGTCCGCAGCAACCGACCGTCTCCCTTCAGAATGCCGACAACATCTAAAATAGTCGTCAGTGGAAGTAACGCCAACTACACACACGCACAACCTGACATGACAAACAATTGCACCAAGGCCTGAACGATATTCAACGGTAACTAAGCCCACACGAAGACAAAATCGGGAGTCGATGCACACACACACACACACACACACACACACACACACATACAGCCGACTCATGAACGATCGGCGAGCCGAACCGCGTCGCCCGGTAGGACAACCGACCGACGAACGACCAAGACCGTGTCCCAGCTCAAGTGATGTATGGCGGCAATGGTCGGGCTAGCCATGTCAACGCAGACCTCACTGCAGCTCCAACCTGACTGCATTAGTGGTTTGCTGTTGGGGAAGGTTTCCTCTGAGCAACACCGAGTGTTCCTATTGCTGAAATTTAGCCGCCATGCGGTGCAATTAACTATTTTGTTTGACTACAATTCGAGTGCAGCAGTGGAATTTTCTGACTTGTGGCCGATAGTGTTCTCGTTACATGCCCTGGGCACTGACGTAAATTCAGGCAGTGTTAATTTTGGTTGAAGTTAACTATATTACCGTATTTCAGATTCAAGTGTACCAGCATAATTTTCTCCCTTGTGGCCGTTAGTGTTCCGGTTACCTGCCTTGGCCACAAACGTATATTCAGGCACTGTCCTCTCCTCACCTGTTGTCGCTGTTCAATATGCGTGTAATTTTGACAGCTAATACATACATCATTGTGGATTATCACGTTCGTAACCTTTTGTGCTTGAGTTCTCATGTACTGATTCATGGCAAGCAAGTCGTTGTGTCGGTTGGTAAGACGCTGTCCCCTGGTTGGGTTCCGATGGATCAAATGTAGTTGGGCTCACCACCTGTCTCACCTACGTGAACGAGGGGATACGACCTCCCTGGAGGCTTCTGAGTGCCGATATCTTTATTGTCTCTGCCACAGCTGTTTAATTATCTGTTTTCAGCTATTTAAAATTTATGGCTTATGGTTATACTTTTTAAAAATTTTAGAAAATTAATTGTAGGCTTTCAGTCTTGCAATTTTATTCTTAAAATTATATTTCAAGTTTAAACAATGCGGCATTCTGCCTTTAAAAGATTATGGTAATATATTTTATATTTTGAAATTTAATTGTGGCCTTCAGCCATTGTATTACACCTTGCATATGTTTGTTCTATCTACTTTGCTTTGAGGCTTTCCACCTAGCTGTGATATGTTTTTTTAATTATTTTATTTGTTATTTTAACTGCCTTTTTAATATCTTGTTGATTTTCAAGATTTCTTGTTTGAAGGCCTTCAGCTGTGAAAGAGTTGCATTTGGTAAAGGTTCGACTATGTGCCGCTTTGGTTGTAAATGTGTTATTATATTACAATAAATTACAATTAGAAGGTGAAACTGACCCCAACCTTATTTGAACCTTTCCAGAATCCTAATTACCTGTTCTTCCCGGCGGTCTATTGGGCGTTCCAACAATGGATGTACCTGTGGGTTTCTATAAAATGATTAATGTAAATTCACTTATGTAGTATTGACTTTCATTCGTATTCTGTTTTCAGTCTCTCTTTGTATTTGCATGGTTGAATATTTGATGATGCCATCATCAATGTTTACGCATACAGGCCTGAAGATAGTGTATTGGCTCACCAACTGGTAGCAATATAACAAAATAACAACAAAACGACGACTGCAGGTGCCTCACTTTATTACCTAAGTGAATCACTGAAATCCCACAGATTATCACTCAGAAAAGGGGACATATAAAGTCACACATACTGTTTCAGTGCATACTGCAGTTCCGCCCATATCCAGATGTTTCAAGTACTGCAACATACAAAAGAGGGTTCCCTGCTTTCTTGTACTTCAAGTGACTTAATATATAAACCCTATAATTAGCATATAATGCCTGTTCGACTTATTTAATGCAAATAAAACAATGATAATAACTACGATGATGATGACTGTGCTGGTGCGACATCCATGAAAAGCTACTGTAGTCAGTCATGTGGCTCTTTTAACATGCCAACATGCTGTGTTATTAGGCAAAAGTGTGATTTTTCGGCATAATTCAGCAAGTTCTGTCTTGTTGTTACACAGCATCACATTTCAGATTTTCAGATATTCAGAAGGAACTTGATCTTTGAGGAATCCAAACACCGATATGTTCACATAAACAAGGAAGCTCAATATCTGAAACACGGAGAAGATATGTGTACCTAATAAAGTGTGCATCTGTGCCAAAATTCTGTTGTGTGATTTTTTTTTTAGTCTTTAAGATGTGCATGATGATCCGGACACATTTTACGAGCTGCAAGACTCGTTACCATTTGCCTGACACGTATGGGATAAGACAGCAGCCAGCTGGGCGAGCTAATTGTCTCGCTACATTATGTTTGCAGATGTAATACTGGCTCTATAATTAAGCCTATATTTTCAAGTCTCCTATGGAATAGAATAGAGTCTCTCGGTATTGCTTTTCAAGATCCAATCAGTACTGCGAAATCCCATGCAATAATAATTTTTCCATTTCCGTAAAATATAATTTGGGAAGAGATCTTTCAACTGATGAACTGTTCTCATATGGAGTTTGTTGTGTACATAGTTCCGCGTAGTCAGCGCGTACACAAATTTCCCACTAGAGCGCGCCCCGCTAAGCACAACAGTGCAGGCGCAGTGCTCGTCCGTCTCCGCTCTACGAGATGGCGCTGCCATAAAGACGGACCAAATTCTGCTTCCGCCGATCCGCGTATTAATATGTAACGCAGCCAATGAGATTTGTGCTAACGTGGGACCTTTTCTCCTCGCGGATCACACTCGCGCAGTGATACCTGAACGCTCGAGATATTATAACGAGTGTACAGACCTCCAATTAGTCAGTCTGCATTAGTCTGTACGAGTCTGCATTTATCTGCACCTGTCTGTACCAGTCTACATTAGTCTGTACCAGTCTATCGTCAAGTTTCAGTCTGCGCCTAATAAGATTATCATATTCCTGTATAGCCATGAAGATAAGTGTATAGACACTTTGTCAAGTATCAGAGATATGTGAGAATAAGATTAACGTACCAAGACCAAAGGAACTTCTGATTGTCAGTTGTAAATAGCATCCAGAATCACGTTAGTAATTTTATGCTTGTTCTTATTTTAATTCATGTGTGTGAAAATTAACTGTGTGAAAATTGATCAAGTTCTGTTTAAAGTTGGTCACCGTCAATCTGCTACTCTAAGCGTGCAAGTGTCATTTCTATCGTCTGACCTAACGGCAGAAGATAAACACGCCACGATAAGACCACGAGACATATTGCTGACTCTCGCCTGCTTCGTTAGAGCGACAAGTCAAATAATCTGATGATGTGTGTACCGAAGGTCTTACAGTACGCACACCACAGAGTTGCTGTTGAGTCGTTTACTTTGCTATCGAAAACTGTCGTAAATTTAAAGCAATAATCAGTGCTTTTTGTAACTATATCCTCTGAGTGTTCAGCCTCCTAAAGCCTGGTTTTTACGCGACCGAATGTTCATTCGCAGACAGTTCGCCAGTATTTGCTACCATTCACTTGTAAAAGCGTTTGCACTAGAGAGAATGAAAGAGAACATTGGATAACAAGCATAGCTTATGAATGATCTTGATTTTTTATACAACTAATCGATATAGAGGATAAAACACCATGTTGCCCTGTCTTTGAGCCGACGTCGTTGTTCTTCCGGGTCGTGTGAGTGTGCCAGTTCGGTTGGGGACTCATGAGGAGCCAGGTCCGTGTAGAGCAGGAATACGACGCGACCGCTGGCGGCACGCATGGACTGACAGATGGAATGGCTTTGGTCTCGAAGGTACACTACCTCGTCGTAAACCGGATCCAGCAAGCCTTAAGATGAGTGGATTTAAATCCCTGCAGAGAAACCTAAACTATTGTGATATCTCGTGGTTCTCCAGTGACTTGGGTTCACGTTGCATGTTGCTGCTCGTAGTGTCGCCAAGGCGAAGAGCAGCGAGTGGAGTGCTTGGGAAAGGCGAATCTGATTAGCTCTCATCGACTTCTTATTAATATTTACTGCGTTCACCTTGTTACAATTTGTTAAGTTAAAGCAGCGGTAATTTTTCTTGCCTGGTGGCCACTAACACCCCAGTTACCCGCCCTGGGGGCCGGTTTGTGATTCTTCTTCTCTAGTGGTAGTGATTCCTCTGGTTCCGGGCTCTCTAAACACAGTATTCGGGAGAGGTAGTGCAGACCACCGGTTCCGGCTTTGGCGGATTGTTCCATCGTCTCATTTGGTTTATCGGACGTCAGGTAGCTTCAGCAAGATTATCATTAGTCATTCGTTAGACTGACACTAGTCATTCGTTAGACTGACACTAGTCTGAGTTACCATCTTGTGAAGTGAATGCAACTCTTGACTGCATATCTCATCGTTCGCGAAAGTGTTTGTTGCCGGACCTTCTCAGAGGTCGATTCCTGGAGCATCATCTGTGAACCCTTGGATCTTGTAAGACATGTGTGTTCCAAAAGGAAATCTGATGGCCAGTAGTTCAGTGTAACGCTCATTCAGCTCACGCCTTCTGTGGGTATAATCTGCCTCAGTATCCTTTAAGGAACTTATGTTTAGGTCCTTGTGTTTTATTATTTATTATTCATTACGATACCTTGTAACGTCTACACTAAAGGTTATATATGTCTAGTTCATAGTTCTGGCCTCGCTCTGGAATAAATCTAGCAGTGTAGTGTTCAGTGGATGTTAAAGGTTGTGTTACAAAGTTTACCATCATCTTATTTCACGCGTTTGGTGATCAGTTGCTTGTTTTTTTAATTAACCTTTGCTATCGTATTTGATGTTTTACAGCAGGTTTTTTAATTGTTTATACTATTGTCGTTCTTGGCGTGTAAGGCCATCTGCCGTGATTGTGGTCACTTGCCTTAAAATTCTAATTTTATATATGTATTTACGCAGTAAGTTTTTAAAACCTTATTTACTGCCATTCCTAGCGTCTGATGCCTTCTGCTGTGTTTGTGGCGACTTGCCTTTAATATTTCAATACCTGTAATTTGTAAGGTGCAGCGAGTTTTAAACAATTCTTAATTTACTGCCATTCCTGGCGTCTAAGGCCTTCTGCCCAGATCGCAGTGGCTTGCTTTTAAAACATTATCTGCTTTATCTGAATTTAATGGTGATTCGCTTAATTGTAACTCTGTGAAAACACTATTATTTACACAGTTGCTTATTCCTTTATTAATAACGTGTGGTATTTTTATTTATTGCTGAGTCTGGAATTACTGGTTTAAAATAAATTGTGTTTAACTGTATAAGGGAACCAATAGTAACTGATTACGGCCCCGTCCACAATTATAACCGAATCCTACCAGGTTTCCGCTACAGTCGTAGGTTCGAATCCTGCCTCGGGCATTGATGTGTGTGTGAGTGTGTGTGTGTGTGTAATGTCCTTAGGTTAGTTAGGTTTAAGTAGTTCTAAAGTTCTAGGGGACTGATGACCTCAGCAGTTAAGTCCCATAGTGCTCCGAGCCTACCAGGTTTCAGATACCTGGGGATTCTATCCTTTTGTTCCATCATACCTATTCAAGTGGAAACGTGTTCGATGGTAATGTTCTGTGAAGGTCACATGTTTACGACTTGATTGTTGAGATGAATAAGAGCATGTATCAAGCGCACCTTCGAGGTGAACAGACTAAATGGTTCAAATGGATCTAAGCTGTATAAGACTTAATATCTAAGGCCATCAGTCAGCTAGACTTAGAACTACTTAAACCTAACTAACCTGAGGACATCACACACATCTATGCCAAAGGCAGGATTCGAACCTGCGACCGTAGCAAAAAATTGTCTCTGAGCACTATGGGACTTAACATCTATGCTCATCAGTCCCCTAGAGCTTAGAACTACTTAAACCTAACTAAGATAAGGACATCACACAACACCCAGCCTTCACGTGGCAGAGAAAATCCCTGACCCCGCCGGGAATCGCGCGACTGTAGCAGCAGCGTGGTTCCGGACTAGAGCACCTAGAACCGCTCGGCCACAGCGGCTAGGTGAACAGACGCTGATCACAATCCTCTTTACTGCAGAAAAGACACAAATGGAGTTAGGCTGCCTCTTCACCCAGTTCCCCCTAACCATCGATATTCATCTCCCCCTTCAGTGACTTGGAGGTCTTTATCGTTGCCGTGGAAAGCGGCCCTCACTAGGTACTATCACCCAGGCCAGGTGAACCAAGGTTTTCAACGAGGTGTTACTCCTCCCGCTCCTCTTTTATCAACGGCTCTTAGGACAGGTTATGATAGGGTTTTTCCTTATGAATATAAGCACTTCAACTGGTTTCCTTATGAATATAAGCACTTCAACTGGTTTGTTTTATGACGTTCTGCTCAAAATTAGTAAAGCGGAATTGCAGTTTGTTACCAAAATCTAACAACTTCAGTTTGTTGAAAGAGGCTTTGGAAGCAGTTAAATTTATTGTTCTTCGAGACATGCCAGTTTCTCCATTCTTCTGGAAATAATTCATGTTAGTAATTTGCAACCGTGACCTATTGAACTGATAGTTCAGTAATATTCACACCTGTCAGACCGCTTTCTTTGGAACTGGAATTATTGTATTCTTCGTGAAGCATGAGGGTGTTTCGTCCGTCTCAAACATTTTGTACAAAAGGTGTAATATTTTTCACATGATTATATGTCCCGAGGATATCAATAGCTCTTACGGAACTTCGTCTGCCCCACGGGACGTGTTTCGACTTAGATCTTTCACTGCTGCGACAAATTCTACTCTCAGTTTCACAGCTCCCATCCCACCTTCATCTACGTACTCTTCTCTTTCTATAATGTTGCTTTCAGTTTCATTTCCCCTGTATAGGCCCTGTATATACTCGTCCCACATTTAAGGTTTCCTTTGTTTGCTTAGTACTGATTTTCCGCCTGTGCTCTCGACATTCATAAGGCTGCATCCCTTTCCTCCTAAAGGCCTCTTTGATTTTCCCATAGGCGGTATCTGTCGTTCCACTAGCGATATATGCTCCTACATTCTTATGTTTGACCCCTAGCCATTCTTGCTTAACCCCTGCTCCTCCAGACAATCTCAGTCTAAGTTTTTATTCCCTTTCGTCTGCTTTTTCGCTGCATGTTTTGTAGTTTCTCTTCTTATAATTTAAATTCAGTATTCCCATGGTATCTAGACCTTGTCTTTTCGCCTTTGTGATCCTCTGCTGTCCTCACCATATCATTTCTCAAAGCAACCCACTCGTTTCCCGCTGTATTCCTTTCCCCTGTTTCCGTCAATCGTTGCCTAACGGTGACTCTAAAATTTTCTGTAACCTCTAGTTCTTCCAACTCATCCAGGTCCACAATTCTCCACCTTCTTACAAATATTTCAGTTTTAATCAACAGCTCAGAACCAATAAACTGTGGTCAGAGTCAGTATCTGCTGCTCGAAATGTCTTAAAATTTAAAAACATGTTGCGAAAATCCCTGTCATACCATTATATAATCTTCCATTGCGTCCAGGACTGTTCCGCATACACAGTCTCCGTTCATGACGCTTAATTCACGTGTCAGTGATGACTAAACAATGCTTTGTGAAAAATTCCACGGTGCGGCTTCCTGTTTCAATCCCCTCCCACAGCCTATGGTCCTTACTTCATTCCTTTCTCTTCCTTTCTCTACTGTCGAATGCCAGTCCCTCCTCACAATTAAATTTTCCTATTCCTTAAATATTTGATTAATTTATTTTTCTCATCAGACATTTTTCAGTTTCTTGTAGAGCGAGAAATGACATCAGCAAATTAACATTTGTCGTTTTTCTGGACTGTGTACTATCAGACATCAGAGATGCCAGGAGATATATCCCGGTCTGTAAACCACATTGTCTCACAGTAAGGGACTGCACTGGCGAGCATCATATGTTTCTCTGCGTGGGAGCGTGTGTGTGTGTGTGCGTGAAAGAGAGAGAGAGAGAGGGAGAGAGAGGAAGAAAGCGAGCAAAAGTCAAATGATGACCATCATTGTTGCCTTTTTATTATCCGGGCAGTAATGGGACTCACTCCTGTAACTGCTGAACTCAATAATATCCAGAGAGTAATAGCAGTTACCTTGTACATCAACGTGTGCATCTAAACCTACATCTATATGATTACTCGGTAATTCACACTTATTTTTCTGGCAGAGGATTCGTCGAATCACTTTCACACAAATTCTCTATCGTTCCAGTCTCGAACATCGCTTGGAGAAACGAGCGCTGAATCATTCCGCGCGAGCTGTGATTTCTCTTATTTTATTACAGCAATAATACCTCCCTGTTCAGATGCCATCCGAGAAAATATTTGCGCATTCCGAGGAGAACATTTGGAGCAAAAATTTCGTGAAAAGATCTCGCCGCAACGAAAAAGTCTGCGTTTTAATAATTACCTCCCTATTTCGCGTTTCATACCCGTGACTCTCTCTCCTCTTTTTTCATTAATACAAATCGAGCTGCCCTCCTGTGACCTACGTCAGTACAGTGATCCTATACTGCAAAGCAGTACTCTATCAGAGGACGTACAAGCGCAGATTACACAATTTCTTTAGTAGACCTGTTGCGTAGTCTAAGTGTTCTGCCAATAAATCGCAATATTTGGTTCGCTTTGCAAACAACGTTGTCTATGTGATCGTTCCGACTTGAGCTGTTCGTAATTGCAATTTCTTGGTGTTTAGTTGAACCGACAATCTTCAGATCTGAGTGATTTACCACCCAATCGAAATTTTACCGATTTGTTTTGCACTCATGTGAATGATCTTACACTTTTCATTATTCAGGTTCAGCTGCCACTCTTCGTACCATACAGACATACTGCCTAAATCATTTTGCAGTTGGTTTTAATCTTCCAGTGACTTTATAAGACGATGAATGACAGCATCATCTGCAAACTTTCAACGGTCGCTGCTCAAATTGTTCCCGAAATCCAGAGGGCGCATAACACTTTGCCTTTGAACGTCAGATATCATTACTGTTTTACTCGTTGGCTTTCCGTCAGTTAACGAATCTTTATCTTCGCAACAGGAAATCACGACGCCAGTCGGACAACTGAGATGTAGGCACGCAATTATTTTAAATTTGTGTAATTTCTCACGTTCGAAAGAAGAGGTGTTGTGAAAACAAGCTAACAGTCGAAAGGCTTGATTCAGTAGCGGAGGGGAAGTGACCCACTTGGTGGTCTTTATGCAGCAACAGCCGATTACGACCTTCTTGTCCTTCAATTACATTTCTCGTTTGTGTTTCCTAAACGTTTCTTCGCATTATTAACAAACCGCCCTCGTCTTTTCCAAAGCGTACAAATGCCATTAAACGTATATTGTTCTTCAAGATAATTAAGGTGATTAACCATGCAACAAAACCACGTGCCCTTATCCGTGCTATCTTTTTCCGTAAACCTCGTTTCGATATCTTCAGTCCTTCTCGAAGTAATATCGGTATTACATCATACACGAGTCGCCCTGTGTAAACTGGGTTTGCAGATGTTCAAATAGATTATAAATTGCCGTCCAGGAAGAAAGGTGGTTTGTCACCCAGGGGAAATTTCAGTCACCCTGTAAACTGACAGTCATTCACCACTGCCAATCATTCTCCACTGAATCCCGACTGAGTATTATTCTCCACCAACCATCATTCTCCACTGACTATCATTCTCCACAGACTACCATTCTCCACACTCTAAACTGACAATCATTACCCTTCACAAATACAGGTATGTTTCGGCTTATTTCTTTGAACATAACACTAGTTTACATAATTTTGTTGGCTGTCTCATTTCAATATTGCCCTGAAGAAATACGGAGTTATGTATGTAAGTATGTAAACAATTGACTTACTAGGAAACTTGAAGATAACGTTATTTCAGGCAAATATCTTCAATTTCAAGTGAAGGTTACGTAATATTTCGGAAATACAACATATTTTTGAAGCAGAAACATTTCATACAACTCAAGTAAGCCACTACAGTTTTCAAATATTATGCTGGTACAGTTCAGAGCCATGATTAAGTATGCAATGCAGCGGTAAACATTAACCCTATTTAGAAACACATCTTTTACTTTCAAGCAATGGATACCGTAATTTCATAGAGCTTGACTGTGACCTTGACGCTAGAGACTATCTTTTTTCCGATTCACTGTCTCATTTTAAGACACAAGGGAATTTATGACATTACCTGCCTGTGGGCAATGATTTAAATCAAACAGGAAGTTGAAAATTTGTGCCAGAGTGGGATTTTGACCTGGATCTCCAGCTTACTGGGCAGATTCACTGACCACTGCCCCATTTGGACACAGTGGTTATAAACCTACCACTACTATTGGAGTTTAGTGTGCTTTTACCTAAATAACAGAAACCCTGTCTCCACGTGCCACATGTAACTCTCTTACTAAAATTTAGTTTAGTTTCCAAATAAAGTACTCTATGGGAGGACAGTCCTGTTAATAGGAAAAGCTAATCAATAGAGTTATCCTTTTTACAGGATTTGACATTTTGTTGTGTCAAGCGGCTAAGTAAATCAGACAATTCAATTGTTTTCCTAAGATCTTACCCAGCGATTTGAAAGAAACGCAGTATGAACAGAATTATACTGGAGCTAGGACAACTCAGTTCGAAGTTCATTTAGTTGTTTAAAATATGAACTAAAGATCGCCAGCCTATCTAGGCAAAGAAACACAGAAGTATTGGAGAAGCAGAACAAAGAATTTTGCCTACTTTCTTGCTACGCTTCAAGTTGCTTCTTAAAATAAATATTACACTACGTAAACAATGTTGCTGCAGACAGTGAATTGTTTTAATACTACACCCTTATACATTACGTTTTTAAAAGAGGACAAGCCCAGTACATAACTTCAAGGGAGTTAGAAAAATTTTGCCAGGGGGACCTTTAGGAAAGCACTTTCCATAACCAAAAAAACGTAAATATTAGAATACTTAGGTATTATAGCACACACTTCTTATACTGAACATTTTACTTCAAGGAAACATCTTTCTCACTTAACTAACTCTGTATAGTCTTTAAACAGATTCTAATAACTTGGCTTTGCTCTGACTGAATTTTGTGTTAGCAAACTTTTTCTATAACACGTTGCAATAGTTAAGAAAACTTATAAAATAAGAATAGTTTTACTTTATTTCTCTGTAATGTACTAAACTGTGGACGTGTTCTTACTCCAACTAAAATTCTCATTACTCCCTTTAGTCAAACAAATAAGACAACGTTTTACACAAAAACAATTTACATCGTTTAACTTGACACTTCATAGTCCTTTAAAACAGGACACTCGGATTAATTAAACACCAGGAAGGAACACTATATAGGTGTATGATTAGGATGAATTAACACGGGGACCAGTTTCTTTAAAATTAAGGAATGGTTATTTACTAATAAGACTCCGTGTAAATTAATGGTTCACGCCACTACAAAAGTAAAATAAAAAAAAAATCTTATCAGGTGGTTGTAGGCTTGGGTGTGGGGAACAGTTATGACGGCTATACTACCCACAATACGGCCTGCAAGTAGCTCGCTGTAGGGGCTCAATTTCTCTTCCTGGCGTCGTTCAATTTTACATACAGTATCCGAACTACTCGCACATATGTCGTAACCCATTTGCGGTCTTCATCAGAGGCATTTTTGTGGAAATTTGCAGGCAAAGCTTCTCCTGCTCCACAAGGATGTTGAATCAGTCACTGCTGCCTACAGACGGAATGACTTACTTTCCGCGCTTGTTATAGGTAGAGCGCCAGTTCGCCCTTGCCAACTTTTCCACTCCCAATAGCCACTTCCGTTTCAAACAAAAGCACACTAGCTTTTACATAAAGCCTATTTTTTACATTGTTCCTAAGCGTGACCATTTCTTAGAATTGTCAAATTTATATCAACATGAACAGTTTACATACACAAACATTTTTAAACTGAAAATGCCATAAGATTATTATTCAACGTAGTAAACAATTGACATAGTATTGTACATACATCACACACATACAATGCAAAGATCTTCAGACTCCAGTATAGCACACTTCACTTTACATATGCAGAAAATTTTGTACCAATATGCAAAAATTTTAAATCAAAAAATTATATAAATTTAGATGAACGATAAACAAATAGTGTTATATGGTCATCGAAACTGCACAGAAGACCCGAGTATACGTCCCGTCAGATTCACAACTTCTCCACACACTATGGATGTAGTGGCTCTTGACCATTTTCCTCATTACTCACCCACAGGCAGCTAAAGTCATTAATTCTTTTGTGTCTTGATTCATCACGACTGCAGTATGAAAATTATGTCTGTTTTGCTGGACATGTCAGAAAGAACAGACATTACATAATGCCTCATTTTAATCCCACGTTGTGATAGGATGGGTGGGGAAGAAGTTGGGATGGAGGCGAAACAAACCACAATGGGATTAGTTCTGGAAACTTGGATTCTTAAATTCCATGCCATCTTGCAGTTCGAATTTCCCACCAGTGCAATTTAGTATCTTTAATTTTCCCTCAACAGGCCACCTTTGATTTCTTAAATTTCCCACCATGCGCCATGTTGGATTTTTAAATTTTTTGCCACCACCAGTGATTAAAGCACCACGACTTTCGTGCCCACTAGCGGCGGAAAGTTCAGCTACGCAGCACATAGTTGGTAGATATCGTACTTGCTTGGAACCTCCTTTGTTTGGTGTCTACAGGGTGACCTGGAAGTTTCAGATCAATCTTCTCTCATTCTTTTTATCTTTTTCTCTCTGTCTCTACCACGGTGGATCAACTGAGACCATCCAATATTTTACAAAGGATGGTATAATGACGCAGCGTACTGAAGAGAGCATTACCCCCCGAACTCAATTCCGTTACTAGTATTTTTTATTTTACCTTCTTCACGTGTGATGAAGCATTGTATTTATGCTGTTTCTCACAATTAATCCCTAGTAGCTAAACTGATCTTGTGGAAAAAGTTGTACGTTATAGCTATGCGTCCACTTGCTGAAGCCAAGTAAGTAACAATCGTTCGCCGTCATTTGCTATTCCCATGGTTCGTTCTGACTCGCTTTATGGTGGGTGAGTATTTGTCGATTGTTACTGAACAGGTGCGTCGCTCCTCGTCGCAGCTACGGATACAGGGAGGCAACAAATGTCACAATGCAGTGTGATGGGAGCAGGAAGAGCATTGATCATGCGCTCACTGCAAATTCGCGGCCTGGGAGCACCCTCACGCCTTCCGCATGGATATTCTATCCGCTACGGAAGCTCTATCATTGGGCGAAGTAGTGTCGATTATCTTCGCTAACTTCCGGCAATCTATGATTTCTTTCAACCCCTCTCTCACCCCCTCTGCACACCACGCAGTTCGGTCGCGCAGCTGAAGACTTCTATTGCACACTATCTGATCTGACAAAGGTCTATTATGTACTTTACAACAATGTAGTGTAAAGTTCTGGAGTATTCTCCTTGATATGGAATGTATCCATAATCTATATGTAACACTCATCAGCTGGAGTTGTTAATCACAGACGACGACTACAAGAGGGGTCGTCATTGAACTATGTTCACAATACTAGTCGAATGAACAAAGGGTATCAGTGAGGTGTGTGCCAACCCAGTTGGAGATTTACTGTACTTAGAACACTTCTTGGCGTCAAGTGAATATACGCACAATGACTAAGCTTGAAATGACCCTTCGGGGCACACTTATTGCCCCATTCACATTAGGAGGCACCAATCCGCATACGGAAATGCACTGTTAAGGCATGTTCCCTTTTGAGTTCAATACACTGGTGGCAACACCCTGTGGTCAAAAGAGAACTGAGAAAGACAACCTCGACACAAAATAAAAAAGGATAAACTACATAAGTAAACAGGATAGTGCATAACATTTTTGATTAGTTTACTGTCTCCTATGCTATAAAATAGCGAAATGATCCTGACACTAACATTACAGAAATCCGAGAGAACACTGAGATTTAAGATTCTCGCGCCCGTTATCGAGGATAGCGGTAACAAATTGATAGTGATACTCGATATATCCTTACACACACACACGCACACTCACTCACACACACACACACACACACACACACACACACACACACACACACACACACACACAAACCCACATAACCACATAAACATATACACACAACACAAACCATCAGGTAATTTTAATGGAATGTATCCATAATCTATATGTAACACTCATCAGCTGGAGTTGTTAATCACAGACGACGACTACAAGAGGGGTCGTCATTGAACTATGTTCACAATACTAGTCGAATGAACAAAGGGTATCAGTGAGGTGTGTGCCAACCCAGTTGGAGATTTACTGTACTTAGAACACTTCTTGGCGTCAAGTTCCATTACTCATAACAAATGGTGACTACCTCCTTAGTCTGAATAAATAATTACGGGCATCTATTTTGAGCAAACATGTCATTCACAGGATATTACGATAGTTAAATATTGTTAATGAAGTTAGACGACATTTAGCTTCAATGTTCGCAGAGAAAGGCCTATGATGTACAGAAACATTTGCTTCTGTTTATATGAAACAATTCTCCTAATACACCAATTTATGTTCCTCCCATAGGTTTCCACGCTATCCGTCAATTTTTCTCACAAGAAAGTTATATTGTGGTTTCTCCCTAATGTTATACTTCTGATGAAGTTCTTATCTGTAGAGAAAGCGTGCATTACTATCAGAGCAGAGGGTTCCAGTTGCAGATATTTTTTGAGGTTCTGTAGACAACCTCATATACACTAGACTTTAGCATACGGAACAGACAATGCATAAGGCTGTAAGTGCCATAGACCAACAAAGTCGCTAAAAAGGCAATTTAGATGTCTTTCTGTGTCGTGTCCTGAACTTCATTTGATGGGGCTGATGCGAATGTATTCTACTTATTTCCGTATTTTGGTTCTGTACATGATGGCAGCTGTCTGGAGACACACTAAAAGAGTTATGAATGGAGTAAGGAAAAGGTTGTCAACAATTTGTAAACGGCTTCTTTCAATAGCATAAAATTATGAACACTATGTATACATGAAAGACTAATATTAAAAGAATTAAAGTGGTTTCTAATGAAATAAGGGAAGTTTCACTGCACTACGAAACTAAGCTTTAAGGAACTATTTAGTAATGGGTGAAATCTAAAGTAATCGATGTGACAGTAGAAAACCAGCTGTAACATCAAACTGAGCCTCTCATCGGAATTGGGCGTTACTAATGATGATACGAGTTTGTCATTTTCGTTCATACGGAATCATACATTAATTGATTTCGAGACTCATGTAAAATATCTAGAAGGATTGAGCACTAGAGGGTGATAACGGTACAAAAGTTAGAATAGCTACCCAACACAGACAAATATTTTAATTTTCATGTATTTTTTATTTCTCAAATGTTATGGTCATTTAACAGTTCTCGACTACAAGGGTTTGCTGAAACGAAAGTTTCGTTGAAAACAATAATTAGCCCAAATTTGGTGACTGTAATACATCGGACGATGTGAGTGATAACTACGAAGTAGACAAGTTGCCATGGCTGCACGAGAGAGAAATTCAACATGAGCAAGCGTGGTGCACAATTCACTACACAAGTAACACATCCCTCCGCGTAATAAAGTTGGTTGAATGATGACGTGTACACTTCTGCCCAGTGACCCGTACACAGAACAGACACATTGAGGACTGTGTTACTTTGACCCTTCAAATAATTTATCATGATACATATGCCAGTGGTAAACGTTTCTACGTGGAATAGGTCGTCCGTCGGTAAGGATTAGTCGGAAGTTATCACCTATGCAATCAAGCAACAAGATGGAACTGACTGTTAGTGTGTAACGCTGACATCAAGTACATCTACCTTAGATTATTAAACCCCCGTAAAATTTGAAACTGCTGTAGAGTTGGAACCTAATCTGTTATTTGAATCAGTGGCAACCAACTATTGAATAAGCTATAAATTATGACTTCCTTTAAATTAAATGAGCTGGGAATCATCGGGTAAACGAAGTTAAGAGATTCAGCTACCTAGGCATGAAAATAACCCATAAAGACGATGGATGGAGGTCGTGAAAAACAGACTAGCACTGGCGATTAGGGCATTCCTGGCGATAAAAGTCTACTAGTATAAAAATAGACTTTGAGTAGAGGAAGAAATTTCTGAGAATGTGCGTTTGGAGCATAGTGCTGTGTGGCAGTGAGACGTGGACTGTAGTAAAACAGAAACAGAAGAGAACAGAAGCAACAGACATTGTTCGTGGACTGATAAGTTGAGGAAAGGGGAAGTTCGCTACAGGAACGTAGAGAGAAAGACTGTGTGGAACACATACAAGGAAAAGGAACAAGGTGATAGGACATCTGTTAAGACATCAATGGAATAACTTCCATGGTACTAGAGGACGCCGCAGAGGAGAGATTACTGTACAGGAAATAAAGATTGGAATCCATCTAGCAAGTAATTAAGGATGTAGATTGCTACTCCCACATGGAAAGGTTGACACAGGAGAGAAGATGTTGGCGGGCCGTATCAGACCAGTCAGAAGACCGATGACTAAAAATACTATGAAAAGAAAATTCCCCTCTTTATTGATCCAGGGTTAAGAAAAAGTCCTAGTTTTACGAACGTTTTGTGAGATAACTAATAAGCCAATGACCTTGTACGCTGTTTAAAGCGACATTCTACTTTGATAGCTTTTGAAATCCACGGAGGAGGTAACCCTCTATATGCGATTAGAATGAAAAATACTTTCCGTGCGAATGTGATGATATGATGATGATTATTATTGTTGCACTGCTAAGTTTTATTTTCTGTCAACGACACATTTAAAAATTTTAATGCGGGTGTCAGTTATTATATCCATTTATATTGCAATTCCGAATACTTATATCAGTTTCGAGCTAATATGTAACTGAAATCATGTTAGGCTGTTGTTCTGTAATATGGCTCTGAGCACTATGGGACTTAACATCTATGGTCATCAGTCCACTAGAACTTAGAACTACTTGAACCTAACTAACATAAGGACATCACACAGCACCCAGTCATCACGAGGCAGAGAAAATCCCTGACCCCTCCGGGAATCGAACCTGGGATCCCGGGTATTCTGTAATAAGCAAACCGTATAGTGAACTTCATTCCTTGCTGTGCCCTGTTGACATTGTTGGAAAGTGAGGAACACACAGAACGCCGAATATTTTATTGGTCTGTAGGCTGTCTGAGGCCCTTCCGTATATCCCGTTTCATAGACTTTCTTAATTCTATATTTTATGGCTAATTGATCTATGACATTTGAATTACCGGTCGAGGCTTTGCACTTGTAGTCAAACGTCTCCAAGACCTGCTGTGTACAAACCACTGAACTATCTGATTTGTGTTTCCGTGCATTCTGTAGATCCCTAGAAACGAATGTCAGGTTGGTTTCCAAATGAAGCCAAGACTGATTAAGTTCCCCAGAATAATAAATTTCAAGAAGTATCGTGGTCTAATTTCCTTTTGTACTTTGCTGAAATTTCAGACACCCTGAAGCCTTACGCAGCACTGCGCAAGGTCCTCTCGTTCCATCTCCTGTAACCTTGTCATTCGAGTCAGATATCTACGTATGAGAGGTAATGAAAAGTTGTGCTATACTTGCTGTTGAATCCGGCTTTTGATGGGTAAGAATTGTCCTCACTGGAAATTTGCCTCCATGTTAACTGATGCTTCCGTCACTTATCGGTAGGAAAATATAACAAAAAAAGAGAAACAATGTTGTAAACGTACACAATATTGTGCTCTTCATTTGTAGTGTACCTCTACTATTGTCAGCATACTGAAGTACACGTAACTTCCTAAAATTAGTGGATATAATAATATTACTAAATGACAGTCACTTGATACCTACACAGTTGTGCCCTATACGCCGTCTAAGGTGGATCTTCAATGATTAGACCATGTCCGTCTAACGGAAACACAAATGTTACTGTGCATTTTATTGTGCGCTGTGTTTACGATGATGTAACGTCATCTTTGAGCGCTACATACATGCACACGGCCAGGTGCACAAGGCGCTTTTTGATTTTAAATGTTTTATTTATGGCAAATATTTCTATAATGAGCTACATTTTAATTGTAAGGGTACCGCTGATGACAATCATCGGTGACCTGCAATGAAAAGATGTGGCTCTCCAGACCATCAGTCCTGGTTTTCGAGCCCTATGGCAGAGAGGCTGGGATCCCACCGCTATCTGTACTGTCTCCAAACACGTCTCCAGCCCGGAATCTCATTGATCCTATGACGAATCCCGTATCGATTTCAGCCCCGAAGAACTGTGAAGACGAGTTCGGAGACCCTCCAGACAACAATGGGGAACGAATCCTACTGTCGCCCGCCACACAGCCCAACACCCATGAGTGACAGTTTGTGATTACCATTTATTTTCAAAAGTAGGATATCTCTCATTGTCATCCGCGGAACCCTTTCAGCACAGTGGTACACCGACGAAATTTTACACCCCGTTTCTTTGCCCTCCATGACAAACCATCTTGAGGCTATATTTCAGCAAGGCAATGCCACCAGCACAAGGCGACAGTTTCTACTGCTTACCTTGACGAGCAAGGTCATCGTATCTCACCCCAACAGGGAACGTTTGGAGCACCATTGGTAGGGACCTCCAGCCGGGTCGGGATACTGACGACATAACGCACCAGCTGGTCACAACTTGTCGCGACATCTCTTAGGAGGACTTCCAACAACTCTGTCAATCAATACCAAGACGAATAACAAATTGCTTAAGGGGATGCAACGATGGACGAGTAGCGTTTTGACTGCTAAACTAAATATAGTCGTTCCCAGGTGCGAAAGCCGTTATCCCTTGAAATATAACCGTTATTGGCGACCAAGGACTTCTGGCGTAAGAAGTCGCCATCATTCTACCACTGGGCAGAGGAGCGGAGAAAGGATCAAGACACTCTATTCTCCTTGGGGCGGGGAACTGCCCCTAAAGGGGGAAGAATCATCGATGATCAAAGGCATCAGGATGCAGAAGACAATGGAAACCACTGCATGAAAACACATAACGTGTACCCATAGGACATGTGGCCTGCAGTGAAAAAGTGTCAGGATGACACCATTGGCAAATGATTCCGGAATAGTTCCCCATTCTGATCTGCGGGAGGAGACTCCTAGGGGGAGGAGACTATGACAAAAAGATTGAATAACCAATTAAAGGACAACGTTCTACGAACAGGGGCGTGGGATATCAGAAGCCTGAACGTGGAAGGTAAGCTAGACAATCTGAAGATGGAGATGGAAACGCTCAATTTAGATACAGCGCGGTTCAGTGAAGTGAAATGGAAAGGATACCAGGATTTCTGGTCAGATGAGTAGAGTATAATATCGACAGCAGCAGAAAATGGTGTTACCGGAGTAAGATTCCGTAAGAACAGGAAGGTAGGACACAGAGTGTGTTATTGTGAACAGTTTAGTGGTGGGGCTGTTCTTATCAGAATCGACAGCAAACCAACATAGACAACGATAGTTCAGATATACATAATATGAAGAGGTAAAATATATGAGGATATCAAAAGAGTAACACAGTACGTAAATGGAGAAGAATAACAGTCATGGGGGACTGGAATGCAGTTGTAGGGGTAGGAGTAGAAGAAAAGGTTACAGGGAATATGGGTTTGGGACAAGGAATGCGAGAGGAAAAAGATTAATTGAGTTCTGTAACAGATTTCAGCAAGTAATAGAGAATACTCCGTTCAAGACTCCTAGTGGAGAAGGTGCACTTCGAAAAGGCCGGGTGACTTGCGAAGATTTCAGTTAGATTACATCATGGTCAGACCGAGATCCCGAAATCATGTACTGGATTGTGAAGCAAAACCAGAAGTATATACAGACCCAGATCGTAATGTAGTAGTGATGAAGAGTATGCGGAAGCTTAAGACATTAGTAAGGTAGAACCAATCAGCAAAGCAGTGGAATACGTTAGTACTAAGTAATCACTGATATGCTTGTAGTTCTCTAAGGCTATAGATCCAGCAATAAGGAATAGCTCAGAACACAGTTAAGTTGAAGGGGAATGGGCGTTTCTAAAAAGGACTATCACAGATGTTGGAAAGGAAAACATAGATACAAAAAAGGTAACTGCGAAGAAACCATGAGTAACAGAAGAAGGAAAGAAGCACACGAGGGAAATTCAAGAATACACAAATACAAGACACTGGGGAATGAAATAAATACTAAGGGCAGGGAAGCTACGACTAAATGACTGGCTGAAAAATGTGAAGAAACCGAAAAAGAAGTGATTGTTAAAAGCATTTTCTGAAAATATAGGAAAGTCAAAACTAAAAGTAAGGCTGATTACATTAAGAGTGTAAGAGGACTTCCACTGTCAATTGCAGGGGAGAGCTTGAAGGTGGAAAGAGTACGCTAAAGGCTTCTATCAGGGGGAGGATTTGTCTGATGTTGTAGAAGGAGGAACAGGTGTCGATGAAGGAATGGGGGTAGGATATTAAAACAAGCATTTAAGAGAGCTTTGGAAGATTCAAGAGAAAATAAGGCGGATGGGATAGATAAAATTTCATCAGAATTTCTAAAATCATTGGGGAAAGTGGCAACAAAAGACTATTCAGGTTGGTGTGTAGACCTTTTGAGACTAGCGACATAACATCAGAGTTTCGGAAAAACATCATCCACACAATTCCGAAGAATGCAAGTCCGGACAAGTGCACCGAACGAGGTGGCGCAGTGGCTATCACACTGGACTCGCATTCGGGAGGACGACGGTTCAATCACGCGTCCGACCATCCTGATTTAGGTTTTCCGTGATTTCCCTAAATCACTCCAGGCAAATGCCGGGATGGTTCCTTTGAAAGGGCACGGCCGACTTCCTTCTCCGTCCTTCCTTAATCCGATGAAACCGATGACCTCGCTGTTTGGTCTCTTCCCCCAAACCAACCAACCAACCGGACAAGTGCGAGAATTATCGCGAAATCAGCTTAAAAGCTCATGAATCCAAGTTGCCAGCAAGAATAATATACAGAAGAATGGAAAAGAAAATTGAGGAGGTGTCAAACGAAGAGCAGTTTTACTTTAAGAGAGATAAACACAACAGGGAGGCAATTCTGGCGTTGCAGTTGATAATAAAAGCAAGACTGAGCATAGATTTATAGGATTTCTCGACCTGGAAAAAGCATTCGGCAGTGTAAAGTGGTGCAAGATGTTTGAAATTCTGACAAAAATAGTGGTAAGCTATAGAGAAAGACAGGAAATGTACAATATGTAGGATAGCCAAGAGGGAAAAATAAGACTGCACGACCAAGAAAGATGTGCTCGTATTAAGTGGTTGTAAGACAACGACGTAGTCGTCCTCCCCCAATGTTCAATATATACCTTTAAAAAAGGTTCAGGAGTGGAATAAAAATTCAAGGTGAAGAATTGTCAGTGGTACGATTCGTTGATGACATTGCTATCGTGAGTGAAACTGAAGAAGAATTACATGATCTCCTGAATGGAATGAACAGTCTAATGAGTACAGAGGATGGACTGAGATACACTGAAGAATTGAAGGTAATGAGAGGTAGCAGAAATGAGAATAGTGAGAAAGCATAACATCAGGTTTGATGGTCACAAAATAGATGAAGCTGCGGAATTCTACTACCTTGGCAGCGTCATAACCAATTATGGACGGATCAAGGACCAATCAGAATAGCGAGGGGGCAAATAGGGCATTCCTGGCCAAGAGAAGTCAACTATTTTCAAACATAGGCCTTAATTTGAGGAAGCACAGCATAGTATAGTAGGGAGACATGGACTGTGGGGAACTGGAATAGAGGGAACTTGAGCATTTACGATGTGGTGCTACAGACGATTGTTGAAAATTAAGTGGGCTGATAAGGTAAGGTATGAGGAGGTTCTGCGCAGAAACGGAGAAGAATGGAATATGTGGAAATTACTGACAAGGAGAAGGGACTAGATGATAGGACACGTATTACGACATCAGGGAATGACTTTCATGGTACTAGAGGGAATATTAGACGGCAAAAACTGTGAAGTAAGAAAGAGATAGGAATTCATCCAGTAAATAATGTAGACTGTTGATTACAAGTGCTACTCTGAGATGCAGAGGTTCGCATAGGAGAGGAATTCGTGGTGGGCTTTATCAAGCCAGTCTGTAGATTGGTGGAAACAAAAAAAAAGAAAAAAAAGAGGGACCAAAATTTTACCATCGTGTTATTGACTTGTTCAATTTGCGAAACTCTTTCTCTTGAATCAATCATCCAGTTTTTAATGAAATTGTGATCATTTAATTGTCTGTAGGTGCACATCACATCTAACGATCTTATACTGTTGGGATAATTCCTTTGTGATGTAGGATTTTTTTTATTTCAAGGTAAGTGTATGAAAGTGTATGTAATGTACAGACTTGAAACAATATTGTTTACCGAAGTAGTAATAGCTACTGATTATGGTTTTGGATATACAACGTTGCATGTCTACCCAGGAATTTGATCTATTCCTAAAGTTCCTAACGTTTCTTTACTATTTTCACTTGTTTGTTTCTGGACATCGAAATAACTGCATGAGCAGCATTTTTTTCTAGCAGCTTTCCTGGTATCGGGCATGGCGGTAGTTGAATGCCCGTTGGAGAAAACAGACCTGGATTGCCAATAGGGGCTATAGTGTCATCATAGTGCTGCCCATCTCAGAACGTGAGTGCTCCTCGCGGCCGGTATAAATAGGGCCTCCCACTGATGGATTAGTCCTCCTATGTCGGTATCAACTCCCGTACTTTGTATCCCACCGCCGGCGTGCCCCAATGCTCCGTCCTTTCCCCTCTCCTCTATCTCCTGTATACTGTAGATACGGCCAAACCTTCCCTGCCTGTTCACCTCCTCCAATTTTCTGATGACAACACTTTCCTGGCCCTTTATCCTATCCATCAAAGGTCCCAACGTACCCCTCAAACTCACCTCGACTAGTTCACCATCGCTATTTTGCATCAACAGTTCCAAGACTGGGCAATCATCATAGGTTGTACAATTAACTGCTTCTGGCTCCACGATTTTTACCTTACTATTTATGGTTGTCCTATCCAACTCACTCCTTCCCAGAAATACCTTGGCCTCGCCCTCGACTGTCACCTCACATGGATAGCTTACCTCCTTACAATCCAACACAAAGCCCTGAAAACCCTGCCTGACCAGACGTGGGGACTGCATCTGTCCAAATAATCCTTCATACCAACAAATCCTTGATCCTCCCCCCCCCCCCCCCCCATCTTTCGTTATGCCAGTATTGCCTGGATTTCCATCACTCCCAGATTCTATAAAGCCCTTCAAATTCTTGAAAGCCATGCACTCCACCTCACCTTCCATATCTGCCTCGTGTTCCCACGTGAATTCTCTACAACCTCATCCCCTTCCCACATCTTCTCCTTTTCCTCAAACACATCCACACTCTGTACGTCATCCGCAGACTCGATTGTCTCACTCCCTCTTGTGTCTTCTATTCTCTCAGCCCATTGACGCACCTTTAACGTTGTGTCCCACCCTCTCTCCATCTCCACACGCTTCACCTCCTTTCCCAAAACAACTTCCATCACCTACCCCTCCTGGATGATGAGCTTCGCTCTGATCTCTACCCCTCCTACCAACTCTAACCCTGTCTTCCACCTCCTACTCCTCAGGGCTCCCTCTCCCGTCCTTTGCCTTCCTCTGAGTGGTTTTCGTCCCTCCTTCCCCCTTCCTTTGCTGTACACCCCTTCTGTGTCTCTACACTCCCTCCTGACTTACCTTTCCCTCCATTTCCCACCCTGCCCATCTCCAACTCCCTGGTATACCATGACCCCCGTTTTCTTTCCATCCCACCCCTTCCAGTCCCCCTTCTCCCGCTGCAACTTCCTCTCCCCTCTTTTTCCCTCCTCTCAGGCCTCTTCTCACTCAGTTTTAAGGTGATAGTGGGTGTATGTTGAAACTGTTCTTCTTAATGCGACTAGAGGTCTCTCGATGAATCCTACTCATTATCACCACTAACATTTCCTTCTGCTAAAGTTTCTTGGCAGACTGATGGCATGTGAAAAAGTTGTGTGTTGACAGATTTCTTACTTGATTAGGAAATGTCTACAAGAGCAGAAGAACGACTTATTCTCTGGCTCGTTGGCTGTCTGGTCAATCTTTCTCCTTATCTTAGTAAGAGATGTACTTTGATGCAACGTCTGCAGCTATCCAGTATTCGAATATTCATTGTCAGGTTCTTTGAAATGAACTGCATGAACCTGTTTTCCTTCGAAGTAACTGCTCATCAGATATAACGTTTTCATCACGGTGGACCCAGCGGAAGCAATTTTCCACGGACTTATACCACATTTATCAAATAAGAACGATGTTGTTAATAGGAACTGATTGAGTTTGGGGAGAATTCAACTCGAAGAAGAGGAATGTATTATGGTTCAAATGGCTCTGAGCACTATGGGACTTAACTTCTGAGGTCATCAGTCCCATAGAACTTAGAACTACTTAAACCTAACTAACCTAAGGACATCACACACATCCATGCCCAAGGCAGGATTCCAACCTGCGACCGTAGCGATCGCGCGGTTCCAGATTGTAGCGCCTAGAACCGCTCGGCCACAGCGGCCGGCCAATGTAATATGTCGGCGGTATCTGTTTCGTGGTTGTTTACTCCTTTACGACGAAAGTCACCTCTGGCGTATAATACTCCAGTCATTGCCTACAATTCCTTCAACCATACATTTCTAGTGAGGTTTTTTATTTCATTGCGAATATTCGATACAGTACTTATTCATAAAAAATGGAAGCCACTGATGAAGGAGTCATCCATTCGGGAGTAGCCGCATGCAGTGGGACCTTCTCTTTTCTGCAGGACGTTAAAAAAAGTAAATCTTCATCAAGGCGACGGCGTGTTATGGAAAGAACTGAGATGGGAAGACATCTACTGACTGTAGTTCTTACTCTGACTCACTGTCTTAACTGTCATTTACAACAAGATAATCACCATCTGATTCCAATCACGCAATGTCAAAGTATCAGAGTTCTCCAGATTGCGGAGGATCTCCTCATTAGTAAAACCTGTAACGTGGGAAGTTTATGGTGCAGTAACACTAATGTGACAACCGCCTATGTTCAACATCAACGTGCCATAATCACTCACAGATGATAGCTGGCCTTAGTAGCAATGGAGGGTATGTAAAATGCCTTTGGGGGATGTGAAGAACGGTGTAGTTGTTGTCGGGGTGGGGAAATGGAGCGATTTATCAAACGTACCTGCAGGGATTCGGGCCCAGGGTGGAAGCATGTCCGAAACGGCAAAGTTCGTAAACTTTTCGCTTGCTGCCTCGGTTAAAATATACCTTGTGTAGCAAAATAAAGCTATTCAAAACCAGTAGCAAGACAACAGTGGTGCACCATAGGCTATAGAAGACGGTTGAAAGATGGTAGCGGGGATGTGTACGTGCCAATAGACGTGCAGTTGTTGACCAAGTAAACGCATAGGTGACCAAGGGGTATCAACTGTGTCTCCTCAACTACCTTTTATCCTAAATTGCTGCGAATTGGCCTCCACAGGAGGCGGCTCGTTCATGCTCGTCGGATGACCGTTGTTCATCGATGATGAAAAATTGACTTTGCACGCCAACGCCGGAACTGGACCTCCACTGAGTGCAGACAGGTGGACTTTTCAGATTGTCCATCGGACAGATGGCCGTTAATGCGTACGGGGAGAAATGTTTGAAAGGAAACACCCTGCAACCAGGAGGGAGCATTCTGAGAAACGTTTTACTAGCATGCCTTGGCTGATCTATTCTTTCAGGAAAGCACAATTGTCAACTCAAGAATGCATCTATTCTAGGAGACCATATCGAGCCCTGTAAGGAGTTTGTTTTTTCTCTGCAAGGTGGTTTCTACCGTCAGGACAATACAACGTGTCACCCAGCTCTCAGTGTGCTCGAAGAACACCAGGCTGAGTTTACTGTTCTCCTCTAGCCACCAAATTCCCCGGATGTAAACTCAGTCGAGATTCTGTGGAACCACCAGGATCTGGCTATTGACACCATGGATCCTGAACAGAGAAACCTTGCGGAAATATCCAAAGCACTGGAATCGGCAGGGATCCACATTCCCATATGTCTAGCGGTGGTAACTCAGGCTTATGATAAGTGGGCAGTGTGTGTTACGTAGTACTATACAAATGTCTCAGCCTCTTTCCTTACTTCTGTGTTATTTTACAGTCACAAGTAATATTTGCTGGTAACGTAACGGGCATGACCTAAAATGAAAGAGAAGAATAACATTTTCCGTAATGCGACACGATTAAAGTATTTACTTCATAAATCTATTCATGCAAGAGTGAGGTCGTTAAATGGCACTGGAGTACACTTGAAAGTAACATACAGAAAGCGCTGAGCTGCTGCTGCTGACGTGGCCGAAAGGAAGATGGGTGTGTTATTTGTGTAGTAAACTAAAGAATAACTAGTTTGTTATAGAATAGCGATTCTCAACCTGGGGTAATTGCCCATGAGGAATAAAATGAAATGTTCTGAGGGATAAGAATTAAACGACTGGATTCTGTTTCAGTCACGAAACTAAATTGTTTTCAAAAGATCATTGCTGTTGTGAGACTCTAATATTACTTATTGAGTGGTGCGTGGTTCGTGTTCCTACCATCGTGTATGTTACACCTTGTTTTTAACGTACTTTCACCTTACTACCTTAATTTGAATTACTGCTGTCACTGAATTGCTGCTTTGCCTGACTGTGAGTGGCGTTAGCAGCGCTTATCGGTATATCACCTCTCGTAATATCTTTGCTTGACTGCTATTATTTTCCGGCCGTGGTCTGTCGTTAAGCCGTCGGCACACGGACCGTGCATCCGAACGTTGAGCGTTCAGCGTGCCGAGTTTCTGACGTCATAGCGTGGAATAGCACGTTCGGGAATCGTTCCGAACGTGCAGAGCAATATCTGGCTTGTCAGATATTCTGAGCGTCCGTCTGATCGTTGACCAATGAGATGGCACAACGCCACCTACGTCACACGCACGCCGTCTCCCCTCAGTACAGAGTTGTGATGTACCGTATTGGCATTCATTTCAAGCCTATATGTACATATGCCGTTACTGTGCACCAGAAAATTGAGAATCACTGGAAAACGCGTTGTTAATTGTGTGATTCGTTCCAATAAAATAATGAGAAACATCATATTCGTGGCCAAAGAATTATTGTAACTTGCGTATCATGAGAGAAGGCTATTTGAAGGCAGCGACACACTGAAGATCCACTCAAAACGCATTGTTCTTGGTACAGTTTGTTATAATTAAATTTCAGGAAGGGCAAGACGGTATGATTTGATACTAATTGAATCTGTTGATTTAGCGTAATGAGTAGCGTTCTGTTTTGTATTGAGTTGTTTGTTGGGGCGGTGGTTCGCGTCTTGACCCTTCTAAATTTTTTTTCCTAAAATTCGCTTCTTTATTAGGTTATGGTACTTTGTTATTAGTTTAATATAAGTATATACTTTAATATTTTATGTTACGTAAATATAAGTTCACCTTTTTTGAGGGGTGACTTTGTTCGATGGCCTAATCTACAGGAGAGCTTGCGCTACTTGTATAAAGGTATTTTGCTCCTTTTTTGTTTTACGCTTCGTAAGTCACATGTTGCAAAGATCCTGGTAGTGGGTAGGAACAGTGATCAAGTAAGATTGACCTTGTGGTTTTACTAAAATGTGGAAATGATGAAATAATGTTTATCTTATGCGGAGAAGTATTCCAAATTTGTACTGCACTGTTTGTAATGGGATTCTTTTAAGCCTGTGTCCTTATTGTTTGGTCATGGTACTTTTCCTTTAGTGGAAGATGGAGGAAATGTGCATTTTAGTAGAATAACGTGAGAATTTTATGCACGCCCGTTGAGTAAACAGTGTCATTTACGAACTAGAAACATCCTTCAACTGCCGCTGGAGCGCTTTGCGATCGCGTATACCACGTTGGGGCCCACGTACCGTATACACAAGTCGCATCTTTCCTGAGCGTTCAGCTGCACGTTGAACTTGACACTCTCGACGTTAACGTTCGACAGCACGGTCCATGTGCCGACAGCTTAAGGAAGTTCGGGCCGCGAGTTCGGGTCTGCCAGTCAGTTGAAGCGTATCTGCAGCGCAGTCCGGACCTCACAGTCCGGGCGTTGCAATGTAGCACTAGTGCAGTCGCGTTGGGACAGCAGTGAGGTCTCCATCGACACGGCTCGCCCGACCATTGCCGCCACGCATCACTTGAGACGGGTCACGGTCTTAGTGGATCGTCGGTCGGTCGTTCCTACCGGACGACAAGTTTTGGCTCGCCAGTTGTTCATGAGTCGGCTGCGTGTGTGTGTGTGTGTGTGTGTGTGTGTGTGTGTGTGCATCGACTCTCGGATTGTCTTCGTGCATGATTAGTGACTGTTGGGTATCGGTCAGTTCTTCGTGCGAGTGTTTGTCGGGTGGTGTGTGTAGTTACCGTTTGACTTGTAGTCCGGGGTGATATGTGACATACAGCATCACCAGTCTATTGCGGTCTAACTGTGTTGGTGAGGCAGTAAATTTCCACAGGGCAATGACTGCGTCACTGCAATTCACTTTGGAGGTGTGGCGGTGGGACTTGTAGTCCCGTACCACCCTCTCACGGTGATAGTACTACATGAGTCAGGCAGAAAAATTATGCCTAACATGGGCAGGTGAAGGTGTGGCGGTGGGACTTGTAGTCCCGTACCGGCGTTTAAAGCTGGCGCGAGTTACCGTTATTTCCTTTGACAAGTTATTTTAAATGTTTCAGCATTCTGCCTGTGAGAGGTTGTTCGTCTCATCGGGCGAAGTGTAAATGGTTTTCTGAGCGCTTGTGGTCCCCTTCAATTACCAACCTGTGCAACTTGGGTCGGTCCTTCTCTGGTGCAGGGGTGTTGTTTAGCCAGTGAGGTTGTTTCCTCTGCATGGTTGGGTCCTAGCCAGTATTTCCACCGTCAGGCGTCTGAAAGTGGGTGGGAGACGCACCAGCTGTGGAGTCGCGACGGAACAGCAGTCGTGGATGGACCAGCAGGCTGTCGGTCGGTTTCTGCGGACCAGGGAAGATATCTCCGCGCGGTGCAGTCGCTCGGTCCACTGCCGGTCCCTGCGCGGAGTCGGAACGTGCGAGGAAGAGAGTTCACGGCGGCAGTTCAGGTCGTGAGTTGCGCCATGGCAGTCAGTTGCAACGCGTCTGGAGCGCAGCCCAGGCCAGCCAGTCGCCGGCTTGCAGCAGCAGTTAGCCGTGCGTGGATTTCTCCCGCCCGACCGCTGCCGCCACACATCGCTTAAGCGGGGCCTGATTTTTGGTGGATTGTTGGTCGGTCGGTTGGTCCGGGGACATCTCCGTGCGGCGTAGTCGACTGGGCCGTAGGCGGTCTCTGCGCAGTGTCGTAGTCTGCCTGGAGCTGTCCGATCGGTACGAGCATCGTCGCTCGCCGACCCAGGACGTGAAGATTGAGTGGTTTGAGCATTACGTTCTTGGTTCCGGCGTTGCTGTTGCGGAGGTTTTCTTGTAAGCAACAACGAGTGAAGTGTTAGAAATAGCCGCCTTCAGGTGGAATTGATCAAATTAATTTAACCATAGTCACCTATTGTTACTCCCCAACATGGTGTGTAGTTTTGGCAGCTCAGTTCACATACGCGTTTGTTTTTGGACAGTGATACTTGTAAATTTTTTGGGGGGCCTTAAATTCCCGTGGCAAGCAAGCGGTCGGTCTTTCGGGCTGTCGGTCGCTCGGTCGGTCGGTCCGTGACTGTTCCTTGGTTGGGTTCTCACGAATAGTGTAGTTGGACTCACCACCTGTCTCCCCGAAGAGAACGTCGGCAGACCGATCCACTGGAGACTCCTGAGTGCCGTTCACTTAATTATCCTTTTGGCAGTGTTAATATTGTTATAATTTAACGATGTTTTATGTTCTTCATTTGGCAAGGTTAGTTGTGGGCCTTCAGCCTTGGGAACATGTTCTCAGGGTTTCCGTCAAGTCCAAACATTAACGCCTTCTACTCTTGAAAGGTTATTGTAATTTCCTCTGAAAGATTATACAAGTTATTGTGGGCCTTACGCCTTTCGTGTTTCAAAAAGGAAACTGTTAAACTTAATATATTGTTTTACCGATTGTTGTAATATACATTCCCTTAATTTGCAGAATTTAACATTGCGGCCTTGAGCCGTTTTATTGCGTTTATCTCTTTCTGTGCACCTTCCGGGACATCAGCCCTTTTAGCATCATCAAACACTGTGGCCTTCTTCCTTCAGTAATCATCACAGTATATTTGGAATTTTGAAGATTTAATCTGGCGGCCTTCAGCCGCTGCGCATTCTGATCTCATATGTATACGATTTATCTTATTCGTAAATTTGACTGTGTCATGTCTTTTCAAAATTGAACTTCTTCTAAAGCATCTATTTGGAGGCCTACTGCCGCGAAGCAAATTTAATTCCTTCAAAAGAGTATTTCTGAACTAAATGATGATAAATTAAAATTGTAAAATGAATCCGACCGCGACTCCTTTGGCCCTTTCCACAACCCTAATTACCTGGTAGCCCTGCGTGATTTAGCGGGTGTTTAACTTATATAAGTTATCAGTAAGTACTTTTTCTCAGTTAGTAGCATTATTGCGCTGGAGATTACAGGTTCGTCACATAGTCCACACATTACACACGTATATGTTGTGCTGATGATGAAGTGAGATGCATACGTAACAAACGCCTGTACCTGAAGAAAATGTCTTCTCCAAGTTGTTGATAGTACCTTTCTCCAAGTTGTTGATAGTACCTTTCTCCAAGTTGTTGATAGTACCTCCCGTAGTCTTGAAATTGCTTCATTACTCGCTTTGAAACAGATAAATTAATTAATTGACACTACAATACAGCAGTAACTATGCAAGGACTGCTACGGTGTTGGACTCAGCAGCGTTATTTTTATTATTTGACTGATTAGACACAAAGCATTAACAGCGTGAAGGCCAGTTTCTCCCAGTTCAGAAGTAAGGAGTGGAGCTTGAAGTGATTCACAAACAGTAAGTATAATGTACACATCTCGGCTTTCTTAATTTTAAAAGGGGGTTGCAGTGCGTGAGATGAAGGAGTAATGAAAACAAACACACACACACACACACACACTAAATATCATTCAGCTTTCATCATTTTAAAAATAAGTGTACCAAGAAAAGTCTTTTCATTATGCAATTAGTTAGGTGCTAAAGTTGGTGATAATATGGGGAGGATGGGTTGAGGGCTGAGGTATCAGTTAATTTCTAACTACACTCTGGGGTAATGGTCTAAGAAAGGTAGGGAAGCACTATTTTAGAACAACCTTCGTGTAGATAGGCCTCCTGTGATATGAAAAACAAGCATTGCAGCTGTTTTGGAGGTGAATCCGCATTCTGGTCTGCTGTGGAATAAATGGATTTGTTGATGCGAAATACGAAAACAGTGACTGCAGTTCATAAATCTTTGAAGATATAGCTGATTACTTTAGTATGAAACTGATGAAGTCTATGGAGGAGAGAACCTGCTGAGGTAGTTTCCTCTGATACTTAAGCATACATTCTTTAATTTCTAAATTGATTGTGTCTAACGTTACTCACGGGGAAGAAGCATTCGTCGATCATGGAGATATTGGTGTAAAAGTATGAAGAGGGAACTGTAGGAGAGGAAGACGAAGAACGAAGTGCTCGTGTTCAAAAGAGTTAAGGCGGGGATATGGTCATTTGTTCCAGCTGTTCAGTCTATACTTCGAAGAAAGAATGATGGAAATAAAAGAAATATTAGGAGCGTGATTAAGTTGAAAATATATCAAAGATTAGATTCGCTGATACCATTCCTATCCTCAGTGAACGTGAAGAAGAATTGGAGGACCTGTTGAATGGAATGATCTAATGAGTACAGAATATGGATTGACAGTAAACTCAAGAAAGACGAATCTAATAGGTAGCAAATATGAGAACAACGAGACTTTATACCACAATTGGTGATCACGAAGTAGATGTTTAAGGAAATATGATAGCTGTGCAGCAATATGATGAAGGATAGAGGAAGAAGAACGTTAAGAGCAGACAAGCACTGGCGAGAAGGACATTCCTGGCCAAGAGAAATCTGCAAGCATCAAACGTAGGTCTTACTTTGTGGTAGAAATTTCTGAGAATGTGCGCTTGGAGCACCGCATTGTGTGATAGTGAAATAAGGACTATAGGTAAATGGGGAGAAAAGAGAATCGAAGCATCTCTGATACTAAAGAAGCATGTTGAAAATTATGTGGACTGATAAGTTAGAGAAAGAGGAGGCTCTTCAGAGAAGAGACGAGGGAAAATATATACGAAAACACTTAGAAGGAGCACGGACTGGATGACAGAACATCTGTTGTCAGGGAATTACTTCCGTGATACTAGTGGGAGCCGTGGACGGTAGCAGCAGTAGAGGAAGACAGAGAGTGGAGTACATCGAGCAAATATTCGAGATCGTAGGTTGGAAGTGCTACCTTGAGATGAAAAGTGAGGCTCTGGAGAGGAATTTGTAGCGGGCCGCAAGAAACCAGGCATAAGACTGATGACTCAAAATAAAATTAAATTAAGTAAATAAAAGAGATTTCCTTTGAAGTAGTAACCCTTTATATACACTCCTATAAGACTCCAGGACAATTTTTGAATAGGGAAAGGTTATTTTACACAATAAGGACGTGTTGTGCAGGCAGTCACGGATGACCGTATGTGGAGGTTGTATCTCTGGTAAGTACTATTTCTCATTGATTGTGACGATATCTAGAATAATAATAGGACAGTGTTCAACAGTCGGGTTGTTGCTTCACAATAATGGGTAGGTGATGATGTCGCCTGGTTTGAAACTTGTGAGAGTTTCTGTTTGTTTCTTCCATCACGCAAACGGTTGACGGGATATGTTTTCGAAGTACAAGGTCCCAATATTTTGTCCTGTTATGATGGTGAATCAATCAAGTGTTTCTTTTAAAACTTTCATTTGTGATAAGTGTATCAGTGCAGTAGTAGTAGTACATTTCATCTTACACTACTTCACAGTTTTATGCATTTTTAAATTTAAATCGCTCGTGGTAATTTCCTTATGTTCAATATACGTCTAAATCGTAGACAGGCTTCGTCTATAGTGACTACCGGATTCATGCTGAAGTTTGTGATACGCATGATTGATGAATGTATAATTAACAATTCACGAATGAAAGCATCCACTAGCTATTGACGTCTTTCGTAGGCTCTTGCAAAAACTATAGATGCCAAAACGACTGGAATAAGAAATCCCTTGTTAATACGTACTGCAGATTCAGAGCCACTATTTTGAGTTGGATGTGCATTGTGGTTTTCGAATGTTACTTGTGGTTAACCATCTAGTTAACAAGACTCCTCAAATTACCTTCTGTAGTACTGAGGAAAACTACAGAATTAGTCTGGAGTGCTGAATCAACAGGACGCTGAAATATCTAGGTTTGAGGCACCTTGCAATCCTACTAATTATTGAACTGTTGTTGGCACACAGCCTGCCCTGGCTAACTACACGGTGGGACATTTCACGTCAAATCTCCGAATTTCATTGACTGCATGCGCGACTTTGCGCAGAGAGGTAGTGTATTTCTAGCGATTTGAGCTAAACTTTGACCATCTTGTACATCTTTATGTGTTCTCTTAAGAATAATAAATAAAACCATTTTATGCGTGATGTTAATCCAGAAAATTTTAAACAATATCGCGCAAAAATATCATTTCCCGAAAAAATATAAATTTTGGCTTCTTATACCTAAGGTACTAAAGCTATGACTAACGTGCTACTTGGTGTATGGTAAACTAACTGTGGTGTCACCGCCAGACACCACACTTGCTAGGTGGTAGCCTTTAAATCGGCCGCGGTCCGTTAGTATTCGTCGGACCCGCGTGTCGCCACTATCAGTGATTGCAGACCGAGCGCCGCCACACGGCAGGTCTAGAGAGACTTCCTAGCACTCGACCCAGTTGTACAACCGTCTTTGCTAGCGATGGTTCACTGACAAAATATGCTCTCCTTTGCCGAGAAGATAGTTTACCAGAGCCTTCAGCTACGTCATTTGCTACGACCTAGCAAGGCGCCATATTCAGTTACTATGGATATTTTGAATCACGTACCGTCAAGAGCAACGTTCATCATTAATTGATTAAAGTTAAGTAATCCACCAGCTACGTCCGTTTTTCTAAATTCTAATTTCCTTGTCCAGTTCCAGACCTCACGCCAGCCTGCGTGAGTTAAAACGCACGCATTTCGGCCTCCTCTAGTAACACGGTGTTGGCTCTCCGGCTAAACACAACATTGGCGACGAGGCAAAACCGCGTTCTTATCGATATTGCCCTGATTTACTTGTGTAATGCCTTCGCCACAATCTCCAGATGTACTGTCCGAATTTCATCGCTTACAGAATCAGCAGACGCAGCCCTTACTGAATGCCCTTGGACAGCTCATCCAGGGTCACCGTGCAATGCAAAACGATGCGGCAGCAGCTGCTCCACCGCTAACGCAGCCACAACACGCTGTTCCACCAACTTTTCGACCTTTTCATGCTGCATTGGAAAGCTGGACGGAGTGGTCTCGCCAATTTGAATTCCATCTCGCTGCCTACAGAATTCAAGGTAACGAGCGGCAGCCTTTTTTGTTATCATCATTCGGGGTGTACACGTACCATGTGATAGTCAAATTATTTCCCCGACGCGACGTAGCAACTCTGTCCTACGAAGAAATTTTGTCTGCATTAGATGCATATTTCAAAAAATCAGTCAATGTAGTTGCGAAACGGTATACCTTCTTCCGTCCACCAGTATTTGCAAGTACGCACACATACAAAACGTACTGCCGGTCAGACTAATTTGGAGTGGGTTGCAACCTTCCAAGGCCTTACTAGGGATTGTGCTTTTGAGTGTCAATCTGGACTCCCTTATTCCGATAGTATGGTACGTGATGCAATTGCACAGAACGTTTCTGATGTTCGTTTAAGGGAACAGATTTTGAAACTAGTCAATCTCTCCCTTCAACAAGTGATGGACATATTGGATCGGCAGGACACACTTGACTTTGCTCAGGAATCATTTGAAACTTCACCAGCCATGTGTCAGGTTAACCAGCCTGCCGGGCGAGCTGCACGGAGCATTAAACAGCCCTCGCGCCCTGCCGCGCCGCTGCCGCCAGGCTGTCAGCCACATGTGCCGCGCCGGCAAGCAAATGCAGTGCTAAAATCATGCCCTCAGTGCGCTACTAGACATTCGCTTGAGAATTGCCCGTTAAGCCAAGATATTTGGTTTTTCTGTAATAAAAAAGGACATGTTCAGAGTGTTTTCCAGAAAAAGCTTAGATTGGAAACTCACAACCACTCCAGGCCCTTTGCTTCACGCCAGATTCGAACCAAGGATACTCCGGCTCGTGAAACTTCGCCCATGGAAATTCAAGTAGTTCATTCCACTCCGCTCAGTGCCACTCTCTCTAACAGTGACTGTGTTCGTCCCACAAATAGTGTGCATCGACATCGCCGGAAATCCCGTCAAGTCGCAAGTGATAATGTACCAGTGTCAGTTCACGCTGCACGAGACAGTCGCTCTTGTCGTCAGCAGGACAATAAACTTGTTGTGGACTTGGACATTAACGGCAACGTGATACCATTCCAGCACGATACCGGAGCTGCAGTTTCACTGATCAATCAAGACACGTACAAACAGCTGGGCACACCTCCATTGCGTGCTGCAAATGTTAAGTTAACTAGCTATTCAGGTCAAGAGATACCTGTGTTAGGACAGTGCAGCCTTCTTGCAACATACAAAGGACACACAAAACTTGTTTCGTTCTTCTTCTGCAGTGAACTAGTTGGGTTTCGATTTATTTCAGTTGTTTACCTTGTCTGTAGTAAATCAGGTCCTATCAGTCAACCAGACTGTGCCCTCAGACAGTGTTTCTCGTCTGTGTGAAGAATTTGCAGACATTTTTGCACCAGGCCTTGGTTGCGCTAAGAACTATAAAGCACATTTGGAACTGAAAGCAAACACGCCACCAAAATTTTTCAGAGTGCAAGATGTTCCCCACGCATTGCGTGATGAGGTCGCAAAAACATTACACGATTTGGAATCACAAGGTGTAATTGAACGTGTGCAGGCTTCTCTCTGGGCATCACCCTTAATAATTTTGCCAAAACCTTCCGGAAAATTGAGACTTTGTGTTGACTTCAAGGCAACAGTGAATCCACAACTTGTGATAGCAACTTTTCCTTTACCCCACCCGGAAGATCTTTTTGACAAACTGTGCCTGGGTAAATATTTTTCGAGGTTGGACCTAGCAGATGCATACTTGCAAATACCGGTGGACGAAGAATCCCAGCGCGTTTTGGTGGTTAACACGCATCTTGGTTTGTACTGATTCAAACGACTGCCATTCGGGTGTGCATCCGCCCCTGCATTGTTTCAGCAATATCTGCAAACTGTTTGTGCGTCGGTCCCTACTACAGCAAACTATCTGGACGATATTGTGATCTCCGGAAAGATGGAAGAAGAACATTGAGCCAATCTCAGAACATTATTTCAGGTCTTGCGACAAAATGGTCTTCGCTCGTGGGAGGACAAATGTGTGTTTTTTGCTCGTCACATACCATACTTGGGACATGTACTCAATGCCCAAGGCATACGTCCCAGTACTGAGCACATCCGTGCCATACAAGACTCGCCTTCGCTGCAGAATTTTAAGCAGCTACAGAGTGTGCTGGAAAAAATCTACTATTACCACCGATATGTTCCACACGCCTCTTCCATTTCAGCTCCGCTTCATCGCTTACGCCGTAAAGTTGTTCCGTTCGTCTGGACGACGGAATGCGAATGTGCCTTTCGCCAGTTGAAATCGGCGTTGCTTTCCAATAATTGCCTTACGCCATTCGATCCCCAGAACCTCTTTTGTTGATGGTGGATGCATCGGATTTCGGGATCGGTGCTGTGCTTGCCCACAAAGATGGATCGCACGATCGCCCTATTGCCTTTGCGTCCAAATTGCTCTCTTCTGCGCAAAGAATTTATTCACAGATCGAGAAAGAAGCACGGGCTCTCGTATTTGGTGTTACAAAGTTTCATGACTTCTTGTATGGTCGTCACTTTACCATCATTACAGACCACAAATCTTTGACATCGCTTTTTTATCCGAACAAGCCTGTACCTCCACATACAGCGCAGAAATTCATTCGCTGATCTATTTTCCTCTCGCAGTACCGCTAGGATATCTTGTATCGGTCCACTGTTGAGCACGGAAACGCCGATGCGTTGTCCCGTTTGCCTGTTGCTGAGGATAAAGCATTCGATTCCTCCGAACTTGCTTGCATGTACATTGATTCGGAAACCGATGACGTGGTCTAATCGTTTCCGATCGATTTTGGTCATGTAGCTACAGCCACAGCTGCCGACCCTGTCCTTCCTACCGTTCTGCGTTTTGTTGCTACGCAATGGCCCTTATCAAAGTCACGGATCGGGGATCCGTTGGTTCGCCGACTTTTGCTCACCAGGAGAGACTTTTTGTATGACATGATGTTTTGCGGTTGCGTTCTGATAATGATTAGTCCAGAGTCGTGGTACCGCGTTCGTTAAAGTCCTCTGTCTTACAGCTTCTCCACCAAGGCCATTGGGGTATAGTTAGAACGAAACAACTTGCTCGTCAGCACTGTACTTGTTTGGAAATCGATGCCGCGATTACGAACATGTGCTCTTCTTGCATGGTGTTTGCCGAACAACAATCAGGACCACCGCGGAAATTCTTTGCATGGCCAAAAGCCACTTCCCCTTGGCAACGCTTACACATCGATTTTGCTGGTTCATTCTGGAATGCTCGATGGTTGGTTGTGGCGGATTCATTCAGTAATTATCCTTTTGTTGTCCGGATGTCTTCCATGCCATCATATGCCACCATCAAAGCTTTATCTGCTATCTTTTGCGTTGAAGGTCTTCCACAGACTATTGTTTCCGACAATGGCCCAGAATTCATGTCCGCAGAATTTCAGTCATTCTGCAAGGCCAATGGTATTCAACATCAGACGTCCGCGCCGATTTCGCCACAGTCAAATGGTGCCGCTGAACGAATGGTCAGGACTTTCAAGTCGCAGATGTTGAAGTTGAAAGAGTCGCATTCTCGGGAGGACGCGTTATTGCTCTTTTTGTCCTCGTATCGCTTTCAGCCCCGAGATGGTCCCTCGACGGCTGAGTTGCTCCACGGTCGTCATCATCGAACCTTGATGTCTTTGCTACATCCGCCGCATCCGGTTCCTGTGCGGCGGCAGACATCTGCTTTTGCTCCAGGCGACGTTGTCTACTATCGCCACTATCGAGGTCCACGGCGTTGGCTCGAAGGGCGCATTCTTCGCTGCCTTGTCTGCGCTATGTATGTGGTTTTGGGGGTCTCTGGTGAGGTGCGCCGGCATCTCAACCAACTGCGCCTCTGTCGTCAGACCACGGGATCCGCCGCTCACCGTCTGCTTTCAGCGACGGTGCCGTCCGGTCAGCGCCCTGGGGACCCATCTACTGGCTCGCCTCAGCTCCAGGTGTTACCGATGCTGCGTTCCATTTTGCCCCATGGCGACGCGCCGCCGCCACCACCGCCGCCGCCTGTTCTCCCGCCAGCGACGCCCGCAGTGGACGAGTCGCTGCAACCGCCGGGAGCCTCGCTGCGTCACGCGCCGCCGATCGCTTCCCGTGACGAGTTGTCCTCCGACATGGAACTCTTGCCCGCTCCGGACCATATGTCGTCTTCGCCCGTCGAGTGCCCCGGCCCGATGGAGGTCGACCCTTCGGCCCCTCCTGTCTCTCTGCGAGCGCATACACCGCATGTTGGCGTGCACCCTGGAGCAGGTTTTCAGGCGTTTCCTAGCTCCCCGCGGTCCGAATGGCAGGGTGCAGGTGGCACAGCCTCGCCTGTTGTTAGGCTCCCCACCTCGTCGCATACGTCAACATGGGGTCCTCCCCACGGCGGACGGAAGCCTTATGCTACAACCGTACGCCTATTTGCGGGGGAGGAATGTGGTGTCACCGCCAGACACCACACTTGCTAGGTGGTAGCCTTTAAATCGGCCGCGGTCCGTTAGTATTCGTCGGACCCGCGTGTCGCCACTATCACTGATTGCAGACCGAGCGCCGCCACACGGCAGGTCTAGAGAGACTTCCTAGGACTCGACCCAGTTGTACAACCGACTTTGCTAGCGATGGTTCACTGACAAAATACGCTCTCCTTTGCCGAGACGATAGTTTAGCATAGCCTTCAGCTACGTCATTTGCTACGGCCTAGGATGGCGTCGTATTCAGTTACTATTGATATTGTGAATCATGTACCGTCAAGAGCGACGTTCATCATTAATGGATTAAAGTTAAGTATTCCACCAGCTTCGACCGTTTTTCTAAATTCTGATTTCCTTGCCCAGTTCCAGACCTAACGCCAGCCTGCGTGAGCTAAAACGCGAGCATTTCTGTCTCCTCTAGTAACACGGTGTTGGCTCTCTGGCCAACGACAACATTAACAACACAAGGTTCTCAAACATGAAGTTCCATTTATGTACCTGTTTCCAGAACTGAATAAATTAAATGTAAAATCGAAGATGTTGTTAAAAGGTAACAATGCTGTATTTTCGATCTGATTTTGACAAAAAACTGTATTCCATAATCTCTCCAAACTGGATTCACTGGAAAGATTATATTTTGAACCGTAACAGAAATTGTTTTCGATTACGAAACACGGGCTACCAATGTTATATAGTTGGAGCCGAAGTTAACGTGCTGTAGCTCGGTAGTAAAAGGATGTGGAATACAAAATTTCAGTCTCCTACTAGTTTTCAATAATCTTCAGATTCGTCGAATAACGTTGCTGCATATCAAACGGTGAAAATAGGGTATACGTGACACTTCTTTTACAAATACCGTTTTATATTAAAGCTCCATAATTAGTCTAGTTAGAAACAACGTGTTCTAAGCCACGCCCTCCTCCCCTTCGTCGGACCAGTGGTTTTAATTTTGAGCTTGGGCTAGCAATGTTACACAAACTGAGATAATGTGGCCAGAAATATTGTTTCGAATGTGATTGGATTTGGAGGTTTAATAGAGAAACGGTATTGGCAGAAGAAGTGGCACATACATCGTATTTTCACCATTTCACAAAAATTATCACTTTTTCCACCAATATTTAATTACTGAAAACTAATAAGTAAATTAAATTTAGTATTCCACATCCTCCAGGTAACGAGCTATTACGTATTAAGTTTCATGTTCTGCATGTATTTTATTCTTCGAGATATATGATTCTCAAGTTTTCATTTTTCTTCGTACCGCGACTTTCTCGCCCAGCTTATATTCCAGTAATCTAGCATTGTTAGCTCGTGTTAGGCAATCAGATGAACTTTGTTTTACGATTGTAGCTATGGTTTCTATAAAGAGCCCAGTTTATAGTGTTTTACACTACACAATTACTTGCAAAATCAGATCGAAAAATATGGCATTTTTTACCTTTTTACAATATTTTCAAATTTACACTTTGTTTGTTCTGTATTGGAATGTGTTACATGAATGAAACTTAATTTCGGAGAATCTTGTATTGTAAGGTTACTATATACGAAGTTTTATGTTCATCATACGTTTAGACCCTGAGTATAACTAGCAAAACTTTGATCCTTTTTTGGGCGCCGTTTTTTCCGGTGGTTTTGCTGTGAACGTCGCTTACAAAATTCTTTTCATTATTTTTGTGAAGATATCGCATAATGTTGTACAAGACTGTCAAAAATCATTTCTTTCAACGAAGAACTGCCCGAGGTATTACAGCTCAAAATCGCGAGAAACTCAATCTCGCTTTGTGCTAAGTCACGATTGGAAACAAACAAATCTTTATATATCGGCTAGTATTGCTTCGACGAACGTTAAACTTTACCACTGTTCGTTGCGGTCATGTGCGAATGTTCACATAAAATTTCAACGAAATCTGATTTGGTCGAGCTTAGGGGCCCAGATTAGTTGACATACCTGAGTGCAGTGCAGTCACGAAAACGTTTTTCGACAATTTAGGTGTTCTTTATGTATTTCGACTTCCTGAATTAGAAAATGATACTCAAAATCTGTTATCGCCTACAGTATTTGCAAAAGTGGTATACGTTTGCATTACTGGTAATATTCACAAAAATTCGATAAGAAGCTCAGAAACGGTGCGTCACTTTCAGCTGTTCAACAGTCGTGCCCCTAGCGACACATAGCGAAGTCATATTGCAAATATGCTGCTTGTCCCTACTGTGTTTGGTTTGCGACAGGAAGTACGCGTTACGGTTAGTGTTCAATGATTACCTGAGGCTGTTTTAACTCTCCTAACAGTTTTTTTTAATATTTGTGGTGAACTTGTGATGAAAAAAGAGCGAAAAAACATTATTGCTTTTGTTAGAAATGTCTACCGGGTCTGTTTCGGAGTTGAAAATAGGCGACATCAGCATGGGCACCTAAGATCGTCTGTGTTGTATGTGTAGAAGATTTACTACGGACAGCGGCAGGTAAGAAGAAGTTATTACAATATGGCATTCCTATGGTCTGGCAGGGCAACAAAATCATACCGACAACAGCTACCTATGCTACTGTAAGGTTACTGGTTTCAACAAGAACACTAAGGAGTATCTCAACAACTTCCGCTCAGCGATTCGTCCTTTTCCGCGTGGCCTAGATATGCCTGTACCACAGCCTCCGCAGATATTGGAGGCTTAATCAGTTTAAGTTAGTGTACAATACTCGGTATTCACTTTTATTAGTGTCATTTAGACTCGATACATTGAAGGTAGCAATTTTTATACGTTTTATTTGGAAAAGTGATACTTACAATGAATTCTAACCTCACCTGTATAATTTTGGTAAACATTTCTGGAAAGCACTGATCAATAAATTGTTATATTTTGACTAAAGTTCAGTCTTGATCACGTCATGTATGTTTTAGTGATACAGGTGACCGGTTTCGGTTCTTTCTATAAAACCATCATCAGACCTGTGGATAAATTTTAAGAAATACTAGATACCAATTTTTAAATAAGATGAAAGTGTCTAATGAAGTCAAACTTTAACAAGATAAAATAAAATTAATTATACCCTGGCTCCTTTATGATGATAGGCGGAGCTCTCCTCGCTGCTACGCAGTCAACTGATGGTTATGAGTGCTGAGCACGAGCTTAAATATGCGGAGGCTCCGCCTACTTCCTGTCCCACTACTTCACAACTGCCAATCAGCGTTCATAATATGACGCCATCGTCAAAGTATAAAAGTAGGAAATACACTAATAACATAAAATTGATTCATTTAAATATCTGATTAACAGATAGTAAGTATGTCTACAGCTCATTTATATTATGGATAAAAACAGGGAACTACGATGTGTAACAGTTGTGCCCTCTATGGGCAACCTTAATACTACTACAGTGCCAGTTACATCAAAGATGTGAAAGTCCTTGGCGTTGTGGTATATATCGATTATACCGAGTCGCCTACATCACAATCGCATCTTTGTTGGATGCTGCAGAATCGTCTTATTATAGCTGTAGTTTTTATAGCAATATTCTTTATAGCAGTAGGGTAGCAGCCAAGAGTAAGTTCCACATTATGTATATCTGAACTAATAATTAAATTATTTTAAAATCATCGATCTAATAGTTTTTATAATAATCAATGTCAATTTCATATTTTTTCTTTTTTTTTTATGTTGTGCAGCATATTTACAAACGTTTCTTTTGCCATGGGTATAACTAGTCTTATATTAAAAATAAAAGAAAAACAAAAGAGTAGATGCTTTTATTATAAAATTTCGTCAAAAAGGTCGTAATAATATTTTTCACGAAAATCTAATTGTTCATTGAGCAGCATTGATGATTTGGTTTTCAAATGAGCATATATCTCGATTTCTTCTAGGATATTCATAAGTAAGCCTTTATTTGCATAATGAAGAACTTGTAAATTCTGTTGTACTGTCCCCTCAGCATGATTATTGAATGCTATATGATGACCAAATACGGACTTTGTTCGTGAGGTACCCGACGTATGTTCTTTGTACCTTACTGCAAAATTTCGACCTGTTTGGCCGATATATATTTTCTCACAGTCTCTACATTGGATCTTGTACACTCCTGATCTGGTAGATTTTCCATTATCTTTACTATGTTTTCATTACACAGGTGCAGCTTAGAGCGATTGGGATCTGTACGCCCTGACAATGCTAGAGCAGCAGTACGTTACCCTGTTTGCTTCGTGCGGCAATGTAACTTGCAGCTAGCAAGATGGGTGTTGTGGGGGTGAGACGTGAGGCGGCACCTGTGAATCGATCGCGGCCATTAAAGAAATGCAAAATCTGACAGTCTAGCGATCAGGCAGACGGATCGCAGTTTACTCTCCACCAGAGCCCCGAAATAGCTGTAGATTTCAGTGAGTGACACACCCGTTCACTCTTCGTACCAAGACCAATTTGGCTCACTTATACAGTGGAATGCACAAGGATACCAAACGTCAAGACTGGTAAATCAAAAACGAATAAGTGTGCCCTTGGCAAATGAGTAGTCCATGACATTTGAAGTCACACTGTCAGTACAGTAAGAACTTCACCACAGGCTCTCCAGTCTAACTACTCGCAACTGATGTCAGTCTCAGGACAGGTCCCAAGCACCAACCACACATTCCAGCGCATCGACCAGAAATCCTCTCCCAGATCAAACTCCAGCATCCGAGTACCTTGCAATTGTGGTAAAGGCCGATAAAGGAAGTACCCTTGTTATTATTAAAGAAGACGATTATATATTTAAAACACTCTCATTTTTAATGAAAATGGGATCGTTGAAGTAACTAAAGATCCCACTCCAAAGTTCCAGTTAAGGATCAAGAAATTGATCAATGAAAATAATCACCTCTTGACCACTGAAGAAAAGAATATGATGAAAAATATGAATCCCCAAATACCTAAATTAAGATCACAGATTAAACTGCATAAAAAAGAGAAATCTATACGACCTATTGTCAACTACAAAAGTAGTCCTTCATATAAACTAAATATGAAACTCAATAAAATTTTGAAAGCATTCTATACATATGACAGCAATTTCAGTATCAAAAACAGTTATGAACTAGTACAACAAATTCACAATATAGACATTCCAACTAGTGCAAGTTTCGCCTCATTAGATATTAAAAATTTATATAGAAATGTACCCATTAATGAGACGATTAATATAATTAGGGATAACTTAATACAATACAAAAATATGACTAAAGAAGAAATAATCGAATTTATAGAACTGCTTGAATGCACTTTAGATTACAATTATTTCTCTTTTAATACTAAAATCTATTGTCAGAAAGATGGCTTAGCAATGGGAAATTTTTTAGCTGGGACAGTTGCAGACATTTTCGTGAACCACATTGAGATGCAATTCCTGAAAAATAACCCTGATATCGCAAATAAAATCATATATTACAGGCGATATGTAGACGATACATTATTGCTTTATAATGGTTCAAAAGATGAAATTGAGAAACTTGCTATAAAATTAAACTATATGCATCCAAAGTTACAATTTACAGTTGAGCATGAAAATCGAAAATCTATTAACTACCTAGATCTCACTATAACTAATAACAATGGGAAACATTTATTCACCATATACAGGAAACCTACAACCACTGATGTTATTATTAATGCCACATCATGTCATCCTGACAAGTATAAGAAAGCATTTTTTAAGTCTATGATACACCGAATACTAAAATTACCACTAGAAGCTAATGAGATCAAAAATGAAATGACCATCTTAAAACAAATTGCAAAAACCAACTCTTTTGACACACGACAGGTAGATATCATTTTTAATAAAGTACAACAATCACAAAGTACTCCACTAATAGGTAATCGAAAATATGCGAAGATGACATATATGGGAAATATATCAGATAGAATTACTAATTTATTCAAAAATTCTGGAGTAACAATAGCATTTACAACTAACAATACTTTACAACAAAAATTAAGACATACTGTAAGTAAAGATAATGGAAAATCTACCAGATCAGGAGTGTACAAGATCCAATGTGGAGACTGTGAGAAAATATATATCGGCCAAACAGGTCGAAATTTTGCAGTAAGGTACAAAGAACATATGTCGGGTACCTCACGAACAAAGTCCATATTTGGTCATCATATAGCATTCAATAATCATGCTGAGGGGAGAGTACAACAGAATTTACAAGTTCTTCATTATGCAAATAAAGGCTTACTTATGAATATCCTAGAAGAAATCGAGATATATGCTCATTTGAAAACCAAATCATCAATGCTGCTCAATGAACAATTAGATTTTCGCGAAAAATATTATTACGAACTTTTTGACGAAATTTTATAATAAAAGCATCTACTCTCTTGTTTTTTTTTTTTTTTAAATATAAGACTAGTTATACCCATGGCAAAAGAAACGTATGTAAATATGCTGCACAACATAAAAAAAAAGAAAAAAATATGAAATTGACATTGATTATTATAAAAACTATTAGATCGATGATTTTAAAATAATTTAATTATTAGTTCAGATATACATAATGTGGAACTTACTCTTGGCTGCTACCCTACTGCTATAAAGAATATTGCTATAAAAACTACAGCTATAATAAGACGATTCTGCAGCATCCAACAAAGATGCAATTGTGATGTAGGCGACTCGGTATAATCGATATATACCACAACGCCAAGGACTTTCACATCTTTGATGTAGCTGGCACTGTAGTAGTATTAAGGTTGCCCATAGAGGGCACAACTGTTACACATCGTAGTTCCCTGTTTTTATCCATAATATAAATAAGCTGTAGACATACTTACTATCTGTTAATCAGATATTTAAATGAATCAATTTTATGTTATTAGTGTATTTCCTACTTTTATACTTTGACGATGGCGTCATATTATGAACGCTGATTGGCAGTTGTGAAGTAGTGTGACAGGAAGTAGGCGGAGCCTCCGCATATTTAAGCTCGTGCTCAGCACTCATAACCATCAGTTGACTGCGTAGCAGCGAGGAGAGCTCCGCCTATCATCATAAAGGAGCCAGGGTATAATTAATTTTATTTTATCTTGTTAAAGTTTGACATCATTAGACACTTTCATCTTATTTAAAGATTGGTATCTAGTATTTCTTAAAATTTATCCACAGGTCTGATGATGGTTTTATAGAAAGAACCGAAACCGGTCACCTGTATCATTAAAACATACATGATGTGATGAAGACTGAATTTTAGTCAAAATATCACCTGTATAAGTTTGACTAGCGCAACCTGCTGTGTTAACAGCTAAGAAAACGTAAAATTAGGTGGTAAATGATTGCCACACTACAATATCAGAATAAATCAGTGTTGTAATTCAACTTCTGAGCCGTTCTTACATATGGTGTAGTTAGCAGGAACCTAAAACTAACCTCGTCGTCTGCTTAAATTCCTTAGCGTTGTGGGCTTTACTGATCGTGTACTGTAAGCCCATCTTTTGTTGTAAAGTGAAGTTCGTTTTTGTGCTTTACATTCTGAACTCTTATTGTTAGGTCGAGGTTTTGTTTTGTACCTGCATCTGTCAGTGTACAACAGTCTGTATTTACAATAATTAGTGTCATTCAGACTCGATGCATTGAATGTAGCAGTTTTTATAGTGTTATTAGGTCATTTTCGAGTGTACGTAAACGTTTGTTTACATTATAAATACTAGGGATGATCAGTGGGTGTAGCTTACCGTAGGTTATTGTTTAATTCTTTACTAATATTCACTAGATAGTCCCTAGCAGTTTACGGTAGGTCACTGTTTTCTTCTTTAGTATTTACTAGATAGCTCCTAGCAGGAAAAGAAGCATGAGACCCGGCTTCTACCATACATTTTTATTTTTTTCCATTGTTGAGTGTTCTATATGCCTACTAGAGTGTAGCTGTCAATCTTGTGTGGCAGTAGCTTTAGATAAGTTTCTTATAGTAAATCACATATTAGCTACATGGCTAGGGACTGTGTCTGTTGTGTGCGGATGCAGGAGGAGTTGGCCACAGTCCAAACGCAACTGGAAGCTTTATTGGCCACAGCCAACAGGCACCAGAGTGTCACCTTGAGGTGCAGTGGGGATGGGGTGCGTGAGGCAGCCTCTGCTGTACTAGATGTGCTGGGGGATGTTGCAGCTCTCTGAGTCCACCTCAGGTGCGACTGAGCTGGCCTGCCCACTCTCAACTCAATGTGGGTGGCGGACTGTGTCGATGTCTCGAGCCTCAAGACGAAGGCATATGGGACGCAGGCTCGTGCCAAATCCCGTGCTCTTTGCTAATAGATTTAGTGTGCTATCTGATGCTGTGGGGAGGGGGGAAGGCAGGCTGAGCCGGATCAGAATGAATCTTCTGCCAGAATAGGGGTTTCTTAGTTGTTGGGAGCTCCAGTGTTAGGCTGGTCATGGAGCCCCTCAGGAACAAAGCGGCTGGGGCGGGAAAGAAGTCCAACGTTCACTCGGTGCGCTTGCCAGAGGGGCCTTGTCCGGGATGGGGAAGAGTCTCATACGGCGGCTATTGAGCGTGTGGGGTGTTGCCAGCTGCAGATTGTTGTACATGTCGGGCCAGTCTTCGGGCTTCCGAGGAAATCCTTGGGTCCTTTCGACGGATGGCTAAATTAGCGAAGGCGGCCTCCATCTCTCGAGGAGTGGAAGCGAAGCTGACGATTTGCAGCATCTTACCCAGAGTGGGCCGGGATCTTCTTCTTTGGAGTCGAGTGGAGTGTTTAAACCAGAGGCTACGTTGTCTCTGTGACGAAAATGGTTGTAGATTCCTCGACCTACGCCATATGGTGAAAGGTAAGACCCCCCTCAATAGACCAGGGTTGCACTACACAAAGGAAGCAACTACATGGGTAGCACAGTACTTCGGGCGTGCACATGATTTTTTTTTTTTAAATTAGGTTCCTCCCCACGGGAAACCAACCACTGGCCTGAAAAAATACCAGTTCATAATACTGATGTGGGTGTGCCAACTGTAAAAATTGTTAGTTCGCCTGATCAGGTCATTCCAAAGGATTTAACTAAGCTAAATCTAATGTTAGTTAGTTGTCGAAGTGTCTGTAGCAAGATCCTCGAGTTACTCTCCCAAATAAACAGTAGCAATGCCAAAATTGTTCTGGTACCGAAAGCTGGTTGAAACCAAATATTAGTAGCATAAATTGCAGTGAAATTTCGAATTCAGATTGGACAATGTTTAGGAAGGATAGGACTGATGCTATGGCAGGTGGTGTGTTCATTCCAGTTAAAAGCTGTTTAAACGCAGTTGAAATAGATACTGGGTCGGACTGTGAAATTGTCTGGATAAAGCTGTCAATCACACAAGGAGTGACAATTTTTATAGAGTAGCAGCATCCCCAATAAACGTCGCAGAACGTTTCAGGGAGAGGCTTCAGTACATAGGAAACAAAAATCCAAATTATCCACTAGTTATAGATGGAAACTTTACCCTGCATCCATTGACTGGGAAAATTACACGTTTATCACAGGAGGCAGAAGCAAAGACTCGTGTGAAGTTATTGTAGGAGCGCTCTCAACATACAGCTTTGAGATATTGGTTAGAAAACCAACTCGAGATGGGAACGTAATAGATATCTTGGCGATAAACAGACCTGATCTTTTTGAGGAAGATAACCTAGAAGAATGTATTACCGACCACAATGTCGTTGTGGCTTCTGTATCAGTGGAAGTTGCAAGGAAAAAAAAAACAAAAAAACAGCGTGGAGTTTTCTTGTCTGAGAAAGCAAATAAATGTGTCATTAATGAATGTCTTCATAGTCAGCTCCAAGCATTCACCACGGGACACAAAGATATTGAGCATCTTTGGTCGGAATTTAAAGGTATGGTCCACCACGTGCTAGAGATATATGTGCCTAGCAAAAATATAGGCGAGGGAAAGGATCCACCTTAGTTCAACAAACATACTAGGAAGTTGCTGAGAAAGCAGAGAATTTTGGACAGCCGTTTTAAACACCACCCTGACAAACAGAAATTAAGCGAAATGAAAAGTCAATGAGAGATACTTTTATCGAACTTGAAAGCAATATTTTATCTGCTGATTCTAAAAATAACCCCAAAAAATTATGGTCGTACGTAAAATTATGAACGCTACAAATGATTTAATACCTCCTCTTGCTGACAGTACGGGTAATGTACGGATGATGATAAACAGAAGGCCGAAATTCTAAACCTAGCTTTCAAAAAGCCGTTAATGGTAGAGGACTGCAGCACCATTCCTCCTTTCAATTATAGAACAAACGCAAGGATGGCTAACATAGTGTTTAGTCTATCTGGGATTATAAAACAGTTAAGGTCCTTGACGCCAGCAAGGCATCTGACCCAGACGGTATCCCCGTAAGATTTTATGTTGACTATGCTACAAATATAGCACAATTCTTGTCCATCATCTGTCTGAGACCAATGTAACTGTTCAAGTTCCACGGAACTGGAAAAAGGCCCAGGTCATAGCAATCTATATAAAGGGTAGAAAATCGGATGCACTTAATTACTGGCCCATTTCACTGACAGCGATTTGTTGTAGAATCAGGGACCATATTTCACGTTCAGTCATAGTGACCTTTCCAGACGCTGAGAAGCTCATCTGCAGAAACCAGCATGGTTTTAGGAAACAGCGGTCATGCGAGACACAGCTGGCCCTCTTAGTACATGATATACAACAGGCTCTAGATATCGGCTCCCAGGCTGACACCATATTCCTTAACTTTCTAAAGGCGTTCGACTCAGTTCAACACTGTCGATTGCTCCAAAAAGTGCGCTCTTACGGTCTGTCCGATGACATATGCGGTCGGATAGAAAGTTTTCTAACAGACAGAGAGCAGAATGTCATCCTGAATGGGGAGACTTCTACAGGAACAAGCGTAACATCAGTTGTGCCCCAGGGCAGCGTGTTGGGTCCATTGCTTTTTACAACCCACATAAACGATCTGATTGATGGTATTGACAGCGGCATTAGACAGTTTGCCAATGATGCTGTGCTCTACAGGAAAGTAGTATCACACGGAAGTTCTGAACAAATCAATGAGGATTTGCAGAAAACAATTGCGTGGTGTAATGACTGGCAGTTACCTCTCAGTATTAGTAAGCGTAACCTACTATGTATTACAAAGCGGAAGTCCCCTTCAGTGTACGAGTACAAAGTAAATGCCCAGTCTTTGGAAGCGGTAACATCAGTCAAGTATCTGGGTGTAACTATTCGAAATGATCTCAAATGGAACGATTACATTACACAAGTAACGGGTAAGGCGAACTCTAGATTGCGGTTTATTGGTAGAATCCTGAAGCTATGCAGTCCTTCAACAAAGGAAATTTGCTTACAATACTTAAGTTCGTCCAGTCCTAGAGTATTGTTCGTCTGTATGGAACCCTTATCAGTTGGGTTTGATTCCAGAGATTGAGAAGGTCCACATAAGAGCGGCAAGATTAGTGACTGGTACATTTAGACTTCGCGAGTCTAGTTTCTGACACGGTGTCGCGGACGGGAAGCATTAGCTGGTGCACATAAGGAGCCCGTTTCGCCTGGTGACAGAGTCCAGAAGAAGGCGTGCCAACATCCAGCTTCTGCAACAGCGACGGCCGACAATGAGTGACTGTCGCCACCTCCTCGACTGACGACTTCAAACCTTCAATGAACCAACAAGGAAGACTGGAAGCACGTAAGGATTTAGAACTGTATGGCAGACCTCAGATTTTAAAATTGCTGCATCACAATGTTAGAGCAACTTTGCATGAACCTTTGTTGCTCATTGTCCCAATTGCATTACCAAGCAGGGTCCCTTCCTTATCCGAAATGAACCCGAGTGTCGTTGAAATTCAGACGCCAGCATTAAAGTAATATCATTCCATTTCACTGCTTTAATTTCAAACTTCAGTTACGGTGTTCATATCTGGCTACAATATTTAGATTACACAAGCACAAATTAAGAGTGCGAGTTTTGTTAACATATTTTAGCTTACCTGTGACTGCAGCTCAGCTTGGTACGTACTAAATATTACTATTGTTAATTGTCCAGAACCATTTAATTCAAGTTCAAAGTTAAATCTCTCATTTCTAAATTGCGTAGATTCTAGTAGCTTTTGAAATGATTGTTGAGGTAGCCCAAGACTAACCTTATTTCACTGATTTCGTAGTGCTTCAGAAACAAATCTCACTATTAATTTAAGTCACTAAATTAACTTTCAATTTTCTGGTTTTAATAATTCTTTTGCTAAATTAAGTCAGAGTGAAGCGAAATTTATTACTTCTGACAAACTTTCAGTTTTCACACACCACGTGTCAACCTTCAGTTGCCACTCTTTTAGTGATACTTATATGTGCAATAACCTTTCTTTTTCAGTTATTATAGTAGTTGTCCATAGGACTGGTGACCGTAATTTTCCTCAAATCTCAAATATCTAATTAACGCCAATTAATTGTTAACGTAACGACCACACATTTACTTTCTTTATTAACTTTACCCATTTTCAAAATTAATTTCCACCGATTTCATTTGCATTTTTCCTTTCATTTAGATGTAACCCTTTCCTCCCTCTTTACCGACAAATTAACTTCGGTGACGATTGCCTTTCCCAAATTTCCATTAGTTGCATGCGGTTTAATTTTTCACTGTCATTAAGGTTGATAAGTGAGGGGGAGGTTACAAGTGTAACACTCTACTGAAAAGAGACAGAATATTCAGAGCATCTCAGCACATCCAACTTGGCATGATGAAGCAGTCTGTCGATTCATTACCAATTTTTGGCAACTGTTTCAAACATTTAAGTTACCAGTTCCCCAACCTGTCAGATGCCAAGTTGAAAGAGGACATGTTCACTGGTCCCAGTACGCGTGAACTAATGCTAGATGAAGATTCCTTTCATTCAGTGAATGCTGTGGAGTGAGAAGCCTGGACTGCCTTTAAGTGTGTGGCTCAAATTTTATGGGAAATAATCGTGGCCGAGAGTGCATCGACATAATTGAGCACTTGCTGACAAAATTCAAAACCCTTACGTACTGAATGATTTTGAAGTTATTTTTTAAATTCGGACCTGAACTTTTTTCTCAATACCTGGGTGCTGTAAGTGAGGAATAGGGTGAGAGATTCCATCTGGGTGGCAAGGAAAGGGAACGATGACATCAAGGAACTTGGGATGGTCAGATGATGGGCGATTGCTGCTGGATTCTTCACTTTGAGCAAGTGGAAATGGACCATTCAAAGACAACTAATAAAGCAGGGAATAAATTACGTTATTGCACGTTTTGTACCACATTCTCTTTATGCATGATTTGGCTGAATGCATATTTCAATATTATTGTTATAAACGTGTATTTTACTTCAGCATAATTTTCGTGTTATATATATGTACTACTTCATTATGTGATACCAGTATCGGCAAAATATACGATTGTTGCCTTAACTGTGGTTAATACGATGTTCGGAGTATAACTTTAGAATTCAGAAGGCAAAAATGCTTAAAGAACAGCTACATTTTCGGAAGACGCTTTTCATTAAGGCATTGTGGTATTAGTGTGACACTCATACACTCAAATCAAAGGTTGATGATACTGTATCTTACTGACACGAATTTAAATTCCTTCAAGTTTAGGTTTTATTTTAAGAAAGGCAATTTTCCTGTTATAGTAATTTCATTCTTTGAGAGCTGCCAGATCACAAATAGTATCTGTTGTTGCGGACACGTCCGGAAGAACAGATACCACCTTCATATGAAGTTTCCTAGGTTGGCCTGCTATGCAATATAACTCCAGAAGTTAAATATAAAAATAAGGTACCATAAAGGCACAGGAAACTGTAATCCAGATGTGTTGTTGAGACCGCCTAAACTGAAACAAGGAGCTTGCACATAACCCTATCTGGAGAAATAGAGATCTTGTATATGAAGGCAAACAAAAATTATGTGCCAGTTATGAAGATTTTTGTGGTCTATGTGGAAAACAATCTAATTAAGATCATCCAAAATAATCCTAAATTAAAGTGTGAATTCGGAAGTGAAGATGTTTCACCACCTTCATAATGAAATGCCATTTAAAAGACGAGAGGTCAGTGGACAAAAATGTAATCTATGTTTCCTTGGTTAGCACCAAAATGATAATAGCTGTGGTCATTCAGGCCTTCAGATGTGCTTTGGAAAGCCTCAAGAGATAGTTTTGATAACATGAGGAAGTGGCTGGAAAAGTAGTTGGAGCCTCTGACCAGTATGAGAACATGCATGCTGTCACATGTCCTGTTTATTGCCTGAGGCAAACATTCTACCTCAGGAGCTTTTAAATCTGATGGCCATAGATTTATTTGGTCTGCTGTCAATCCTGAAGTTCTGTATAATTTTGTGACAACAGACCAAATTATTTACAATTCCTTTGGACGTTTTTCATGTATTGCTTGTTCAGGAGTACGTTTAAGGGGTCTTTGTACTAATGTGCTCTCAGCACCTTGACTTACAACGCCAGTTCCTACACATATCGTGCACAGCAGTTATTGTCGTCGAAATAGTTCCACATAAATCTAATTTTCTACGACATCTACTTTGTCTGGAATGACAGCACAGTATAGTATAATTAATGTTATGCTCATATATGTAGTGATGGAATGAAATGCCAGACATTTAGCGTGCGTCATCTTTGATCTTCTTCCCAAAACTGTTCAAACGCTTTCCTGCGACCTTTACTCATATAGTTGTGTGACTGGATTATTTAATGTTACCCTAAGTTCAGCAAATAAATATTTGTATTCTCCTTATATGCGATGCAACAATCAATTTCCAACCCCATTTGTGGTGGTACATCCACTTTTGATGCGTATTATTCAGTCTGTCTCCACGAAAACGTGTGATTCATGTTTCTTATATTTATTGTAGAGTCTCATTTCTCTAACTCATCCTAATACTAAATCCTTTGTGGCTTGGCTCTCAGATAATACTGTCACACCTTTTCTCCTTAGGAACCATGTAAAGCCATCCGTTGTTATTAAACGTGTATGTATCCTTTGCTGTACAACTGCAGTTCTTTTTTCACAACCATTAGGTATTACACTTGTTATTTAAGCAACTTTGTCTCACAAACTATCTGATCGAATGTAGACAAAAGTGCAAATGTTGGTCTGTAAATTTTTCTGTTTTGCTTAACCTTCTTAAAAACTAGTTTTTCTGTCAATAATTTGTCTTGTCGTCTTTTGCATCGTCATGAGTAAAAGCTCTTTTTATGACTGAATGAAAATATAATTCCCTTTCGACTAAGCGATTTGTTACAGTAAAGGGAACAATCTGTATCAGATAAGCGTGTTATTATCTACGAAGGAGACATATCACGTATCCTAATATGTTTAGTGCTATAAATACGACTACACCGATTAACTTTGCGAAGAGGTACCCTGATGATTCGGCTAGAGGTACAGGGAACTTTGTGTTTCAGTTCATTTCTTGTTAGACTGATGAACTTCAAAGTTCGTATCAGACTTATTATGTTAGGCTGTAATATGCTTTTCTCTGTGCTAACTACTGCATTTATTTTTTCTCATACTGTGATTCTATATCACCAAATCCATCTGTGTGTCTCGTTACTTGTAAACATGTGGATACAAACATTGCAGCTCTTTTAAATCCCATCACTATCTCCTTAACATACGACTTAGTCGATCTTCCAGCATTACCATCTCAAATTTCAACGTGTCTTTGTTTTCTTTCATCTTACTGACCCAAGACAACATGTTTCTTATCACTTCTACTGGTTCCTTAGTTAACCTTAAAAGATCTTGGGAACACTTCTCCGCTTCAGCAATGTGTTCCCTGTAATACATAGCGTCAGATTTAGCTAGTGTACTTATCTCACCAACGAAGTTAACAGGCCTTTACTCTTTCTTCTCTTATGCCTTGTCAGGTTGTGCACCGACCTCTGAAATTCTATTACCTTTTCTATGTGAAGTTTTACCTGTTGGTCTTGCGGTCTAACGCACTGCTTTCCGGGCGGAAAGGCGTGCCGGTCCCCGGCACGAATCCGCCCGGAGGATTTGTATCAAGGTCCGGTGTGCCGCCCAATCTGTGGATGGTTGTTAAGGCGGTTTTCTGCCTCGGCAAATGAGGGTTTGTTCCCGTTATTTAGCCTCAGTTACACTATGTCGGCGATTGCTGCGCAAACGCTATCTCCACGTACGCGTACACCATGGTTACTCTACCACACATACATTGGAGTTCCCGGGGGTTCCGCTGGGGGCTGAACCGCACACTAACCATGAGTGGGGTGAGTGGACTGCTGTAGTCTGTTGTGGGGTTGTGAACCACTGAAGGCAACCGCGGGGACGAAGCCTCTACTGCGTTTCTAGGTCCCCAGTTCCATACAATACAATACAATACGATACAATACTTGTTGGTCTAGTAAGTGACATTCTGTGAATCATACACAACGATCTTTTAGAATGTCCCAACGTCTCTGTGGCACTATTTTGCCATATCTTTCAGCCTACGGAAAAAACTCAGTCATATCGTCTAAATTTCCACAAAACAGAGTTTTTCGTTGCGGCGGAATCTTCTAACGATATTTCAATCCCCAACTTTCTTCTCCGAATGCGAAAATATTTTGTTGACGCCGACCTACTTAGGGGGGAATGATCATCATCATAAAATAAGGGAAATACGAGATCGCACTGAAAGATATAGCTGTTCATCATGGATGTGTGTGATGTCCTTAGGTTAGTTAGGTTCAAGCAGTTCTAAGTTCTAGGGGACTGATGACCTCAGATGTTAAGTCCCATAGTGCTCAGAGCCATTTGGACCATTTTGAACCTGAGTATACATGTAGATGTATATGTAGATGTCGTGGCGCAGCTAATGTAGACTTACTTACTCCTGGCATGTCAGCATGGATTTTTTACATCTTTAACATTGATGTGTTATTTTGTAAACTTCAGATGTTGTGAGCTCTTGATCGTCCTTCATAGGCCTCTTGAGCTGTCGTATTTTTGCTGAGGGATTGGGGGGGGGGGGGGGGCAGGCGCTTGAGAACTGTTGAAATGTTGCGATTCTTCAGGGGGCAGCTAAATGTTCCTGACACCGTGCAACAGAAGGGCAAAAACAAAAGTAAATAGATCTCTTCTTCGGCGGAGTCTAACATGAGCATATGACGATAAATAGCCTGTAATATGTGGCAGTGGTTCTAGGAAGAATCTTCGGAAAGGACAGAGTTATGGTAGCAGGTTTTCAGCGTCTGGGACAATATTAGCTCGATGGACGAATCGTTCAACGCAACGTTTCTTTGCCATATGCTGTGAGCATGTACATCATGAGATCAGAAGTATCCGAACACCTAGCTAAAAATGACCTCCATCGGTAATGCTGGATGGAATTCAATAAGGTGTTAGCCCACCCTTAGCCCTCATGACAATTTCCACTCTCGCAGGCATACGGCCAATCAAGTGCTGGAAGGTTTCTTTGGGAAAGGCAGCCCATTCTTCACGGAGTGCTGCACTGAGGACAGGTATCGACGTCGGTCGGTGAGACCTGGTACGATGTCGGAGTTCCAAAACGTCCCAAAGGTGTTCCACAGTATTGAAGTCAGGACTCTGTGCAGGACAGACCATTACAGGTACGTTATTGTCACGTAACCACTCGGCCACTGGCCATGGATTATAAAAAGGTGTTCGAGTGTGTTGAAAGATGCAATCGCCATTCACGAATTGCTCTTCAATAGTTGGAAGCAAGAGAGTGCTTAAAACTTCAATGTAGGCTTGTGCTGTGATACTACCACGCGAAACAAGGGGAGCAAGCTCCCTCCATGTAAAACACCACCACATCATAATACCACCGCCTCCGAACTGTACTTTTGGCACTACACAGGCTGGCACATGACGTTCACCGTGCATTCTCCACACCCACACCCTGCCATCGGATCGCCACATTGTGTACCGTGATTCGTCTCTCCAGGCAATGTTTTTCCACTGCTCAGTCATCCAATGTTTACGCTCCTTACACCAAGCGAGGCGTCGTTTGGCATTTGCCGGCGTGATGAATAGCTTATGAGCAGCCGCTCGACCATGATATCCCAGTTTTCTCACCTCCTGCCTATCTGTCATAGTACTTGCAGTGGATCCTGGTGCAGTTTGGAATACCTGTGTGATGGTCTGGATAGAAGTCTACACATTATGATCCTCTTCAACTGTCACGGTCTCTGTCAGTCAACAACGAGGAGGCCTGTACGATATTGTGCTGCACGTGTCCCTTCACGTTTTCACTGCACTATCACTTCGGAAACAGTGAATAATAGGATATTTAAGAGGGCGGAAATATCGCGTACAGACGTATGACGCAAGTGTCACCCAATCACCTGACCACGTTCGAAGTTCGTGAGTTCTCTGGAGTGCCCCATTCTGCTCTGTCCGGATGTCTAACGACTACTGATGTTGCTGATATTGATTACCTGGCACTAAGTGGCAGCACAATGCAACTAAGATGAAAAACGTATGTTTGTATGGGTGTCCCGATACTTTTGATCACATAGTGTATATAGCGATTCGTATGTGTATAGGTTTCCTGTGACCACTGACGCTGACGTGTCCATTGGTTTTCCAGCGAACGGGGACTTCTAAAAAGCCCGGCAATAAGAAGAGTGCTTTGCAACTCAGCAAAGCCGAGGATCCGACCATCGCTTGATTGAAGCGGGCACGACGAATGCAAGACAAAAAACTTAAAGATGAGAGCACCAGCAGCAAGACTGTATAACGGCGAGGTCACGGCGACATGACAGTCATTTACCACTTGGCAACGGTAGAGGTGAGCTCGGTAGAAACATTCCTGAATTTTAAACATCTAAAGCAGCTGGCAGCCCGGAGAGGTTTGTTATTTTTTGTGAGGACCAACACCTCGTCTCACTTTTTCTGGGACCACCCTTGTTCTATTAGTCATCCATTGCTTGACACCTTCTATTGATGACTATGTGGCAGTGGGAAGTGATTGACTATCAGTCATTTCTACCTATGAGGATCATTCTAACATTCACATGAGTACATATCAGATGAATTGCCAGCTGCGAATAATGACTACCATCAGCTGTAGAATGGAATGACGACAGTGAAAATTTGTGCCCGACCGGGACTGGAACCCGAATAAGCGGGAAATCCGAGTTGGAGTCCCGGTCCGGCGCAAGTTTTCATTGTCATCATTTCATTCACAATTGATAATAAAAGAAAACAGATAAAAGTGTAAACTCGGTTGGAAGAATAAGGGCACGAGAATGAAGACTAGACAGATGGAATAAAGTTAGTAAACGTTCATTATTTCAAAAGTAATCAACATCACTCTTAAATCATTTACCCCATTATGACAATAGCCGATTAACACCTTAATGAGTAAATGTTTGTGGTTCATTACAGAACCATCATTGTACCCAAATGTGTACCTCTTCCTCTGAGTAAACAATGAGTATCTTTCAACGGGACTCCAAACATATGGAGGGAACAGGACTGTATAATGGATATGTGAAGGTTTCCCAGATAAACTTCTTGAGCCTGATCCAAACAGCTTTGGTAATATCTGGGTACACCCACATATTATCAATTTTTTTTCAGTATGCTGTAGAAATTTTACTCGGATGCCTCTAAAAATCATACATTTGTTCTCACATTTGTTCTGAACTCTCCCCTCCTTCTCATTTGATTTCCATATTTTAGGAATCCTCAGAAAGATATTCATGACTGATGATTTGCTTCAGGCATAGAGTTTCTTGCCTGGGTACAATCACGGTTCCTCAGGCTGCTCCAAACATTTTTCCTGGAACGCACTGACCTGCTGGCCTCAAAGGCGGATAAACGTATTAACATATATGGTGATTACTTTTTAAATAATAAAGAGTTCACTTCTATTTCATTCATGTGTGTTGTTTTCATGTGACTGCCCCTTACAGATTTAGAAAGAGACGTAATGCAAACAAAGGACAGGAACTCTATACAATGACCAGGATACTGAAATTTACGTTTCGATGAGTTAATCTGTTAATAACCAATTATGTAGACATTTCCACATAATATTAGCATAAAACATTTCTCTCATTATTTTTCAAAGTACAACACAAGAAGCGGAATGTGCTGCAAAGATCTACATCTACATCTACATCAACATCCATACTCCGCAAGTCACCTGACAGTATGTGGCTGAGAGTACTTTGAGTACCTCTATCAATTCTCCCTTCTATTCCAGTCTCGTATTGTTCGTGTAAGGAAAGATTGTCGGTATGCCCCTGTATGTGCTATAATCTCTCTGATTTTATCCTCATGGTCTCTTCGCGAGATACACGTAGGAGGGAGCAACAGACTCGGTGAAAGTATGTTCCCGAAACTTCAACAAAAGCCTGTACCGAGCTACTGAGCATCTCTCCTGCAGAGTCTTCCACTGGAGTTTATCTGTCATCTCCGTAACGCTTTCGCGATTACTAAATGATCCTGTAAAGAAGCGCGCTGCTCTCCGTTGGATCATCTCAATGTCTCCTATCAACCCTATCTGGTACAAATACCACACTGCTGTGCTTTACCGACGATCAACTTTATATGATCATTCCGTTTTAAATCACTCCTAATGCCTACTCCCAGATAATTTATGGAATTAGCTGTTTCCAATTGCTGACCTGCTATATTGTAGCTAAATGATAAAGGAACTTTCTTTCTGTGTATTCGCAGCACATTACACTTGTCTACATTGAATTTCAATTGCGTCAATTCGTTGTAGATCCTCCTGCATTTCAGTACAATTTTCCATTGTTACCACCTCTCGATACACCACAGCATCATCCGCAAAAAGCCTCAGTGAACTTCCGATGGCATCCACAAGGTCATTTATGTATATTGTGAATAGCAACGGTCCTACGACACTCCCCTGCGGCACACTTGAAGTCACTCTTACTTCGGAAGACTTCTCTCCATTGAGAATGACATGCTGCGTTCTGTTATCTAGGAAATCTGGAATCCAATCACACAATTGGTCTGATAGTCCATATGCTTTTACTTTGTTCATTAAACAACTGTGGGGAACTGTATCGAACGCCTTGCGGAAGTCAAGAAACACTGCTTGTACCTGGGAACCCGTGTCTATGGCCCTCTGAGTCTCGTGGACGAATAGCGCGAGCTGGGTTTCACACGATCGTCTTTTTGGAAACACATGCTGATTCCTACAAAGTAGATTTCTAGTCTCCAGAAAAGTCTTTATACTCGAACATAATACGTTCCTAAATTCTACAATTGATCGACGTTAGAGATATAGGTGTATAGTTCTGCACATATGTTCGACGTCCCTTCTTGAATAAGGGGATGACCTGTGCCCTTTTCCAATCCTTTGGAACGCTACGCTCTTTTAGAGACCTACGGTACACCGCTGCAAGAAGGGGGGCAAGTTCCATCGCGTGCTCTGTGTAAAATTGAACTGGTATCCCATCAGGTCCTGCCGCCTTTCCCCTTTTGAGCGATTTTAATTGTTTCTGTATCCCTCTGTCGTCTATTTTGGTATCTACCATTTTGTCATCTGTGTTACAATCTAGAGAAGGAAATACAGTGCAGTCCTCCTCTGTGAAACAGCTTTGGAAAAAGACATTTAGTATATCGGCCTGTAGTCTGTCATTCTCTGTTTCAGTACCATTTTGGTCACACAGTGTCTGGACATTTTGTTTTGATCCGCCTACCGCTTTGACATAAGACCAAAATTTATTAGGATTTTACGCCAAGTCAGTACACAGAGCCTTACTTTCGAATTCACTGAACGCCTCTCGCATAGCCCTCCTCACACTACATTATATTGTTATATTTCTAATCATTAGAGCAAACAAAGAGTTAGGTAAATGTAGGATATAGGGAAATATGTGCAATTTCCCTATTCATTTGTTGTTGAACTATGTTAAAACTCAATAGTCCCATTCTAGTGAACTAAAATAATTTGTTTTAAATATAAGTTCATCTTCAAGACAGTAAAAGTGTAATAAGAGCCTAAAAGGTCTGTCTCTATTAGCGTTGGAAAGTACAGTTGTATACGACATTTCCATCATAGGGCATTCCCAGCATAAGGTTTACATATATTACATTCCTAAAAGTATTTACAAGAAAACACTTACATAATGTGTTATCTATCAACATGGCTATGCTGGAAGACCTCTGCATTCGTATAGCTTCAAGGCTTTTGGCACAGTCCAAACTGACGTACAGATAATAGTATCGAAGACGACGTAATAAGATCACTGTGCTCGGGAATTAGAAAATACAAGGTGTTGGAACTAACCCGAACGTTCTAAGCTTAAAATGGAAGGAAATGAAAACATGCATGGTAATTGAACAAGCTTAGTGGTGCTTTGTCATGCTATTGACATCACAACCCAGAAGCCGTACTCAAAAGTATTCGAATGATGTGAATTATTTATCAAAAAATCATAAAATGGTTGAATATGTGTTTGTAACTTTCAGTATATCTTAGTGTAAAGTATCTGTAAAATGTGTGACCACACACACACACACACACACACACACACACACACACACACACACACACCACAAACAAGTTAATTCATGTGTCAGTATCTTATTCTCAGAGTGCCACGACGCAACATCGCTATTTGGATTGTTCTACACTAGTAGAAATATAATACTGCTTTAATAACATGGTAAATGGGAATGCAGTAATTGTTGACACTTCCTTTAGATGGAAAAGAGACTATGCTACCAAAAGTACTGTTTTTAACGAAATTGCTATTGTTTTCGTTAAAGAATAATTATTAATTATTATTGCTTTTAGTTACTTAATTTGCCTTTCTTTAACTTTCTTCTGTAAGTACGAACTTTGTTGTAGAACTTCTCTCTTATTTACGTGTGGTAATAAAAAATTTCACTTTCAAATGAATTACGTACATTTAAGAATTACGTGAACTCATATTAACTGATTAAGAATATTTACTTCAGAATTAAATCCTTTACATAATTCGGCCTTGGCACACATTTTCTAAATGCAGTGGTTTTTTTTTATTTTAAATATTTACTGAATTCTATCCCGGCGTTAGCTATGGAACACAAGATTATCTCTATTAGCAGAAAATGGTTAATTATTGCCAAGCTGACATCTAATTATCACTGATCTAACCTACTTAGCTATACTTTTAAGTTATTTGAAAGAACAAAATTTGTTGAATTTCAATGTTAACTAACATTAACTATCTGCCTACGAATGCACAAACGTATAATTAGTTTAAAATTCATCAGTCTCAGGATCACTGTAAAAGAAGAACAATTTCATTCACAATTAATTTTTATCTATCTGTTCCCGATTTACGGGTTTGGTTGATTTTTCCTTTAGCGGAACAATTTTTTAAATGTGCCGCCGCTGCAAATCGATCGGTCGCGGCACAGCCCAGCAACACCGCTAAAAATGCTGAAAATTCTTTAAAGAAATTTTATAGATGACATGGGCAAGTTCATTTACATTAATAATACAAACTTTTGATAAATTCTGATATATTTAGATCAAACAATAATTGAACTCACATTAATTTGTAACGCCTCCTCTAATGGCGGCTAAATCTAGACAGAGACAAAAGAAGTCTACCCACTGATAAATCGCTTCGACACAGCTTCCTCTCGCATTCAGCTCTATACAGAGAAGACCAAAAAATACGCTGTACATGGTTCTTTTATACTACTGCTGACTATTAACATTTCTTTGTAATTTGACAATATTATTCTCCTCTGCCTAAATTTCACATCTCTGTTATCGCAGATACTGACACATTTCACAATCACATAATAAATGTAGAAAAATTACTATCCTAAATACAGAGAGAATATTACTACAAAAAATATTACGATAATAACAAATGTCTTTTACACAAAATTCAATAATATTTTTTGTTCAATAATTACGGTATATACAACTTGCTCAGAGCGGCGTATATGGTACAAATAAACTCTTGTTCATTAATAGCGTGAGTTTGCCAGGGAACGTTACATTGCCCCCTGGCAGCTTTTGGCAAAGAGTTTCTGTACTTTGACACAATGGTGCCAGTAACGTTCTTTACAATTCTGTATTTTTTATGGAATGGCTCTTTTAATTAGTCCCAGGGTTATATATGTTCATGGCTCCCCCATTTGGGCGAAGGCAGACAGGAAACCTGGGCAAAACTGTGCCGGAGCCCAGCCATCCCAGTTGGTTCATGATTAATATTGTCTCTTTACCAGTCATTCATTTCAATTAATTTAGCAGTTTGTCACCAACGGTTACATAATATCACAGACACATACAGTTCAACGAAAGTTTTTTTTTTGTGTGTGTGTGATTAACTACTCGTTATTATTAATTTTGGGATATACTGCAAGGTCACTTGTCCCAGGATATATTACTTAGTTTTTTCTTTTTTTTTTTTTTTAATCACTTAGCACAGGATCACTTTTCATAATGTTTCCACTACCTACGTGTTACAAATTCATCTCTTGCACTTGTTAGTGTTCATTTTCTCTTATCAGTTTACGGACATACATAATAAATGTTCAATGTTTATCAAAATGGAGTCATTGACCTGTTATGCAGTTTATGTAAATATTTTGGAAAAAGTCAATAATGCTGTAGTTGGTGAGTGGTCCGGAGTGATTGTTGAGCGGCGCTCGGCGCGGCGCTTCGGCTCCGTGTAGGTCACCGCCCCCGGTGTTGACAGCTACGGCGCGGAGAGGCGTGTGGCTGTCTGGTCTGCTACGGGCTGCTGCGGCCGCTGCATGGCTGATGTAGCCGGATGCGCGATGTATATCAGCTCACCCGTGTGACATCTTCTTGCAGTGCTCCAGCAAACATGCAACAAGTTCACAAACACTGTACTATCCTTATGGGCATTTTTCCTGCTGTGGGAAAAAACGCACACAGTTATTGGCAGTTATTATTCAGTAGGCCTTCACTAGTCTGGTTTGCACAATGTTTCGTTGTCACAGTAACACGTTTGATGGGCACACAATATTTTTTCACCATGTCATGACTTGTCATTAGTCACACGCATGTTTTCACCTTAGGACGCTTACTAGCGTCCCTTGACACACAAAGAATTAAAGTTTGACACTAACTTGGTCCACCGTCCGTTATCGGCTCACTGTTCGTGTCGTGCCAGTTCCTTATCCACTTGCACACACGGCGATCATACAGTTTTTTATTACTTATACACAACAACTTCGTGACGTATTGCTGCAGGTTTAACAGTCACTGTCTGTCTCTGCCACACAATACTGCACTTTTGTTTAAGTTCCTTTATTTTTATTTACAATGTCCGTTGTGCAATTTTTGTAACAGCACATTTGTAACTCTTTACCAAGGTGTGTGATATTTGCGTACATGGTAACAAATATTAAAATTTCATATTAGTTTGCCCAAAAATCGTCTATATTCGTGTTCGAGTAGATTTTATTTGTGCATTCCAGCCGGATTCAGGCATATTGTTCAATAACTCCTTTGAAATTATGTCTTACTTCACTTGCAAGGTCCTACGTAACTACAGTGTAGTCTCTGTCGGCTAAAATTGGCTTGGACTGTATCCGGCTAGCTCCTTTTTTACTGACTGAATCTGCACATGCTTCAATTGAAGCTTCTTTGTGCGTAACTTTGCGCTACTTAAATTTGCAATAAGTTTGCCTCCCATGGTGCCCTCGGGTCACTACTGGGTGCATTATTCTCTCTGATAACATTGGTTAGATAATAAAGTTCTCAGGGCCTCATATTATTGATATTATTCTGGGTTCGAATCTGTCAGTCTGACAGCTGCACATATATACACATATAATAGAAAAGATTGTACAAGGAATATTTCAAGTTTGACACACATATAAAATATTATGCAGTACACAAACTAATCATTACTAAAATGTTCCTCCTGACTGATCTATGTCACAAATTAACACTATAAATAATTGCACTAATCAGGTTATCTGTGCAGACATTTAGAGCATGTTTAAGCTAACATTAATTAAAAGAAGACATAACACAAATATTCATAAACAAAAGAGAAAGTCAATCATATTCTTACAACTAAATACTTCTACACTAGTACATTATGTCCACAGATCACACATCATTAATGTTCATTCATTTACAAAAGAATGGTGTCCACATAGAACTATTAGTCTTTTACTGTAGGAATATTTTTACATCCTTACGCGGATACAGTCCCCGTACTCTCTCCGAGTGGGGATCTGCTAAGAGATAGCTACACTCATATGGCACACTTACTACTCTAAAAGGTCCATTGTACACCAATTGCCACTTGCTATTCTGTTTCAAGGATGCCGAGGACTTAGGATGATTGCGTAAGAGTACCAAGTCTCCAACACTAAATTTTTGGTTATTTTAACTACTATTTCCTTCTTGGACCAAGGAATGGAGTATGAGGCTCGTCAGTAGGTTTTGTGAGGCTTCACCTCGATATTGTACTGACATCCCTTAACAATTCCTGGTCGTTCTGAAAATACATCTGCGTAGTTAGTTAATAACTGTACCAAATCCTGCTGTTGCATTGAGTTCAAATTTTCGGACTGTGATACTTTGTTCACTAGTGCATCCACATTTGCTTTTAATTGATCACTTTGTACTTCTGGATAATAGAGATTTTGTCCTAAACAATGATTGTCTAAATGTAGTATCCACTGATTCCTACATTTTATGTTAATAGCATTACAATTAGGCACAGGTACCTCTTCAGATCTGAGCATGGACAATTCTATCCTCCTACCAGCGTTCATCAAACTTAATTTTCCCCGAGAAAGGTCGATTACTGCGTCCCTTTCTCTCAAAAAATCTACCCCCAAAATGCAGGCTACCCTTAAACCCTTTACTAGCAAGAATGAGCACGCTATGGCTTCTTCCCCCATATACATCTCTACCCGCACTTGGAGTTTAATTATTTGTCGCTGTGCACTTATGGCTCCAGTGACTTTACAATTGTTCACAGGAAAAGTCAGCATACGCCTTTCTTTCCCCAGTACTTTGAATAAGTCCACACTCATGACACTGACAGTAGCACCTGTATCTACGATCGCTTGCACATCAATATTGTTAATTTTGATCTCTATTATCGCTTGTACTTTGTCTTTGTGCTCCTTTATGCACGTGGATGTTTCAGTTATCATGTCCCATCTGTACCTCGTCATTATACCTGAGGATACAGATTCCCAATGTTTTGTTCGGTGTCGGGCTGCTCTCATTCCAAACCTCAGCCGACGATGGAGAGCGTATCTCGGCAGAATCTAGTTTGTTGAATTATTACAGGTGGATGGGTGTGGCTGCTCTGTGTCACTGACCTCCACTATGTGTAAGTTGTGTTGCGTCGGCCGCCACGGTTGCGCAATTGCCGCATTTTGTGGTGGCGGTCGGTTATTGTCATATCTTTCACTGTTTTGCCGGTCCGGACTGGGCCTCTGGTTCTGTGGCCAAGTTCGGTTTGCATCATTATAGGTATTAGTGTTCCACGGCCCCCTGGCATTTTTCCATCTACTATTGCTTGGTGGGCCTGTTTCATATCGGTCATCTGACCTCCTTTTCCGGTCATTATTCACCGGCGGACTATTGCCGTTCCGGTCTCTACCTCTATTCCCGTTTTGTACATAATCTTGTCTCCTATTGTTACCTCCGCCGTTTCCATTATTTGGTGGAGGCGTGTTATTTCGACCATTTCTGTAACCGTTTCCGTAACTTCTAGCCTGTTCAGAGGCTGCCTTAACATTCTCCTGAATCAGGTCAATTGAGTCCAGAACAGACAAGAAATGTTCTATGTCGTTCTCCGGCACGTGTATAAGTTTTTCCTTTACGTGTATCGGCAAGTGTGATTTCAAAAGTCTGATCAAATCCCGGGATGAAATCTGCTCGTCCCAGTAACGGGTCTTATTAATGTATTTCTCAAAATATTTTCGCAAATTGCCTAATCGTGGAGAATACGGCTCCGGATTATATACCTCTTTCCGTAATCTCTCCTGAATACATGTTGACCAATATTTGGCCAAGAATGCCTTTTCAAATTGCTCATATGTGTCGCAACTGTCAGCTGCTTCGGTTGCCCATAATGCAGCATCTCTTGTATGTAAGACATAACAAACTGTATTTTCTGTGTATGACTCCAAACGCTAGGCATAATGTTTCTAAATCCCTTGATAAACACTGCAGGGTGAACAGATTTCTTCTCCGTTGTAAAGATCTGAAACTGTCGGTTTCTAATCAGGCTTTCTTCAATCACTATTTTGGAATGGCATTTATTTGTTTCGCTTACATTGGTTGCCTGTTCTGTCTCGCAGTCGCAATTTTTTACTGCTTTATTTATAGGCCTATCATTGTTGGACCTGGGTGGCGTGACATACACCTGTGAGTCGTCATGCGGCAAGCTGATTTCTATTTCGGCAAGACGACGGTGTATCACCTTTTTCAGGTTCTGCACTTCCGCATTTGAGCCCACATCTTTGGCTTCAATCGCGGCGTGCTCTTTCTCGTCTATTTCTTCTATAACTTCGTTTTCTATTTTGTGCACTTGTTCGGACACTTTGTGTTCAATTACTTGATTTGTGGCAACTTCTAATTGTTCCACCCTGTTGGTCAGTACACTGATTTCCTCTACGATACTGGCGTTAGCCACTTGGATACTATCTACTCTTTCGCTTAGTTCTTGCACCGTTTTGGGTATGGTTTCATAGTTTTGTTTCAAACTAACTATCTCACTTTGCATACCTTCCAAAAATTGCACTAACTGCAAGTCTCTCTCATGCAGGCGTCGGTCACGCTCTGCTTGTTTAGCATCACGTTCTCTATACAGGCAAATTCAGCTACCAATCTCTGGTCACGCTCTGCTTGTTCAGCATCACGTTCTCTATACAGGCAAATTCAGCTACCAATCTCTGGTCACGCTCTGTTTGTTCAGCATCATGTTCTCTTTCACGCTCTGCTTGCATGCGTACAAATTCAGCTTGGAAATGGAACATGCGCTCGAACATAACTCTTAATGATTGCACTTCTGACACCTCACCACTCTCTGGTCCGTGTCCAGTGCTAGCGGGTGGCACAGTATTTCCGCTATCAACTGAATCACTGGGTGGCAGTGGCAACATTTCTTGCCCTTCTGCCCCCAGATTCTCACATTGTACTTCCTGAACTATGTCACTAACATTACTTTGTGTCCCACTTTCTAACTCGGTATCACTACATACTAACTGTTGTTCATTATTCATGTTGATATCCTTCTGACTACGCAATCTAACCATAGTAAACAAAAGAAATAAAATCTGAACTAAATGTCCTAACACTCAGGTTTCACTGACATAATCACACTAGATATAGTCATTTGTTAAAACGCACTTATTATATACTACAGTGACTAACTACTCAAATGTCCTGTTATTTAAAGAAAAAAACTAACAACAAGCACACCACTAATGATCCGAGAACACTGCACTGAGGCTACTTTACTACCCACAGGACAACTACACTGTAGCTTTACCTTTTGGTGATCTATCTTGGGTGCAGCTGCCCCCTGATATTGTGGTAGGTAATTAATTTTTCGCTATAATGAGCTCTCTTCTTCATCTTGCCTCTGGGTATATAGTGTTCTCATGCAAAAAATCATATACAGGTATTACCACACAATATTGGTTATGCAATACATACAATACATGGAAAAATTATTAAATGTTCTCCAACAAAGTTCGACTATAATAATTCCCTAGTTATCTCATTGGTATTTAGTGGCCACTGCATATTCGAGCCCGACGTTGGGCGCCAATTTAACGAAATTGCTATTGTTTTCGTTAAAGAATAATTATTAATTATTATTGCTTTTAGTTACTTAATTTGCCTTTCTTTAACTTTCTTCTGTAAGTACGAACTTTGTTGTAGAACCTCTCTCTTATTTACGTGTGGTAATAAAAAAATTTCACTTTCAAAAGAATTACGTACATTTAAGAATTACGTGAACTCATATTAACTGATTAAGAATATTTACTTCAGAATTAAATCCTTTACATAATTCGGCCTTGGCACACATTTTCTAAATGCAGTGGTTTTTTTTTTATTTTAAATATTTACTGAATTCTATCCCGGCGTTAGCTATGGAACACAAGATTATCTCTATTAGCAGAAAATGGTTAATTATTGCCAAGCTGACATTTAATTATCACTGATCAAACCTACTTCGCTATACATTTAAATTATTTGAAAGAACCAAAATTGTTAAATTTCAATGTTAACTAACATTAACTATCCGCCTACGAATGCACAAACGCATAATTAGTTTAAAATTCATCAGTCTCAGGATCACTGTAAAAGAAGAACAATTTCTTAATTCACTGTTAATTTTTATCTATCTGTTCCCGATTTACGGGTTTGGTTGATTTTTCCTTTAGTGGAACAATTTTTTAAATGTGCCGCCGCTGCAAATCGATCGGTTGCGGCACAGCCCAGCAACACCGCTAAAAATGCTGAAAATTCTTTAAAGAAATTTTATAGATGACATGGGCAAGTTAATTTACATTAATAATACACACTTTTGATAAATTCTAATATATTTAGATCAAACAATAATTGAACTCACATTAATTTGTAACGCCTCCTCTAATGGCGGCTAAATCTAGACAGAGACAAAAGAAGTCTACCCACTGATAAATCACTTCGACACAGCTTCCTCTCGCATTCAGCTCTATACAGAGAAGACCAAAGAATACGCTGTACATGGTTCTTTTATACTACTGCTGACTATTAACATTTCTTTGTAATTTGACAATATTATTCTCCTCTGGCTAAATTTCACATCTCTGTTATCGTAGATACTGACACATTTCACAATCACATAATAAATATAGAAAAATTACTATACTAAATACAGAGAGAATATTACTACAAAAAATATTACGATAATAACAAATGTCTTTTACACAAAATTCAATAATATTTTTTGTTCAATAATTACGGTATATACAACTTGCTCAGTGCGGCGTATATGGTACAAATAAACTCTTGTTCATTAATAGCGTGAGTTTGCCAGGGAACGTTACATGTTTTAGGGAGGAAGAAGTTAACACATTAAGAGAAGTGTAAATAACAGGCAAATATCGTTCTTAATATAATTTCTGATCCATTACCATGTTTATCCACTGACGTCACATTTTCTCACACTTTAATAAAACAAAATGTACTAAAATTAGTGTGATGTGACGAGATATTTATGCACCCATCACTTAAACGGCATATTCTTTAAAGTGCATAAAATACGATTGTAAATTCAGCCCAACGAAAGTCATTCAAGAGTAAGGCTCGACACAGATACCCGATCATGAACGAAAATTCCACAGTTGCCCATAGATGCACTGCAGTAAAACTGTCTCTTTTATTTGTCAAAATGCATCCAGATTTCATGTACACTACGTATGTGGCACTAATGTTGCAACTTCTTTATTCTGCAATATAATAAGGTAAACAGAAATGACACATACACTGATGAGCCCAAACAATACGAACACCCGCTTAATAGTTTGTGTGTCCGCCTTTGGGACGAAATACAACACTGATTCTGCGTATCAAGGATCCGACGGTTTGTTGATAAGATTGGGGAGATATTTGGCGTTAGGTGTCTACGCACAGGTCATATAATTCCCGTAAATAACGGGCCGCTGATCTGTGTATGCTGTGATGGCGCCCGAGAGCGAAACAGACGGGTGCCATAGGACTTACATCCGACGAATTTGGTCCCCGAGACAGCAACATGAGTTCACTATAATGCTCCTGAAACCACTGTTATATGGTTCAGGCTGCAAGACACGGATAATTATGGTGCTGAAAGGTTACAGTGCTGTCGGGGAAGATATCTAGCATGAAAGGCTGCAGATGGGTCACAGCTGTCAGTGTGACTTCCATTACTACCACAGGTCCCATACACGGGCAGGACAATGTCTCCCATAGCACAATACTGCTACCACCAGCCTTCATCTATGGCGTCGCACGTTTCAAGCCACCATTTCCTGGATGACGACGTTTGTGGAGCGACCATCCACCTAGTGTACCTAAAATTCGATTCGTCCGAAGAGTTGCCACGTTTCCATTGATCGACGATTGAATGCGGATGGCCCCTTGGCCACTGCAATCGTAATTGAAGATGTCGTTGGTGCAACATGTGAACATGTAGTGTTTGTCTGCTGTGGAGCCCCATGTCCAACAGTTTACGATAAGTAGAGTGTTTCGAGACAGTTGTTCACGAACCAGCATTCTGCTCTCTCGGCAGAGATGCCATATTTTGCCATCTGTTGTGATTTACAGAACAGACAAGCCCCAAAACTCCACATTCTCTACAGAGTCTTCGACGTCCGGCCATTTACCCCATAGTGGTAGTTTCACTGTCTTTGTGCCTCTTTCCGAAGATGCTCACGACAGTAGCACTTGAACATTCGACCAGATTCACCGTTTTCGAATTACTCGTTCAACGTTCCACGAAGTAAAAATCTACTCCTAGTCAAAGTCGCGTATCTCAACATATTTTCCCATTTGTAGCCCACGTCTTCGCTAGGGTGATCTCCCATCACGTGTGCTCCGCTCACACACTTTTGTTAAAGCGTTACGTTCCCGCAGTGCCGCAAGGTGGCGTCCAGCTTTGGGGTGGGTAGTGGTCATAATGTTTTGGCTTATCAGTTTATACTGGCACTACTCTCTACCTTATAAGCTAAACTGAACTTGTCACCAAACATAGTTCGATGAACATCCCACACTTTAAGGGAACCAAGCATTATGTTTTGTTTTTATCAAAATATATAACTGACACTTCTGTAACATTACAAAATACATATATGTCACTCTTGATCTAACTTACAGGCTGCAAAACACTGGTTGATGAGAATAGTTCGTTATTTACACCACACTTTAAGGAAATCAAAAACTGCCTATCTTATTTAGCAAAAGTACATAAAAATTATTTATATAACATTTCAATCAGCAAATGGAACTACTTATCCAATTTACAGGTTAAGATACCCTTAGTGAGCTCTGAGCTATGGTGTCACATAGTGCAAACTACACGACACTTTAATGAAATGATATATGCTTCTGAATATTAGTTTTAACATCTCAATCTAAATCAAATTCATATGGGTAAGCAACAAGCATTACTATTCATTCAAGTGCCCTCTTTTAGGTAATTTCCTAACTTACAATAGCATTACACTAACTCCATATTTGTATACGATCTCTTTTCTTTTCACTATGAAATTTCAACCACTTTTCAAGGTCAGTCAAACATTATGGTAACTCTACGATGGGATAAGAACTATATCTTGCAATACATAACGTTTGTCATCGTCTACTGAAAATGCAATCTTAAGCTATTACACAGTGGGGACTACAGGACCTTCGATAAATAGTGTGCTTAACATCACACGGTGCATTGTATTACCTCTATAATGATAACTACCATATACAAATGGAGAATACTAGTGGAGTACTGTTAGGGGTAAGGAGCGTCAGTTGATGGAAAAATGAGGGTCAATTGATGTGGTGGCTGCATTGTTCCTATCATTGTGACTACCTTTACCCAGAGTGTATGATAATGCAAAATAGTTAGAAATTGTTCCATACATTGCCTTGTTACAGCAAACTCGTAATCCTACACATTATTATATTGCAGCAAAACTGTTCCAAATTGCATGGTGTAGTGCCCTTGTTCAATGTATTTTAACAAGCTGTCCCCATACATCATTATAGTTACATAAAATTTTAAGATATTGCACCTTCATCACCATTGTTGTACAAGATTGTAATAATTTGCCAGATATGTAGCTATTTGTGTTAAGATATGTACCTACGTCTAGTTGGCGACTGGGTCAGTTGATATGTCGCACCCTCATGCAATAAATGGTAGTCAGCTTGCGATAATGATGGTGAGTTTGCATTGTGACTGTTACTACAGCAACCACGGTTACTACCATTACCCTGAATGCATGGTGACTGTATGTCTGCTATAACCTGAGTGTGTGTCAACTAATGGACCTTAAAGCTGTATTGTAACACCAAAAACAGACAATGTCGACGATATGACATGCCAGTGGTTGCAAACTAAACTCTAGCAAACTGCCACTATGTGTCAAAATGTTTCAGTAAAATTGTAACAAACTGCCCTATACGTCGCAATGCTGCAGCTAATTTGTAAAGAAGTACCCCATGAGTCACCCTGTTACAGTGAAATTGTCAAATTGCCCAATACATTATCATTTTACGACAAACCTTCAATAATCTGTCTCTCAAAGATCACCATAGTAACACAAAATTGTAAGAAATTGTCCTGTAGTTCACTATTGCTATAGAAAATCGTAATAAACTGCCTCATACATTGCCATTTGTGATGAGATGTGTACATACACTTATTTGGCTATGCAGTCAGTTTATATGATGCACCCTCAGACGACAAGTAATCGCGAGATTGGGATGAGGAAAATTGTAGACGGAGGTGGGGTATTCAATTCAGTAAGCCATTTCTTAGGGTTGTCGGCTGCAGTAGTTATGCAAAGATGAAGAGACTTCCACTAGACAGGCGTTATGAAGAGCTGCATTAAACTGGTCTCTAGACTGAAAACAACTACAATATAATTTTTACACATGGTGTGTCAGATGAAAGTATCTGATTTCTAGGCAGTACTGAGATCACAACAGTTCAATTAGGGTCATCAACTGCTATCGATAATGAGGTCTGCCAATATTTCCTCATAAATCTTATTTCTTTGACTCCACACCCTGGAATAAATAAATCTGAGCATTCTGAGAAAAACTAAAATCGGTTTTGAAGTAAATGCAAAGTTGTTTAACTGAAACTAGAAATTCTTCTATACTCCCGCATCGGATCCACGTTGCAACGACGACGTGTCTTCCTTAAAGCGTTTCGAGATATTGAATTGACTTTTTGCTGTAACGAGGAGCTTATGTTGGTTCTTCAGAACTAGCATTACTGTGATTCTGGTTTCCATTACTTCTGTTGCAAACCGTACAAGGATGAGTTACGTTATATGAAATGGCAAGAGACACGAGGAAAGTTCTGGGGCAGGTAAGTTATGTTCCAAAATTTAGAATTTAAATGTCCATTTAGTATTACCTCACACAGCCTGAAAATTAAGAAAATAATTCTTCAAGTTGTTCAGTAAATTACTCAAAGTTACTTGATGGTAACCCGTATGTTGTGACTACTATTATTAACTTCCCAGAAAAATCTACTTCTGTGGCATTAGCTTCAGAACGCTGATCAGTACAAAATATATCAACTCTCTTTATATGGGCATACGCTCTTAACATAAGAGACAACTCCTCCTATATAAATACATGATCTGCATTATCTGGATGATAAGTTATATTCATCGATAATCATAGTTCCTATATCAGTGGCCAAACAATGTTCAGAAATATATACTTTATCTATGTGAGTTGTTGTCTAGAGTTCATCTACAAAACAAAGAAAATTGTTAAATTTAATTGGGAACGTTCTAGTATCTTAGTGTGATAAGTTTACTGTACTATCAATTTAATCTTCATTTGTCTTTGACTAAGAATTTTTTACGTTTATTTAGTCCTTTAAATACTGAAAAACTATATTTTATTCCTCACTTCGCTCTTCGTTTTACTTCAAAGTGCGGTGTTGCAGTATTGATAAAATAGTGAGAGAAGGGAGACTTATCAACACTAAGTATTTTCATATATTAAAGAAACATATGCTGTAGATATTTAAGGCGCTCCAGAAAGGCCTATATTATCAATGTTAAAGTAGTACTAATAAATTGTTTTCTCAGAAAGTATTTGAGCAAGGACTTCGAAATTTTTAAAACTTATTTATTGCAGTATTGGCTACAAATTAATATAGGGATTTAAAAAACAAATGAATTCAGTTGTTACAGATTAATTTTTTCTATTGTGATGTAAACTCAATTCTTTTTTGTTTATAAATTCATGGATATACAGGTTGTTGGGATAGGGTTGTGTTACGTTACGCAAAAGCGGCTGAAAATTTGGAGCAGATTGGTTTGGTAGATCCTGAGAAAACATGTAATTTCTCTGAAAAAATTAAACATTTGGGAAGCGAACGACAAAGTTTGTTATCTTTCTAATCAACTCCAGGTTCAAAGGATGGATTATCTTCATTGTCTGCAATCTACTCCTCCAGCTTCCTCTTTGTCCTCCTCACATTTACTCTGGTTTGTATTTCTGAGCTATTACAGCCCTGTCAACAACCTGAAGACGTTCCTCGTCTAAAGCAAGCATTGTTTATACCATGTTGAAACCTACCTCCATTCCCATATTTCGAAGTACTTTGCACCTTACAATGTTGTCACCATTGAACGTAGCAACAGCATCACATACACTAGAGTGAAGTGTTTCTATTTCAACACACACAGACTTAGGGCTTCCTGACTACATAACACTATTCACACTGTCTTGGGATTTTCAGTTTTTCAATGAACACACTTTTTAAACAGTTCAGGTGTTGCTAATTCTCTAAGAGAGGGTTTTATCACCTCCATTACCGCATCAGGCAGACTATTATGAGTGTACGCTTCACCGGTTAGTGATCCCTTTCTGTACTTATACTACCTGTTTACTCGTTTGGGACACAAGTGATGATGGGGACTTTCATCGGTTGAAGAAGTATGGAAAAAAAAGAGCCCAATTAACCGTCTTCATTTCATCGACACTACGTGTGTTTTGGCATAATAGATTTGTATTTTGTCAGTTATCCTTCCCTTCCCATCCAACCCTTTACCACCACTGCGTTTTGGTTTTTTTTGTAGAAAACTTTCAGGCACTGATGTCTTGAGCCTATTCATTTCTGTACATGTCCAGTACATTCAGATGTCTGCGTTACAGCATCATCACCATAGGGCTTCAGTTCTTGAATATGTTTGAAACTTTTAGAATCACCATCATCAAGGTAATTCACATATCGCACCTTATCCCACCCAACAGAGCGTTAAGATATTGTAGCAACACCAGCCACTTCCATGCCTCCACTACTGCCACTGTTGTTAGCTATGCAAATATTTTCATGTGTACCTTTACTTTTTGTCGACACATACAATATTTAGATATTACTGCTACATGTAAAAGTTTTTCAGTGTATGTACTAGTAAGAGATATTATACCTTGCAGAGATATGTGTCCCTGTTTACGCCAGATACCATTGAAATATCTATACAGACACCTTCTACTTTAGACCCTATAATCCATTATTGGCTCTAAACTTCGTTGGAGGATTTGAAAGATTCATCATTCCACAGAAAACTGCACAGGTAGTACCACCCTTTCCAACTGGGTGCAAGGCATAAGAAATAAGTTCATAGATTTTGCTACCATTTTCTTCAATAGCAATTAATGTTCCAAAAGGTGATCGTGTATGAACACTTACCACACTTCAGTTCCATTTCTCTTGCAATTCATATGTGATTTTTTTATAGAGAATTCCAGACCGACTTCACTACACAGAATACATCTTACACAGTTGACAAAAATTCCATTGAGAACTGACATATCAAATATTTCATTCACACCCGATTTATACAGTCATACTTTTCATTAACTGAACCAAGCTTTCTCTGTGAAGTAATTTCTCCCTCACTTTCTTTGTAATTGAAGTTGTACCAGCAAGGCTGGGTTCACACACTTGATTGTCGTCATTATTGTTTGTGGTAATAACACCTACCTTTCGCATTCCAACATTTCTCCTTTTCTTAAAACCCTTCAGAGATTTTCTAGTCGCTTTATGTTTACTCATGATTATCCTTCAATAAAAGAGAGTCTTCAATGAAGAGAATTCACTATGAATACTTGTAGTACTACAAAAGAATAAATAAATGTGAAGCACATGACAATCGAGCGAGCGATATACGTCGAACTATTAGGTTAGCTACATTACCTATTTTGTAATACTTATTTTCTCTCACATCACTAAAATGTACATAATGAGCATGTAGATTCATATGTACATTTGACTGTAGTTTAACAGCGCCATAGTGGGTTACACCCATCCCGAACATATTTCAAAATTATTTTCAAAATAGTTGTAGTATTCAGAACTGAATAAATTTTATATCAACTGAAAGTAGAATGTCTGTAGGTTTTTAAAACACGAAAAGCTAAAAATGGAACATTTCGTGGTTTTTCAATTTTCCCAGAACTACACGTTTGTAGAATTGTGTCAACATAACGTCCAGTTCTTCAATACTGAATTAGTGCGATGTATGTCAATCTTTTTACCTTGACTGAGTGAAGTAGACCATCAAACTTTTTTCATACAGTTATTGCGATGCTGTGTGCGATCCAACGTAAACTATTGTTCTGTACCTACCTAGTTTCTAAATTGGAACAGTTTTGTCCATTATCTTATATGTACTTTGTTCAATTTTTTCTAAGCCGCTCCTTTTGGAACATGTTTTCTGTGTTCTGACATATAGTAACACTAACGTAAGCTGCTGGTACAGGTGTGTTATGCTTGTACATACCATTATATATGTGATAAGTGATTTACTATTTTACCAGTCATTTTCCCACTGTACATACCAATTTGATGTTCAGATTCATTCATTCGTGGCTGCATTTGGAGATTTCAGCCTTTATTTTATTCAACAGTCAAAACTGTCTACACATTATACTGTACCAACGGTCAGGTCTCAAAGAAATCAGATTCGGATCAAATACATACGAACATACTTGCAATTTAGCACGTTTAGGCACAACTGATTTGCATTCGTATTTTATATTGCATAATGGTATTGCTCTGAGCACTATGCGACTTTGCTTCTGAGGTCATCAGTCGCCTAGAACGTAGAAGTAATTGAACCTAACTAACCTAAGGACATCACACACATCCATGCCCGAGGCAGGATTCGAACCTGCGACCGGAGCGGTCGCTCGGCTCCAGACTGTAGCGCCTAGAACAGCACGGCCACTACGGCCGGCGCATGATGGTATGCCGAATAAAATCTGAAGATAATTGCTGTAATAATTAGTGATACGATGTAATAAATGTAGAAGTTTTCTCAGTTAAAAATTTTTTTCAGAGAGTGAACTTGCAGAACATTCGCCGTCTGAACACAATATAATGCTTTTCAAAGGAATCGTATATTCGTAATTTTTTTCTCCCAGTGACACTGAAGTAGTAACTGGTGTGGACCAGCTATCGTCTTCAAGCCTGCTTTGCGGGTGTGAGATGTTTTTCGTTGAGACGTTCATTAGTACCAACTGTACATCAGCAAATATAACTGTATTTTTGTTCGTTTAGGTGCTTCTGATCTCCAGAGTTTTCTGTGCACACGGTTTTCCCAAATAACTTTCACATCCGTTATCGTACGTGCTGTTGACTAATATTCAACCACTGTTCACTACAGGTTTTACTTCTCATATTCATCGGAGCAACAAAACTACCCAGTTCAAATTAACCACTTAAACACATAGGTTCGAGTAGTATGATAGTGAATTGACGCTGAGGTCTTCGCAAGCAAATTTGCATCAACTGAACCCGATGGCACACATCTGAGACACCAACGGGTGATATTCTGTACTTTATGGTAATTGCACGAACTGTGCTAAGACACCTGGTGCCACATTCGTCCTTAAAACTATGCAGGACTAGCCAAAGTTATGTCATGCTAAACTATTGCTGTAATGCACTGAAAAAGCGAAGTGACTCGCTATGAAGCAGGTGTCATACAGTTTAGGCTCATCTGCGAAACATCAGTATGAGAACTGGCGAGAAAAAACAGAAGCAACTGCTCCTACGCAAACAAAACTGTTGCTCAGGTACCTACACCTAACGAATGCAAGTAGTTACCGAAAGTTTCCACGTTCACAGATTCAACAGTATTTCAAAATTGGCACCGTCCATCCCTTCCGCATCAGCCTCTATCTATCGTCTACGCCAAGTCAGCACTTCCAGCAGAAAGGATTTTAATGAAAGAGGAAATCTGGTGGCAAAAGATCTGGAGTAATCGTCACCAGGCTGCCACTTCGCAGACTAACTGCCTACAAAACTGAAACGGAGAATTCTGCGAAGCTCTTCCGCGACGACGTGCAATAGCGGGCGGCGCCAGCTGCCGTGAACATTCTGCCGACCTACTGCCATTCACTGAGATTACATGCGGGCAGCTGCCTTTCATGCCACCCACAGTGTAGGAAGCTTTTGGAGCCTCCGTCCAAGTTTACAGCGATGGCTGCCACTTCTTCAGCCGGTGAAATTAACTGCGAAGGCTGTGCAAAGGCCCGCGGCGATCAAACGGATTCCTCGTCGCGCCACACTTGGAGCTCACAGCTCAGAGACCTGCGTGTGACGTCTGCGCAAAGGTCCTGCACAGCTGTGGCAGTGCCGAGGCATGTCGGGTGTATCTGTTTGCTTTCCTGCCGACCATATGGCTGCAGACATGGACAACATTAGGAAAATATCCGCAGTTGTACATTGCGGGAAGTTACTCATGGTTTCAGTAACGTGTTTCAGCACTGGCGCATTTCTGATAGTTACTGTACCGAGAGGGATATCATAAGAAACTATCAAGCCAAAGTGTGGATACTATGAATCTCTAAGATGGGTTGTTATTTACTCGTATCATAATCTTTAAATATAAGAACATAATTCTAATTAATGGTAAATGAAACAGACAGTTGTAAAATTTAAGCACGACATCTCTCAAAATTAAATTTTAGGAAAGAATTTTTATTCACCTATGAATCAAAAGATGCTGTTATTAACATTATGCATTCTGTAACGCGCAGCATCAGAAAACGTTACCAGCAAAACATGAATTTGACTTTTATCCTCCATAACTTTTCTTTTCCCCCAAAGAGTACGTATTAGCACATGAGGACATTGAGAAATGAGAGATTTGTATTAATGGCTGAATACAGTATGTGAGCTGTGAGATTTTTTTAAAACATGTTTCAGTAGATGTAGATACAGATGTAGATGTAGGTGGCCCAATTAAATTTGAATGACAAATGCCAGCTTGTTCGATTCCATTTCAGGCAAGTGGATTAATTGAGTCACTTAGTTGGAGGAATGATTTACAATACGACAGAATTCATTTGTCATAAAAGTCGCTACGTTTATATTTTGTGTCATAACAAGATATGGTGAAGGATAAATACTTCTAAAGAAAGTTTTATAATGGTCTGAAGTTAATGAATTATTACTCTCTGAAGTAGAAAGATCATCACCATCATTGTAGTTAACAACATCCAATATGATCTTTGCAGTCACTTGTACTGGTTTTCTTCCGGAACAATTCATTAAATATTGAAGCGTGATCGTTTTCTAGAATCTCTAATATCATATGTCTTCTGCAATTTTTCGTTTCATTTAAAAACCCTTCTACTTAGTTACAAAACCTTATTTTTTTTTAGCCTTAGCATGTACATCACCTTCGTAATTTGACAGTGTGACTAGCAGTAGTCTATCAATTTCTGCAACTTTTAGTATAGGTCTCTATGTTCTCGTATGTAAACACTTTAGCATGTCTTTGTTACGAGGCATGGAACATCTTTTGATGACTTCGAAACGGGTCTTTCACATATGCCAAAACCTTTAATAAATGTAATATTATTTTGTCACTTACAATAAAACCTATTCATGAATTTTCTCCCTGTTCTGCCTCTCCGTATTGAATCGTATATCCTGATAACAAATCTGTAAGGGCCTTGTTTTCATCTCCACACTTATAACCGGTAGTTATAATCCCAATGTTCTTTCACTCTGCCGGAACATTGGCGTCTCAATAATCACATGTAGCGTGACAGTCTCGGATAAGCCTATCCATGGTACAATGGCACCCTGTTATGACTGGCGCGGCACGTGCATACCGCTAAAGTTCAGTGTAATTATGGTCAGAGCAGAATGATACCGGACCCAATCACACCTGAGTGAAAGACCATGGGGACAACATGACCATTTTTCATGAAGAGTCATGAATTATCTCTCAGTATCATCTCTTAATATTCACATCGTATTCATGTAACAAGTCTGAAATTCCTTCAACACCATACGAACATTTGTTTTTTAGAATATTTAGAGATCTGTCAGTATCTAAGATGGATGTTGCTGATACATAATTCTACTTTTGCTGCTAAGCATAGAAAGTGGTTGTTAGTAGTAATCTATGATTTATCAGCCTCAACTTCGTCGTTCTTTAATTGTTAAGGCATTTGATACACTGATTGAATGTCCTTTCTCCCATGTCAGGGAATAAGATAAATTTTCATCTGATTCTCTGCATTATTTATTTTTCTCTGGACGTGGATACTTGCGGACAAGTATCTTAACATCTTCTGTACTTAATACAAATTAATATCATACACGTAACTAAAATTTTAATTCTCTTAGTTATCCTTAGGTTCCCGTCCCTTAATGGATGTTCTGGATATCTTTTTAAGAACTCTACTTCAAAATAATCATAAAAATTCAGTGTGCAGTAAATTGAATCCGACAGAAACATCTCTGTCTCCAGAAGTACATCTCATCCCATACCATTTCCTTCGATTCGCTCATAAAACTCAGTATAGTGTTCTGTTAAAAGCCTGCCTGCTCTAAATGAAACTGATTCAGGTCTGTAAGATGCTATATCGTAAGTTTCCAGTAACTGTGCATTATGATCAGGCAGCCCATTAGCAGTTGGGTACTCATTAACTGTTTCAGCTTAAGTATAATATACAAATATGTTATTGGTCAGCTTTCCATTATCACGTACGACACATCCTACGATAAAGACATATTGATGAACATTGTGCCTAGTAACATAATGTTTTTAATGGCACATTTGCATGCAGAACTTTTATTAGCAGAAAACGTCATTATAAGTAATGAAATAAAGAAATAATTTGAGCCATAGAGATGGTCCACGGCTGTATAAATATTGTATGCAGTCGCTGAAAACATTTGAAGATATTTGATCGACAGACGATTGGCAGAATGAGAGGCACCTTTTGTTTTCAAGGTCTTGTCCACATCAGACGTGTTTTGGCACACCGCCATTAATAATACACTATTTTATTAATACATTCACGAGTTTCAACCAAACGGCACTCGTAATTGTATAATTCATGTCTCAATGTGTCATAATTTAATTATGTTTTATTTCAGAATATGCAGTTACTACTAACCTACGTATCTCTTATTTTGTATCTTTAGTCATTGTAAGATTGTTGGCTGACTTGGCATGGGAAGAAGTTCCGTACTTCTAAGCAGAAAATCGTCCAGCTCGATACACAGTCGTCTTCGGGTGCTGCCTTGTTCCGAAGTCCCATTGTAGTAAACACAGAGAGAGGAAACACCGTTAAAAATACATGAACGGACCTTTAACAAGATAAAAGTCATGCTCAACCGATGAGAGTTTGTACGACATTTAATATTCATTACTATAATTTATTGCATTGTAACGATCCAGGTACGAATGAGCTAAAATTGAATGCTGAAGGGACGTGAAGGTAACAATGATATTCCGGTTTGTGGACTGCCACATAACTGTTACTGCAGTTACATTAGTTAAAACGTTTGTACAGCTATGTCGACTATGTTAAATATAAATTTATTTCTTTTGGTTGTATTTATGTAAGAGGAAAGTCCTGGCACAACCAGTACCTGTCTTTGTTTTCTGATGATTGTTTAATATGTGACATATGTGATACTGGATTGTCTTATTCTTCTTTTTGTGGCATTGAAATGACGAAGGTGCTTGCACATAGATCTATTTTTATGTCATAAATAATAGGGATACTACACTTCAAAATGCTTTTCATGTTGTAAAACAAACACCTGTCAGTTATCCTGCTTTAAATGAACAGTTAATTTCAAACCGTTTAAATGAAGCAGGAGGTGGCTTCTTCCGTGATGCAACGATCGAGTGCCTCAAGCGTTCCATAGTTACTTATTTTATTATAAAGAAGTCGTCCTTGCTTCTTATTATGAAGTCAAGTTAACTCTTCACAAAAGAACTTATCTCCTTCTAACATTAATTACTTACTCGTGTCTCCTGCTGTAAATTAATGATGCAATTAATTTCAGGCCATTTACATGAAGTTGGAGGTGCCTTGGTCCAATACGCATCAGTCGAATGCCTCAAGTGGTCCATCGTCAGTTATTTTATTACTAGTAAGTGGACTGTGCATCATAATTTGAAGTCTTATTAACTTTACACAAAATAATTTCATTTATATGAACGTTAAATACTTACTCAGTCATCTGTCACCTAGCGCACTGTCAGCCAAATATGACTTTTTGGCCAAAAGTTAATTTTCATTCACTCAACTAAATTCTATGAGAACAGTTTCATCTGAAGTGGCGGTAATTATTAATTACAACAATTTCAGTTACTTATGAGATTAGTTACACTCCATTCTTTATTTTATAGCCTTTGGTGGGAATCTATTTTTGTTTGAGGGCTTATGATACCTCATAATTAGGAAGAGTAAGCGTTTTATAAGCAAGGAGCCACTTCAAGTGGAGACCATCTAACACGACCTAAATGTAATTTTGTTGACTTCCAGTGTAAATGAATTTTGGCATCGCGTAATTACAATGTGTACTTTTCTTTTTCGTGTTTTATGTTTCCAATGAAACAACCTGATGAGGATGAAGAAAGTAAATAAGCAATAAATATGAAAAGGAATTAATGGATCTCATAAAAAAATTGAAATTAAATTATCCAATGTGCGTATATTTCAGGGGATCTGATATATGCCATTTTATGTAAACTAAGGATATCATCGTTTATCCCTGTGCTAACTGAAACAAAACTTTTTATTTCACTATGCCAGTGATATAATTATTATGGTTAATGCAAAGTTCGTATATATGTAAGTAATTTATATCATTTTTCAGTTTTCGACAGAATGTTGTTTAAAAAACAAAATGTGATGCATGAGTGGTCATCTTCTTTACCTTTCTATTTGGAGTCTCTGGAAGAACAGAGCATGTAATTAATGTGCTATTCACAAATAGGTTGAAATAATAAGTAATTGTTTCTTAATTCCAACCTGGGATCTTCTTACAAATGAAGTTTTTGTATGTCTGTTTCTGCCTATTAAATTAGTTGGAAGTTATTGTTTTGGTGATGCAACCATTGCGCGCCATAAGCATGCTATAATTTTTCCACATTACAACCTACACTATTCGAGCCTGTAGTTAATACATCTAGTAAAGTCGAATGAAAATTACTATTAGCATGTAAACCATTTCATTGCAATGGAGCGTAACAGAAAAGACAATTTTGTGTCACCTAGCTCCTCCACATTCCAACAGCAACCTGTCAGGCAGACACTTTAGTTTCACTTAGACAACAGGAATTCGATAAATTCAAAGGGATACATGCTGTAGGAGGATCTTCGTTCTTTTCTGTTCCTTAATTCTATAACCTAATTGTTTATGAATTTACATTATTCTCGTCAATGTGATGCTACGTCCCTTCATGAACATTTTACTTTCTCACTTTAAAACATTTAAAAAATCCATTCTCCTCGGCAGGATGTAAAGTTACAATGGCCAGTCAGTTAAGGTACCTACCTGATTTGCATTTGAATACAAAAATTTTTCAGTACCTAGTTATAAATCTGTGTGTGTCTGTTTCTTCTACAATAAAAGAAATGAACAATGAAAAAAATTGGAAGAATCACGCAAGTGCGAAAAGCAAGCGATGTAACATGAATGACCAGCTGTTTTGAAGTGGAAACAATTAAAAGAAAATATTGACAGCGATTTACATTATGAAATAACACAAAAGATCAGGAATACATTGTTTATCCTCTTTTGACATTGTGTTTAGCAGACTTAGTTAAACAAAGTACTTCGCTACCTTATATGGTTCATTGGCGTTGAGCACTATGGGACTTAACATCTATGGTCATCAGTCTATATTATTCATTATTTAATTATTACTTGCAGTTTCAAATATGTAATTCTGTAAATACAAATTCAGTCACTTTATGTTACAGTAAAAACATGAAAGTCACTCAAAATTCGAAACTGGAAAGCATGATAAGATCTCATCTAATGCTATTGACAGCAAAGTCGCCCTATGAAAACGCTGTAACTTCAGCTCGAGAAATTTAATCACACGCTGAGAGCAAAGTAGTTAAATCCAGTTGGCTGTACAATACAATGCCCAATTGCTGCAATCGTCGTTTCGAAGCCCTGATAAAGAGAAATTTTGAACAGCTGTCATAAGCAGTGACGAACTTGACAGCCAATGTGTGAAAGCTAACTTTGCACCTAAATGCCACGCCCACAAAACAAAATTTCATGGCATCTACATTGAGGAACTTATCAGCTCAGTATGATGCTTGAACTGCTGAGATTACACCAACGAATAAAAGAATATGTTTGTAAGCTGTATGTAAAAATAGTTAACTTTACTGTAGAAGAAAAATCTAAACTAAAAATTAACTTTCAATTAATTGCTGCAGACCATCACTTAGATGATATCTTCCGAATAAACAGTTAACGAAGAACGAAGTTTAATTAAAACTACATTAAACAAACACATACCAGGGTCGTGAGAGAATGTCACAATATTATTAAATAGCATAGAATAGGAGCTAGCCGTGATTAAGCATATAGAGCGTGACGCACCACTCTCTACGTCTAAGATTTGTGATGAAAGTTCTTGTTCTACGCCATATCAGGGAAGCTATAGAAATAGTGGAGATCATGTAGGTCTGTCACCTACTCACATATCCAATGATTTAGGAGCAGCACCTTCATTGACATCTGTCCTATTAGATGAGAGATTATCAAAACATAGTCAGTCTCAGTCTTTGAACCCGAAAAAACCAAAGATATTTATCCTCTTTTGTTTACAAAGACGGTAAAAGGCGTGTTGGGAAAATCATGAACAGAGCAGCAAGTCATATACTTCACAACACGCAATATTCAAGAGGAAGCTGCCCGTTGGACATCTGACACCACTGATAACAGACTTAAGAACAATTTGACAAGGCATTTCTAACGAAATACTAGTCCCATAGCGTGCAAGACATGCTCTGTAAGCCAGCTGGAGTGGCCGTGCGGTTCTGGGCGCTACAGTCTGGAACCGAGCGATCGCTACGGTCGCAGGTTCCAATTCTGCCTCGGGAATGGATGTGTGTGATGTCCTTAGGTTGGTTAGGTTTAATTAGTTCTAAGTTCTAGGCGACTGATGACCTCAGAAGTTAAGTCGCATAGTGCTCAGAGCCATTTGAACCATTTGAACAAGCTCTGTTAGTAGGTATTCAATTTCAAACCATTTAAATGTAGGCACTGAATTCTGTTCAAGTATTTCGAGAATAACTTGAATAAGACTCAGTATGATGAAGCCATATCACGTAATGATGAATTACGAATTTTAAAAATGAAAATTGACAATGGAATTAAGAGACAAATTACTCTACGTACCAAAATCAAATCTTGAACACTTCATGTCCACATTACATTAATACGATCTGATATCTGAAGGTATAACACCTAGCGATAAGAATAATGATAATGGAGCAACTCAATCCTTTCCACTTCACACAAAATCTTGCAATCACAGAGAGACAGGAGACTGTTGGGGAAACTTTATGTCACATATGATATTGAGTCCACTACATAACGCTCACGTTGTTGGTGGTGTTCCACCTGATTTTAATAGAAAGAGAAGTAATGATAATAGATATGAGTTTGTTTACTATGATGTCAGAACAGGGTGTTGGCAGAATGAGAACAATAACAGTTAGTGGAATCCTCTTACAGGAAACCATAATCAACCAAATACGCAAAACACTGATATCCAGGAAGGTCTTGTATGAAACTGTACAACTGGTACAAGCTGCTGTAAAAGTTAATGAGTTGAGGCAAGAGACTTTCCCACAGTGCCATGTTCATAAATCTAAATTAGACTTTATTATGCCCTCATGATGGTTTGGAATGGGGTGGGGAACAATAATTAATTCAGTAAGTCTAATGCCATATAACAATGAAACAGACATTAGGGATGAATTAACTACTGACTACTGGAAATTCTTTGACCATAGCAAAGACATAGTTCAAGCTATTGCACAGACTACTGTAGGGTAAGATTCGACCACAGTTCATCTGGACTCAAACCCTGTGATGGATGTCATGTCAGCAATTTTTAGTAAGAATCATGAGATCACAATGGTACAATTTCTGTACAGCATTACAAGCTGCCTTGATCGTCCAATGGGGCGTTTGGTGTTTGGTTTCCATTCTAGTGCCATCTTCGCCTGTCTTCCATGTGGCATACAGGCTATATGGCCCACCCATTTTATTCTTTTGCTCTTTATCTTCTGTAGGATAGTAGGTTGCCGCATCAGAAGGTAGATTTCCTTGTTTTCCCCCTCCTCCATTCTCCATTATCTAAAACTGGTCGCCATATCTTCCTCATTACCCTTCTTCCTAATATTAATAGTTATTCCTTTTCTCGATAAGTTATGCCCCATGTTTCTGAACGGTACATTACTGCTGGCCATGTCACTGTGTTGTAGATTTTTATCTTAGTGCTCAATGAAATCGATTTACAGCCGAGCGTCTCTCTGAGGGAATGCATGCATTTCATTCCCATTGCTATTTTTTCCTTGATGTCCATTTTTATGTTGTTGTCCATGGTAAACCAAGATCCCAAGAATTTGAACTGGTGTACTGTTTTAAACCTCTTGCCATCTATCTCAAGATATTCTTCCTAATTGCATAAACTCTATATTGTCTCGATTCTCTTTGAGCTCTACCTTCTGTGCATAATTGTCCATTTTCTGGTACATTCCTTTCAACTGGTGCTTTGATTCACTTAGTAGCTCTATGTCATCTGCATATGCAAGATAACTGAAGTTACTGTTCATCTCTACTCCAGCCCACTCCTATTGCCTACACACTTCTGTTACTCTCTCTAAGATGACACTGAACAGAAGACATGACAGAGTATCCCCTTGTCTGAGGCCTGTCCCAATCTCGAATGTTTCTGATGTGGTCCCTTGGAAATGTATCGCTGCCTTGGACCTTTCCATGCAAGCTTTCACCATTCTCACTAGCTTGTCAGGGTTACTGAAGCCGCTCATCGCATTGTATAGGCCATTCTTGTGGATGCTGTCACATGTACGTTGAAAATCATCGAATAGGCTGCAGATATATGTATCATATTCCCAGTGTTTTCAAACAATTGTCTTAGTGTGAGAACGTCATCTAGTGTCAATCGGTTTGTTCAATAGCCAGCTTGGTACTCCTGTATGTTGTTCTCTATGAATGGTTGCCCCCCTCATGAACCATGGACCTTGCCGTTGGTAGGGAGGCTTGCGTGCCTCAACGATACAGATAGCCGTACCGTAGGTGCAACCACAATGGAGGGGTATCTGTTGAGAGGCCAGACAAACGTGTGGATCCTGAAGAGGGGCAGCAGACTTTTCAGTAGTAGCAGGGGCAACAGTCTGGATGATTGACTGATCTGACCTTGTAACACTAACCAAAATGGCCTTGCTGTTCTGGTACTGCGAATGGCTGAAAGCAAGGGGAAACTACAGCCGTAATTTTTCCTGAGGGCATGCAGCTTTACTGTATGATTAAATGATTATGGCGTCCTCTTGGGTAAAATATTCCGGAGGCAAAACAGTCCCCCATTCTGATCTCTGGTGGGGACTACTCAAGAGGACGTTGTTATCAGGAGAAAGAAAACTGGTTTTCTACGGATCGAAACGTAGAATGTCAGATCCCATAATCGGGCAGGTAGGTTAAAAAATTTAAAAAAGGAAATGGATAGGTTAAAGTTAGATATAGTGGGAATTAGTGAAGTTCGGTGGCAGGAGGAACAAGACTTGTGGTCAGTTGAATACAGGGTTATAAATACAAAATCAAATAGGGGTAATACAGGAGTATGTTTAATAATGAATAAGTAAATAGGTGTATGGGTAAGCTACTACAAACAGCATAGTGAACGCATTATTGTGGCCAAGATAGACACGAAGCCCACGCCTACTACAGTAGTACAAGTTTATAAGCCAACTAGCTCGGCAGATGACGAAGAAATTGATGAAATGTATGATGAAACAAAAGAAATTATTCAGGCAGTGAAGGGAGACGAAAATTTAATAGTCATGGGTGACTGGAATTCGTCAGTAGGAAAAGGGAGAGAAGGAAACATAGTAGCTGAATATGGATTGGGGCTAAGAAATAAAAGAGGAAGCCGCCTGGTAGAATTTTGCACAGAGCATAACTTAATCATAGGTAATACTTGGGTTAAGAATCATCAAAGAAGGTTGTATACATGGAAAAACCCTGGAGATACTAAAAGGTATCGGATAGATTATATAATGGTAAGAAAGAGATTTAGGAACCAGGTTTTAAATTGTAAGACATTTCCAGGGGCAGATGTGGACTCTGACGACAATCTGTTGGTTATGAACTGTAGATTAAAACTGAAGAAACTGCAAAAAGGTGGGAATTTAAGGAGATGGGACCTGGATAAACTGAAAGAACCAAAGATTGTACGGAGTTTCCGGGAGAGCATCAGGGAACAATTGACAGGATTGGGGGAAAGAAATACAGTAGAAGAAGATGGGTAGCTTTGAGGGATGAAATAGTGAAGGCAGCAGAGGATCAAATAGGTAAAAAGACGAGGACTAGTAGAAACCCTTGGGCAACAGAAGAAATATTGAAATTAATTGATGAAAGGAGAAAATATAAAAATTCAGTAAATGAAGCAGGCAAAAAGGAATACAAACGTCTCAAAAATGATATCGACAGGAAGTGCAAAATGGCTAAGCAGGGATTGCTAGAGGACAAATGTAAGGATGTAGAGGCTTATCTCACTAGGGGTAAGATAGATACTGCCTACAGGAAAATTAAAGAGATCTTTGGAGAAAGGAGAACCAGTTGCATAAATATCAAGAGCTTTGATGGAAACCTAGTTTTAAGCAAAGAAGGGAAAGCAGAAAGGTGGAAGGAGTATATAGAGGGTCTATACAAGGGCGATGTACTTGAGGACAATATTATGTAAATGTAAGAGGATGTAGATGAAGATGAAATGGGAGATATGATATTGTGTGGCCCCTGGCCCCTGGAGTAGACAACATTCAATTACAACTACTGACACCCTTGGGAGAGCCTATCCTGACAAGACTCTACCATCTGGTGAGCAAGATGTATAAGACAGGCGAAATACCCTCAGACCTCAAGAAGAATATAATAATCCCAATCCCAAAGAAAGCAGGTGTTGACAGATGTGAAAACTACCGAACTATCAGTTTAATAAGTAACAGCTGCAAAATACTAGCGCGAATTCCTTACAGACGAATGGAAAAACTGATAGAAGCCGACCTCGGGGAAGATCAGTTTGGATTCTGTAGAAATGTTGGAACACGTGAGGCAATACTGACCCTACGACTTATCTTAGAAGAAAGATTGAGGAAAGGCAAACCTACGTTTCTAGCATTTGTAGACTTAGAGAAAGCTTTTGACAATGTTGATAGGGATACTCTCTCTCAAATTCTGAAGGTGGTAGGGATAGAATACAGAGAGCGAAAGGCTATTTACAATTTGTACAGAAAGCAGATGGCAGTTATAAGAGTCGAGGGGTATGAAAGGGAAGCAGTGGTTGGGAAGGGATTGAGACAGGGTTGTAGCCTATCTCTGCTGTTATTCAGTCTATATATCGAGCAAGCAATAAAGGAAACAAAAGAAAAGTTCGGAATAGGTATTAAAATCCATGGAGAAGAAATAAAATCTTTGAGGTTCGCCGATGACATTGTAATTCTGTCACAGACAGCAAAGGACTTGGAAGAGCAGTTGAACGGAATGGTCAGTGTGTTGAAATGAGGGTATAAGATGATCATCAGCAAAAGCAAAACGAGGTTAATGGAATGTAGTCGAATTAAGTCAGGTGATGCTGAGGGAATTAGATTAGGAAATGACACACTTAAAGTAGTAAAGGAGTTTTGCTATCTGGGGAACAAAATAACTGATGATGGCCGAAGTAGAGAGGATATAAAATGTAGAGTGCCAATGGCAAGGAAAATGTTTCTTAAGAAGAGAAATTTGTTAACATCGATTATTGATTTAAGTGTCAGGAAGTCGTTTCTCGAAGTATTTGTATGGAGTGTAGCCATGTATGGAAGTGAAAAGTGGATGATAAATAGCTTATACAAGAAGAGAATAGAAGCTTTCGAAATGTGATGCTACAGAAGAATGCTGAAGATTAGATGGTTGATCACATACTTAATTAGGAGGTATAGAATAGAATTGGGGAGAAGAGCAGCTTGTGGCACAACTTGACTAGAAGAAGGGATCGGTTGGTAGGATATGTTCTGATACATCGAGGGATCTCCAATTTAGTGCTGGAGGGCAGCGTGGAGGGTAAAAATCGTAGAGGGAGACCAAGAGATGAATACACTAAACAGATTCAGAAGGATGTAGGTTGCAGTAGGTACTGGGAGATGAAGAAGCTTGCACAGGATAGAGTAGCATGGAGAGGTGCATCAAACCAGTCTCAGGACTGAAGACCACAACAACGACAACAACATGAATGGTGGCAATTTTCTGAATATAATTATGGACATCACGATATACGCTACATTCAACAAGCTGATTCCTCTGTAGTTACCGCATTCCCTTTAGCATATTATAGCCAATCTCCATTCTTCTGACAGTGTCGCCTTCCATATCAACTCGATCAGTTTATATACCTCTAAGTGTAAACTCTCACCTCCCTCCTTGATTAATTCTGATGTTAATCTGTCCTCCTCTGGGGATTTGGTGTTTCTGAGTCCTTTGATTGCGATCTTCACGTCTTCTAACGAACTTTCCATTCTTCTTCATCTTTCCTTTCCTCCATAGTGTTTGCAGGTAATATCTCATCTGCGTCTGGGTGATTCAACAGTTCTGAGAAGTATTCTTTCATCTTTCTACAATTCTATCCTTGTAATTTATCAAGTTGCCGTTCTTATCTCTAATGAAAAAAAAAAACCTGGGCTCTGAAATCCACGTCACCGAGTTTTTATGTATTTGAAAAATTGCCTAGAGTTCTTGTTTTGGCTCTCTGCCTCAATTTGTTCTAGCAAACTGGTTAGATATATTCTCTTCTCTTCACTTAGGATTCGCTTTGTCTCCCTTCTGATGTTGATAAAATGTCCCCTTTTCTGCTCATTCTCCCTATCCCTATCAGCTAGCCACTTCTCACTCATCTTCCTTCTCTTTTCTGTAGCCGTCTGGCATATCTCGTTGAACCATTTCCTCCTCTTCATTATCTTCTTTCTTCCCAATATATCCTCCGCTACACTTAGTACCATGGACTTTATTTCTTTCCACCCTTGCTCCACGTTCTCTCTTGCTTCTATGGTCTCTAGGACCTCAAAACGGTTTTTTATTTCTATAGCAAATTGTTATTTAATGGCACTTTCTCGTAGTTTGTCAACATCCAAAGCACTTTCTAGTGTCCCTTTCTTCTTATGCATGTAGGTGAACATGAGTTTAAGCCTGCACACAGTGAGGAAGTTGTCTGATGCACAGTCGACTCCTCTATATGACCTGACGTCCATGTGTCTATGGCTATAGCGCTGGTCCACCATGATGTGATCTATCTGGTTGGTGCTTTTCCATCCATCATTGCTCTCATCATGCAAATTGTGCCTTCCTATAGTTGGTATGTAGAATTTTTCTTTTCCTGCTTTTCCATTAAAATCTCCCAGCACTATCCTGATATCTGTAGTTGGTGTGCTCTCAATTGTTTGTTCTAGTTGGTCATAGAACTCTCCCCTTTCATTATCTGTTATATTCTCAGTTGGGGCACGAACAATGATGAATGTGATGTCTGACACTTGGTTTCCTAGTATTCTGTAGGATAGTCTCTTGTTAACAGCTTTGAATTCCTTCACCCCAATTTGCTGCTTTGTTGTGTATTACAAAACCAGTGCCGTATTCGTGTTTATCTACACATCCGCCGTAGAATAGTGTGTATCCATCTTCTTTGTGGGTTCTGTGTTCTCCTAGCCATCTTGTCTCTCGTGCCGCCACCAGGTCCACTTTATATCGCTTGATTTCTGAGAACATTGTCTGGGTGGTTCCTGGTCTAAACAGGCTCTGAACATTCCAAATCGTATACCGTTTTTCCTTTGCAGATTTCGTATTCCATTGTATCCATTCCCGTCTGAGGTAAGTTTGTGTTTCGTAACAAAGTGTTTTTTACAGGACTGTGTTGTTAGCCCATTTCCCAACCCTCCTCCTTTACCCAGGCTTGGGACCAGCAGTGGCTGTTGCAAGGCAACTGACCCCAGGCTGAGTTGTCATTAAAATGTATGCAAGAAATAATTAATGTATCACACCACAACCTCTTCCACAAATACACTGGGGTCGTAAATATTGTTATTTAAAGTCACTGATAAATTACTCTGAGAAAAATTTATCTTACACACCAGCCACAAAAATTATTTTATTTACGTGAAGTCTAAGATTGTTCTATGGAATGTCATTTTCACTGGTAAGTTAGAAAAAATAATAAATTCCTGTCGATGGTCGTCCTCAGAGTTAAAACTTAATAATATCGATCGAAAGAATCAATTATTTTTGCAGTTTGAAAGTGCCGCTCCATACGGTCATGTAATGGAGGCAGACAAAGCACAGTCTGGACTCCTGAGGACACCAAACTCAAAACATTTACAGTTGGTTATCTAGTTACACAGGAAAGTCGGCACACTATAATTTCGTTTTGTAAATTGTACACTATATTTTTCTTTTGATCACTTATGACAATGTTTTACAATATTTAAAAGAACTGTCCTAAGCTTATCTGCGATCTAAGTCGTTTCATACATCACTGAGAACAACAGAAGAAAGAAAAAGAAATTCACAGACAGTACAATGTCAATACATTGTTATAGTAGTATTACCTTTTGTTGTATCATTACTCTTTGCGGAAAACTGGTTATAAATATTATAAAACATATGGTTGTTGGAAATTATTTACATTTCGTAATACAATAATTAGTCACAATATAATAATAACTTTGTTCTCAGTTTTCACATGTAGCCTTAAAAGTCGTTTCTGGGAAAATATTTATCACTTCATAAATCTCGAGCAATGTCGCATACACTGGTGACGCAATATGTTGGCGTTGACATTACAAGGTCCTCAAATTTCAAAATGGAGATGAAAGATGAAGTTGTAATAGGAAACTGATCCATAGTATGCCCATTCCTAATTGTAAACAGGTTACTTATAGAGTGCACTTTTAGCCATGAATTCCTAAGTGAGATGGATTTAGTGATCTCTTCAGGTAAAGTTCATTCAGAATATCCACGGGAAATGTATAATTTTTACTTATTAAAAAGATAGACTCAATGTGATAAAAACTGCCAAGGCTTACAAACAATCCTGTTGGCGGATCATCCGTAACTACGCATTATAGCAGAGATAGAAAATACCGCTTCAGTTGTAAATTACTTTATTTTCACACCTCCGGTTTCGGACTGTTTTAAGCCCATCCTCAGGTGTCGTAGCTGTACTGTGGTCCCAGAGCGCAACGTGTACTCCCTGTTCTGCGCTCATAGGCAGCACACCGCGCCTGGTACACGCGGCGCTCGGGAGCCACAGCACAGCTACGACACCTGAGGATTGGCTTATAACAGTCCGAAACCAGTCGTGTGAAAATAAAGTAATTTACAACTGAAGCGGTATTTTCAACCTCTGACAAGGCTTAAATATGATATTTAGTGAAAGAAGCATACACCAGCAGTACATACCCACACAGGTCTGCCTGAGAATAATGGAAATCAAATATAAGATGTGATTACGAGGTCTGTAATCATTTTTGAACCCTTGAAACAGAAAGAGTTACAAGGGTTCGGTTTTGAAGTATAAGATATGTACATGTTTTTGGGAAATTACTAGGTATTATTCACGGAAGTTCATTCACATGAATTATATTTTCAGAATACGTATTCCATCCCAAGGTTCAAGAGAGCCGCAGTCACAAAAGAAATAAGGCAAATTATTGAGTGAAAAGTCATGTAAACCTTGAAGTCACGATATTGCAGCGCCTTCACAGCAGTAGCAAGGCACTGCAGAAATATACTTCTCTGTGTTACATGAAATGTTAGCCCAGCAGTGGTGTGTAGTGTTGTGGTACACCCCTTAGAATAAATTTCTGTAATTATTTGCTAGATGGCAAGCCTCACAGACTTGTGCTTCCACATAATTGATACAATATGTTAGAAGATTGGTGCAAGTGAGTTTTTATAACCTTAGCTGAGAACAGGACTTCGTGATATGCAATTGAATGAAGTTTCAGAATGCCGTTTATTTGTAAATCCCCAGCACTTCACTCTTGTTCCATGAGAAGAAAAAAATCATTGTAACTTTGTGCGAATTTGGATGAGATACGAAATTTGATCATGTAATTAATAGAAAATACGGTTACATATGGATTTTTATGGGCCAGAAGGCAACAAAGTACGAGCATTGATGAGGGGACAATTGACTCTAATGATGGAGATAAAGAGAATGCTGTTATTGTCAGCGATCACCTCACAGCAGGAGTCAGATGACAATGATGAATATGATGTCTGTGACAGTTATTATCTAGGAAAATATGAAATGAGTAAACGGAAAAAAGAAACTGCAGGCCGTAACGGTAAGACAAGGTTTGAAATATTGTTAGTTATCTCCCAGGCGTCGTGGGTGATGCCAAACAATGCGCAACACCATTAGTGTTTCGATCTCTTCATATTTTCTGATATTATTCAACAAATAGTTATGTTTACAGAAAACCACATAGAGAGAGAAAGAAGTATCCTCAAGAAAACATACAACGAAGCATGAAGTTATGGAAGAGATCTCCTGCACTTAGCAAGAATATTCAAGGACGAAGACTGAATGTGGAAGACGTTTGGGCATGTAACTGAAATGGAACCAAGTGTTTTTTGGTCTAATGTGTCCCTCCAAAGATTCAGGCTGCTCTTGCGCTGCCCTCATGTTGATGACGAAAATAATAGAGCAGCCAGGAACGAAGGAGATACGTAGGTTCCAATTAGAGACCTTCATCATTTTTGGAGTAACTGTGAGAATCTCTTCTCTGGCAGAAAATATGTAATATTCACGAGAAATTAGAAACCCATGACTCAGTGCCTCTAACTGGTATGTAACTAATTATTGATCAATAATATTCTTTCATTACTGTCACTGTACAGATCTGACATACGATCAAAATCGATCGATAGTCATAACTTGCAGTCGATCAAACCCTAAACGTAATTGCTAATATCTTCAAAATATATAAAAAACTAGATGGAACGTACTACACACCATACACACCACTATCGTTAGAATTCCAAACCACAGCAGTGCCAATAAGTTTTGATTCAGCTATTTACTTGATGTTTATCAAAATTTTGTAGCCATGTGTTTGCATGGCATCCACATGGGCTAATGGAATACCATGTGGTTAGTAGAGTTGGCCTGTAAAATTTGATACGGGAAAAATTTTGACCACTATTATTAACTTTATACAATCTTTCCCGCAGTAGTTGGATACATCAAATAGACCGATTACTTGGCAGTGACTGCCTGTGTTACTCAAAAACGAGGAGAAGTGTGTATATAAATAATTATTAGAAACGCAAGACCAAAAGATATTTCCGTACTATTATGTATACTGTATGGACAGGACACTATGAGAAACAAAAACAAAATGTTCTGATGCTCCATAAGGTTCATACAAACATTTATAACATAAGCAAGAAGTTTCACTAGTTCTGATAATTTGATACAAATGATATGACACTTTTCTAATGGAGAGTAATACACTTGTGTACCGTAGGGAAAAGGGAGATATTTGAGCATACACGTAACTAGACATTTCAGTGTGCATGGTGAATTATGTTGTTTGAAATACTGAGTAATTAGCTGTAAGAAACATTTTTGTAACTATTTTTCCAGTACTTCTGAATCAAATGAAATGGAAGGCTGGCACATAAGAGACATACCGCCAATAAAAATTATTTGTAAATCCATACGTCATGTTGCCATTTGTTAGGAATTAAAGATTGAGTTAATAACAATAGTAATCACGGCGTATAAATAGGAACATTAACAGAACGAGCGCGCATCGACTGATTACATTCGTTTTTGCTTCTCTTGAATTCTAAGTAACATTTTCTGCTCATATATGAACATGTTTTTTCCTTCTTTGTATGTATCTTGACAACATTTCACGTTTGGCCTTTGTGTTTATACTCACAATCAAAAGTCTGTTTTAATTTATGAATGGATAATGTGTCAAGACAACATAAATTTTTTGCATTCAAATTTCCAAAGTTTTACAAAATCAGGTGAGCGTTGTAAAAGAAATCTACTCAATTGATTGTAAACTTTTTTTCGTATTCGTGTATGGATGCAATTCCTTGCAGAAAAGTCTACACAATCTCCTTATAAATATTGTACCTGCATTGTGATCCGATTGGTTTGCACTAACGCTCGCTTTTGTGAATCATGAATGTAGAAAAGCTACAAGCCGATGGAACCTGGTTGTAAAAATATTTTTGCATTGTTGAATGCGGGGTGAAAGGTTAAAACAGAGACAAACTAACAGGTGTTACGATGCACTGAAATGGTTAACTTAAAGTAAACCCTGATGGAACTACTACGAATAATTCAGCGCTTTTCTAAGGAGAACATGTGAATAAACCATAGATTGACTCATCCGAAATGAAGCACAAAGGGTATAGCTTGCGAATATTCTTTAAATTCAATTAAATGAAACAAAACAAACATGAACATGTAACCTTGTGGCTCACCAAAACCAGGCCACTTTACGACAAAAGATATAAGAAACACCAATATTCTTTTTCTGAGGTTATATATCATCTCTAACGATAATATTTCGTCGTTAAATCTACCCATTCTTAAAGGGAGGTCCGCACAGAACCTCATAACCCTCCGCCCTCCTCCCCCCCCCCCCTCGTAGTTTGGAGCACGGGTGAAGGTGTAACAGCTGCTCCAACTATGTGATTAAATCCTTGTGGTGGGTAGGATGGTGGGAAGGGGGGGGGGGGCAGAGAACTGCCGAAGCGTGACTGTGGGTCTATAGACGCTTGAGTCCAGTGAAAATGATGGGGGAGATGCTGCTTGAGACGTCAGAGAATGTGGTGTCGGGCCAGAGTGCAGGGCATACGGTGGGTCGGGGGTGCTGCAGACTGTGTCATAGTCCTGGTGAACGGCCTATGAGCTTAAAGCCCAAGCAGCGCTAAGCTGTCGTGTACTTGTCGTCGAGAAGAATGCTGAATTTATGGTCATCTCTCCACGGGACTTTAAGGACTGAAGTAAGACGGCTGAAATGATGCCCATATTGAAAAATCATGTGGTATCACATGCTCGCATGTCCTCAAGTCTTTGTGCACAGAAACCTTGGGAAACTCATGACGCTGTGGAGGTGTGCCAGCACTTCACCTACATCAAGTAACGCTACACGGTCTCTGAAATAAGCTGTGAAGTTCATTCTTTCAGCATGTAGGATCTCGTCGAATGAAGCTTCAAAATGTTCCTTGAAACAACTGCACACCCAGGAAATCCCCATAGAAAGGAATCTGACCATTGCCCGCTATGGCGCATCAATGACACGTTATGTGTACGTTGCCACCACACGACCAAGTCATTGCTTGCAGTTGGTTAGGAGTAGTGTTAAAACGTTGTACTCCGCAGTTATTTGAATAATGCAGTGCCTGACCTGGACCGTTGTTATGACGGGAAGACAACCAAACTGCGAGTTCTATATATAAAAATATGCCTAAGCCATCGTCTCAGCCGGGAGAACTGCAAACCCAGGAAGTCCCCATAGAAAGGAATCTGACCATTGCCCGCTATGGCGCATCAATGACACGTTGTGTGTACGTTGCCACTACAAGACCAAGCCATTGCTTGCAGTTGGTTAGTAGTAGTGTTAAAACGTTGTACTCCACAGTTATTTGAATAATGCAGTGCCTGACCTGGACCGTTGTTATGACGGGAAGACAACCAAACTGCGAGTTCTATATATAAAAATACGCCTAAGCCATCGTCTCAGCCGGGACGCCTGTCATAGGGACTACATCGGGCCAATTGATACCACGATCTATGGGAGACAAGGCATACTTAAATTCCAGCAGAAAGGAAACCAGTCCAAGTTGTACTGCAACTTGGACTGGTTTTGCATTCTACTGGTGAACAGCAGTTGCCGACGCAAGTCACTGCTGCAAACTGAGAAGTTCATATAGACTTGTATTCACCAGAATCACCCAGCTGACTGCCCATATCCAGGTGTTCGTGCTCTAATCTGCCCACGTCATAGTGGCTGAGCTCCTAAAATGGCTGCCTTTCTTACGATGTTGGCGCACATTACAGACACTAGTCTACATATTACAGATACGCTTAACATCCGCACAAACGAAGCAGTCGTTTATGAGTTTGGTCATAGAGCATGTAATTGGATGTGACAGATTGTGGGATTGTGAAGCTCGAGTCTCCTCATTAGTGATGGGACCAAGCTCGAACATCCGTTTCGACTCATCGCAACAGTCTTGTCTGTCGAATCTGGGGAGTCGACTGCTCTCAAGGTGAAGACTGCTCATTTATTTTGGTAAAGTTCTTTTATTTGTGTATCCATCTCCTGTTCCAAGGCAAGTTCATCGTAGCTAGTGAACACTGAAGGGGCACTGATTCTAGGCAGTAAGTCTGCCACTTCATTGTCAGCGCCTTTAATGATTTGCACGTGGATTGTAATTCGACTTATACTATCCCAATGGCGAAAACGTCGTGGAGGGGTAGTACTTCCCGGGATTCTGCATAGCCTCTGCTAGTTGTCTGTGATCCGTGACAGTGGGAAAGGCCTACCCTTCAATTCACTTCTGAAAAGACACGGTGTCTCTTACGCTGCTAACATTTCTTACCCAAATGCAGAACATTTGCGCTGGAACTCAATAAGCTTAAGAGAAATGAATGGTAATGTTTATTGGATGCCATCGACTAGCTGTCGGAGTACTGTATCAATAGCCACATTGCTCATCTATGTCGTGACAGATATAGGAACGTCACTTACAGCATGTTCATGAGTCACAGCCTACTGGAGGGATAGTTACATGTAATCAAAGGGCCAGATTATTTCCAGCATATGGAACAAAGTTTCCTTCTGCCTGTCAGTACGTCCCTGAGAGGAACTAGAATTGCCGAAACCTATTGTAGATGTTGCCCTGATATGTTCATTGTTCCAAAAATTGTTATAATTCTTTATAGGTCTGTGGTCGAGGCTGAGATTGAAACATTGTAGGTAGTTCGGACCCCAGCGGCTTTAACCATGTGTTCTACAACTGTGGCTTCCTCCTGACATAGTTGATACCTCACCATATTTTTAAATACGTCATGACAATGAAGTGAGTCGAACACCGAACGAAGGTGTACCTCCTGCTCGATGAGCCGCTCGCGGCTCGTGATCGTGCCATTCATTGCTTGACATTTTGTCCTTGTGGTAATACCGTCCCGTTCCTTACTCAATTTACTGGCGTCACTAAGTTGCTGTTTGCCTACACGTGAGTGGCAGCAGCTGCGCTTCTCGATAAGAGCATTGTCTACTATCTTTGGAGCGATCACTAGTATTTCTGGGTCATCGCGTGTCGGGAGTTCAGTTGGGATGGAACAGCAGTGAGGTGCGGACAGCCATGTTTCGCCCGCCCGTTGCCGACACACATGACTTGAGTGGGGACGACCTGGGTTGGTCGTTCAGTCGATCGTCTCACCGGACGACGTGTATTGGGTCGCCGACCACTTCTGGCTTCTCCGTGTGTGCCGCATTGTCATTTGTCCTTGATGTTCCACAGTCACTGGTTTTAGTATAGTTCGATTTGCTTGTGGAACTGTTTTCATGGAACAGAGTGCAGCTTGTGTAGTTTTGACCGAGCAGCCATGTTAATGCTGTCTGGGTGCTGCATGTAGTCAGTCAGTTGGGACAGAGCGGCGAGCAAGTCTCCGCGGCGCGAGGCCAGGTTGGGACCACTGGCGGCGAGCACGCGCTGTCGGATTGTGAGGTGCTAGCTGCGAGAATGAAAAATTTCGTTACCCACTGAACGTGGATACTGGAGTGATCAGTTAGCCTGTTATGAAACCTCAGTTACTGTGACATCTCTTCGTTTATTTGCGCGTTCTTGCTCCCTGGCCTGTTCGGGCTAGCAGCATCATATGATGTATTGGAGTTGGCGAAATCTTGCAGCTGTCTTCCTATATTGTGATTAATTTTTAAATTGACTGTTACTTAACAGTGAAGAGCACCACTGGCATTTTCTGCCCAGTGGCCGTTAACACCCCAGTTACCTGCCCTGTTCGTTAGCGTAGTTTCCCAGCAGTGTGACTTTCCTCGTCGTTTTAATACTGTCTGGCACAGCGTGCAGTTCGACAGTCATTTAAGTTGTATGGTTCATATTTGCTTAGAGTTGTTATTGTTACCTTAGCTGTTTTTAAACACCAACTTCAGAAGATGTACTGCTGTTCGTATCCTTGTCCTTGGGCAATATTTTCCTTCATTGTGCCGTTGGTCTGATGGAAGGGAATCGGTTACATTGTTGGTCGGTCCTTGGGCCGTCCCTAGTTTGCGTTGCCATCAGATTATTTGACTTCAGCTCTTAGCTGCCTGCCTTACGTTTGAGCTACCTTCTCAGGCTGACCCTTGGAAAACTTCTGTGCACCATTTGGTCTGTTTTTTTTTAGATTGTGGTTTTCATGTTAATTTGAAGTATTGTGCGAGGCCTTTGGCCATATATTAATTCACTTCTTTTAAATTTTACATAAAAGCTTTGAGCTGTGTTAAATTAAAATTTTTAACATTGATTTTATTATATAAAAACTTTTTTTCTTAAAACAGGTTTTATCTGAAATTGTGTGTAATCCAGTTGTTTGATGTGTTATGTGAGGCCTTCAACCGAGGATTTATGTGACCACCTTTTAATAAGGCCTTCAGCCATGTGTATTCTTAAAAGGAAATTTTTTTGTGAGATAGAAGGGGTTTGTTTTAAATTGTTGGTCTGACTTTTCTTTCAGGCCTTCAGCCATTGTTTCAAATCTGTTTGTGGCCTTGAGACGTCCAATAACTTAATATTTCTTTAATTATGCTTTCGGCCATTCTCTTGTAAGCTTAAAAGGAAATTTCTGGGTTAGTAAAATTGTTTATTGATGTGTTATAATTATAGTTGTTCTTCAGACATGTAATGTAGGCCTTCAGCCGCTAATTGTTTCAATGGCATGATTTTTTAAATTTTTAATCTTCTGTTTTTAATTGCTTTTGATTTCTAAGCCAGACCTTCAGCCGTTCTTGTTTTGGGTATGGTTTAGGGCCTTCAGCCCAGAAGCATATCAAGTTTTCTTTAACTATACCTTCAGCCGTATTGCTAATTGTGATCCATAAAGGAAAGTGTAAATAAGTGGTTCTTAAAAAATAAAGTTGTATGTTTGATTATGAAACTCAGAGTAACCGTTTACAGCCCCATCCACAACCGTCACTTTATCCTTTGCGCTCTCTGAGTATCTACCAACCAGGTTTCAATCGCCAGAGATCGTGAGAAAATTCCATCGTCGTGTGAATAACGAATAGGAAAATGTCTTAAAATTTTCTAAATAGGATAGTTTTTTAGACCAAATGGCATGAAAAAGAACCCATATAACCCAAATCATGTGATGGAAATGGAAATGAGCGTTTGGCGTCACTGGCCGGGAGGCCCCCCGCGGGGCAGATCCGGCCGCCATATCGCAGGTCTTATTACATTCGGCGCCACATTGGGCGACCTGCACGCCGGATGGGGATGAAATGATGATGAACACAACACAACACCCAGTCCCTGAGCGGAGAAAATCTCCGACCCAGCCGGGAATCGAACCCGGGCCCAGAGGACGGCAATCCGTCACGCTGACCACTCAGCTACTGGGGCGGACATCATGTGATAACAGCTGTCTTTAGCACGTCGTCCTGAGCTATGCGTATCTGGAGATACGCCTTTTGCAGTCTGTTAAAACGATGACAAATGCTCCTGCTAATTCATGAGAAAGATCCAGAATATTCGTAACGATTTATCTGTCTCGTACAGATCGAGAACTCTATGAAAACCATCCTTCCTCAGGACAAAATGAAGTGGTGAGACCCAAGCACTCTTCATGGGTTTCAGAAGCTCATCATCGAGTACCCCATCCACGATACGGCTTGCTATATGCAGTTTGTCCGGCGCCATGTATCGAGCATAACGAATTGGTGGCCCTGGTGTCATAATGTTGCGGTGCAATGTGTCGTGATTCACACCGCGCAAGGTTGACTGTATGCTCTGATGGTAATATCTTTCATCAATCTCAGGGTGATGGAAACACACTAAAAATATCGAGCACTGGATCAACCTTGGCCTCTTGCTTTGCATCAGATACCCATGTAAGCAGACTGTTGCTGCAACTGCTGCTGTGGCTGTTGTTCCACATACTGCTGCTGTCATTCAGGCGGTTGTCGCTGTTGTTGCAAGAGGGCCATGTGGTTGCGAGCCTCGCCCAAGTCCTTCTGTAACGCGAGAAGTTTCTTTCTCAGTTCTATATTCGTTGTACACGTATTCAGACGTGACTCCTTCCTAGCCTCATCATGCTATGGATAGCTTATGCTAAAGCTTGCCCAAGTCCCACTTCCTCATTGCAAGAGTCCTCCGCTGGAGAAGAGGTAACAGAACTGGAGGCGACCCAGAGCAGTCATAACCTCTCATCATTCCACATCTGGTGTGCTAACTCCGCTACCAAATCAGGTGCAATCTTCTAAAAAAAAAAACTTACGTAACCGGCTCTCAACATCGATTGGCTCACTTGGAAAAACAATGCCATTTGCACTGACTAAGGCTGCTGTCTAAGGCTTTTTCTGAAATTCCTTGATATTTAATAAGAATTTCATATTCTCCATGTAAATGCACCTCCTACGTGCAGTGGAGTGAAGGGCCTAAAGTACGTGGTAAGTGGCTCATCGTGCAGTCTGAATCAATAAAGAAAGCACCACGTACGTGACGGTCAAGAATGGATCGTCTCTTATCCGTTCCTCGAAGTGATGTTACACTTGTTTGGCTGCTAATGTGGCCTAGTAAGTGACTTTTTGGTTGAGTGTGGCACGTCGCATGTATCGCGAGCTGTCACAAACGTCTTGGTAGTCAAACGGGAGCGAGCTGTTGTGCGCCTTCTCACCGAAGCATGCATGATACCAGCACATTCACGAGGGCGCCATAACCACCGCATGCGATGTGCTGGAGTCAACCGAGGGTGGAGAAAATGTGTGCCAATGTTCAGTGGACGCTCGTCGTTTATCATCGGAAGCGCTCAGGGCTGCTAAGTCGGTGGAGTCCGTGAAAAGCCACTTTGGAAACTTCACGTCCGCGCATAGCAAGCACTGTGCATTATGCGAGGCGTCAGCAGCTATCAGGCCATGCTGCAGAATTCCATGTTCCATCACGATTAACGCAGATTGAAGAAGCAATGGATGCCTACAACACGTTGTGTAACATACGTGTCGGTAGTAGCTTCTAAAGTAGTTTTCAAAGTTGTGAGGGTGTGTTGTTACTGATTCTTCCTTCTGATGTGAAGCGTGGAATGCTGTTGTTACGATGTCTTTGTCGGACGTTGTAGGACTGTCATGTTTTCTGCTCAAATTTTCGTAGTTGTTTGGGTTGCCTCAAGAACGTCACATGATGCTAGTGTGACTGGAGAGGTTGCTAATCAAGGCTACAAATTTCGGTGTATCGTTCACGACAGCACCACACAGCAAAGTGGATTCGCCCATGTCTCCAGGTGATCTGGTTCTAAGGTAGACCATTTAATCATGTCCTTGTGGTGAATGTACAGTCTGCCGAGGGTATGCGACATAGGGCTCAGCCGGTTGAGCTTTGTCGCACGAAAGGATTCGTCTGGAACGATACTAGCTCGGGAGAACCCAGTCGTGTACTTACCGGCCGTCGAACGGATCAAAGTATGTAGTCACAGTAATACTCCGAAGGACATAGCATCAATATCAAAGTGGCATTCTCTGGGCGAGAATTGTTTATACGCGTATTGGTCCTGGGCACGACCACCATTAGGGCATTGTATGTACGCTGCGTCGTGAAATCATTTTAGTGTTTTATTTCCATCTGATTATAGTCAATAGGCTGGTCATTGTTCGGCCGAGCACCAGCCGTCGCACTATTGTGCGGTAATTGTTGGAAAAACGGATGTTCGTGTCGTGCATCTATTGATGGATGAGCACTTCGGTGTCCCATAAATCTGTACCGGACGAACGGCTTGCTTCACTGAAACTGGGTGACAGTTGTGGACAATCCGTAGCAGGACTCGTGCGCAAACAAGCACAGATTATATGTACCTTGTGATTACTTTTTTATTACTATTAAATTAAACACCACACACAAGAGCATATAACCACATGACTGTCTAAAGGCAGACTGTTTACGCGCAACAGATATAAGAAACATCATTATTCTTATTTTGAGATTATATGTCGTCTACATGGATAGGGAGGTATCGACCGCTATCCCGTCGGCATTGCCTTCAAACACGCTCGTCGGCAGTTATGCCTCTGCTTTTGCTGCAGTATCACAAACGATTTCGTCCCCGCCCGATGTGACGCAAGAATTCCCTCTCCGGAGCTCCAGTTCGAACACCCACGGACTAAGCCCATTTTGTGTCTTTGCTAGCTCAAAAACATTTACAGACTTTTATCGTGGCCAGGGCTCGAAGTCTACTGAATAGATATTGTACTTAAGATTGACAGATTTGTAAATCTTTTGCATCTTCATATTTTTCAACATTCAAAGCTACTATTAACAACTGACACTGCCAATAAAGCAACAAAGTTATCTATTTGTATATTTATGTATTTTTGCATAAAATGTAGAGTAAATTAAAGTTAAATTCTCTGTTCATGAACTGCGAGGAACACACATTCTGCAAAGGAGGATATAACAGATAATATTTCGTTGTTCAGTCACATCCTGTTAAAGAGGTGTCCACACAAACTCCGCTATCTGCTATCCGTAGTTGATGTAGGGCAGAGTGATGATGTTTTCTTTATTTGATGTGGGGCGATTTAAAGCATACTCCCACACTAAGGAATTCAGTTGAGTGATGGCCTAGGTACTCATTGCATGGCTAACAATTCTACTTGCCTCACACCTATCCAGTCAGTCGCCGTGAACTGCTGTAGGCGTCGTCATTATTTATATGAGGTGTGTATTCAAAAGAATGAAAAAATTCCCTACAGTGACCCTTACACACTGCATTTTGTGGAGTGTAATTACGAGAACGACCTTTACGAACTCATTCTTCACAAGCATTGAGGGTTTAAATCTCCCTGTACCGGATTCTGAATGATGGCTCTTAGATGAAATATAAAAATGGTTGCCCTTCCCACTCCACCCCCAAAGCTAAATACATATCCATTTAGTATATTTAATTTATTCTCTGCCATTTGACTTGTATGAAATATGTATGATAAGCAGATTCCTGTTTTCAGCACAACATATATTTCTTGAATCACGTAGTAGCAATTCTCTTGTATAACTGTTGCATGTAATCTGACAACGATGGGCTCTGTGATGACATCTTGAGACAAGGAAAGTGCTGCACGGACTTATCGTGCCTGCTTTTCAGAAATCAACCTCTGTCCAAATCCTGGCTAAGAAATCAATCACCAAAACAAATGACAAAGTCCCCTAGAACTTGTTTTTGGTCCGTCCTACTCCTCATCACCTGCAACAACATCCAGTCATCATCGTAAACGAATATCTCCTGCTTTATGACATCTTACGAAACAAAATGTAATAGTAATTTTACTGCTCTTACCACATGTTTTGTATGTCACTCACATGGAGCTATCTATAAGAAACAATGAACCACAAAATAATAAAGAATAACTAACACCTTACATATTTAAGTTAATCTCGTAATCCAAACGTTTCTCTCGATCGGTAAACCAATATCTCCTGCTTTGAGACTTCTTATGTCATGAAACTAACTGTAATAGTTATTTTACTGCTCCTATCACATGTTTTGTTTGTCATTCACATGGAGCTATCTATAAGAGTCAGTGAACCCCAAAATAATAAAGAATTAACTAACACCTTACATATTTAAGTTTATCTTAATCCGAAAGTTTCCCTGCATCAGTTTGAGCTGTGTAGACAGAGACTGTAAATACGTAATAAATCGGTACCACTAAGTAACGTGTGGTACTTAATATGTTCCAAAATACTGCTCATAGAAACTGAATTTTTTCAGGACTCTTACACCGGGTTCTATTTGTAACAGAAAGTTAGGGTCAAAGGTTTTCGGTATCCCTTCAGCTACGCCCCCCCCCCCCCCCCCCATGAACCATGGACCTTGCCGTTGGTGGGGAGGCTTGCGTGCCTCAGCGATACAGATAGCCGTACCGTAGGTGCAACCACAACGGAGGGGTATCTGTTGAGAGGCCAGACAAACATGTGGTTCCTGAAGAGGGGCAGCAGACTTTTCAGTAGTTGCAAGGGCAACAGTCTGGATGATTGACTGATGTGGCCTTGTAACAATAACCAAAACGGCCTTGCTGTGCTGGTACTGCGAACGGCTGAAAGCAAGGGGAAACTACGGCCGTAATTTTTCCCGAGGGCATGCAGCTTTACTGTATGATTACATGATGATGGCGTCCTCTTGGGTAAAATATTCCGGAGGTAAAATAGTCCCCCATTCGGATCTCCGGGCGGGGACTACTCAAGAGGATGTCGTTATCAGGAGAAAGAAAACTGGCGTTCTAAGGATCGGAGCGTGGAATGTCAGATCCCTTAATCGGACAGGTAGGTTAGAAAATTTAAAAAGGGAAATGGATAGGTTGAAGTTAGATATAGTGGGAATTAGTGAAGTTCGGTGGCAGGAGGAACAAGACTTCTGGTCAGGTGACTACAGGGTTATAAACACAAAATCAAATAGGGGTAATGCAGGAGTAGGTCTAATAGTGAATAGGAAAATAGGAATGCGGGTAAGCTACTACAAACAGCATAATGAACGCATTATTGTGGCCAAGATAGATACGAAGCCCACACCTACTACAGTAGTACAAGTTTATATGCCAACTAGCTCTGCAGATGACGAAGAAATTGAAGAAATGTATGATGAAATAAAAGAAATTATTCAGATTGTGAAGGGAGACGAAAATTTAATAGTCATGGGTGACTGGAATTCGAGTGTAGGAAAAGGGAGAGAATGAAACATAGTAGGTGAATATGGATTGGGGGACAGAAATGAAAGAGGAAGCCGCCTGGTAGAATTTTGCACAGAGCACAACATAATCATAACTAACACATGGTTTAAGAATCATGAAAGAAGGTTATATACATGGAAGAACCCTGGAGATACTAAAAGGTATCAGATTATATAATGGTAAGACAGAGATTTAGGAACCAGGTTTTAAATTGTAAGACATTTCCAGGGGCAGATGTGGACTCTGACCACAATCTATTGGTTATGACCTGTAGATTAAAACTGAAGAAACTGCAAAAAGGTGGGAATTTAAGGAGATGGGACCTGGATAAACTAAAAGAACCAGAGGTTGTACAGAGATTCAGAGAGAGCATAAGGGAGCAATTGACAGGAATGGGGGAAATAAATACAGTAGAAGAAGAATGGGTAGCTTTGAGAGATGAACTAGTGACAGCAGCAGAGGATCAAGTAGGTAAAAAGACGAGGGCTAGTAGAAATCCTTGGGTAACAGAAGAAATGTTGAATTTAATTGATGAAAGGAGAAAATATAAAAATGCAGTAAGTGAAACAGGCAAAAAGGAATACAAACGTCTCAAAAAAGAGATCGACAGGAAGTGCAAAATGGCTAAGCAGGGATGGCTAGAGGACAAATGTAAGGATGTAGAGGCCTATCTCACTAGGGGTAAGATAGATACCGCCTACAGGAAAATTAAAGAGACCTTTGGAGATAAGAGAACGACTTGTATGAATATCAAGAGCTCAGATGGAAACCCAGTTCTAAGCAAAGAAGGGAAAGCAGAAAGGTGGAAGGAGTATATAGAGGGTCTATATAAGGGCGATGTACTTGAGGACAATACTATGGAAATGGAAGAGGATGTAGATGAAGATGAAATGGGAGATATGATACTGCGTGAAGAGTTTGACAGAGCACTGAAAGACCTGGGTCGAAACAAGGCCCCCGGAGTAGATAATATTCCATTGGAACTACTGACGGCCGTGGGAGAGCCAGTCTTGACAAAACTCTACCATCTGGTGAGCAAGATGTATGAAACAGGCGAAATACCCTCAGACTTCAAGAAGAATATAATAATTCCAATCCCAAAGAAAGCAGGTGTTGACAGATGTGAAAATTACCGAACTATCAGCTTAATAAGTCACAGCTGCAAAATACTAACACGAATTCTTTACAGACGAATGGAAAAACTAGTAGAAGCCAACCTCGGGGAAGATCAGTTTGGATTCCGTAGAAACACTGGAACACATGAGGCAATACTGACCTTACGACTTATCTTAGAAGAAAGATTGAGGAAAGGCAAACCTACGTTTCTAGCATTTGTAGACTTAGAGAAAGCTTTTGACAATGTTGACTGGAATACTCTCTTTCAAATTCTAAAGGTGGCAAGGGTAAAATACAGGGAGCGAAAGGCTATTTACAATTTGTACAGAAACCAGATGGCAGTTATAAGAGTCGAGGGACATGAAAGGGAAGCAGTGGTTGGGAAGGGAGTAAGACAGGGTTGTAGCCTCTCCCCGATGTTGTTCAATCTGTATATTGAGCAAGCAGTAAAGGAAACAAAAGAAAAAATCGGAGTAGGTATTAAAATTCATGGAGAAGAAATAAAAACTTTGAGGTTCGCCGATGACATTGTAATTCTGTCACAGACAGCAAAGGACTTGGAAGAGCAGTTGAATGGAATGGACAGTGTCTTGAAAGGAGGATATATGATGAACATCAACAAAAGCAAAACAAGGATAATGGAATGTAGTCTAATTAAGTCGGGTGATGCTGAGGGAATTAGATTAGGAAATGAGACACTTAAAGTAGTAAAGGAGTTTTGCTATTTGGGGAGCAAAATAACTGATGATGGTCGAAGTTGAGAGGATATAAAATGTAGGCTGGCAATGGCAAGGAAAGCGTTTCTGAAGAAGAGGAATTTGTTAACATCCAGTATTGATTTAAGTGTCAGGAAGTCATTTCTGAAAGTATTCGTATGGAGTGTAGCCATGTATGGAAGTGAAACATGGACGATAAATAGTTTAGACAAGAAGAGAATGGAAGCTTTCGAAATGTGGTGCTACAGAAGAATGCTGAAGATTAGATGGGTAGATCACATAACTAATGAGGAAGTATTGAATAGAATTGGGGAGAAGACAAGTTTGTGGCACAACTTGACCAGAAGAAGGGATCGGTTGGTAGGACATGTTCTGAGGCATCAAGGGATCACCAATTTAGTATTGGAGGGCAGCGTGGAGGGTAAAAATCGTAGAGGGAGACCAAGAGATGAATACACTAGGCAGATTCAGAAGGATGTAGGTTGCAGTAGGTACTGGGAGATGAAAAAGCTTGCACAGGATAGAGTAGCATGGAGAGCTGCATCAAACCAGTCTCAGGACTGAAGACCACAACAACAACTTCAGCTACGGCCAATATATATATATATATATATATATATAGCCAACAGAAGGATCATATTACTCTAAGTATACTACAAAACGGGGTCAAAGTTGAGTATTACACTCTTTCTCCAGTTTAGGCAAATGGGATAAATCGGTAGGTACTCTGTGCATTATACGTGCTCTGTGTGGCAAATTATGGGGTTTGTGGGGACAGCATTTACTTCATATGCGGTTCCTGACAAAATCCAATAAACGAGGTCCTTAGTTTCCAAACCCGAGCCACTGATTCCAAGACGGCAATGTACATAGAGGGGCCGAAATTATTACGATATATTTCCACAATAGTCATGTCCAACATCCTCGAAAATTTTCTTGATTCTTTATGCGTTTCCGATATACAGAGGTTTCACGTTACCATACTTGTACACGAAAAATATGGACGTAATATCCGGTTTGAGGCGAAATCCTAGTTTCTAAACAGTTGTAGCACGGAGAAATATACTGTCTCTCTTATCGCCTGAAAAATTATGGGAACGACATTTTAAAGTATATTTGTGCACTTAGAATCGGATCTGAGGTGTAAAATTAGTTTTACGTCATGTCGACATACATAACTAGATAATGAAAATTTTACATACCTATTGAGCTGTAGCAAGGAGAAGAAGGAACCAGTCTTGCAAAACAGGAGAATATTAGCTTTTTTGTGCATCGGTAGCAGCATTTTTCCACTCGTGACTGTTATAATGAAGAATATAGTCTAATGAGCTGTTTACTAAGAACCATTCATCACAGATTTAACATATATAACCGACCGTCTCTGCCACAGTAACTTGTAGAAGTTTGATGGTCCACGTCGCCGTTGCCTCAGGTTTATTCCAGCATAAAACTTTAAGCATTCTGCGGTAATCCAATCACTTGTGTAAACATCATGACAAGAAATTTCTCTCATGTTAGCCCATTGTTTGTACTATCTCCAAGAGACGCTTATGTAGCTATGACATAACAACTGTATAATAAAGCTACTTCATACTCCATTAATTTCAACTGTGTAGTTACTACCATTATTTGTCAAACGATGAGGCCCCGAGATACCACATTGAATGGCGATTCTAGTTTCTTTAATAGTTATTGTCTCCATAATTCAAGGATGCCGTGAACCAGAACTTTGTATTTCGGTATGCAACCAATACAATTATTATGCTTAAAGCGAAGTCTTAGCCACTTAATGACAAGCATGAGTAGTCGTTTTCTTTACCTATCTGTTTGGAGCCATCGGTCCATCAAGTCTTGTAATTACTGTGCTCTTGAGAAACATTACAAAATAATGAGTAAACATTATTTCTGTCTTATTAGGACATATTTTACCCAAAGTTGTGATCCTCTTCTAAGGTGTCAGGCAAATCCAACACCTTCCATGGAAACCCTGACATGATAAGCAAATCCAGTAGTATGTCACATAGCTCCGAATAAATCGTGACATTAAATTAACCAAAGCAATACGAATAACGAGTGAGCAAATGGAATACCACAGACTAAAACAAGAATGCCTAAATGCATGTCATACCTTCCCACCGTGAGACAGACGCAGTTCCGAGGGGAGAAACGAGAACAGAAGCCGAGAGCAGAACCGTGTTAAGCTGGAAGGCCCAACGATAAGGGACGGACGGACACCCACGTCGCCAGATAACCGCTAGGACCACACCACCCGCAAGTTTTAGCGTGAGACTTTTTCGCGTCTCTGTTACGTCAGGACCACCCCCCAGCCCATGTTAAAAGATAGAGCCCTCCAGAAGAGCAGTATAGATCTTACGATAACGCTAAAAGGACCACACCAGCTGCAAGTTTTAGCGTGAGACATTTTCGCGTCTCTGTTACGTCAGGACCACCCCCCAGCCCATGTTAAAAGATAGAGCCCTCCAGAAGAGCAGTATAGATCTTACGATAACGCTAAAAGGACCACACCAGCTGCAAGTTTTAGCGTGAGACTTTTTCGCGTCTCTGTTAAGTTGCAAACTGTAAAAAACATTGCTCCACCACGAAAAGTATAACGTTTCTCATAGGATAGACAGAATTTTTGTAGGCGGAGCTTAAGGTTAACATTGAGATTCTGATTGGTTAGATGAAAACACAGCCAGATAGTTTTTTTAAACCAACTTCGGTAAATTGTAGTAAGGAGACGTTAGGAGAAGAGTTGCTTCCGAGACGGCGAGGTGAGAGGAGCTATGCTGCCCGCAGCCCCCTGACGAACACCGACAAGGTAATGAACGCACGCGATGCCGCATAACAGCGCATAAAGCTTCACTCAGAACTGCAGAAGTCTCTTCTGTTACACCCACTTTTTGCGTAATACTAGTGTCGATCGTCAATTAAAGCTCATGGTGTTCACATTTGCCACTTGAAGTAAAAATCTGAACCGTGATGTTATTTCTGTTACATAGTTATGGAGGAGCCACATTAGCCACTGTAATTTACGACAAGTTAGATAAGTAATTAAAGACAACTGAGGGTCACTGTAGACCATTTTGATAGTTTTCTCTTTTGTGAAACTTAATTTAAACCTAGATTATAGATGTAATATAGCATAGGTCATCCTTCGATCCATTGTAGAACTTGGAAACCCATTCAGGGAATATTCGTTCACATTTTTGTTGAACGCAGTTGGTTTTTACCATCCTGTATTAAAACATTTCCTTTTATCAATAGTGCAATTTATAAACAATGTTTTGTGAGTAGAATAAAATTTCCAATGGTAAACTTAACTGCTTTTTCGACGTTATTTTACCAGCTAACTAAACATAGGAAAGCCTTGAATCCCTTCCACTAAATTTAGTTAGTATTAAGATTCTTTTACAGGGAGTGCAGTGGAGCTGACGCTGAAATCATTAAGTATTTGGTTACATCATCGCTAGTCTCACTGAACTCTTCTGAATTCTACATGTCATGTGTGGTCTGGCGTCTCCTTACCAGCAATATATCCCAGGTTCAAACTAGTCAATTCCCTAAAAAACACGCTCAGAGCGTCGTTGCGCGAAAGTGGTAGGGAGACACGATATAGAACAAACAGACACCACGCAGAATGTTAAACTCTAAACAATGAATTCAGCTTATGTATCTTCCACCCTGTTACATTAGTTGGAAGTGGTTCGGTTTCGTGATGAAACGATCGCGCGCCATAAGAACTCTATCGTTTTTCCATATTACTCACGTACTATTCGAGCCTGTAGTTTATAATTTTAAAGAAATCTGATCATCATTACTATTATCATGCTAATTATGTACTTGCATTGGAAGATAGCACCAAACGCGGTTTTGTGTTACCAAGCCCGCGCGCTTTCCAACAACGACTTCAGAACCTCATGCTTTAGTTTCACAAAGAGAACAGGTATTTAAATAATTTAAAGTGAAAGGCGCTACAGGAGAATTTTTGTTATTTTCGACTCATTATTTCTAAAACTTACGTGTTTATCTATTTTCGCTATTGTCTTGTTGTCGATAATTTCACTGCAAATATTTTGTTTCCATATTTTGATATTCTTAAGACATTTAAAAATGCAGACCATTCACAAGGAAATAGCGTTACATTATGCACGTTATAAAAATTTTGTCAGTCATGTATATACGTCACGACCCGGAATCTTTATTTATATATTTAATATTTTATTAATTGTACTGCATTTACGTTTGTAGTAACTGAATTACACTTTTTATAATAGCTTATACAGGTTGTATGTTTTACCTAGTCAGGCTAGTGGCTGCATTATATTCGTTTTTGTGCCATTTCTAGTATTTTAGGTATGAATCCAATTTCACATCAGTTATGTTTTATTGTCAGCCGCTCGTTTTGCTGTGGGAAGTAATTTTAAAAAATGTAACTAATGACTGTGGACGACCCATTTTAATCATCACATGCACTCTAGCTAAAATTTCCCTCTGCTGGCATTAGTCTCCTTATCGTCACACTCATTCTGAGTATTACCAGCACTTACCATGTACTCACATGTTTAACTTGCCCACGATTTACGTCAGAATATTCTAATCGTATGTATGAATGCTGTAAGTGGCTGTAAACGTTTTGTAATTTTATATTCTATTTATCACTAAGACTTGTTAGGTTTAGCGTTAACTTGTTGAACCTGTCGCTTACACAGTATCTTTGTAACAGATCTGAGGATGGCATTATGCCGAAACCGGTAATAAGGTGTTAGAAATCTGTTTGATAAAGACGGACTTGTGGAAATAAAGTGCCAAAATGATTACGGACCCATTTACTGACTTTATGTCTTCAGTTAATATAATTTTAGAACCCTTAGGTTATGTATGTATTTCTTTGCTTACCTACTTAGCATAGTTTTCAGTCATGGGCTTGATCAGTTTGTTTTTGTGTGTTCTCTCATTAGGTACAAAATAAAAGATCAAATATTCCTGTACTGCCTGCTTCATTTACATAACAATTTAGGCTTGGAAAAACCACTGGGGCATTCATTTTGGGAGTCCATAGACATGTTTCAGTCATCAGCAGTGATAGACTCTGGTTCAAATATTTAATTGTGACTTACACCGAGAGTGGTACGTACATTAGAAATATACTGGTGGGAAAAGTGCTGGTGCCTAACATGTAAGTTCGTGACATAAATGCTGCGAGTGAGTATGTGTGTGTGTGTGTGTGTGTGTGTGTGTGTGTGTGTGTGTGTGTGGCAGGATGTGTCTGCGTGCTTACGTAATTTTTGATTAATTATCGAATAATACTGAACATGATACAATTTGTGATTGTGGCCCCATGGCGTTGCAAAGCATTTATGGGCTAGTTCTGGAATCTTATGTTATAAGAATATCAATGCACCGCCGTCGTCGGAATTTTTTAATTTTACCACCATCGCCATCAAGCTTTTCTATAGTGTTTCGCCTACGTGACATCATTGATAAACTGTGTTGTTAGCTACATGATAATGACATCTATAGGGGGGTGATGATTTGTGACGTCAAGCATTCAAAGGCATTGACCACACGTAATGGCACGGGGTTTCATGGACGGACAGAGCGTTCAGGAGTCACCACAGCCCTATCACTCATATTGTGTTATTATGATCTTTTAACTGATGTAACGAGAAATAGGAAAAACAACTCAATTAAGCATGCGAGAAGCAATACTGACGTCTAAAATATTAGACTGACACCAAATACACAATGGCTTAGCAGAAACGGTTGGAGATCGAATGCAAGTTTGTAGAAGCATACTTAGCTAAGGGGAAAGGTAGATAAGGCCGAAAGGAAAATTAAAGAGACCTTTTGAGGATAGAGAAACAGCTGTCTAAATATCACGAGCTCAGAAGGAAAACCATTACTAAGCGACGAAGAGAAATCTCTAAGGTGGAAGGAATATGTAGGGAAGCTAAAGAGAGGAAATGACCTCGAAAGTGTTATAATAGAAAGAGAAATAGTAGATGAAGAAGAGGTAAGACTTATGATACTGCGAGGTGAATTTATCAGAGCACTGGAAGACCTGAGGCGAAACGGGGCCCCTGGAGTAGACGACATTATCTCAGAACAGTTCATAACCTTGGGAAAGCCAGCCACGACGAAACTATTCTACCTGGTGAGTGAAGGTGTGAAAGTGGAGAGAAATTTTCAGAGCTCAAAAGGAATGTAGTAATTAAAATCACAAAGAAAGTAGATGCTGACGAGAGTGATCGCTACCGAAATACAAATTACTAATTCGAATTGGTTTCCTAAACAGCGAAAAACAGGTAGAAGTCGACCTTGGAGAAGAACCGTTTGGGTTGCAGAGAAGTAAAATCGAATACATAGAAAGTGACAGAATGAATTATCACTTTCCACGGAGTCTGCGTTGATTTGAAATTGTATGCCAGAGCGGGCCTCGAACTAGGGACCTTTCCCCTTCCCTGTACATCCATACATTGTACAGAACGGAAAGTGTATTTCACTACATTACTAGCCATTTCCTTTCCTGTTCTACTGGCAAACAGAGCGAAGAAAAAACGCCTTACTGAAAGTCTCTGTACGAACCCTGCTTGTTCCTCTCTTATATCGATACTCCTTAAGTGAGATATATGTGTTGGTAACAGCAGAATCGTTTTGCAGTCAGCCTAATGCTGGTTCTCTAGATTTCTGCAATATTGTCTCTTGAAAAGAGAGTCGTCTTCCCTGCAGGTATTCCCATTTGAGTTCACGAAGCATCTCCGTAAAATCAGAGTGCTGATCGAACCTACCGGTAATATGTTTTCAGTGATGTTACCAGCAGTCGACTGTAATAACTTTCATTTTATTGTTGAACAGTCCAGAGTTCCTCCTTAGGCATTTTTTCAAGTACAGAAAGTTATTGATATGTCAAAAGACGAGAGAATAATATGTAGTCTAAGTCCTCGTCAGAAAAGCATGGCTGACCTGATACGTACCTGAAAATGGGCTAAGGCCGAAATCTGGATTTTACTGATATTACAGTCAAATGCTGGCATCATCATTAAAAAAATTTTCCACAGTGCTGTACCCAGCCATAATAAAAATTATCTACCAGTAACACGATTAGCCGAGCGGTCTAGGGCGCTGCAGTCATGGACTGTGCGGCTGGTCCCGGCGGAAGTTGGAGTCCTCCCTCGGGCATGGGTGTGTGTGTGTGTGAGTTTGTCCTTAGGATAATTTAGGTTAATTAGTGTGTAAGCTTAGGAACTCATGACCTTAGCAGTTAAGCCCCGTAAGATTTCACACACATTTGAACATTTTTCTAACAGATCTAGCAGCACGTTTCTGATTTGCTTCGCCGTCTTCGTTTAATCTGACCTCATGGGGATCCCAAAAAATCCGACGGTAATCAGTAATGAATCGCACTAGCGTTCTATACGCAGTCTCCTATGTGGATGAGCTAAGCTTTCTCGCAATTCTCTCTACAAAATACAGGCGAGCATTTGACTTTCCTACTGCTAACGTGACATGCACATTCTATTTTATATCGCTTTGTAACGTAACGACTGGCTATTCAGTAGAGGTGACTTTTCCTATTGTCAGGATGCACCCTATTACTGCTTTACTCGAACACTGCAAGCCTGTTTCTACTAGTCATCCGCATTAACTTACGTTTTTCTACATTTAGAGCAGCTGTCGTGCATCAAACCAACTAAAAATTTTCTCTACGTGATTTGGTACATTCCAACAGTATGTCCATGACGACACCTTCCCTTACATCAAGGCATCATCAGAAACCAGTTCCAAATTGCTTCTGACCCTGTCATCACCTCATTTATATATATATAGACAGTAAGAGCGTCCCTGTCACACTTTACTGGGGCACTGCCGACGATACCCGTGCCTCTGATGAACCATGTACTGAGTTTATAGTTAAAACCTCTTCGAGCCACCCAGATATCGGAGAAACTAAACCGTACGCTCGGACCTTCGTCAACAGTCTGCCGTAGGGCACCTTGTCAAATGCTTTACAGAAATCTAGGAATATGGAGTTTCCATTCATAGTGTGTAGCATATCATGTGAGGAAGCTGAGTTTCGCACTTACCATACCTTCCAAACCCGTGTCGGTCTGTGGGCAGAAGCTTTTCTGTTTCAAGAAAATATGTTATATTCGAAGACAGAATGTGTTCAAGAATTCTGCAGCAAACAGATGATTAGGATACTGTTCTGTAATTATTCTGATCAATTCCTTTACATTTCCCGTATACAGGAGCCATCTGCGCTTTTCCCCATTTGTTTGGGACTTTTCACTGAGCAACAGATCTACGATAAATGCAGGCTTAGCAAGGGAATGCGGCAGAGCACTCTCTGTGGAACAGAACTGGGATGCCAGCTGGACCTGATGACTTGCCAGTATACGTTTCCAGCTCTTTCAGTTGCTCCTCTACGTGGGTGCCGATATCTGTATCCTCTATGCGTGAGTCTGTACGAAAGTCAAACGACGGTATGTTTGTAAGACCCTTCCGTGTGAGTGATTTCTTAACCATGAAATTTAAATTTGAGCTTTCCTTTTGCCGTCTTCTGCTGCCCCGCAGACAGGTCGATGAGTGACTGGATAGTAGCCTTCGAACGGGTTGGTGGTTTTACATGTGATTAGATTTTTCTCGGGTTCTAGGCAAAATCTTTCGCTAAGGTATGGCGGTAGAAGATTTTGTACTCTTTGCACAATGATCTTACGGATGCACGAATTCCTACTAACTTTTACTTGTTAACATACATCTCCAGGACGCAATTCACAATCGTTTTGAACTTTTCCCATAATCCCTCTACATCTGTCGTACTGGGACTAAATTACGCTCATTAATTGTCTAAGTGGAACACTAATAACTGCTTACCTGTTTTTTTCTACCATAAACCCGCTCCTGCCCTGAATTGATTAACTTTTGTAGCCACCGTCGCTATGATGACATCGTGATCACTAATACCTGTTTCTACAGTGACATAGCTTATCGAGTGATCTATTCCACAACTAGTGACGACCCGCCCTCAGAGATTTACTACTGGTGGTAACTTTCTGTGACTGAATATTCTCATACTGAGAGATTGGAGGGGCGATTTGTATTTTCTTTGCTCAAAAAGTAATAGCCAAGACAGCTTTCAATAATATTTGCTTCTGATTGCCGGTTTCAAAGTTAAGGCTGTCATATTTTGATCTCCAAAAGCTTACTGCTGTGCGTCATAGTGGAAAAGGAAGTACAGAAACAAGGTTTCTTGAAGGTCAAAAGATGACAATCTTAACTGCTCAAAACAGACATAAGGTTTAAATAGTAATGAATGTGATCTTGTGTTTTAAAAGTTTCTTCAAATATCTGTGAGCTTTGATATGATAGAAGTTACCCGCGGTAGTGATGCTGTGATGTGGCTTGTGAGCGGCAAAGCACCTGCAGAAATCCCAGATTGAAGTTTCGGTCCGGCACACAGTTATGATCCACCAAGAAGTTTCACAGCTGCGTAAAGAGTGTAAAATGAGTAGTAAGATGGATATCTTCAGCCTTTTTACGTATGAATTATCTGACGTCGAGTACACTGCTCCATGCACCTAGGCCTCGGCAGCATTGCTGGACCAATACAATCCCGACATTAAATTGTGTCAAAAATTCGTTTTAGTAACAATGTGAGTGTACTGAGTACAGAAAACTATATCAACACACTTACATTACAGCTGTCAACAAATGTAACATGTTTCCCTATGGACATCACAGGAGGAGAAGGCAGCCGAGCTGTCGGAAGAACGGCAACCCGGTCAGCACGGCGGCAGCTGTGAGGGATATCTTAATCTGGGCCCTTGCGAGTGGGCTGCGCCTGTGGCGTCAGTCGCCCAGTATCGCCCCACTTTCGCCGCAAACTCTTCAGCTTATCCACCCGTGCACAATGCTACGACTCCAGCTTCTCCCTTTCCCGCTCGCTTTTCAGCTGACGTTCCCTGCTTCACTTCCTTGAAACTGCTAGAAGGTAGGCCTTCATCTATCTGGTATCTACGATAGATGCCTACTAACGTGAATGAGCCTGAGACAATACTCACGTTCAAGAAATCAGGACTTCAAAAATTGAATAAATATTTTTCCTCAGTTCTTAGTGCAGTGAAACTAAACACCTTTCACGAATGAGGCCTTCGGCATGTTCCGACTGAACGAATACAGGGCAGTACAAGGAGTGATCTCAGATTGTGCGACATGCCATCAGCTTGGCCCCGATTCCTGCAGCCGTGATTGTCACTAGTTGAATCCAGATGGTGCAACAGCTCCTTTACTAAAGGAGTTCATTTGATCTCGCGAGGATGAGATGACCCCGTTTCACACCACCCATGAAATATGTAACAAACAAATATTAAGGCATTTCCTTCCTCAACCCTCAACAATCAGCTACTATTCGCCAGTAAAATCTCCTTGGATAGTTTTCCAGTGTTAGTGATGTTCTGAAACAAAATTTCAGCTTGGGTATCCCAAGGAAACGCCAACAATGAACCTCTTCGAGAAATGCTTCATAATCACATTCAGATTCATTGAACCACCAAAAAACTTGGTATAGGCATGTCTAATCATATGGAGATATATAAACAGGAAGTATACGGCAGTGTCTGGAATAGTAGTTTTACTGGCAGTTTATCAAGATTGAAGTGAGTTTGAACGTGGTGTTAGAGTCGTTGCACGAGCGATGGGACACAGCACCTCCTAGGTAGCGATTAAGTGGGGCTCCTCCCGTACGACTATTCCACAAGTGCACCGTATCAGGAATCGGGTAAAACATCAAATCTCCGACATCGCTTCTGCTGCAAAAAGATTCTATAAGGACGAGACCAACGACGACCGAAGAGAGCCGTTCAACGTGACAGATGTGCAACCCTTCCGCAAATTGCATATTTCAATGCTGGGCCATCAACAAGTGTCAGAGTGCAAACCATTCAACAAAACATCATCGATATGGACTTTCGGAATAGAAAACCCACTCGTTTATCCTAGATGACTGCATAACACCAAGCATTACGCCTAGTCTGGGCCTGTCAACACCGACATTGGACTGTTGATGACTGCAAACATGTTGTCTGGTCCGTCGAGTCTAGTTGCAAATTTTATCGAGTGGATTGACGTGTACGGGTATGGAGACAACATCGTGTATCCATGGGCCCTGCATGTCAGCAGGGGACTGTTGAAGCTAGCGAAGGCTCTGTATTGGTGTTGGGATGTGCAGTTGGAGTGATATGGGACCCCCGATACGTCTTGATAAGACTCTGGCAGGTGCCACGTACGTGAGCATCCTGTCTGATCACCAACATCCATTCATGTCCATTCTACACGCCGAAGGACTTGGGCAACTCCAGCAGGACAATGCGACAACACCCACATCCGGGAGTGCTACAGATTGGCTCCAGGAGTACTCTTCTGAATTTAAACACTTCCCCAAACTCTCAGGACATAAACACTATTGAGCATATTTGGGACGCCTTGGAATGTGTTGTTCGTAAGAGATCTCCACTCCCTCATCAAAGATTTATAGACTGCCCTCCAGGACTGCCTCAGACATTATTTGAACCCAAGCCACTTTCATAGACCTGCAGGTTACGGAATGAGATGAGGTAACAGATTCATAGATGGAAATGAAATATATTTTTTCATTGTATTGTTCGTTCAAAATATAAGGGTGATCAATAAGTTTTCATTTGACGGCCGATCAGTTCATAATCGGAATGCCAATCAGGCAAATCGCGTTGAGCACTGAGGCCATAATCGCACCGGCGTGCCATGTTTCGTAAAACACCGTGTCCTGCTGCGTAAAGAAGTCCGTATCTGCCTTCTCCACGTCATCGTTCGACAGGAAATCACGACACTTCAAGACCGTTTTCAAACGACCGAAGGCGTGATAATCGCATGGGGAGATATTAGGACCGTAGGGCATGTGCTGGGCTGTCTGCCACTTTGGCTGATGTAGTTTCTGCTCGAAGACATTTGCTACATGGGACGTGCGGTATCATAAAGCAGTAACACCTTTAGTCGCATCATTCCGTGTTGGTAAGGTTCGACAGACATACTGAAATATAAATATTTTTCATTATCCGATGGGTATCAGCCGGTGTTTCTTCTTCGGCAACCAATAAAAGAGTAACAGTACGTCCTGTTTCGGAAGTATTTGGTTATAACGTCGATATAGTTCACGCTTCCGAACTTGCAGCATGCATGACGGAAGGACCCGAATGCCACAAGAATCCTTTTTCTACATGTCGATGCTAATATGCCCGCATCGGAGTCGCTCTACGTTCCGTAATCACTGCAATAACTACTTCACACGGAGGAAATTAATTTTAGTACTAACGGGCAGTGAAATTTATGAAGTTCCAACATAATGAAGTGTGATAGGAAAGCTTTACTAGAAAATCCTGAAACAGTTGTGATTTTGGAAAAAACGACATTTTGTCTATGGAGTGCGTGATTGATTCTTCTGTAATTTTTTTTTGTTTCTTTATAGACGCAATCACATGTTTATGACACATAGACGGTTTGGGCCATACAATGACCATCTTCAGATTCTAAAGGCGACATACACTGAACACAGGTTCATGCGTTGTCAATGAGTTTTTCTTTCGAGCAGTCTCGCAATGTTGGCTCAAAGTGCGGGCACATAAGGAAAAAACCGAGTTTCTTCTGCCGTTCTTTTTTTTCCGTGGTTTGCTATATCTTCTCTCTTCTTGTACGCCATTTTAATTTGTCCTTCACAGTTATTATTTTTACGGAATAAATCCTCCGAAGTTGTATAGGGTGTTAGCTCTTTGTAGAGAGGTTAGTGCGGGGTTCCTTCCTATAAACAGTGTGGCCTAGGCCATGCTGCTTATTGTCAGCGAGATAGTGATAGATCCAATCTCATCTAGCTCCCCTTTGAACATATTTTGAACGCAATATCTTGATAGTTTTCCATAAGCTGATTTATTATATTTGTCGAGAAGTCACGTTGTCTCAACACCGCCACCTGACTTATTATCGAAGAGTATCTTATCAGACTTATACTCCTGCGAAGTCTACGTTCACACTTACGATTAACTGTTGCAATGCTTGTAGTGTTCACTATACAGAGGCAGAAATTTACAGTAACAAAGATTACATTATAACCACTACATTTGTAATCCTAGGGTCGCTCGCTTCTCTCCTGGATCTGATGTTTGGAGGAACTTCCGAAAGCTAAAAATTATTGCTTGATAAGAGCAACAAAGTTCATTTGTACTCTTAATCTCCATTATATGATTTAGTTAGTTGGGGACTCGTTTCTTCAAAACCGGCTGGTATTCATATTAGAATCTTTATTTGCCACTTGCACATAACAGCGTTCTAAGGCTGACCAAATCTGGAGAATGTGTAGTTAACCATGGCTTGTCGACACGAAAGGGCATTTGTTCTTCCACAACTTTTTAATATTGCCCTAAACTTGACGACTGTTTTTCTAAACACTGTAATTATCATAAAGTTCTAACTAAGAAAAATTACTTCTCTCCCCATTGTTAAAAATTTCTTACACTTCCGTTCGTCTGATCACTATGGAGAGGGGGGGGGGGGGGGGGGCTGCGGCTTAAAAATTCCCAGAGTGTACATTCTTCATGCCTAAGGTATATGCATAACGGTTTTTTATGACAAAATAAGTATCTCATGCCTTACTGTTGTAATGTGTGAAGGTTACGCAACGATGGTTACAAAACGATGCACGTCGCTGATTAGGTTCAAATTACTGTAACTCATTATCAATAACAGTTACATTTTATCATCTGTTTTACGCATATTCAGTTCATGTACCTACCACAGTAAATAACAAAAGAAGCTCTTTCAGATTACAGATTGGAAGCATTAGTAAAGGCATATGACAGCGAAGAAAATATTACTAAAAATGAATATCACATCAGTAATGACACAATCCATCTTTCACCTGAATAGGAAGATATTTCAGATACTGATACTTCAAATGACAATGTGCAAGCTGTTCAACTGGTTCAGTTTGAGGATTAAAAAAATCACATGAAGCTTAGAACATTTTTGGCAAACCGGAAGAACATCTATAGCAAACACTATACAGGGGGATCCATTGATCGTGACGGGGCCATATATCTCACGAAATAAGCGTCAAACGAAAAAACTACAAAGAACGAAACTTGTCTAGCTAGAAGGAGAAACCAGATGGCGCTATGGTTAGCCCACTAGATGGTGCTGCCATAGGTCAAATGGATATCAACTGCGGTTTTTATAAATAGAACACCCATTTTCAGTACATATTCGTGTAGTACGTAAAAAAAATATTAATGTTTTAGTTGGACCACTTTTTTCGCTTTGTGATAGAGGGTGCTGTAATAGTCACAAGCATATGGCTCACAATTTTAGACGAACAGTTGGTAACAGGTAGGTTTTTTAAATTAAAACACAGAACATAGGTGCGTTTGAACATTTTATTTCGGTTGTTCCAATGTGATACATGTACCTTTGCGAACTTATCATTTCTGGAAACGCATGCTGTTACAGCGTGATTACCTGTAAATACCACATTAATGAATAAATGCTCAAAATGATGTCCGTCAACCTCAATGCATTTGGCAATACGTGTAATGACATTCCTCTCAACAGCGAGTAGTTCGTCTTCCGTAATGTTCGCACATGCAATGACAATGCGCTGACGCATGTTGTCAGGCGTTATCGGTGGATCACGATAGCAAATATCCGTCAAATTTCTCCACAGAAATAAATCCGGGCACGTCAGATCCAGTGAACGTGCGGGCCATGGTATGGTGCTACGACGACCAATCTACCTGTCATGAAATATGCTATTCAATATCGCTTCAACCGCACGCGAGATATGTGTCGGATATCCATCATGTTGGAAGTACATCGCCATTCTGTCACGCAGTGAAACATATTATAGTAACATCGGTACAACATTACGTAGGAAATCAGCATACATTGCACCATTTAGACTGCCATCGATAAAATGGGGGCCAATTATATTTCCTCCCATTGCCGCACCATACATTAACCCGGCAAAGTCGTTCATGTTCCATTTATCGCAGCCGTCGTGGATTTTCCGTTGCCCAATAGTGCATATTATGCCGGTTTACGTGACCGATGTTGGTGAATGACGCTTCGTCGTTAAATAGAACGCATGAAAAAAAAAACTGTCACCATCCCGTAATTTCTCTTGTGCCCAGTCGTAGAACTGTACACGACGTTCAAAGTCGTCGTCACGCAATTCCTGGTGCATAGAATTATGGTACGGGTGCAATCGATGTTGATGTAGCATTCTCAACACCGAAGTTTTTGAGATTCCCGATTTTTGCGCAATTTGTCTGCCACTGATATGCGGATTAGCCGCGACAGCAGCTAAAACACCTATACGGCGAACGGTCCGGACACTTGGATGATGTCGCCTAGGATACCGAGAAGCATACATAGCACACGCCCGTTTGGCATTTTGATCAAAATAACCATACATCAACACGAAATCGACCTTTTCCGCAATTCGTAAACGGTCCATTTTAATACGCGTAATATGTCACTAAGCAAATACCGTCCGCACAGGCGGAATCTTAGGTGGTACCAAGTACTTACACGTTTGTGACTATTACAGCTCCATCTATTACAAAGCGGAAAAAGTGGTCCAATTAAAACATTCATATTTCTTTACGTACTACACGAATATGTAATAAAAATGGGGGTTCCTATTTTTAAAAAAACGCCGTTAATATCCGTTTGGCCTATGGCAGCGCCATCTAGCGGGCCAACCATAGCGCCATCTGGTTTCCCCCTTCAACTAAGACGAGTTTCGTTGTTTGTAGTTTTTTCGTTTGATCCTTATTTCGTGAGATATTTGGCCCGGTCATTGTCAATAGACTACCCTGTATAAGTGACACCTGGTTCGACAAGGTACGCTACCGCCAGAGTGAGTGATATAAAATCATATTTCCAAGTTATGATGAATGATACTATTCAGAGTATTCTATTGGAAATGACTAACATTGATGCCGGAAGAATTTATGGGTATACCTGGGAAGCATTAGATGAAATTAAATTTCAAGACTGTATTGGTCTGTCCTTAGTGACTGATTTGTATGAATCATATGGTGAATCAACAAAGAGGCTGTGGAATCAAAACACTGCTATAGCCATCTTTCTTGCCCTAATGTCGCTGAAACGGTTCTGTAGCATCACACATATGTTATGTTTCGATCACAAGACGGATCACAGAATACGAAGGGTAAACGAAAAGTTGGCACCTTTGAAATCTCTGTGGGATAAGAGGGTGGAAATACTTAGAAAACTACATAATCCTGGCACAAATGCAACCATGGATGAATAGCTAGTGGCATCCGGAGAACGTTGTACATTCAAACAATATATGCCTAGCAAATCCTCGAAATATGGAATAAAAATATAAACAGTGTATGATAATGCTACTTCTCACATATTGAAGACACCAGTCTATACAGATAAAACGCCTGAGGAATATCATGGTATGACGATTGCCATGGATCTGACAGATGAGTTAACAGGACAAAATATCACATTTGACAATTTCTTCACATCATACGCTTTGGGGCAAGCACTTCTCAACAAACATCTTATGATGCCAGGGCCGGTGAAAAAAAAAGTACCTGAACTCCCCAATAACATATCAAGGAAAGAAGATCTTTGTACATCAAAGTTCTATTTTAATAACGATACCATGGCAATACGTCACATTCCTAAAAGATCAAACAGTTTGTCATGTTGAGTACAGTGTACAACAGACAGTAAATAAACAGCAGAGAAGTCAAGAAAATAGAAATTATCTTAGACTATAATGGAAGTAAGAGAGCAGTTGACAAACGGTATTGGCTTACTGGCCCCTATACAAGCAAGAGGAAAACCATCCGCTGGCCAATGATTATATTCTATATTATTAATATTTGTGACTATAATGGTTTAAAGCTATGGAGGGAAATAAATCTGAGCTGTTACTTACAAAAGAAGAATATTTCTCGAGGAATTGGTAGGATTCCTACTTACTCCTTACATTGAAGCTAGAAAAATGCTGCCACGAAATGAATAGTCAGGCCATTTTTAGAAGAATACCAACAGGAAAGCCATCAGCACCAAACTCCAGCGGTGAAACCAAACCTGCAAATGTGCGAAATGCAATTCTGTCTATCAATGAAGTTTCCACATTCTAACAAATATGTTTGTAAGGCTCAAGTTAGATATTGTTGCCCAAATTGTGGGGAATTCTAAGTAAAACTATATTCTAGTTTTTGCCATGATTGACAGTTTATACACTAAGTATAAATCTGTTGCCCAACATGTCATTTGGATGTCAGCTTACACCACTGATGGCACTGTTGGCATGTAATAATAAAAAATTTGTTTGTATTGCAACAAATAAACCTAAATTTAAAATTAAAATAATTTTTAACAATTTATAATCATCACATCCTTTAGATACCATACTCGGTAATTATGACCAAAAGAGCTTATGTGTATAACATTTGTAAGGGAGGTAGAAGCGTTAACTCTCTTAGTCAATGACAAGTCTGAAATCAAATCTAGTGCTTCAGTATTTCTCTAGCTCTCAGCGACTGCTTTACTGACAGCGAAGCAATCCTACTTCCTCGACAGGAAACACTCCTACTTATCCAGAGCTCAGATATACAGTATTGCGAGATCTACATCTACATCTAGATCTACATGATTACACTGCAATTCACCTTTAAGTGCTTGGCAGAGGGTTCATCGAACCACAATCATATTATCTCTCTAGTATTCCACTCCCGAAAAGCGCGCGGGAAAAACGAACACCTAAACCTTTCTGTTCGAGCTCTGATTTCTCTTATTTTATTTTATTTTGATGATCATTCCTACCTATGTAGGTCGGGCTCAACAAACTATTTTCGCATTCGGAAGAGAAAGTTGGTGACTGATATTTCGTAAATAGATCTCGCAGCGACGAAAAACGTCTTTCCTTTAATGACTTCCATCCCAACTCGCGTATCATATCTGCCACACTCTCTCCCCTATTACGTGATAATACAAAACGAGCTGCCCTTTTTTGCACCCTTTCGATGTCCTCTGTCAATCCCACCTGGTAAGGATCCCACACCGTCCAGCAATATTCTAACAGAGGACGAACGAGTGTAGTGTAAGCTGTCTCTTTAGTGGACTTGTTGCATCTTCTGAGTGTCCTGCCAATGAAACGTAACCTTTGGCTCGCCTTCCCCACGATATTATCTATGTGGCCTTTCCAACTAAAGTTGTTCGTAATTTTAACACCCTGGTACTTAGTTGAATTGACAGCCTTGAGAATTGTACTATTTATCGAGTGATCGAATTCCAACAGATTTCTTTTCGAACTCATGTGGATCACCTCACACTTTTCGTTATTTAGCGTCAACTGCCACATGCCACACCATACAGCAATCTTTTCTAAATCGCTTTGCAACTGATACTGGTCTTCGGATGACCTCACTAGACGGTAAATTACAGCATCATCTGCGAACAATCTAAGAGAACTGCTCAGATTGTCACCCAGGTCATTTATATACACTCCTGGAAATTGAAATAAGAACACCGTGAATTCATTGTCCCAGGAAGGGGAAACTTTATTGACACATTCCTGGGGTCAGATACATCACATGATCACACTGACAGACCCACAGGCACATAGACACAGGCAACAGAGCATGCACAATGTCGGCACTAGTACAGTGTATATGCACCTTTCGCAGCAATGCAGGCTGCTATTCTCCATGGAGACGATCGTAGAGATGCTGGATGTAGTCCTGTGGAACGGCTTGCCATGCCATTTCCACCTGGCGCCTCAGTTGGACCAGCGTTCGTGCTGGACGTGCAGACCGCGTGAGACGACGCTTCATCCAGTCCCAAACATGCTCAATGGGGGACAGATCCGGAGATCTTGCTGGCCAGGGTAGTTGACTTACACCTTCTAGAGCACGTTGGGTGGCACGGGATACATGCGGACGTGCATTGTCCTGTTGGAACAGCAAGTTCCCTTGCCGGTCTAGGAATGGTAGAACGATGGGTTCGATGACGGTTTGGATGTACCGTGCACTATTCAGTGTCCCCTCGACGATCCCCAGTGGTGTACGGCCAGTGTAGGAGATCGCTCCCCACACCATGATGCCGGGTGTTGGCCCTGTGTGCCTCGGTCGTATGCAGTCCTGATTGTGGCGCTCACCTGCACGGCGCCAAACACGCATACGACCATCATTGGCACCAAGGCAGAAGCGACTCTCATCGCTGAAGACGACACGTCTCCATTCGTCCCTCCATTCACGCCTGTCGCGACACCACTGGAGGCGGGCTGCACGATGTTGGGGCGTGAGCGGAAGACGGCCTAACGGTGTGCGGGACCGTAGCCCAGCTTCATGGAGACGGTTGCAAATGGTCCTCGCCGATACCCCAGGAGCAACAGTGTCCCTAATTTGCTGGGAAGTGGCGGTGCGGTCCCCTACGGCACTGCGTAGGATCCTACAGTCTTGGCGTGCATCCGTGCGTCGCTGCGGTCCGGTCCCAGGTCGACGGGCACGTGCACCTTCCGCCGACCACTGGCGACAACATCGATGTACTGTGGAGACCTCACGCTCCACGTGTTGAGCAATTCGGCGGTAAGTCCACCCGGCCTCCCGCATGCCCACTATACGCCCTCGCTCAAAGTCCGTCAACTGCACATAAGGTTCTCGTCCACGCTGTCGCGGCATGCTACCAGTGTTAAAGACTGCGATGGAGCTCCGTATGCCACGGCAAACTGGCTGACACTGACGGCGGCGGTGCACAAATGCTGCGCAGCTAGCGCCATTCGACGGCCAACACCGCGGTTCCTGGTGTGTCCGCTGTGCCGTGCGTGTGATCATTGCTTGTACAGCCCTCTCGCAGTGTCCGGAGCAAGTATGGTGGGTCTGACACACCGGTGTCAATGTGTTCTTTTTTCCATTTCCAGGAGTGCAGATCAGGAACAGCAGAGGTCGCAGGACGCTTCCCTGGGGAACACCGTATATCACTTCAGTTTTACTCGATGATTTGCCGTCTATTACTACGCACTGCGGCCTTCCTGACAGGAAATCACGAATTCAGTCACACAACTGAGACAATACCCCATAGGCCCGCAGCTTGATTAGAAGTCGCTTGTGAGGAAGGGTGTCAAAAGCTTTCCGGAAATCTAGAAATACGGGATCAAATTGAGATCCCCTGTCGATAGCGGCCATTACTTCGTGCGAATAAAGAGCTAGCTGCGTTGCACAAGAACGATGTTTTCTGAAACCATGCTGATTAAGTATCAATAGATCGTTCCCTTCGTGGTGAATCATAATGTTTGAATAAAGTATATGCTTCAAAACCCTACTGCAAACCGACGTCAATGATATAGGTCTGTAGTTCGATGGATTACTTCTACTACCCTTCTTAGACACTGGTGCGACCTGCGCAATTTTCCAATCTGTAGGTATAGATATATCGGTGAGCGAGCGGTTGTACATGATTGCTAAGTAGGGAGCTATTGTGTCATCGTAATCTGAAAGGAACCTAATCGGTATACAATCTGGACCTGAAGACTTGCCCGTATCAAGCGATTGGAATTGCTTCGCAACCCCTAAGGTATCTACTTCTAAGAAACTCATGCTAGCAGCTGTTCGTGTTTCAAATTCTGGAATATTCCATTCGTCTTTCCTGGTGAAGGAATTTCGTAAAACTGCGTTCAATAACTCCGCTTTAGCGGCACAGTCGTCGGTAGCAGTACCATCGGCACTACGCAGCGAACGTATTGACTGAGTCTTGCCGCTTGTGTACTTTACATACGACCAGAATTTCTTCGGATTTTCTGCCAAATTTCGAGACAATGTTTCGTTGTGGAACCTATCAAAGGCATCTCACATTGAAGTCCGTGCCAAATTTCGCGCGTCTGTAAATTTTAGCCAATCTTCGGGATTTCGCGTTCTTCTGAACTTCGCATGCTTTTTCCGTGGCCTGTTTTGAGTACCATGGGGGATCAGTTCCATCTTTTACCAATTTATAAGGTATGAATCTCTCAATTGCTGTTGCTATTATATATTTAAATTTGAGCCACATCTCGTCTACATTTGCATAGTCAGTTCGGAAGGAATGGAGATTGTGTCTTAGGAAGGCTTCTAGTGACACTTTATCCGCTTTTTAAAAATAAAATTATTTTGCGTTTGTTTCTGGTGGATTTGGAAGAAACGGTATTGAGCCTAGCTACAACGACCTTGTGATCACTAATCCCTGCATCAGTCATGATGCTCTCTATTAGCTCTGGATTGTTTGTGGCTATCAAGGTCTAGTGTGTTTTCTCAACCATTTACAAGTCACGTGGGTTCGTGGATTAACTGCTCGAAATAATTTTCGGAGAAAGCATTTAGGACAATCTCGGAAGAGGTTTTCTGCCTACCACCGGTTTTGAACAAGTATTTTTGCCGACATATCGAGGGAAGGTAAAAGTCCCCATCAACTATAACCGTATGAGTGGGGTATTTATTTGTTACGAGACTCATATTTTCTCTGAACTGTTCAGCAACTATATCATCGGAGTCTGGGGGTCGGTAGAAGGAGCCAATTATTAATTTAGTTCGGTTGTTAAGTATAACCTCCACTCATACCAATTCGCACTGAGTATCTACTTCGACTTCACTACAAGATAAACCACTACTGACAGACACAAACACACCACCACCAATTCTGCCTAATCTATCTTTCCTGAACACCGTCTGAGACTTCGTAAAAATTTCTGCAGAACTTATTTCAGGCTTTAGCCAGCTTTCTGTATCTATAACGATTTCAGCTTCTGTGCTTTCTATTAGCGCTTGTGGTTCAGGGACTTTCCCAGCAAAACTACAACAATGTACAACTGCAATTCCGACTGTTCCTTGATCCAAGCACGTCCTGTATTTGCCATGCACTCTTTCAGATTGCAGCCCACCCCGTACTTTCCCGAGGCCTTCTAACCCAAAAAACTGCGCAGCCCACGCCACACAGCCTCCGCTACCCGTGTAGCCGCCAGCAGAGTGTAGTGAACTCCTAAACTATTCAGCGGAATCCGAAACCCCACCACCCTATGACGCAAGTCAAGGAATCTGCAGCCAACACGGTCGCAAAACCGTCTGAGCCTCTGATTCAGACCCTCCACCCGGCTCTGCACCAAAGGTTCGCAGTCGGTTCTGTCAACGATGCTGCAGATGGTGAGCTCGGCCTTCATCTCGTAAGCAAGACCGACAGCCTTCACCAAATCAGATAGACGCTGGAATCCAGAGAGAATTTCCTCAGATCCAAAGCGACACACGTCATTAGAGCCGACATGTGCCACCACCTGCAGCTGGCTGCACCATGTGCTCTTCATGGCATCCGGAAGGACCCTTTCCACGTCAGGAATGACTCCACCCGGAATGCACATGGAGTGCACACTGGATTTCTTCCCCTCCTTAGCCGCCATATCCCTAAGGGACCCCACTAACATTGGAGCTCCCAACTACCAATAAGCACACCCTCTGCGATTGCCCGGACCTTTGAGAATCATCCTCTGAAACAGGGCAGCCAGCTGCATCTGGCTCAGCCAGAGACAGTACCTGAAACCTGTTTGTCAGACGCACTGGGGAGGCTTTCTGATCAGCCTCCGAGGACGTGTTTCGCTGCCTGCCACGCCTTGGAACGACCTCCCAATCAACCACAGGCGAGGGCTCTGCCCCACTGCGGGCAGAAACCGGATCTACCGCAGCGGCAGACGCAGACCGATCTGGGGACAGACGGGACGAGGTTGACATCCCCGTGGTACCCAAGTCCAGCTCCCCACTGTGGTGCCCATTGGCAACAGCCTCAAGCTGCGCGACCGAAGTCAGCGTCGCCTACAGCTGTGAGCGAAGGGATGCCAACTCAGCCCTCATCCGACGCAGCAATCACAGTCCCTGTCCATTGTAATCGATGTTGAACAACAGTTACTGAAACACGAGTCCGTGCCTACATAACGCAAGGGAAACACGCAAAGAATGTATGAACTAACCTGTACAAATGCCTAACAACTGCGCTACAACCTACCTGAATTTACGATTACAGTAACTAAAACTCGAAATTACACCTCCTATACGAAACTCACACGCTTTCTGCGCTGTCGATGTGCACCAACTGGAAGCTCAGGCCTCAGATACTAAAGCGCGATGCTACAACTCTCAAATACTATAATACGCCCGAAATTTATGAATTAAACATTACAAGTATCCAAAAACACGCAAAGAAATTAAGAACTAAACTGTGTAACAAATAAGTAAGCTAGGAGTATACGACTTGCCACTCTCAGCTGCTTATCCAACGGCGGCAGGGAGCACAAGAGCATTGACGCTGATTTCGATTTGATCATGGATATATAAAATTTGATACCGAATGATAATGGAATAAATAGAGAGCTGGCACACTTCAGAAATCAAAAGATATCAAATTAATTGACTGCAGGAAATACCCAACCTACCCTTCCTCATGAGGAATCCCCAGACCTCCCCACCCATCTCCCCTCACTCCTTTTCACCATTTCCCTCCTACACTCCTCCCCCATATGGAAATTTGCAGGAAACAATCAGTCTGTGCTGCCCTACTTGTGTGGAGGGATCTCACGACACTAAACCTAGATCAGTGTCAACTGCAGAGGACATAGTAACGTATTGGTTGTTGAGAAAAATCTGTTGGCATATTCTTTATTTAATCAGTTTGATAGAGGCAGGACTCCTCTCCTGTATTCCCCTACTTGTGAATTGTCGAGCTGAGCTTAGCTGTTGCTGAAGAAGGACATAACATACTATCTTTTTATATTTATATGTGAATTGTCCTACAGTTGCATCCCATCCCACTTGTGAAATGTCTGGTCGGAAATGTGTTCAGATGTTAGAGCTGGACAGAGAGGAGTTTAACAAGTGTTTTACCTGTAAGCACTCAACTGAGGACTGCGTCCATAGAGTCCAAAGCAAGGATGGAAGGAGAAGATAATGGTTGGGCGTAGGGGATTGCTTTCCTGCCAATAATTCAGAAGCAGTGGGATTGACTGAAAATACATGTGCTTGAGCTGTTAATGTTTTTTGAAATGACATGTCAGTCCACAGTGCAAGAGACAACTTCGTCCTTTTCCAACATCCAGACCGAATGAACCAGAGGTTAAGTCTTCACCTTTGTGTATGATGATGGGCTACGGACGCTTGAAACACGTTTTGTTGCCCAGGAACAAATAGGAATGCTGAATTTCCAGCTCCCCCATCTTAAAAAAATTTAGAAAGCAAATGGGAACACTACATCTGGTCACATGATCGTGACGTTGGGGGGACATAAGACTGATACAGTCTCACTCGCAGTCAGTCAGTGGAAGAACAATGAAGCCCCAACAGCAACCATGGTAGTCATACACCTCCGCTTTGCAGAAGAAGTTTAAAAATAGGAACATGTGGTTTAGTTTCATGTCTTTTACAACTCCACGTCTTTGTCTGTGGATGCATAGTGTTCCTTCTTCTTCTTTGTTCAGTGACCTCTGGCGTGTCCAGACAGGCTACAGCGTCAGGCTCGCTGGAGCCTGCAGCAACGTCTGGCATGTTGGGATCAGCAGTGACAGCAGAACCATGGAATTCTGTAGCGCAACTGACCAGTATGTTGGAGCAGGACAACAATCTGTTGTTATCAATACTGCTTGTCAATTTGTGTGATGAAGACAACAAGCCTTTTCTCTACTCTCAAAGATTGTTGCTGGGGACCCCACATCACGTGGTAAATGTCAGTACTGGTCTCTGTCGTACACACCATCTCAGAACATTTTGGTGTTACTGCAAGGCCAGAGTGTTGATGTGGTGGATGATAAGCTGCAAATTCCTCCCAGTGTTGTACTACTTCCATTTTAGCTTATGATTTACAACTATCGGTTCAAAGTGCGTAAATGTTTCTATAGAATAATCAGTGGACAGTGACTAACGTGTTGTGCTAGAGATTGAAAACACAACGAGAAATGTTAAAATACAGTTTACAGAGTTAGAATGGGATGAACTTTATCATGGATAACCCTACATCAATCAACAGACGACCAAGAGTAATGCCCAATTCGTTCACCCCTGGACATTTAATGTGCTGGACTGATGCTATCTTACCATCAATGTACGACTCCATGGCACTCAAGGTGAGATCTGGAGGTCGATCTATTTATCTACAACACTCCACTATTACAACCGTTTTGGGCTTATGCCGACATTGGAATATTGATGACTGGAAACACGCTAACTGGTTGGATGAGCGAATGGACGTGTATGGCTATGGAGACAAACTCATGTCAACAGGTAACTGATCAAGCAGGTGGAGGCCCTACAGTGGTATGGGACGTATGCAGATAGAGTGATATGGGACCTCTGATATGTCTAGCTACGACTCCGGCAGGTGACATGTACGAAAGAATTCTGTATGATCACCTGCATCCATTCATGCCCGTTATGCATGCTAGCGGACTTTGGCAATTCCAATAGTACATTGCAAGTTCCACCACGTCCAGAAGTGCTACACAGTGGCTCCAGGAATATTCTTCTGAACTTAAACACATCCGCTCACCACCAAATTCCTCAGACATGAACATTATGAAGCATATCTATGATGCCATGCTGCGTGCTGTTCACAGAAGAGATCTCCACGCTTCGTACTCTTACGGATTTACAGGCAGCCCTGCAGCATTCAAGGAGTCTGTTTCCTCCAGCCCTACTGCAGGCATTAGTCGAGTCTGTGTCACTTGGTATTGTGGCACGTGTTCGTGCTCTCGGGGGCTCAACACTATATCAGGCAGGTGTATGAGTTTATTTGACTCTTCAGTGTATAACGGCATCTTCCTTGTAGTTCGCTGGATGCCTTCAAGGTATGAATACAATATCTTTAAATATGAACTATCTACACTCACCACCACAGAAACCCTGAGCGTCTGCAGTGATGTTCACACTTTGAAAAGCCATTGTAAATTGCTCTGGGTATGGCGCAGTACTTCTTCGTTCATACACCTTGTTCCACAACGCCAGTGAGCGGACAGCAGATAATCACATGTTGATGCAGAGTGTTCAGGGAGGTATGCATGCAGCTAATTCGAGCACCATGAAGGTATAAGTTGTTATCCGTTGCACTCCATAAAAGAATAATTTCCTGTTTAGCATTCATAATACTCCAAAGTATTCCAACAAGCAGTTTTAGAGATATACATGCAGTATATCTCCTGTAGCCTTTCACTGCTCCACTCAATGAATCCTCTACGAAACATCCATAAATGTCTAAAACGCTCAGATATGAGGGAGAAGCAGACATACATTTTGATGTTTGATTCCATGCCCACTTTACACATATGGTGTATGTAGATCGTATTAGTTTCACATTGTATCTCATGAAACAGGAATGCCAAAGCATTACATGAAATGTTCGATGCTTCTGTAGCAGTACAATACCTTTTCGTAAATGATCCAGCGAGATATATGAAACTCTTGTATCAGAACACTAAAGTGCCTTTGTATTGGATGAAAATCCTTATTTCGTTGTCCTTGCTAAATGTGGTTCAAGCATAAGGCTTATGCAATAAGTATTCCTGACAAAGTGTTCCTGATATAGAATACTCTTGTCATATTCTACCAGAATAGTTGTACCGAAGGACGTCATTGCGAGGTTTCAGCCCTACGCTTTGTTGCACATGTTATCGCCCTTCTGTTCTAATGTGAAGTGCACCGTTATGAGTCGTGCGTGGTGTTTTGTACCTTATACCCTTCCTTTGTTCGTTATTACACGTAAAGGCTAGGAAGCTGGAGGCTGCTGCAAGTTCTTGCTGGTTGATGCTCACTGCCACTTCTGGTTCCATCAAGTTCATGGTCGTCGCCATCGATTTGGCCTTTGACAGGTCCCCGCGCTTGAATGTACTCATCCTATGATTTCCTCGCCATTAAAGTCGACAAGTTGATTATCTTGGTCCACATCACATAGCTCCAGATAGTCCAATGTATAAACTTTTACTGGGAGTCATTTAGCTCTGATAGGGGTCTAAGCGATCTTATACTCATTTCCAGATGATGGGAAGAATCAAAAAACTGTATGAATCATTGTATTGTTGAGATAGGAGTTTGCTGCACGGGTTGTACTGACAGACTGGTCAGATCTCGAAATTTTATTAGGGCCCTTCTTTGAAACTTGTCTTTTTGTAGTCCTATTGAGCTTGTCAGGTTAAAATAAGTCGTAGCATTTTTTCGCTATCTGTATTTCTGATTTAAATGCACTGATTTATGCACTTAGCACAACCCCTTTTCCAGACTGTTTCAAAACGTTGTCAAAATCGTCAGTATCGTATGGATCAAGTTCTGTTTCCACAATTTCTTGACGGTAATTACTTTCCGGATGAACTTTATTGCTAGCCTCTGTGATACTCGGAATGTTATTGTATGTCTCCAGTCTCCACTGCTTAAATCACTCTGTGGGAAGTATTTCGCGCGCAATATTGACGATCGTTCTCTTAAAGTCAGAGTACACGACACTTCATCTGAAACTCAAGTGACGAATGGATGTTTAATGCACCACCTTAAATATGCTTCTTCGTAACCTGTGGGAGGAATATTATGCACAGATGCTGACGTAGGTGAGTATTAATGTCTTGGTAGCGATGAAAATTGTGAGGCAGTTGTCTTCTCCGGTGAAATATCGTTGTAACAATTCTGGTGGTTTCACATCTCCAAAATGAGTCGAAAAATTGATATTATTTGTTTTTTTTCTGAAAATACGTCACGCAGTAGGTTCCATGTCCCCCAGAAACATCTAAATTCACAATTCCATATTCTCTGGATTTACATGTAGTCTTCGGCAATGTATCCCGCATAAACACAATGCACAATGTTGAAGTGTTTAATTTGTTTATAACAAACCTGATCAAATCTATGTTCGTAAGCGATCTGTACTGTACGATAGCGAATGTACTTTTTCCATTTATGTACAACTTAGTCATTTCTTTTATTGTTTCAGGTAAAGGCCTTTTCTGATGGCTACTGTTTCCATCATGTGGATATGTCTCTTTTCCTTCTCTAGGTCGTGGGAGTTCCGCCCATTCTTGACTGCTCTGGCAACTGCCGCAGCACCATCAGCCAATGCACACATCGCTGAGAGACTTACAAGGGCAGGAACGAGATGGGGGATAATTCTGCCTGGTCTCTTGGGTATTGGCAGAACCTGGGATGCTTTATCTGGTCGTTTAGGCAATAGGGTGCACTTATCTGGAGACATAGCAGTCAGGATACAGTTTTCTAAACATTTCTTCCCCACCTTCTTATTAATTGTCGTTAACTTCTTCTTCTTCACTGCACGATGTTTGGCGTTCAAAACCTGCTTGAAATTCACACCCAAGCCCAAATTATTTTTTTCCATGCATGGTTTTATCAAACAAATTTTGCAGTGCGCTGCCCTATACCAGTATCCTCCCTCGGACGTATTGCTTTGGCCTTGTCGGCTAAAATTCGATCTGCAACGTGACCTCCTAGGAGATCCGTATGTTTGCAATGTGTTGTTCCAAACACGCCTAGTCAAGCGAGTTAATTCCCTTATCACCACGAGCCAAAAGTGTACGAAGCTTTGTAACAGGTCCACAGCAGTTATACCCCCAATATGTGCTGAAGTTGATGGGAGATACACTATAGGAGATAGTGGTGTTCTTGATAACCATCAAACCCCATAGAGTACCTCCTATCTAGCATATTATAGGAGGTAGTGGTAATCTTGATAACCATTACACCCTATAAAGTACGTCCTATCTTGCATGTTATTCTACTGTGCTGGTTCTGTCCTGTGCACCCCATTATATAGCAAACGGTCGAAGTCAATCCAGTTGTTTTACGTCGCAGGAAAATCAAGCCATTTAACAAGTGTTCTGTTCCCTCGACGTCATATGAAGCTTTCTGTGAGAAACACGTGTGGTTCTTAAATCTTCATTGGGCAATGTCAGTGCCACTGTTATCATTAAAGGTGTAATTTCTGAGGCTTGTTCTCTGCACTCTGAAAACTGAAAATATCTCACTCGACCAGTTTGGAAGGTATAGCATATGAAATAGTGTCTTCTGTTTTGAGATATGAACCAAATCACCCTCATTAGATATCTGCTCACATAGATCCAACATTTTAATAGAGTAGTATACTGTATCTAAGAGCCCATTATCACGAACGTTGATTGGTCTCATTTATACAGTGTTATGTTTGGTTGTACAGAGGTTGTACAGAGATTCAGGGAGAGCATAAGGGAGCAATTGACAGGGATGGGGGAAATAAATACAGTAGAAGAAGAATGGGTAGCTTTGAGGGATGAAGTAGTGAAGGCAGCAGAGGATCAAGTAGGTAAAAAGACGAAGGCTAGTAGAAATCCTTGGGTAACAGAAGAAATATTGAATTTACTTGATGAAAGGAGAAAATATAAAAATGCAGTAAGTGAAACAGGCAAAAAGGAATACAAACGTCTCAAAAATGAGATCGACAGGAAGTGCAAAATGGCTAAGCAGGGATGGCTAGAGGACAAATGTAAGGATGTAGAGGCCTATCTCACTAGGGGTAAGATAGGTACCGCCTATAGGAAAATTAAAGAGACCTTTGGAGATAAGAGAACGACTTGTATGAATATCAAGAGCTCAGATGGAAACCCAGTTCTAAGCAAAGAAGGGAAAGCAGAAAGGTGGAAGGAGTATATAGAGGGTCTATACAAGGGCGATGTACTTGAGGACAATACTATGGAAATGGAAGAGGATGTAGATGAAGATGAAATGGGAGATATGATACTGCGTGAAGAGTTTGACAGAGCACTGAAAGACCTGAGTCGAAACAAGGCCCCCGGAGTAGACAATATTCCATTGGAACTACTGACGGCCGTGGGGGAGCCAGTCCTGACAAAACTCTACCATCTGGTGAGCAAGATGTATGAAACAGGCGAAATACCCTCAGACTTCAAGAAGAATATAATAATTCCAATCCCAAAGAAAGCAGGTGTTGACAGATGTGAAAATTACCGAACTATCAGTTTAATAAGTCACAGCTGCAAAATACTAACACGAATTCTTTACAGACGAATGGAAAAACTAGTAGAAGCCAACCTCGGGGAAGATCAGTTTGGATTCCGTAGAAACACTGGAACACGTGAGGCAATACTGACCTTACGACTTATCTTAGAAGAAAGATTAAGGAAAGGCAAACCTACGTTTCTAGCATTTGTAGACTTAGAGAAAGCTTTTGACAATGTTGACTGGAATACTCTCTTTAAAATTCTAAAGGTGGCAGGGGTAAAATACAGGGAGCGAAAGGCTATTTACAATTTGTACAGAAACCAGATGGCAGTTATAAGAGTCGAGGGACATGAAAGGGAAGCAGTGGTTGGGAAGGGAGTAAGACAGGGTTGTAGCCTCTCCCCGATGTTGTTCAATCTGTATATTGAGCAAGCAGTAAAGGAAACAAAAGAAAAATTCGGAGTAGGTATTAAAATCCATGGAGAAGAAATAAAAACTTTGAGGTTCGCCGATGACATTGTAATTCTGTCAGAGACAGCAAAGGACTTGGAAGAGCAGTTGAATGGAATGGACAGTGTCTTGAAAGGAGGATATAAGATGAACATCAACAAAAGCAAAACAAGGATAATGGAATGTAGTCTAATTAAGTCGGGTGATGCTGAGGGAATTAGATTAGGAAATGAGACACTTAAAGTAGTAAAGGAGTTTTGCTATTTGGGGAGCAAAATAACTGATGATGGTCGAAGTAGAGAGGATATAAAATGTAGGCTGGCAATGGCAAGGAAAGCGTTTCTGAAGAAGAGAAATTTGTTAACATCCAGTATTGATTTAAGTGTCAGGAAGTCATTTCTGAAAGTATTCGTATGGAGTGTAGCCATGTATGGAAGTGAAACATGGACGATAAATAGTTTGGACAAGAAGAGAATAGAAGCTTTCGAAATGTGGTGCTACAGAAGAATGCTGAAGATTAGATGGGTAGATCACATAACTAATGAGGAAGTATTGAATAGGATTGGGGAGAAGAGAAGTTTGTGGCACAACTTGACCAGAAGAAGGGATCGGTTGGTAGGACATGTTCTGAGGCATCAAGGGATCACCAATTTAGTATTGGAGGGCAGCGTGGAGGGTAAAAATCGTAGAGGGAGACCAAGAGATGAATACACCAAGCAGATTCAGAAGGATGTAGGTTGCAGTAGGTACTGGGAGATGAAAAAGCTTGCACAGGATAGAGTAGCATGGAGAGCTGCATCAAACCAGTCTCAGGACTGAAGACCACAACAACAACAACATGTTTGGTTCGATAATTCAGTACAGTTATTTTGAGCTTCTGTTTTCTGTTGAGATGTTTCACTATACTCGCCCTTAGGTAGGTGAATACTGAGTAGTGATGCACTCCATACCGCTGCATCACGGTCTTGAAATGCCAACTGCAAAACTCTCCACTGTGATCAGTTTGGACGTTGTCCACGCTATGATTTGTTGCTATCTGCAACAAACGCTCATACACCACTTCCAATTCTCTCTATATATTTGCTTTCACGGGATTTAGAGTATTAGTTAATGACCATTAAACTGTATTTGTATCAATTACTCATATGTGAATATTCCCACATATCTACGAGATCAGGTTGCCGTAAGACATCCAAACGTTTAATTGTGACGTGGTTAAGAGCGTATATTTTTCATGCTGTTTTATGCAGTTTCAAACTACTGCTTCCATACTTATTCGATTACACTCCTCTCTTTAAGCTCAGAGATTATTGAAACAATCTCACTTGAATGAGCAGAGTTACCAGCAGCAGCTGATGCCACGAACAGTCATAGTCGATTTATTATCTCATTGGGACTGTCGTAGCGCTCGTATATATACTACAGTACTCGATTGATGATTCTCTTATGCTGGACGTCAATACCATGACTACTGCTATATCGAGCATCTAATCCGTTATTTTACAATGGTTCTGTTTTTCGCACTGTGCCAGTTTCGAATTTCTTATGTGCACCAGTCAACTGTGGTATTTCACCATACATCTCTAGGTCTGTGAGTGAATAATTTACAGTTTTTGCGTGTCCAACACTGATGGTTTTACACCGAATGTACTGTCCACCATACAAACATAAAATCAGCAACGCCATCGTCATTGTGTCAGTTCACTGAGAGTTCATCGAGAGATTCAGAATCTCGTTTAAATGTTTTTCTCAGTGTATACTCTCGGTCCAAATGAACTCTTGTAAATATTAGTATGTAAATCAACTTGTAAACACCGTGTGATGTTATGACGCGAGAATTTCTGTTAATAAACCGTTCACGCAGACGCTCACCACAGTGCAAGTGAAGTTTTAAAGTTCGACGATTTTCAGTGGCAGTATTCTACTGCACCATATGTGTGAAAATTTCGTTGATGTGATACGTCAAAGGATCCGATCCTTCCTACATCCCATCCCACATGTGTCATTCCACACATGCAGTTGCAGCGGTAGCTACCACATACCTGTGAATCCGTAACTGGATAGTGGACAGGAAGTGATGTGAGGCTGTTTCGGTGGTAGAAGCTCCCTCCAGCAATCTAAAAAGCACAAAGCCACGATCCGCCGAACAAAAGCGACGCACGGCATCTCAAGCGCGAAATCAACGCTCTGCAAGAAAGCTCCGGTCACGTGCGCGCGCACAGACTGAATTTCAAGATTGCTCGCAACAGTGGAGGCGGACAGCCACCACGTGACGAAATAAGGTAAACGTTCAACCGCCAACACAGTTGCTGTGCGCTACATTCTGTAGCAAAAACATTCACACCCAGTACTGAAAACATTTTTGTATGTATCATAAACCTTCCGAGAGACTCTAAGATAGAGAAGTTAGCGTAATTAGTATAATGACTGATGTACACAGAGATAAGTCACAAGGTCACCTCTGAACACTGTTGAAATGTAAACTTTGACGAGAAGTCACGATACGAATGAAAATAAGCACACGAAAATACGTCAAAGTATCCGATCCTTCCTATATCCCATCCCACATGTATATAAAATTAGTTTTGTAAGCTATTCTAATATAAGATATTTTATCTGTTTCATATGTGAAATAATTCGAAGAGCCACACTCGAGCCCTGAAAGTGAAAGATATGGACTTCCTTGACGAAGCCATCACCAGTGGCCGCTCTACAATCCAAGTCTATCATAAATAGTGTATGTGCGACGAAAATAAATGTATAATTAAGTGCGACGACGCACAAGGCAATCAATCGACAAGACGATGACAATATAATGAATACTGTCAAAACAGAAAGTTGTGTACCAGTTGTGATAGTCAAATTACTTTTGCAACGATGAAAAATGAAGTGTGACTCTATTTCCTTATAAATTTTGTAAATATGTGTACTTATCGCCTTAATTTTAAGAATCATCAAGATAGAGAGAATCCATACAAACACAGAGAGAAACACAGAACAAATTCACAATGATCCACCGTCAGTAATTACAAATTGAAAAGTTAATTCTTTTATTATCGAATGAATATGAAATGAAACTTTTAATAACCTGTATGTTACATCCGAAAACTACAAATATTCCAATGGGCATGAGGATGAAAGTAATACCTTCGGTATTTCTTCCCTCCTCATGGGAGGCAGTGTAATATTAGTAATTTTCGCCTCACAAACATTAATATACGCTCAATAGTAAACGCATGATGGCCTAAAGTTATCGAACAATTGTAAAGTAAATGAAGTGAACCATCGCATAGCAGCGACAGAATCTATTATTCTTTATCTTTGCCGTTCTTGCGCGGTGCCAGTAAATCTCTATGTACATGTATCGATTAATGGTATAAAAAAGAATTCTGTTGTTTCAAGACAAATGAGGCTTTTGGTGCCTCACCTTTTGCTGTTTGTATTCCATGAGAGGCGGACGCGGACTTGCTGCGTTCCACAACTGTATTTTATATTTGATGTGAAAATATTGAGTGAATATGCTAATTGTTATTTTTTCCAATCAGAAAAGATGTAGTTTCTTGTAACTGATATCGAACAGACAGCATCAAGAGGACATTTTGACTGTTATGTATAAAGTATTTAACCACAATGGTCATCTATTGTAATTTAATATGAAAAGGTACGTAGCATTAAAAAAAAGGTGTGTTAAAGATAAGTGTGCTTATTTTCGTAAATTAACCTTGATGAGTCCATCTCCTTATTTACTTAACTGTTAATTATTTTGTGTTACTTCATCATCAGAAATTACGATCGCGCTGATGGGCCGAACGCAGCATGGGGCAGAAGGAACATTATCGTTTTCCTATTATTTCTGAACCAACTTTTTTTTAATTGTGTAGTGTTGCATTTCTTTTAAAGTCTATATATCTTCTGGTCCCTTAGTGTTGATCCGGGTATGACTACATCGCGACTATAAAAATGCACAGAAATGATAATGTTTCTTCCGAGCGATCTCAAATATATATATCAATATGCTGCTCTTATTCAGGTATTTAATGGTCAACGTATGTTATTATAATAGCTTAATAAATCCCTGATTCTGTTGCCAAGTGGCCCACCAAAAATATTTACTTTTTCGACATTAAAAAAAAGTAACAATTCTTTTTATTTTCGTCCCCCTAGAGCAACGCTACAGTGTATTACTACTTGGACGATGTTGACATTTGCAGTGCTATCTTCTCTGAGCTTTCGGACCATATGTGGCCGGTATTCTTGTTTCTGGAGTAAGAGGGACTAACTATCAAAGCTTCTAAGCTTACCTTAGCTTGTAGTGAATTATCTTTTCTCCGGCATCTAGTCTCGGCCGATGACGTCAGGATTGATAGTCTAGGATCCGAGCTATTTACAGTTTCCGCCCTCCTAAGAGTAATATAAGGAGTAGCCTGTTTCTTTGAAATGACTAACTTCTTCCATAAGTTTGCTGCGCTAGCCGTTCCGTTAAACCTGTTACGAAAGAAGGGCGTGTCGTTTGTCTGCACTGACAGCCAGCAGGCTACGTTTGACGCACATAAGATCGCTTCGAGTAATGCCCCTGTTCTGGCCAAGCTGACAAAGCAACCCTTTGTGGTCCGAACCAACACCTCTAAGTCAGGAGCTGCCGCCGTCTTTACTTAGGAACAAGGTGGCGGGCAGAAGCCCTTAGGCTATGCTTTTAGGTGCCACTCTCGTGATTAGAAGTAATACTTTACTCGTATCTAAGAGCTAGAAGTGCTGGCTGTCCTCTTTGTCCTAGAGGAATTTAAATACTACCTCGAACACCGGGATTTCACTCTGGAGACTCAGAACCATGCCCTTAGTTGGGTTCTGGTTTGCCATTGTAAAACTGGGCATGGTGCCAGGTGTGTTGCCCAGATTTCCACCGTCCGCTTCAACGTGCTCCATGTTAGGGGGTGCGGTAGCGTTATGACGGATATCTAGAGCACAATGTTCAAAGAGGGGGGGAGGACAATTCTTCCCCCAAGAAGTCTAGGTTGTAGAAGGGCTTGTTTATTGAGTGCTTACCGAGGTTCTGGCATTGTTTGCTGAATTTGCTCTACAACATGAGTAGGACCATAAGTTAGACTCCATTGGGGAGCAATTTAGAGCTGTTCAGCATGTTCCCAGATACGAATTGTGGAAGGACAAAACGCGGGCGCCAGTGTGAAGAGGTTAAAATGTCTCTGCCTGCCACGCTTGTCCCGGCTGGTTTCAAATATTATCATAATTCCATTCTAGGGGTATTCAAAACTATTATCAAGATCTGTGAGTCGCTAACCTGGCTATCCTGCACGGTAATATCAGCAAAATGTATGATCGGTGAATGAAATGTAAAATGGCTAAGCCGAATTTCGATGGGTGTAGGGCGTTGCTTCGATTCAATCGGGCGGAGATCCCTAATGAGCATTTCTATACTGACCATGTCGGTCCTCTTCCGCCGGCCCAAGGTGGGCAGCGCTACGGAGTTGTGGTGGTTGACAGTTTTACTTTGTTCATCTGGCAGGTCCCTGGTATTGGTATTAATGGCGGGCAAAGGCTTTCGAGTAAAGATTTCCTCTTGGTTCAGTCCACTCAAGGGCATTGTCATCAATAATGTGTATTGTTTATCTTTGAGCGAGTTTTGGAACTTCTGTTTCCAAAGAAGGTTAAACGCGTCAACACAACACCTTTATTACCACCAACTTTCGTTCGCGGAGCAGGTTAGTCGTAATCTACAGAACTCTCTGACTGTTTTCCACTCAGAGGCTCAAACGAGAGGCTCAAACGAAATGGAGTCTTTCTTTAGCTTGGCTGAGAATAGCCGCTTATACCACCATCTTTGTCCATCCTCTTATTTACTTTTTATCAAATATCAGGTACATACGTGATTTGTTCGCCATGGATCTTAGTCCTGAGTCAATTCAGGATAATTGGTGTACAGCAATGGCAAGTACAAAGAGTGCCCATAAAAGGGAAGTTGCGTGATTTAATCAGGACCCAGGCCACGGAACATTTAGGGCGGCCATACAGTGTCTTTAAGAAAATTTGACGGAATAGGCTCAGCGAGTAAGGCGTCCAGAAAACTGTCACAGTGTGTGGGCTCGTATAATGTGCTACAATTAAGCATTGTGGTCAGACTTAGGCTTTGTAAGGGGTGCGCCTTAGCCAAGTTAAGAGCTTTACTATCAATTAAGTCTCCCCTGTGAGACCTACTACCCAATACCCCACCCTCCACACTCCCGCGGCGAAGGGGCTCATGTTTTTGGGGGGAGACTGAAAAGTTGCGCGATCGATGGCTCGAGCCACGTCCCTGGAACACGATCTTTGGCGTGAAGTGGGCGTGGCACATTTGCCGCGAGTAGCGTTCATGCAGTTCAACCTCCGTGTGATATCCAAGTTTGTATGGCTGATCATCTTAGACATGAGAACGTGCACCGGAAATAGGAGCGGAACAGATTACTTTTCTGACCGACCAGATTTGGAGGTGGGCGGTGGGTTCCCATCAGTCACGCATCTCCTGACTGCTCCAAACTTTTCCGCTGTTTGCTGTCATACGGAGGCTTGGATGATCTGTGAGCCATATATCGTTCCTTGTTTTGGTGCGGCGACCACGCGGCACTCGGGAAGACTGACCTTGCTCACAGCTGTGAGCGTGATAATTATACTGGTCCAGTTTCTGGGCGTGTTTGTGTCTTGTTGCTTCTATATCGGACTCGGTTCAGCCTCCTGTTGTTGTTATTATCTATTCCTTTGCCTGTCGAGCCGATTTCAGGAGCGTGTTGCTAGTATGAAAATATAATACCTTCAGTCTAGTAACTGTCATAGAATTGCTATTTAACTGTGTGTTTCAAATTCAATTTTTTGCTATTTTTTTTCCTAGTACTAATTCGCGAAGACAATATCTTTCTTTAGTTGGAGCTCGCAAGTTTATGCCTCTTACGGTGGATAATCCTATTGCACGTATTTTAGCGGATTATAGTTCCAAACCAAGTAAGTGTTTAACGTTGGTAAAATTCATCAGCCAATCGTTCACGTCTTTGCTGAATTTCGGTTCGCTGCTAAACTTCTTTACAGTGAGATGTAAGTGGGTGTGATTGCTTAGGCCATCCACTTACTGTATTTTAGCGATTTCCACAACTGTTTTGTCTATGCTGCCAGCGTTCGACTCAGTTCCGCACTGTCGCTTGCTCCAACAAGTGTGCACTTATGGTCTATCCGATGACATATGCGGTTGGATGGAAAGTTTTCTAACAGTATGTCGTATGTTTCTAACAGTATGTCGTCGTGAAGAGGGTGACTTGAACAAAAAACAAGCGTAAATTCAGGTGTGCCCCAGGGCACCATATTAGGCCCGCTGCTTTTTACGATTTGCATAAATTATCTGGTTGATGGTATTGACAGCGCTATCAGACTGTTTGCCGATGATGCTGTAGTCTACAGGTAAGTGGTATCACACGAAAGTTGTAAACAAATCATTGAGGATTTGCAGAAAACAAATGCGAGGTGGAATGACTGGCAGTTATCTCTCAATATTAGTAAGTGTAATCTACAGAGTATAATAAGGCGAAAATCCACACTGATATACGAGTACAATATAACTGCCCAGTCTTTGAAAACGGTAACATCCGTCAAGTATCTGGGTGTGACTATTCGAAATGATCTCAAATTGAATGATCAGTATACACAAGTGACGGGCAAGGCGAACTCTAGATTGCGGTTTATTGGTAGAATCCTGAAGCGATGCAGGAAATTGCTTACAATGCGGTAGTTCGTCCAGCCTAAGGGTATTGTTCATCTGTATGGGACCCTTACCAGTTGGGTCTGATTCAAAAGGTTGAGAAGATTCAAAAAAGAGCCGCAAGATTCGTGACTGGTACATTTAGCCATCGTGAGAGCGTTACAAATTTCACTGAAAGTTTGAAGTGGGACTAACTTGCCGATGGACGACGCGCTAAACAGAAGTGCTTGCCCGCTAAATTCCGAAATCCGATCTCCACAGAGGATGTAGAGAAGATATTATGACCACAAACTTTCAAATCGCGCAATGATCACCACTCAAAGATAAGGGAAATTAGAGCTCATACTGAGGCGTTCAGAGAGTCGTTTTCCCGTCGCGCGAACCGCTTGTTGAACAGCGGGTGGGGGGCGGGCAGGGGGGGGGGGGAATATGACTTCGGCACGAATTGTGCCCTCCGCTACACACCGCATGGTGGGTAGCGCAGTATATATGTAGATGTATCCCGATGAATTCAGTATTTACTCGTTTGACTGGAAAGTTACTTCTCTGTTCATCAGCGTATCATTGCTATCATTGTTTGTTCCTTAGGGCGAATGCCCACTGGCTGCTTAGAAAGGAAGGTGCATCGGGCCTGCCCCAAGTAATTTCGTGATCGTTCATCCGGACAACATTGCCCGATAAGTGGTGGTTTCATATGAAGCAGGTCTTTTTTGTCCTTTTAATAAATTATTTGTTTCATTCTAGTCAAACACACACTAAAGGTATTGTTGAATGCCTGTTTCGAAGGCTGTCTTCTGATCATGTTGCACTTGTCATAAAATACTGTTATTTGGGGAATTCCTGAGTTTTGTACTTATTGTTTTATGGATTATCGGTAATTGTCCTTAAAGTGTTCTATAATTGTAAGACTTTATCTCAAAACGTCAAGGTCGTTTTGACGTTAGCAGGAGTGTCAGTAAATATCTGGATACGATTGGTGTTGAGTCTTCATTTTGCCCGGTCCTACTTCCAGGCAACCTTACGCCAATAGTACCGACCATTCGGTATTATGCACACATGTTTGCATCTTCTTTAGAACTGGAGTTACTTCATTGTCTTGACGTTTGCCGAGCGGTTCTAGGCGCTTCAGTCCGGAACCGCGCGACTGCTACGGTCGCAGGTTCGAATCCTGCCTCGGGCATGGATGTGTGTGATTTCCTTAGGTTAGTTAGGTTTAAGTAGTTCTAAGTTCTAGTGGACTGATGACCTCAGATGTTAAGTCCTATAGTGCTCAGAGCCATGTGAACCATTTGTCTTGACGTTTGAGGGCATTTCGTCCACTTCATATGTCTTGCATGCAAGGTCGAATAGTTTTGACGCAGTTGTCTCACCCAAGGAGCTCAATATTTTCAATCTAAAATTCTCTACTGCAGGGTTCTTCTTTCGACATAAGTTTTTCAGTTATCTGTGAAAATCTCCTCAACTTTTATTTCCGTGATAACGCTATCCAGTTAAAAAATCTTTTATAGATCTTGTATATAAAATTTCTATCTTTCAGCTGTCTAGTCTTTGCTCAGTACCAATTCGAGATCTTCATTTCCATTCAGTCACCAATATTTCCTCCAAAGACCTCTTTATTTTTTCTTTAGATTGCGTGCATTTTTGAATGGTTATGTTTTCTTCTAAGCTCTAAGGTCTCTCCTCTGCCGTCCGATCACACTCATTTCTTCAACTGCTTGATTTGCCACAATTTTATGTTTACTCTTCTAGTCTATAAAGTTACGTACCTACTGCGCTATCCAGAGATTCCTACTTGTCTATTTATCTATTCGGTGATCTTCTGCCTACACAATTTCATCTATAGAAACTACCCATTCGTTTTCTATAGCTTTCCTTTCCCCTATGTCGCTCAGTGGTTGGCTGTTAATCCCATTTAAGCTCTCAACAACTCCTGGTTCCTTCTATTTATGCAGCCCACCTCCTTAAGTTCCCATCTTTTCGCAGTTTCTTCATTTTTAACATGTAGTTTGTAAGCAATACATCCACACCTACATCGATACTCTGCAGTTCACCTTACTGAACGTGGCAGCGAATACCCCCTACCATTATTAGTCTTTTCTTTCCTGTTCCACTCGCAAATGGAACGAGAGAAAGGCGTCTGTCTTGTATATATGCCTCCGTATGAACCCTAATTTCTCGTATCATGTCTTCATGGCCCTTAGGTTCAAAGTGTGTTGGAGGCAGCAGAATCCTTCTGCTGTCAGCTTCAAATGCCGGTTCTGTGGTGTCATCGTATGACACCATCCTAGAGGTTGCGATAATCGATAGCGGTCCAGCACTTGCTACCTCTCTGGACTCGCTGACGCTTGCAGCGCCGCCGTATGGCACGGACAGAGACTTGCAGATTGCACCGGCCGTGACCGAAGTCAGCTCGCTAGGTTCGCAGCCTCTACTTCACGCATGTATTACGCATGTAATAACAGAATTGTATTATCTTGGTTTTTGTATAATCCAGTTAATATTTGTTAATGAGTCATTTGTATTCAAGAAAGATAGTTGTTATGAAATAAAAGTTATTTTTCTGAAGTATTCAAGTACTAATTACTATAGAATGTTCTAGGTCCCTACAACAACCCCACTCGAGCTAGCCTGTATCATCCCACTGCAAATCGCAGGGGTACCGATCGAAAAGCATCCTGCATTTGTGTGAGGTCATGTCATGCTGCCATCGACCTTCACATCAGGTTCTCTAAATTTTCGCAGCTGTGTTTCTCGAAAAGAACATAGCATGGCCTCTAGGGATTCGCACATGAGCTCCTGAAGTATTTCTGTAAGACTTGTGTGTTTTCCGAAAAGAATGTCGCATTCTCACCAGACATCCCTATTGAGCTTCTGAAGTATATCAAACCTACCAGTAACAAATCTAGCAGGCTGTCTCTAAATTGCTTCACTGTCTTCGTTTAATCCGATATGGTACGTATTACAAACACTCGAGCAGTAATCAGGAATAGGTCTCACTAGCGTTCTATACGAGGCCTGCTTTACAGACGAATCACACTTTGCTAGAATTCACCTGTAAACTTAAGTCGACCATTCCCCTTTCCGGCTGCAGTCGTCACATGCTCATTTCTCTTTCTTACCGGTTTGCAACCTTACGCACAGATATTTATACGACGTGACTGTCTCAAGCAGAACATTAGTAATGCTGCGTCCCAACACTATGGGTTTGCTTTTACTAACTTCCATTTTCCTACATGTAGAACTAGCTTCCATTTAACAAACCAAGTAGACATTTTATCTCAGTCAACTTGCAACTTTCTACAGTCACTCAACATCGACAGAGTACTGTACATAACAGCATCATCAGCAAACAACCGGATTCTGCTGTACAACCGCGTGTTTTCGTGACTATCTTGGATTAGGTAATCGGACCATGTGAGTTGAATAATGGGACTTGCGTGATCAATTAACTTTGCGAGGGGCCTCGTGGCGAACACACGTGCTGTTGTGAGGTCATGGAAGTTTCCAGTCTCAAGCAAACAACTTTGGTGCAAAAAGTGTGATAGTGCGTTCTTTGTCGAGCAAGCCATGTGGTGGGCCGGCGGTTGAATGACATCAGGGCAGATTCCACTGTCCAGCAAACAACGTTGGCGCCAACTGACCTAGGGGTTTGACGTGAGCAGTCGGACGGTCGCGGTCCGGTGAGGTGGCGCGAGAGAAAGCGGACGTCACGGTGTCGTCCTCTGGTGCAGGCGATATGAAGTAGACTCTGGACCTCGTGGTGGTGGCCACAGTGAGTGCAGCCATCTTGAATAACGGTCATGTTCGGACATAAGGGCGGCACCCTCTGCTGATGACAATATAAACTAAGCCAGTTGGAGTCTGGACCTCGTGGCAAACACACCTGCATAATAAAGACAAGTCCATTTTTCCCGCCATTATCGTGCTGGAGTTTGAACTTCGCGCGATTTTTATTGAGGAGGGGGTTAGGTTAGTGGAGGTAGGCTAAGTGTACAATCTTACACCACATGGTGGATACACTGGGTGCAGCCATCTTGATTGACGTCATGGTCGCCTTCTTGGATGACGTCACGGTGGCGCTCTCAGTTGGAGTCCTGACCTTGTGGTGAACACACCTGCATGGAATTGTTTAAATGAAGTGTTATGTCCAAGACCTTTTCCTACGATTCTTTAGGAGGTGTTTGCAGTCTGGTGACTGAGGTTAGTGCAAGTGTCTTTTCATTCGCGCCATTCTGTTACCTCAGTAGAGATTTGGGATTTGAATTTTGCTTACCACCAAAATTATAAGTTGGTGCCAGTTCGTAGGAAGAGATGGCGGTTGGGTGACCTAGGTTAGTGGAGGCAGGCCAAGTGAGCTATTTTCCTGCGATTTTCTTTTCTTAGTAGAGATAAGAGCGGTGTGGTGCATTGTCCTGTTGGAATTTGAACTTGCCATCATTTTCTAGGGGATTGGGGGTTAGGTTAGCGGACGTAGCCCAATTGGTCTACTTTCCCGCCATTTCCGTGGTGTGACACATTATCCTGCTGGCATTTGAAATTCCTACCAATTTTTTTCTGGAGGGTTAGGTTAGTGGAAGTAGTCCAATTCACCTATCTTCCTGCCAAAATTCAAACTTCCCATCTAAATTCGCCATCTTGGATGAAGTAACGCGATGTTGCCAATTCTACATGACTCCATCTTGGATGATGTCATCGCCGCCATCTTGGATACATCTGACAACAGTGGAATGTGGGGTAGCTCATACTTTGTCCTTCTACTGGCGGATAAACATTTGCTACTATGATAAATGTTGCCTTTGTGTTTATAATGGCTATGGTAATTCGTTTGCAGATCAAAGTAGGCGAACTGCATTCCTGTTAAGCTATTTTTTGTTAAACTTTTTCCTGCAGTACCTCAGTTTAATTTGCTATTGTAACCACATACGCAAATTATCTTTGTGGACCACAGTTTTCCGATTTCTAGTGTTCAGACTTCTACTTATTCATTTCTCTTCTTAAATTCTCTCAGCTATTAGCTAATTAATTAATCTAACATTCCACACCGTGACCTATAGAACGCTAGTTTTATCCCCCTGGTGTCATCATACTCCGGAGTAGTCTCCGCATGGATATATGAACGAGTGACTGCTTCACCTCTGCATTGTTTTAGACAAGAGTATGCTGTCATAATTTAATCATATAACTGAGCTGCGTCCATATCAGAAAATTAATAACTATAATTTCCCTTTCCTTCAGCCTTTTGCAGTCCCAGCACAATAAGGCAAGCCGGCCGGTGAGGCCGTGCGGTTAAAGGCGCTTCAGTCTGGAACCGCGTGACCGCTACGGTCGCAGGTTCGAATCCTGCCTCGGGCATGGATGTGTGTGATGTCCTTAGGTTAGTTAGGTTTAATTAGTTCTAAGTTCTAGGCGACTGATGACCTCAGAAGTTAAGTCGCATAGTGCTCAGAGCCACAATAAGGCAAGTCAATTTATTCGCTTAGTTTGTATACAGATGGAAACAATTTAGACTGCCAATCGTCTTTACTACATTTCAAGAGTTGCATCCTGTGGATTTCGCGGAGAAGAATGTCCAAAGCACGCAAGGAAACAGTACATACATACTGTAATAAACTTTCATACAGTCAAATGACTTAAAGTTCTTAAATAATATTTGAATGACAAGGGAAGCCTGTCTGGTTTCATGTGGTGATATGTAGAGCCTAATATTTCAACAACTGGAAATATTTTGAAAATATTTATCACACTTGTCACTTAGCTACTTTTATGTGCTTTTCGTCTTGGCACACTAATAGACATATTAGACCTAAAATACATTAATTTTCATTTATTCACAGTGTAACCTCCCAACAGATAAATTCCGAAACCTCCCAATAAAAATGTGACTAACCGCCCAATAAAAATGTGACCCGTATACAACCTTTCAATAGAAATGTCGTAATGTAACCTTTCAATAATTAACTGATTGTGAATGTAAACTGGTAAATCTGGCCGTCAACAGTGCTGCGTCATGGCCCTGAAAAATCATTCTGAATAAATTGAAAACTCTTACCTCAATGATGTCGCCAGATAATGCGCATATATCTGCTCCTACAAGAAATTTTTCTGGCACAGCCCCGTGCAATGCTGCCCACTAGATTTTGTCATGTAGGAAAAACAACTGATTTTATTTACGATAATCGTCATGACTATGGATAGGAGAAATTAGTAAAATCTTTAATTTCATATGAATGAGTGTCAAAAGTCATCTTTATAAAAAAGATTATTATTGAAAGATTTTTGAAAGCATTTGCATGGCACTTTGATGTAACAATAGTGCAAAAATCAGTTTTAGCAATTAACATATGCGCACGGCAATAAAGAATAATAACTTTTGGTTGTGCCTTACACTACATCGCTCAGGCACCGCCATCGTTCTCCACGACCGGCCTTGGTAATTCCATAACTCTACTGCTCTTCTCGAACTACAAAACACCTCTATTGGGCTGGATTGTCCGAGCTCCAGGACAAAAGTGCTCTCTGTGAGGTATGCAACTCGACATCTGCTCTCTACGAGAGACGTGACCCACCGCTCTACTGCGAGCTCCTACTACTACTGCTGCCGACACTGCTCTCTGGTCTGCGATTCTATTGTAGCTTAAATATCGCAGGCAGCGCGTGAGCAATCCATCGAAGTTACATCTGCTCGAGTGCACTAGCAATAAATTCCTTAGTCACGGAGCTCCTACAACAGTTTTTCAGATATAGAAATAGTTCTTTATAAGTTCTTTACATATTCTGTATAGTTTACCTTGTTTGGACTATCACGCTCATATACAGGGTGTAAAAACTTGATTTTATACAGTTTCAGATTATTTAGGGAAGATAAATAGAGCTAGTTGTTTTGTGTGACAAAAATGTCGCAGATGAACAGTTTCCCTGCTAGGGCTTAAGGAAAATTTTGTCACTAGTGTTGTTCAAAGGCGGTGTTGAAACTGCCATGTAATGAATATTTTTTCAGATATGTTGCTGGAAATGTCGTCCCTGTGATTAATTCACAATGGGCATCTGCGTGCTAATGAAGTAACTGTGCACCTGTGATATTTTTTACACACAATGTAGGGTTTCTTTAACTAAAAACGTTCAAAAAATCTGTGTTCCTTTTATAAAAAACCTTACGTACTCAGAGACGGATGTATACATAGACCCAATAGGCACGGATCTAAGGTTGTTAGCATTAGCAGGCGGCTTTTTTTCTCTGTATTTATTTTAACCTTTTACGTTCTAACCAATAACTGAGCTTACAAACGAAAAAACGAAAAAAAAGAAAGCTATAAGTACGACAATCGATCACACAAGTTTTTAAATATTACACACATAAAAAAAGTTTTCCGTCACCTCGGTTCCCAGAGATTCGTTACCTGTACAGAGAATTGGAACAGAGATCAACCTAAACATCATATTCGCCCTTTTTATTACTCATGAAAACCACACATAGCATGTTCTACCACCACACAGCGAGAGGTGTTGGTTCTGATTTCTGTACACACCGGTACCCAGAATACCCAGTAGCACGTCCTCTTGCACTGATGCATGCCTGTATTCATCGTGACATACTATCCACAAGTTCATGAACGCACTGTTGGTCCAGAATGTCACACTACTTAACGGCGATTTGGCGTAGATCCATCAGAGTGGTTGGTATGTCACATTTTCCGTAAACAGTCCTTTTCAATCTATACCAGTCATGTTCGACAGGGTTCATGTCTGGAGAACTTTCTGGCTACTCTAGGCGAGCGATGTCGCTATCCCGAAGTTAGTTATTCACAATATGTGCATGATGGGAGTGGGAATTGTCGTCTATGAAGAGGAATGCCACGCCAGTATGCTGCCGATATGCTTGCACTATCGATCGGAGGATGGCATTCAGGTAACGCACAGCCGTTACGGCGCCTTCCATGACGACCAGCGGCGTACGTCTGCCCCACATAATGCCACCCCAAAACAGCAGGGAACCTCCACCTTGCGGCACAGTGTGTCTATGGCATTCAACCTGACCGGGTTGCCTCCAAACACGTCTCCGACGATTGTCTGGTTGAAGACATATGCGACACTCATCGGTGAAGAGAATGTGATGCCAGTCCTGAGTGGTCCATTGGGCATGTTGTTGGGCCCATCTGTGCCGCGGTGCATGTTGTCGTGGTTGCAGAGATGTACCTCGATGTGGACGTCAGGAGTGAAGTTGCGCATCATGCAGCCCTTTGCGCACAGTTTCAGTTGTAACTGGCTGCCAGGAAAGCATTATTCAACATGGTGGCGGTGCTTTCAGCGTTCCTCCGAACCTTTATCTGCAGATAGTGGCCATTCACTGCAGTAGTAGCCCTTGGGTGGCGTGAGCGAGGCATGTCATCGACAGTTCCAGTCTGTCTGTATTTCCTCCATGTCTGAACAACATCGCTGAGGCGCTTGGACACTTTCCTTGTTGAGAGCCCTTCCTGGCACTAATTAACAATGCGGACACGATCGAACGGTGGTATTGACCATCGTCTACTCATGGTTGAACAGACAACACGAGCCGTGTACTTCCTACCTGGTGGAATGACAGGAACTGATGGGCTGTCGGAGCGCCTCCGTCTAATAGGCGCTGCTCATGCATGGTTGTTTCGGGTTTAGTAACATCTCTGAACAGTCATAGGGACCGTGTCTGTAATACAACATCCATAGTCAACGTCCTTCTTCAGGAGTTCTGGGAACCAGGGTGATTGAAAACTTTTTTTTATGTGTGTATTAGTTTGCTTCGTCACTGAATGGAAATTGAAACCCTCAGTTTCCGTCAAGATTCGTATTTATGAAACCAATAATATTTTAAAATTAGCAATCAGGATGACAATCAATAATACGACATTTAAAATTTTATTATTCCGAAGATGCAGTCGGCTTCTAACACCTGTTCGTTGAGAAAAAGGCGGCGATGAAAAAAATTCTGTATTGTCGTTCTTGTCTTGACGATCTTATTTTGCAGTACAGTTCCGTCAAGTAATCCAAGCTATTCAGTGGATCGTTATCATATTTAAAGTAAAATGGTTTGTGCAATTGTCCCGTGTGGTATGATTCTAAACCGAATCCATTTTATTTGGAAAATTGTTTTCCTTTATGTGGGTTTGGTTGACAATTTCGTAAGAGTCTCTAATATGAATAAGAGTGACAAAAACCAACGTGCTAAGTTAAGTGGGACGGCATTTCAGAAATTAGCGATAGAAAAGCGAGAACGAGAAGGTAATGTACTAAAAACGCTTCGCAAAGTAAGCAAATCTCTCACCAAAACTTTTGCTGATTCTTCTTCGGTTTTGGCTGATAAAACATCCAGCACTAAAGTAGCAATGAAAGCAGTAAATACAAACGAAATACTAGCTAACATGAGCAAAATGAAATTGTTTTTGTATTCGCGTCTTACAAAAACCTAAGTGTCGAATCAAATATTACATGAAGCAATAATTTCGCTAGTGATAAACCTGCGGAATGGTGTTTTAATGATCAATAATCAACATTCCTTTATACCGGGGAAATAATCAAAATCGTAACGGTGCTTTTTCTAATTCACGAAATTCAATAGGAAACAAAACCAGACATTTGAACAGAAATTTATTTTATCCTAAGCTTTTAAACGGGGAATCAGCTTTGAGTGATTACTTAGTGTACTCTTGTAGCGCCGGAGATTTATATTGTGCACCCTGTAAATTGTTCAGTGGTTCTAATACACATGAACACCAAAATTTGTTGTTGTCACTTTCAACAACAACAGAATCATTTGGAATTGTACAAAACCATTTCGAGTCACATGTTGAGACAAAAAATAAAAAATGTAATGGCACAATGTGTTGGAAAGGTTGTTTGCAGTAGTGAAGAAGATAAGAGATCATCGACTTCTCCTATGTGGACACGTTGAATAATTCCATTCATCCGTAACAGTCAATTTATATCTCTGGAACTTGTAGGGAGATCGATCCTCTTATTGCAGAGCACATTGAACGATACGTAAATCTTTGGCAGGAAAACAGAAGTTATTTATCTTCAACGATTTGCGATGTGATAGAGCTGCATTCTGAACGAATCAAACGAATGAGTGATACCAGTGATACCAAACATTGCAGATCCAACTACAGACATTTCACATATTGATCATTTAACTTTCCTATTAACATACTTGAACGAGAATGGTGAGACTGTTAAACGTCACGTTCTGTTTTTACCAAACCCTGGACGCAAGAGGCAGCACAGGATGGCCTGCCGACAAATTCCATTGACATTTACATCCTCATCGATACTCCGCAATCCACTTTACGCAACGTAAAGCATACAGCTGCAAGTGATTTTCCCTCTAGTTCCGCTCCCAAACAGAACGAGGGAATAAGACTTTCTGTGTGCTTCCGTGTGAACCCTAATTTCTCATATCTTCGTCATCCTTACGAGCAATGTCAGTTGGAGGCAAAAGATACGTTCTGCAGTCAGCTTGAAATACTGGTTCTCTAAATTTTCTCAATAGTGTTCCTCGAAAAGAACGTCGCATTCCCTCCAATGGTTCCCTTTGGAGTTCCTGAAACTTCTCTGTAAGACTGGCATGTTTTTCGAACCTACCAGTAACAATGTAGCATCCCATCTCTGAATTTGTTCGTTGACTTCCTTTAATCCTACCTAATACGGTACCAAACACTCGAGTAGTACTCAAGAATAGGTGCCACTAGCGTCCTATATGCGGTCTCCTTTACTGATGAACCACAATTCTTCCAATAAACTGAGGTGGACCTTTCTCCTTTCCTACCCCAATCCTCAAACGCTTATTTAATATCCTACTTTTTTGCAGCGCTACGTTCAGATACTGAAACGGTTTCACTGTCTCAAGCAGGACACTATTCATGATGTACCCGAATATTATGCGATTGTTTTTCCTACTTACTACTTACACTTTTTTACATTTACACCTAGTTGACATTCATCACACAAAGAAGACATTTTGTCTAAGTCATCTAGTATCTTATTACAGTCACTCAACTCCTACACCTTACCATACACCACAGCATCTTCAGTAAACAACGGCAGATTGCTACCCACCCTGTCTGCGAAATCATTTATGTATATAGAGAATAACAGCGGCCCTATCACACTTCCTTGGGGCTTTCCTCCCGATAACCTTGTCTCTGTTTAGCTCTCACCGTCGAGGACAACATACTCAATTCTAAATTTTAAGATGCCTTCGAGCCACTCACTTATATTGGAACCTTCGTTAACAGTCTCCAATGGACACCGCATCGTGTGAAACGATTTCCGAAAATCTACAAATGTGAAATCTGCCAGTCGCCTTTCATCCACATTTCGCACTATATCATGTGGTAGAAGGTCAGGCTGAGATTCGCACGAGCGCCGCTTTCTGTATCCATACTGATAAGCTTCGCGGTCTCAGGATAATTTATTATATTTTAACTGAGAATATCTTAACTGATTATGCAGCAATTGATGTAGGGGATATTGGTCTGTAATTTTGCGAGTCCGTTATGTTGCTCTTCTGATACAAAGGAGTCAACTTCGCCTTTTGTGTAGTCGCTGGGAACCAGATTTACGATAAATTCAAGCTTGGTAAGGAGCCAATGCTGTAGAGTAGTCTTTTAAAAACCGAAGGGAAATTCCATCCTGCCCTGGTGACATATTTATTTTCGACTCCTTCAGTTCCTCCTCTATGCTAGGGATGCTCAAATGGTTCAAATAGCTCTTAGCACTATGAGACTTAACATCTGAGGTCATCAGTCCCCTAGAACTTAGAACTACTTAAACCTAACTAACCTGACGACACACACATCCATGCCCTAGGCAGGATTCGAACTTGCGACTGTAGCGGGTACGCGGTTCCCAGACTGAAGCGCCTAGAACCGCTCGGCCACACCGGCCGGTGCCAGGGATGCCTGAACAATTTTCCTGTGTGATCGATTTCTTGAACTTGAAATTTAAAACTTCTGCTTTCGTTTTTCTGCCTTCAACTACTACACCAGACTAGTCAAAACTGACTGGATGGAAGCCTTACATCCGCATATGGTTTTACGTAGTACTATGATGTTCTCTACCCGTGGTCTAGGGATAGCGTTTTTGATTCATAATCAAAACGTATTCGGTCCTGGGTTCGATCCCCGCCACTGCCTAAATTTTGATAAATAATCAGCATTGGCGGCCGAAGACTTCCGGCATAAGAAGTCAGCCTCATTCTGTCAACGGCCTTGTCAAAGACGGCGGAGGAGCGGAGAGAGGTTCAGGGCACTCTCTTGTCCTAGGGGTGGGAAATTGCCCCTAAAGACGGAAGAATCAGCAATGATCAACGACATGAGGATGCAGAAGGCAATGGAAACCACTGCATTAAAGACACGTAACGTGTATCCACAGGACTTGTGGCCTGTAATTGAGGAAGTGTCATGAGGATGTCTCCATTGGCAAAAGATTCCGGAATAGTCCCTCATTCGGATCTCCGGGAGGGGACTGCCAAGGGGGAGGTTACCATGTGAAAAAGATTGAATAATCTACGAAAGGATAACGTCCTACGAATCGGGGCGTGGAATGTCAGAAGCTTGAACGTGGTAGGGAAACTAGAAAATCCGAAAAGGGAACTGCAAAGGCTCAATCTAGATATAGTAGGGGTCAGTGAAGTGAAGTGGAAGGAAGACAAGGATTTCTGGTCAGATGAGTATCGGGTAATATCAACAGCAGCAGAAAATGGTATAACAGGTGTAGGATTCGTTATGAATAGGAAGGTAGGGCAGAGGGTGTGTTACTGTGAACAGCTCAGTGACCGGGTTGTTCTAATCAGAATCGACTGCAGACCAACACCGACAACGATAGTTCCGGTATACATGCAGAAGTCGCAAGCTGAAGATGAACAGATAGAGAAAGTGTATGAGGATATTGACAGGATAATGCAGTATGTAAAGGGGGACGAAAATCTAATAGTCATGGGCGACTGGAATGCAGTTGTAGGGGAAGGAGTAGAAGAAAAGGTTACAGGAGAATATGGGCTTGGGACAAAGAATGAAAGAGGAGAAAGACTAATTTAGTTCTGTAACAAGTTTCAGCTAGTAATAGCGAATACCCTGTTCAAGAATCACAAGAGTAGGAGGTATACTTGGAAAAGGCCGGGAGATGCGGGAAGATTTCAATTAGATTACATCATGGTCAGACAGAGATTCCGAAATCAGATACTGGATTTTAAGGCGTACCCAGGAGCAGATATAGACTCAGGTCACAATATAGTAGTGATGAAGAGTAGGCTGAAGTTCAAGACATTAGTCAGGAAGAATAAATACACAAAGAAGTGGGATACGGAAGTACTAAGGAATGACGGGATACGTCTGAAGTTCTCTAACGCTATAGATACAGCAATAAGGAATAGCGCAGTAGGCAGTACAGTTGAAGAGGAATGGACTTCTCTAAAAAGGGCCATCACAGAAGTTGGGAAGGAAAACATAGGCACAAAGAAGTTTGCTGAGAATAAACCATGGGTAACAGAAGAAATACTTCAGTTGATTGATGAAAGGAGGAAGTACAAACATGTTCCGGAAAAATCAGGAATACAGAAATACAAGTCGCTGAGGAATGAAATAAATAGGAAGTGCAGGGAAGCTAAGATGAAATGGCTGCAGGAAAAATGTGAAGACATCGAAAAAGATATGATTGTCAGAAGGACAGACTCAGCATACAGGAAAGTCAAAACAACCTTTGGTGACATTAAAAGCAACGGTGGTAACATTAAGAATGTAACGGGAATTCCACTGTTAAATGCAGAGGAGAGAGCAGACAGGTGGAAAGAATACATTGAAAGCCTCTATGAGGGCGAAGATTTGTCTGATGTGATAGAAGAAGAAACAGGAGTCGATTTAGAAAAGATAGGGGATCCAGTATTAGAATCGGAATTTAAAAGGACTTTGGAGGACTTACGTTCAAATAAGGCATAAGGGATAGATAAGATTCTATCAGAATTCCTAAAATCATTGGGGGAAGTGGCAACAAAACGACTATTCACGTTGGTGTGTTTGGCGATATACCATCTGACTTTCGGAAAAGCATCGTCCACACAATTCCGAAGACGGCAAGAGCTGACAAGTGCGAGAATTATCGCACAATCAGCTTAACAGCTCATGCATCTAAGCTGCTTACAAGAATAATATACAGACAAATGGAAAAGAAAATTGAGAAAGCGCTAGGTGACTATCAGTTTGGCTTTAGGAAAAGTAAAGGGACGAGAGAGGCAAGTCTGACGTTACGGCTAATAATGGAAGCAAGGCTAAAGAAAAATCAAGACACTTTCATAGGATTTGTCGACCTGGAAAAAGCGTTCGACAATATAAAATGGTGCAAGCCGTTCGAGATTCTGAAAAATGTAGGGGTAAGCTATAGGGAGAGACGGGTCATATACAATATGTACAACAACCAAGAGGGAATAATAAGAGTGGACGATCAAGAACGAAGTGCACGTATTAAGAAGGGTGTAAGACAAGGCTGTAGCCTTTCGCCCCTACTCTTCAACATGTACATCGAGGAAGCAATGATGGAAATAAAAGAAAGGTTCAGGAGTGGAATTAAAATACAAGGTTAAAGGATTTCAATGATATGATTCGCTGATGACATTGCTATCCTGAGTGAAAGTGAAGAAGAATTAAATGATCTGCTGATCGGAATGAACAGTCTAATGGGTACACAGTATGGTTTGAGAGTAAATCGGAGAAAGACGAAGGTAATGAGAAGTAGTAGAAATGAGAACAGCGAGAAACGTAACGTCAGGATTGATGGTCACGAAGTCAGTGAAGTTAAGGAATTCTGCTACCTAGGCAGTAAAATAACCAATGATGGACGGAGCAAGGAGGACATCAAAAGCAGACTCGCTATGGCAAAAAAGGCATTCCTGGCAAAGGGAAGTCTACTAATATCAAATACCGGCCGTAATTAGAGGAAGAAATTTCTGAGGATGTACGTCTGGAGTACAGCTTTGTATGGTAGTGAAACATGGACTGTGGAAAACCGGAACAGAAGAAAATCGAAGCATTTGAGATGTGGTGCTATAGACGAATGTTGAAAATTAGGTGGACTGATAAGGTAAGAAATGAGGAGGTTCTACGCAGAATCGGAGAGGAAAGGACTATGCGGAAAACACTGATAAGGAGAAGGGACAGGATGATAGGACATCTGCTAAGACATGAGGGAATGACTTCCATGGTACTAGAGGGAGCTGTAGAGGGCAAAAACTGTAGAGGAAGACAGAGCTTGGAATGCGTCAAGGAAATAATTGAGGACGTAGGTTGCAAGTGCTACTCTGAGATGAAGAGGTTAGCACAGGAAAGGAATTCGTGGCGGGCCGCATCAAACCAGTCAGTAGACTGATGACCTAAAAAAAATGAAGTTCTCGGGTTCTCAACCAGATATTGTGCTAAGGTGTCCCGGTGGCAGTGCAGCAAACTCCCGTTTATCCGAAAGGATCGGGACGGCGGCCGGTTTGGATAACGAAAATTTCGAATGAACCGAAGTTCCCCTATCTTCATGCGTGAAACACTCTGATTGGCGTAAATACCGCGAAATATGATTGTAAAACGTGCGTAGGGTAGTAGAATGTTATTGATATGGTTGTAAATAAGCCTGCATATTTTTGAGAGAAAAAATTGTGTTGACGTATTACATAGGCGCCAAAGTATGATTAAAACTAGAAGTTTTTAAATGCTGAATAACAAAGCTCGTTAATTTTGCGTTCTTACTGCAAATATCGGTGTTATTTGGCAGCAGGAAAAACAGGAGTTTTAATTTTATCACCTACTCTTTTCAATAAAAAATAAACTACTGTCCAAAATTATGAAACAAATCTAGAGATTACTCAAAGGAACGACAAGATTGTCTAGAGGGACTTTAAAGTAAAGAAACAAAATAAGCTTTTAACTTATGGACGTTGAAATTCTAGGACACTTCATTAGAATTTATTTTTTGGTAAAAATGTCTGTAATGATTTTTTATTTTTTGACTTAAACTTTTGTAGCAGCAATATGTCTCCAACGTTGGAACCAAACGATTTCGGGATAAGTCGCCTCCTCCTGTTAGCTGATATTCTAGAGGGCAGTTTGGATCGCTTCGTAACCGTTTGTGTGAGGAATGTTTTCCTCTGCTTCATCATCAGAGTCATATTCTTTTGACGCTTTCTGATTGGTCGCAATTTGGACGATTTCTTCCTCAGTCAAATCAAAAAAGTCGTTGTCCACTCACTCTTCAACGTAATCGAAGATCGCGTCTTCACAACACGGCAGAGTCTCCATTAAATTCATCAAAAGTAGGTCATTTTCATCTGTTTCTGCATGTCAGCTTGAGTTTCACTATTGCCTCCTTCTTCCCAAGAGTGATGAATTGCCTTACGATCTAAAAGTTTTTTCTAAGACCTAGCTAGAGAAATTGGAGGAATTATGTTCCAAGCGTCAGAAATCCAATTAATGACACTCAAAACACCGATTTTTTTAAGAGCTTGCACAAAATCTTCTTTAGCAGCAATCGCACCAGTTAGGTTTTCCAGCAGCTTGCTTCTGTAATGTTTTTTCATCACAGTTGTAATGTAGATCGCCAGTATAGCCTCTTTCGTCTATTATTGAGTGCAGTATCTTCTTAAAATCGGTGATAGCGGCTTCATCCCCAGACAATGATCGCCGCTGATGGAAATTTCACGAATGCCGTGCCATTTCTTGAACCGATCCTACCAGCCATCACTTTCGAGGAATTCTTGCTACTTTCTTTCAATCATCTCATAAAATGTCATCGCTTTCTGACGAAGTAGAGAACCATTAACTGGCACATCTTTGGCTCTTATTTGTAAGTGCAATAAAAATAAGGCCTCCTCTAACTGAGGATGTGCACCTTTTCTCATTGTTTTTCGAGATTTCACTGCGCTGTCTGGAGTTTGGATGGAACAAAATTTTTCAGTTTCTGATCGTACTCCTACCGACGGTCACATCCGCAGCAATTTTTGCAGGTGGCTCGCCAGCAACAATTCTCTGAAAAGCGCGAAGCTTTTGTTCCAACAAGATCACATGCATTTTTCGTTTCGCGACCGTTGTCACGTACAGCGTTTTTTATTACCGACGCTCTGTTGATTCATTTTGGTTTTGGTCACTTTTATCTCTGGACATCTTAAAGCATGTAGCGCGAGCACGAAAAGGTAAATGAAAAACACACATACGCACGACTTGACAACACTCGAGGCGCACTGGAGAAAGCTTTTGACTTTTGAAACCAGGCTATGGCAGACGTATAATGAAATATTCGATACATCCATCCCTCTCCCCTGTCCTACCCAAGCCCACGCGGCAACACAACAGAGCGTTGTACGTTCACTGTTATTGTTAAACGGTCGGCTTCGTCTGATGTACCGACAACAGGCGGAAAGTGTTCGGAGCCTCACTCTCATTGTCGGTTTCGACAGGGCTGTGAAGGAGTTCCAATAGATGGCAAAGGTTGAAACCCCGCAATACGAACAAGAAACACGCTAAAACTTCAGCCAACACACACATGAATTGACGACATTCGGACTTTTGAAACGCGCCAGTACACTGATTAGTAGTAGACTGCTGAAAAACACCAGTGAATGCACATGGCTCCAGGCGCAGACAAGCGGGAAACTTGTCATGTGTCTATCTAGCTAGCCAAAACCGTAGTTGCGCGATGCGTCAGACAGCGCCAATGTGAGCCGGGGAAAAACGGAAAAATTTGTTCGGATAAAGCGGATTTCGGATAAACGTGATTCGGATAAAGGGGAGTTTACTGTAGTTGTATGCTTCGCTCATTGATCTTTTCATAGATGCACGAATCTCTACTATACTTTGCTTGTTGTCATTCTCTTCTGAATCTAGAGTGCAACAGATTCTGGTTCCTCAGCATTTTTTCGAAACTCGTTATTGGAACATGGTGGGTCTTTTCCGTTCATAATCCGCTTACTACGCACATAATTCTCCAGACCACGATTTACAGACTGCTTAAACTTTCACCCTAATTCCTCCAGATCCATCTTACTGGAACTAAGAGATACCAGTTCACTGTCTAAGAGAGATGTGAACAACTGCTTATCTGGTGTTTCTGGCAGAAACACTCTCTTAGCCGTATTAACTGATTTATTAACTTTCGTAACCGTAGTTGTTAAAGTTACAGCGTGTCCTCGTTTCTCTAATGACGTTGTCGATAATGTCCGGCCTGTTTGTAGCTAGAAGGTCTAAGATAAGTCCATTGCGTGTGGGCTGCCGAAATAGTTGCCCAAGACAGTTTTCAGAAAACATATACAAAAGTACGTCACATGATTGTCTGCCCGTAACCCCTGCTCTGAATCCATAGACGACCCCATCTAAACTCGGCAGGTTGAAGTCTGAATGTAGAGACCAGTCACAAGGCAATGGGAGCAAATTTTCAGGAGCCTACAATGATTTGCTGGCACCCACTGAAGGTGGGCACTTTATAGCATTTTCTTTGAATTTATTGATGCAATAATTCACCAACAGCGGTTTGTATTGTAGAAATTTATTTTATGAACTTCTTATGTGCTACCAGTTTCGGCATTACATTGATGCCATCTTGAACCCCACACGTCATAGTCGTAAAAACGCTATACGTCGAAGGAGCCATATAACTGGATCCGTGAATCAAATCGTTACGCAACAGCTCATGGTGGCCAGGCGATACAGCGGTTTGCATACCGACTCAGTCTGTGTCGCCTGTCCACCAAGAGCTGTTGCATAACGATTTGACTCACGGATCCAGTTATATGGCTCCTTCCGTGTATAGCGTTTGTACGACTATGACGTGTGGGGCTTGAAGATGGCATCAATGTAATGCCGAAACTGGTAGCACATAAGGAGTTCATAAAATAAATTTCTACAATACATACGGCTGTTGGTAAATTATTGCATCAAGAAATACGTGCCAGCCGTTGTCACACGGTCCATAATGGATCAACGAAGAATCTTTGAATTTAGTCGGCAGTAGTGGTGTAACTGTTGCCGGGAAACATGTTCATATTTCAGGTAAGTGGGAAACGTTTATAATTCGTTCACTGACCCTACACAACGCTGTCGTCAACTTCTTTCTTTCACGAAATCAGGAAGCAGTACAGGTAAAATCTTATCAGAAATATGACTGTCGGCAAGAGATGAAACGTGTGTGAGTTTGGATAAAAATTGGGGAATCTTATCAGTGCTCTCAGTCATGTTACAAATTCTTCAGTGCAAATCTTCTTTTCGGCTCTTCAAAGGCTGAAATCATACCTGTATCCCTCCTTCTTTGATAAAAGATTGAATACCTTGTCCGTTCTTCACATCGAAACTGACGTCCTAACTGATGCCATCACAATTATGAAGATAGGATTAACTAATTTGTGGCCATCAAAACCAGATGGAAACATTGCTGATTGGTGGGTTGGGTTTCTTCCTCCAAAGTAGTTTTAAAAATTTCAGGTTATAATGTGATATTTTATTAGCATCTTCGAACACCTTCATTGTCCTTCAAAAACTGTGTACTTATTATGGAAATCAAATTTTTGGAGGCGCGCATGTATTACGGTGTGCCTAGGGGAGTAAAAGTTTTAAATTCGGCACGGGGCGTCTGATGTGATTGTTCACTATCACACACCACACGTGTACACACCATGGACGCTGACTTTCCACCTGACAAAGTCAACGGGTATTGTTAGTATAACAGTCGTACAGTTCCGGCTGTTATATGACCACGATTGGTTGATATGTCTTCCTCACTAAACAACATACATGATGCATCTGGAGTATCTCATCTCAATGCCCATGTACAGTGGTTAACACGAATCTCGTCATTTCCACGCAGTTGTTGATGGGAAGAGATGCGATAGGGCCGGAGCCCATGTCGATAGAGATTGCGATTGCGTAGGACATGTGTCTGACTCATAATATTTCCTGGTGGGACTGTGAGGAAGCTCACGTGTAGATCAACTGCTACATCAGCAAGAACTTTAATTTACCTGTCTTCTGTCGTCACTTCTTTCCTTCTGTTACGTTGCCTAGGCGCTACACTACCGCTGTCAAGTAACTGGTTGAAGAGGTTGATAAATAATTGCCGAGATGGTTGATATCTATCGGGATACCTTGCCGCGTATACCGTACAAGAAAGAATTACGTTCTCTCTACGCTCCTCCTCATATATCATGAACATGTCGGCTTTTTCTCCATTGATAAATCACATTTTCCACTCACTATCTACTGCTTGGACTGTCACAACCTGACTAACAATTCACACTGCACTTAAAGAGCACACATGCACATTGTAAGTAATCATCCTACCTAGCAACTACAGAGTTGGCACAAACAAGTGGTCGGTGTAGAAACATTTCAAAACACGATATCTCATAGACGACTCACAATAAGATCAAGCAACAAATATCAATGACATTCTGATTTACGATGATTTTAGTTTGTTAATATTAACGAGCATTGTTACATATAAAAAAGTGCACAAAAATACACTTTACAGGTATTATTACATTCTGTTTATTGACTAAAAGTATGAGCCCCTGACAACCAATTCATTCTGTAAAAACCATACATCAAAAGCACTTTGCTTGACGGCAATATTTGCGGTGCCACTCTGAAGTGAGGAATGTGTACCTAGTGACTCAAGTAAATTGTAGTCTGTACTTCAATCATTTTTGTTAAACGTTCTCTAACAAAGCACCAAGAATTTCCAGTTGCTAACATTCCTTTATAAAAGAACTCCTGACAAAAATGACTGAAGTCTCTGTATGTCTACAAGTTACTTGAGTTACTTGGTACACACGTCTCGACTTCCTCCGACTGTTACTTTGTATTCACATGACATTTAGCTCGAGACTGTTTACAGCTACCCATTGTAGATATCGCTTGTGTCATGTGTTAATTTTGTGAAGATTACACTCCATTTATGTATGCGTATACTGAAGTAAGCGATTAAGTGGTGTATAGGAAAATAGCAGATAACACTCGGAGGCAGTCTGAATCTGTACTTGCAGAAACACACGAGTGGCTACTGACGCGCCACCTGTATGTTACTTAGTTTTATCTTAATAGTGTGAACCATTTTTCTCCATTTAGGCTATATGTCATGGCATTGTCATTCAGTATCCTAAAGAGTTCTAATTTTGATACTTAAATTTTGATTAGATTTCTTCACCCTACAGAACATAACTACAAACACAGCTACGAAGCAGCGTGCACCACAAGCCATGTTACGTTAGACCGAAGTTTTCTCATTCTGTGGCATGTGCTGCAGACTTGTTCATTTCTCATCAAACTTAATGAAACTTTGTTCTAGCTTTAAGCAGAAGCAAAAATGGTAACCTCTCCCACCGAAAATGACGAAACTTCTGACAAGCTTCGAGTATATTATCAAACTTGGCAGTAGATAATATCGTTTTCGTATTTTATCTTCCGGTGTAAGAATGGAATGACATCAGACTTTATTTTGCTCCTTAACGTCGAGGCAGTGGAGATAACACTCTGCGACAGTAAGATAGTTTCTTTTCGATGTTTTTGGGAAAATCTTTCAAACATATTAAACTGTAACTGTGCTTTCGGACATGTAATTCAGTTGTTCTCATGTCGTACTCTCTAAACGTATACCTGGCAAAAAGAGTCCTTCTGGTTTCTTTAATATCACAACAGCTAAAAGGGCCCAAAAAATTCATATTATAAACAAAGATCATCCACCTCCGTTAGGAAAGGTTCTACACCGAAAGGCTGAACTCTCAGAACAGAACAATGTAAGGGAACATACGTTACGGTTAAGGAGGAATAGAGGAGAGGATATGGGATCAGACATAATGGATACTTCAAAACAGCTTGTACATGGGGTTGAGTGTAGTAGTTATGCACAGATGAGAAAATCAAGATACAATCTAAACACAAAAAAAGAACGACACATTACAAACGAATTATCTGAATGGGAAGGAAATCTGTAGACTGATGTACATGTACAGAAAAACAGATAATTACAAATTCAGAAAAATTTACATTATTTATTCAAGAGGAGGAACTTCACAAGAGGAGCAGGTCAATGACACGTTCGTCCGCCTCTGACAGCTATGCAAGCAGTTATTCGGATTGGCATTGATACAGACTTGTTAGATGCCCTCCTGTCTGATATCCTAACAAATTCTGCCCAACTAGTGCGTTAGATCGTTAAAATCCTGAGCAAGTTATAGGACCCTGCCCATAATGCTCCAAACACACTCAGTTGGGGAAAGAGTTGGCAATCATGCTGGCCGAGGTTTGGTATGGCAAGCACGAAGACTAGCAGTAGAAAGCATCGCCGTGTGCGGGCGGACTTCATCTTGCTGAAATGTAAGCTCAGGAAGGCTTGCAATGAAGGGCAACAAGACGGGGCGTAGAATTCGCTTTGCTGTAAGGGTGCCGAGGACGGTGGCCAAAGACTTCCTGCTATTAAAACGAAGTAGCATCTCAGACATTATTCCTAGCTGTTGGTTCGTATGGCGAGCTACAGTCAGGTTGGTATCCCACGCCTCTCCAGGGTGTATTCCAAGCACCACATATACTGAATCAACTGTTGTGTTACCGAACGATCGAGGTAGTTTAAACAGTACACTCCTCTGCCCGCACCCAACAGAAACCCTGCTTCTAACGAAAGATAGTGTATGTGTCCATGTACTAGCGGCAGAGCTCAATACCGGCTTGAAAAGTGCACATTGGTATATTCTTATGCGTGTGAGTTGTAGTCTGTATCATGCCGAATTTAATGTCGCTAGTCTGTGATGTACACTTTCAACTTGGTTTGTGATTAGTCGTACGTGCTTGTTGAAGCTATGTCGTTCGTCAATGTGTACCCCAAGATATTCAGTTACTACGTTGCGCTTTTATGTTTGTGTTATTTATTTTAATTGACAGGTGTCTTTGTAGTGATCCTTTAAGCATTAAATATGTTGTTCTTGTGCTGCTATGGATAATTGTTTTGCTTGCACCATTCTTGTTTTGTGTATAGCATACCACTGGCCTTGTTTTATAACATTATTCTTGTGTTGGCAGATATCAAAACTAATAGATCGTCAGCATAGGCAACGCCCCCGTCGGAACGTTTATCTCCCTGGATAAAATTCAATACATATTCAGTTGTGATATCCCAGAAGATGGATCCGCGGATATAGTCTTGTGGACACCCTTTGTTAATCGTTTTTACTAACTTGCGGGAGCCCTCTTGCCACTCAAGCACTCAGTTCCTACAACAGTCTCGGAAACTATTGCACAGGGATCCGGGTACTTCTCGAAATCGTGCAAACATCGTCGGTCCCCAAAGATTATCAAAGGCGCCAACAATGTCAATAAGAATAGCAACTGCGTACTTCTGTAATGTCTGTTCTAATGTTTGGAAAGTCCGATTAATTGCTTCGTCAATAGATTTTTCCGTTCTAAAGTAAAATTAGTGGAGTTCCCTGGGAGCTTGGAGGCTGTTGCACAGAAGCCTCTCAAGGACCTTAGTCAATCTATTTATGAAGCAAATTGGTCCGTACGATTTTGGTTTGGATGGATCCCTATCTGCGGCGTTTTTAATAATTATTGTGTTGGCTGTTTTGCAGAGTAGAGGTACACGTCCCAGATTCAGGGCATCATTTATTAGATTTGTTAAATATGGCGTTATCTGCGGTGAGACTTGGTGGAGTAATTCAGACTATGTACTGTATGGTCTCGTCCTGGTGCTTTCTTGTTTTTCAAGCTAGCAACTGCTAGCGAGATCTCCTTCCGCGTAAACGGCAGGTGACGGATTCTGTTGCTTAATCCCTATACATTGTCTACATAAGGTGCGTGTTTGTGTGTGTGTGTGTGTGTGTGTGTGTGCGCGCGCTTGTGCGCTTATGCATCTGTCCGTGTATTGTCTTCGAGGTTGAATTTACTGTGCTGTATGTCTCCAACCTGTGTCATAGTTCCGTTATCCTGCTTTAACGTATCCAGGGTAGGAGGGGACTTAACTTTCTCAACTATAGTATTGTATGTTATTCCCCTAGTGTTCTTGTACATGTGTTACGACGTAGTGTTCCTGACGTCCTTCTCTGGTTGTGATTAATGCGTTCCTGTATTCTAATAGTCGGAACTGTATCCTGAGTAGTAATTGCCTTCTGGTAGAGCCTTCTCTTGCTTCTCATATCCTGTCTTAGTGTAAATGGCTCGGAGCTCCAGGGTTCATCTCTCCTACGCTGATTAGTGAAAGTCAGTAAGAATTCTCACTGGGCAGTTTATAATAGTTTATGAAGTCTATGTGCCCTTCTTCTACGTTTCCACCAGTTTATCTTTTACATAGCTTTGAATCCCCTCCCAATCTTCCCTGCTTAATACGTATTTGATTGATGATGGTGTGTGATGTGCTGTAGTCATTGTGTTAATAATGACTGCATTATGATCACTTGTCATTACATTCATATACACACGTCAAGCTGTTTCTGTAATTACGGGTACTTGGTTATCAATTGATGTGACTATACTGCTACTGCTACCGTCATGTCCTGTGTACGTTGGTGGTGGCCCTTCTTTGTTGATAATGAACAATTTGATAGCACTTAGAATGTTGTCCGACCACAATGTCACTAGGTTGATCTGACACTGATGTCGGCTCCAATAATCATCTTCTATCCTCTAGAGTAAACAAGTATCTATTGAACTATGTCTCTTTATGGTTGAATTGTATGTGAGTACTGGGCATACAATGGCGACAGTACCCCTGTTTCTGTCCCACATGCGGTGAGCTATAGTGATGCCACATGTCTTTTGCACAACTATGTAATGTTTGTTGTCTGGAACTTAGTGTCCATGATCATCATATCGGCGATGGATTGTCAATCTCCTGTTATCTGAGTTTTTGGATTGGAGGGGGAGGGGGCAGGGGGACAAACATATTAATTTCTCATTCCTGCTTTATGACTTTATAGCGCACATGACATCAAAGTTAAACTCTTCGGCCAAAGTGGGGAGTTCTACACTTACAATACTGCTCCTCATAGCATTGAGCTCCGAGATCTCCATGACTGCCTTGTATACATGTAGCATTTCACACCTGTCTGCTCTGGGTCACAGTACACTCTCCTGTGAGCCACGACAAGGTCTTGGAACATTTTCTTAATGCTTAAATATTCTGGAAGCCGCCCGCAGATCAGCAAGTTCATTCCCATCAGTGGGCAAGTTTTCTATCCAAAGGATTATCCTATCTATGTGTTTGGCTGCAGGGAAGCAAATAGATTAATCCCTCTCATGTGTTAATCGTATAATTAGTCTTGGTACAGTCTGCAGGATATCCTTTTGCTCGAGGCCGCGGAGATTTAAGTTCAATTCTAATGAACAGTAGTTTGCTTGATCGTGATTATGATTGTATATTTGTTAATACAGTGTATTTTTCAGTTCAGAGAATGTAATTGGTTACTTATTGCCTACGATTACTATTTTTTTCCTCCTTTATATTGTTCGCCGCTTGTTAATGCACCTCTACCTGTGCATCGTTTCTTACATTCCTTATTAAGAGAGTTAACTTTGCTACCCCATTTTATTTTTGTGGATTTATGTTTTCATAAGCTTGTGTGCCCTGCTGATCTCACCACTATCTACACTTTGTTTTCCGTTTTCTTCTGATTTATGTTTTCAATTTTAGCGGTTGGTGCGGTTGTCACTACTTCATCACATGCTACATCAATTGGGATTATTGCCGTCGTTCATGCTTCATCACACGACACATGTTTGGGAACTGGTAGTGATATCCCTTCTTCGTCAGACTCCACATCTTTTGATTTTGGTGGTGGTACCCCTACGTCATCACATGCCACATCTTTGGGGATTGGTGAAGGTCTCCCTCCTCCTTCACACGCATGGTTTAGGATTAATGATGGCATCCTTACACAATTTCTCGCTACTTCTTTTTAACTTTCCTTTCACGCTACATTGTGGCATCGTGCTGTACGGGGGATTTACTATGGATGGAGCTGTGACCTCTCATTTATGACAGAAGGGGTTTCCCCTACTAAGATAAAATTAACAGGTTTTATCTGTTGTTTACATTTAGTTATGTCATATCTACCTACATCGTCTGGATTTGCTTGAGGTGTAATTCATTGTTTTATGTTTTGTTACATTTCGTAAATGTTGCTGCAAGAGGCATTTTGACACTCCGTGATCTGCGCGTGCATGTGTGATGCTTTGAGCCTCTCTCTCAATTACTTCACATTCTAATTCTTCCACCCTTAAAATTAATTCAGTCTGAAATGTAGTCCATTGCAGGAGTTCATGTTTTAGCGTACGCGCAACGATCGGATCTATTTTACCTAGACTTCACATTTGGTCCAGATAATGTGTATTGTCAAGATACGAGTCTTTGAAGGCCTGCTTGTATATTAATGATGTTATTTGATTTCTACTGTTTAATGTATCCTGCTACAATAAACCATACTGCCGTCGCCATTCTACAGCGCGACGCCAGCTTCTAGTTCTTGTGGATGCAGATCGTTCATGCATCCTAGGCGTTAAAGTGTCCGAATCTGAATTTATAACGGACTGCATGTGGTGACTGGACATCGAATTACAGTTGGAGATCTTAGTTTGTCGTCTCTTGTCTTTTGAACAAGAGTTTGTAAGTTAGACACTGATTCGCTCCAACTTTGATGCAGGTCTTGCCTCGTTTCTTACACGGAATCATCCTACTTATTTTATGCTCCAGTCGTCTGCTTTCACTTTCTTATGTCCTTGTTCACCACATACTCCACAAATAATTCGAAGTATTCTTCACAGTGTATCCCATATAGCAAAACATAAAACATTTTGCGACTAGTCGATATAAAAGTTTTCTGGGTATGGCGCCGCGTCATATTGTATAAAACTGCTGCAGGCCAAAACCAGCGTTTCGGCCACGGTTACGGCGGCCTTCTTGTGGGCCTACTGGTGCGTTCTAGCTACGCAGTGTCCTTTATGTTTTGTTATTACTGTTCACTGTGCATGTCGTTACGTCATAATTTTAAGAAGATACACGTAATGGCATGCGGAGTGAACAGTAATAACAAAATATAAGGGTCACTGCGTAGCTACAACGCACCGGTAGACCCAGAAGAAGGCCGCCGTAACCGTGGCCGAAACGTTGGTTTTGGCCTGCAGCAGTTTTACACAATAGGATGCGGTACCGTACCCAGAAAACTTTCTTGTCGACTGACTCTGTCCGCGGAAGCCTACGCAGTTATATCAGCTACTACTTTGTAATCTTCGGCTCCCAGAATCTGGAAAATTACAAATACTCTGTTCTATTTCAATAACTGGTTTCTTATCCTGGGACGTACCTTCACAATGTTATTATCAAAACGTCTATCTTTCGGACTGGTTTTAAATCTCAGTTTCATTTCATTTGTAAATTTCTCAATGGATATGTATTCTGCTTAATTTAACTCGTAAAGTTCATCCAGGAACTCATCATCCTTGTTGGCGTCTGATAGATCGCCACTGGTGGTCTTTTTTTTTTCTTTTGTTCTCACATTTAATTTCTCAAGTGTTGCGACTTCTCTCAAAAAATATTTTACACTTTTCTTGCTTCTCTGTTTCCACTGTGGCAATGGATTGTGTTTTCCTGACTGATATTGTCAACAGCTTTTCTTTTTCTGTATTTATGGATGTCGTCATTTCGTTTAACACTTCATTTGAGCCTTCTTTTCTGACAATTTATTGAAGAGAGTTGTATTCCTTTCCATTTAGGTCTCTTACCTTTCCTGTTGGAACGGTCGCTACTGTTTGGTTTCTGTTTTCTATCTTTTTGAGATGGTCATTTTATAATCTTGGGAGCTAACATCCCTAAGATGTTCGGCTCACATGCGGTTCCTCATTCATAATCTCATCGCGAAATACAAGTTATCTAAGCGAAAAGTTAGAGTTCACACGAGGCGCGCGGCTGCTCAGCACTCGGAGACTGTCCCGTGATACCACACAACGCGAAATTTTCTAATTGGTTTCACTTCCTAGCTGCCTAATGACCGACTGTCCACCTTCGCGTCTCAATCCGAACTCCACTCTTTGATGTCTCCAGCCGAACTGTCCGCTTTCGCGTCTGCACCAGAACTGTCCCTCTGCCCGTCCCCGTCCGCGTTTCCCGCACGCCAAACATCCTCGCTCAACCGACACAGGCAATTCCATTTCCTGAAGTCGTCCATCTGATTGGCTACCGCTTATTCTACATTTTTTTATATTTTAACATATTTAAATAATCAAGCTTGACCATTTTCATGTTCTAAATAAAGTAACAATAATATCCATCTTAAAATTTTTTTACATAAAACAAATACAATTTCCTTCTTAACTTTGAATGTCTTGTACCAATGTGCTTTCTGATAAATAAATAAATAAAAACCTAACTATTATGCACTAAACTTAACAACAAATATTCTATTAACTAATGATTCAATAAGGTATCATGCTGTCATCGTTCAATGTGTTTGGTGTGGAGGAAATGATGATCTGATGCTTAACTCAAAATACCAATAGCTTAAATTTACTTATCTCTTTCACAAATAAAGTTACAGAGTTGACAGTTACAACATTTGTCATTTTTATGATGCGCTTCTATATGAATTGTCGATAGTTAAGATCGACCACAGCGTTCAGATTTTAGCATTCATGTTTTTGTTACAAAACTTCTTAATTTCACTTTAACAGTAAATCCAAAACTATTATATATATATATATATATGATCAATATTCAAGTTTTATTCGGATCACCAAGAAAATTTATGGAGGATTGCAGATTAAAATTACTGTGACTTCATTCCTTGCATTACTGCCAAATTAAATAGTTTTCATAAATGTTACCCATTATGGCTGATCTTAGGTACGCCATATGAAATACTGCTATGTCTCCTTGCTTATACCCTCCTTTCAAGACACTATCCATTCCGTTCAACTGCTCTTCCAAGTCCGTTGCTGTTCCTGACATAATTACAATGTCATCGACGAACCTTAAAGTTTCTATTTCTTCTCCAAGGATTTTAATCAAAATTTTTCTTTTGTTTCCTTCACTGCTTGCTCAATATACAGATTGAACAACATCAGGGATAGGTTACAACCCTGTCTCACTCCCTTCCCAACCACTGCTTCCCTTTCATGCCCCTCGACTCTTATAACTGCCATCTGGTTCCTGTACAAATTGTAAATTGCCTTTCGCTCCCTGTATTTTACCCCTGCCACCTTCAGAATTTTAAAGAGAGTATTCCAGTTAACATTGTCAAAAGCTTTCTCTAAGTCTACAAATGCTAGAAATGTGGGTTTGCCTTTCCTTAATGTAGCTTCTAAGATAAGTCGTAGAGTCAGTATTGCCTCACGTGTTCCAATATTTCTACGGAATCCAAAGTGATCTTCCCCGAGGTCTACTTATTCCAGTTTTTCCTTTCGCCTGTAAAGAATTCGCGTTTGTATTTTGCATCCGTGACTTATTAAACTGATAGTTTGGCAATTTTCACATCTGTCAGCACCTGCTTTCTTTGGTATTGGAATTATTATATTCTTCTTGAAGTATGAGGTTATTTCGCCTGTATCATACATCTTGCTCGCCAGATGGTAGAGTTTTGTCAGGACTGGCTCCCCCAAGGCTGTCAGTAGTTCTAATGGAATATTGTCTACTCCTGGGGCCTTGTTTCGACTCAGGTCTTTCAGTGCTCTGTTAAACTCTTCACGCAGTATCGTATCTCCCATTTCATCTTCCTCTATATTCTCTTCCATTTCCATAATATTTTCTTCAAGTACATCGCCCTTGTATAGACCCTCTATAAATTCCTTCCACTTTTCTGCTTTCCCTAATGGAATGTAGTCGAATTAAGTCGGGTGACGCTGAGGGAATTTGATTAGGAAATGAGACACTTAAAGTAGTAAAGGAGTTTTGCTATTTGGGGAGCAAAATAACTGATGATGGTCGAAGTAGAGAGGATATTAAATCTAGACTGGCAATGGCAAGCAAAGCGTTTCTGAAGAAGAGAAATTTGTTAACTTCGAATATAGATTTAAATGTCAGGAAATCGTTTCTGAAAGTATTTGTGTGGAGCATAGCCATGTATGGAAGTGGAACATAGACGATAACTAGTTTGGACAAGAAGAGAATAGAAGCTTTCGAAATTTGTTGCTAGAGAAGAATGCTGAAGATTAGATGGGTAGATCACATAACTAATGAGGAGGTATTGAATAAGATTTGGGAGAAGAGAAGTTTGTGGCACAACGTGACCAGAAGAAGGGATCGATTGGTAGGACATGGTCTGAGGCATCAAGGGGTCACCAATTTAGTACTGGAGGGCAGCGTGGAGGGTAAAAATCGTAGAGGAAGACCAAGAGATGAATACACTAAACAGATTCGGAAGGATGTAGGTTGCAGTAGGTACTGTGAGATGAAGAAGCTTGCACAGGATAGAGTAGCATGGAGAGCTGCATCAAACCAGTCTCAGGACTGAAGACCACAACAACAATGTCTCCTTGGGCACAAATGTCTTCTACTGGATTTCCCTAAGACATAGGTTCTTGTCTGTCTCACTCACACACTACAGCCTTAGGCCTCAATAGACAAAAGATGCCTCTGAGTTTCCCCATCTCGTGGTGGATCCGCACCCTTTGTGGCACATGGTCCTGGACGACAGGGTTCATTTCACAATTCCTGTAGGCTGACTCTTTCGGCTGTACACGTAAATGAAAGCTAATGCTCACAATCTCAACCCAATATTCTCTTCTTTTAGCTTCTCTGTCTTTTACCTCATGTTGGAGATGTTTTTAACTTATAGAACTTGAGTTTGTTGTTCTCTCTGTTTAGGATGTCAGCCTTGTGTATCCAAGGACTCAAACTCCTGTTGTGCTGTGTCCCAATCTGTTCCTCTAAACTTGCACCCAGTCTGACGTTTTCATTATTTAGTGTCTGGACTTTCCCTTCCGTCTGTGACTGGATGAGAATGAATATGATTAATGTGCGTCACACTTTTTGCACACATGCCAGCATAATTTCGTAGCCCCCGCTTCATAGGCAAATTCATTGACTATCTCGTCTACGGCAGATAGTTTTGCCTCTGGGGTAGGAAACTCAGTGCTCAGAAACTGCTCTTTTTCCACTATCTGAGCTACTCTCTGCGACGCAGAGGGTGTATGCCTTGCTACTGTCTCTAGTGGCTGTATTGTCGGTATTCCCACCATCGATGAGGGATTGCTTGATCTGCCCCTAAATGGAGCAAAGACGTAGCTGCGGCTGGCTAGGGCTGTGATTCATACTCTCTAAGATATGCGCGCAAATGGATAATGCATCTGAACTGTCTTCTCAAGCCCAGGGTGTTAAACATAGTACTGCGGACAGAACGCTGGCTGAAACCAGATGTAAACAGTAATGATATTCTAAACTGAGATTGGAATGTATACCGCAGAGTCAGGCTGGACAGTGAAAGGGGAAGCGTGTTTATAGCGATAAAAAGTGCAATAGTATCGAAGGAAATTGACGGAGATCCGAAATGTGAAATAATTTGGGTGAAGGTCACGGTTAAAGCAGGCTCGAACATGGTAATTTGATGTTGTCTCTACAGGCCCCCTGGCTCAGCAGCTGTTGTGGCAGAGCACCTGAAGGAAAATTTGGAAAATATTTCGAGTAGATTTCCCGCCAATGTTACAGATCTGGGTGGAGATTTTAATTTGCCGGACATACACTGGAAGACTCAAACGTTTATAACGGGTGGCAGGGTCAAAGAACCCAGTGAAATTTTTTTAATTGCATTATCTGAAAACTACCTTGAGCAGCTAAGCAGAGAACCGACTCGTGGCGATAATATATTAGACCTTCTGGTGACAAACAGACCCGAAGTATTTGAAACAGTTAACGCGGAACAGGGAATCAGCGATCATAAAGCGGTTACTGCATCGATGATTTCAGCCGTAAATAGGAATATTATAAAAGGTAGGAAGATTTTTCTGTTTAGCAAAAGTTCAAAAAGCAGATATCAGAGTACTTGACGGCTCAACACAAACGTTTTGTCTGAAGTACAGATAGTGTAGAGGATTAGTGGATAAACTTCAAAACCATCGTGCAATACACATTAGATGAGTATGTGCCAAGCAAGATCGTAAGAGATGGAAAAGAGCCACCGTGGTACAATAACCGAGTTAGAAAACTGCTGCGGAAGCAAAGGGAACTTCACAACAAACATAAATATAGCCAAAGCCTTACAGACAAACAAAAATTATCTGAAGCGAAATGTAGTGTGAGGAGGGCTATGCGAGAGGCGTTCAATGAATTCGAAAGTAAAGTTCTATGTACTGACTTGGCACAAAATCGTAAGAAGTTTTGGTCGTATGTCAAAGCGGTAGGAGGATCAAAACAAATGGTCCAGATACTCTGTGACCAAAATGGTACTGAAACAGAGGATGACAGACTAAAGGCCGAAATAATAAATGTCTTTTTCCAAAGCTGTTTCACAGAGGAAGACTGCACTGTAGTTCCTTCTCTAGATTGTCGGACGGATAGACGACAGAGGGATAGAGAAACAATTAAAATCGCTGAAAAGAGGATAGGCTGCAGGACCTGATGGGATACCACTTCGATTTTACACAGAGTACGTGAAGGAACTTGCCCCTTTCTTGTAGCGGTGTACCGTAGGTCCCTAGAAGAGAGTAGCGTACCAAATGAATGGAAAAGGACACAGGACATCCCCGTTTTCAAGAAGGGACGTCGAACAGATGTGCAGAACTATAGACCTATATCTCTAACGTCGATCAGTTGTAGAATTTTGGAACACGTATTATGTTCGAGTATAATGAATTTTCTGGAGACTAGAAATTTACTCTGTAGGAATCAGCATGGGTTTCGAAAAAGACTATCGTGTGAAACCCAGCTCGCGCTATTCTTCCACGAGACTCAGAGGGCCATAGACACGGGTTACCAGGTAGGTGCCGTGTTTCATGACTTTGGCAAGGCGTTTGTTACAGTTCGCCATAGTTGCTTAATGAACAAAGTAAGAGCATATGGACTATCAGACCAATTGTGTGATTGGATTAAAGGGTTCCTAGATAACAGAACGCAGCATGTCATTCTCAATGGAGAGAAGTCTTCCAAAGTAAGAGTGACTTCAGGTGTGCTGCAGCGGAGTGTCGCAGGACCGTTGCTATTGACAATATACATAAATGACCTTGTGGATAACATCGGAAGATCACTGAGGCTTTTTGTGGATGATGCTGTGGTATATCGAGAGGTTGTAACAATGGAAAATTGTACTGAATTGTCGGAGGTTCTGCAACGAATTGACGCATGGTGCAGGAAATGACAATTGAATCTCAATGTAGACAAGTGTAATATGCTGCGAATACATAGAAAGAATGATTCTTTATCATTTAGCTACATTATAGCAGGTCAGCAACTGGAAGCAGTTAATTCCATAAATTATCTGGGAGTAGGCATTAGGAGTGATTTAAAATGGAATGATCATATAAAGTTGATCGTCGGTAAAGCAGATGCCAGACTGAGATTCATTGGAAGAATCCTAAGGAAATGCAATCCGAAAACAAAGGAAGTAGGTTACAGTACACTTGTTCTCCCACTGCTTGAATACTGCTCACCAGTGTGGGATCCGTATAAGATAGGGTTGATAGAGGAGATAGAGAAGATCCAACAGAGAGCAGCGCACTTCGTTATAGGATCATTTAGTAATCGCGAAAGCGTTACGGAGATGAAAGATAAACTCCAGTGGAAGACACTTCAGGAGAGATGCTCAGTAGCTCGGTACGGGCTTTTGTTGAAGTTTCAAGAACATACCTTCACTGAGGAGTCAAGCATTATATTCCTCCCTTGTACGTATATCTCGCGAAGAGACCATGAGGATAATATCAGGGATATTAGAGCCCACACAGAGGCATACCGACAATCTCTCTTTCCACGAACAATACGAGACTGGAATAGAAGGGAGAACCGACAGAGATACTCAAGGTACCCTCGCCACACACCGTCAGGTGGCTTGCGGAGTATGGATGTAGATGTATAGAAATATGAATCTGGCCCTGTAAACCAGCTAATATTAGGTGCAGATCGTATCAAATTACTTAAAAATTCTGCTGTCACGTAGGTAGGTTGCATGAAATAATAAAAGTGAAACTTTGGAATCAATTCTAGAAAGCAAAAACAGTCGGTCACCATTTTCACTCTATATAGAATTTTATCAGCTGTGCTTTCAGAGGTCAAGTGATACACAATAATCATGTTGAACTACTTTCAGCACTCAATAATAAAATATTTAACTCAAGGACACATTGAATTCGCAATTATTAAATTGTTATCTCTACAAATGAAAATGCTATCACAGGCAAGAATGATGAAAAATCTTCGTCTATGAAATTTGCTTCTATGATATTGTAGCTGGTCAAAGCACTAAGTTGGTGGGGAACAAATTTACCTCTTAAACCAATGAAAATCTCTCAAGTACTCAATGTGAGGGTAGGTTTCCATCCTAGGTTTAGCTATTCAATGGACAAAGCGTACGCAGATCAGAATGAGTAAACTCCCGACTCAACATTTACTGGGCTAACGCACGATGGTACTTTTTCAGCTGGGATCTGCAATGGCGTTGTCTCGAAGCTGGATCTGAAATGTTAATTCAATACTCTGGCTTTGACTGAAATCACTGAGTCCTAACTCAACGTAGAACGTTAAAGTTTTCCTAGTCAAAGTAATGACTATCGCACACTCGCTAAGGGGTGAGGTGGCGTGCACAGTTTCATTGTCCAAAAAAGTTGTCACAGGAATAATCAACTACCTCTTTGCTATCTTTCGCCATGATATGTGAAGCATATCGTCCACTCTTCACAGATGCAAAGCTCTTAACACCATCGAAATTTTCCACATACTTGTGTGGTCCGCCGTAAGATGAGGGATCTAGAAATTTTTAGTTTTCAAAATGCTTTTATATAATGGAGATCTCCCCACCATGTCACGTTTGTGTCGCCCAGTGTGGCTTCAGCCAACCACCGTCTTTTTAGAAGTGAATTTTTGTTATTCTTAACAAGTCGCCTCTAGCCATGTTCGAGCCATGCAGGCACTTACACTCCGTCCTGGTCGTATTTACTTTAAAAGAAATAATGTATTGTTCTGGCCTTATCCCTTTCTGTGCTGAAGCTCGGCATTCTCTTGTTAAGTGGGGTTTTAGAATGCCATTAACCACCTGCTGAGTTTGTCTCCAAAATGCGTTTCACTTTAAATTATTTATGCATGCCCCTGCCCTGTCCTTAGATTGGTAGATATTTTTTTGTTAGTTTTCGGTACAAGGGATTACTGGAATTGCCTTTTGTTGATAATATTGTTTTCTGAGGATATCATACTGTATCGTACTGTCATTTTGGACTGAGATCATGTAAGGTCCATAAAATCCATTTGCCTTACATATCCTGCCCCTTCCCCATTAATTTGGTGCTGCTGTGATAAATAGTTGAGGAATTGCTCATTGCAGTGCAAAATTATAAGGACAATTAATTTTAATCATTGTCCAGCTACTGGTCTGTCTTATGCCAGATGATGTCTTTTGAATATATTAATTTATTAACTTGAAATGTATTGCTTTACACGGTATTTCCTATTTAGATTACATGGCTTTACAATCCCTTATAGCATTTCTTTGATTAATCTTACAGCTGGCTGGTGTGACCGAGTGGTTCTAGGCGCTTCAGTCTGGAACCGCTCAACCGCTATGGTCGCAGGTTCGAATCCTGCCTCAGGCATTGATGTGTTTGATGTCCTTAGGTTAGTTAGGTTCAAGGATTTCTAAGTTCTAGGAGACTTATGACATCATAAGTTAAGTCCCATAGGTCCAGAGCCATTAGAATCATTTGAAATAATCTTACAACTTATTTTTCTCTACTACTTGTGGTTAACTTTTATCAAAACGGTTCATCCACCCCTTAGATTGTCATTTTACAATAACTTCAGGCATTTCAAAATTTTTCTCAAATGTTCATGATATTGATGATTATGAAAGATGAATGAAGTTAAGGAAGCGTTAGTTTCTCTTATCTCTATTCTCAACACATAAATACTACACAAATATTACAATTTATCCTCATTAACAGACATGTACTTATATATGTAAAATAGTTAATATTTTTGCATAAGACCAACTTTATATTCCTTGAAATTATTAATCATTAAAAACATATACTTCCTAAATATACAGAAATTCTTATTTAGTTTGTATGGACATTTACAAATTACACATGAAATACAAAATATAAAACATGGTACATTTATGAATATACTTTAACAATTTATAAATAGAATTATAAAGTACAAGTGAAACACATAAAGCACAAATTCGCAGTGGTACAGATGTGACTGAATATTTACAGGCTTCTCAACTCCCTGCTGAAGTGATTATGTATACTCTTCGATGTTGCTGAAGACTGTCGACATTTACAGTTCTGAGTGTTCGATGACGAATGCCATTACATCGTCAATTCCATGCTGCATTGTTTTGATGACAAACTGCTCGTCCAAGGCAATGCCATGATGTAATAACATATGTGGCCTGGTGCTTTACTGGTGTCGTTGCTATCGAGGTTGATGAGTGTAGCCCCTCGACAATTGCTGCAGTTTGATGTTTGATGACCGCATTATGTGTACTCTCTTTGATGGTTTGATCGCCTTTGGTTAGTTTGCTAGTTAGAATTAAATAAATGCCACGGTTTTGTTGAATATTGCTTTCTGTGGATTCTGCCAAATCTCATACTGGTTTAAGGTATAGGATTTGGAATGGAATCTTGCAGTCTTCTGCCCTCAGCTTGGGACCGTTTCTTCTCTTCGTTTCTTCCTGTATCTTCATATCTTCTATCTTAGAACTTGCAACTTCTTGGGTATAAGAATAGGATATGTTATTCAGTGAAAGTTATGCGAAGGATTACCAATTATGTTGTTATGAGATATGGTTAAGTTTGAATGCAACACTCCAGAAGTGACACGTCTGTTTTCAGATATCAGCACCTCCATTCGGTATTTGATAGTAATATTCCGAGTTTATTTTTCCAGGCAGTTGTATTACACACCTGTGGTATGTCGTGAGCTACAGTACAGACGACACAATGTCCCAAAATCGTTCACCTTTCGTTGTGCGCAATTGGCGCTTGGTTTGTACCTGGATATGAAGATGAATTTCATTTTATGCCTTTTTAAAGTTGCCAACGAAGCTTTAGATCTATTTTGTGGCCCATTATCTGAAATCAACTTTTCTACATGCTCTACCTGCTTGAGGAAATCACGTTGTAGTGCCTTATTGATTGTAACACCAGTTGCACGCTTCAAAGAGGTCAGACTGACATACTTTGATCTTAACTCTAAAACTACAATCCCATCAAATCTGTTGCTGCGAGATATTTTAATTTTTTCGGTATTGTGGATGATGATGGTGGTCTGCTGATAAGGGCTATTAAACTACAAGGTAGTTTGAGGTACTTTGATGAGTATTAGCCAGTCAATACAAAGCAAGGAAAGTCAGTTAGCATTCACAGCAAAGACGCTTCGATTGTTATAATTTTATCACCAAATTGTGGAAGTAAACTTCTCGCGCACAACATATTCTCGGGATCGACACCGACTGAAACCTGACGTGTAAATCTATGAGATATTTAGCCAGTCATGGAATGTACAGCAGAACTACAGATTGGAGGCCATAGATGGGGGAGTGTTAACTGCAGGTGACAAAAATATTGTCTGTGTTGAAGTCGGATTTGAGTGTGACGGTGAATTCATCTGCTCGTGAATAACATGTCTAGGTTAAACGAAGCTAATTGTTAGATTTTTTTATCAGCCATCGGATTCTATTGTGATAGTTATAGAGCCGTTCAAGAATTGCTATGGCCAATAGCCTGTAAATACCCACACCACGAATTACTAGTTGGATGCGAATTTAACATACCAAGTATAGTCTGGGGTGTCTAGGGGCTCATTCCAGGGGTACAGACAGTCAAGTGATTTAGCTTAGAACACGTTTTCTGAAATCCCTATTGAGCAGCAGCTCGGCAGCCCACATGCTGCGGAAATATCTTAGACCCTGTAGGTATAAACAGGTCAGACCTGGACAACTTTAGTATATAAAGAGGAACAGTAACCATTATATGATTATAGCAACTGTGGTTAAGAAAGTTAATAAATCATTTAAGGAGGCTAGGAGAGTCTTTCTGCTAGACAGAGCAGATAAGCAGTTCACTTAGAGAGTGAACTGACATCAATTGGTTCCAGTAACACGGATGTAGAGGAGTTTAAGCAGATTGTAAATCGTGGTCAGGAGAGTTATGTGACTAGTCGTATAAGGTTGGAAAGATTCACTACGCTTTAATAACGAGTTTTGGAAAATGCTGAGCAAGCACCCTCGGTTCAAAGAGAACGCAAAAAAGTCGACAGATAAAGGTAATTAGAGATTCGTACCTCTGTTGAAAGATCAATGCGCAAAGCATACGACTACTACCACCGTCATACCTTAGCAAAAGGTCGGGCAAAGAACCTAACAAAATTCTGTCCCTATGTAAAATCGCTGAGTGGGGCTGAGGCTTGCATCCAATCACTTCTTGACCAGGCTGGTGAGGCAGATGTAAATAGCAAACGAAACCCGAACTTTTAAATTTCATTTTCAAAAAATCGTTCAAGTAGGAGAATCACACAAACGTGCCGTTGTTTGACCGTCAAACAGACTCCCGTATGGACGGCATTGTAATAAGAATACCTGCCGTACAGAAACAACTGAAGGTGTTGAAAACAAATATGTTACAAAGTCCATATGGAATCCTAGTTCGTTTTCTTAAATACTACTATGTGGCATTGACCCGTCACTTACCTTGCATCCTTCATGACTCTCTGCCCTGCTCAAGGTCCCAAGCGACTGGAAAGAAAGCCCAGGTGACTTCTGTGTATAAGAAGGGCAAAAGAACCGTCCGCCACGCGCCGTTAGGTGGCTCACGGAATACCGATATAGATGCAGTTTTAAAGAGACAGCAAAAGACGACTAATAACCAGCACTCTCGCAACGACTGATCAGTGCTGCTGCATAGCTCTAGTGATTGTGCAGGCCTAGTTGGCGCTATCGGTGTTGATGTACAGATCGCACTTAGTGTTTTCGTATTGCTTCAATACAAATCGACAAAATGAATATCACACTTGATTAGTTTGGGACTGCTCTATTTAACTGACACGTGATATTCCACTTAAAAAATCCTTTTGTACGTAACGGGAAACAAAATTTCGCTATTTGCCGACACTGAGGCTCCCTAGGATCAGGTAATTAGCAATAGTTCATTGTACAAAACTGATTGCTCCATCAGACAGGTGTTTATCACTGGTCTAAAACTATCAAATTAGAGAAGCGAATGAAAGGCCCAGTAGTCCCATTTACGTGTACTTATTTAAGTCGATTAGAGACTGACACAAACAGCTTCGCAGCTTTTAAGCTAAATCTTGTGCTATACATACCGCCATGTCATGTGATATAGGTAGTTGTTATAGGATTCCGCAGAGTAGCAGTTGGCATTGCTAGGCAAAGCTCCCAGCGTTCTTCAAATAAAAAAACCGTCATCAATGATGAATGTCCAGTTTGCGTTAAATTCACGAACTGTCATCACTTTACCGATTAAAATCTCTTCCTCTGGGCCTACGTCAAGCAACAGACGATGCTCCTAGTAGTTATCCAGAAAAATATTGGGTCCCGAAACGGCCACGCTTATGTGTGTGTGTGTGTGTGTGTGTGTGTGTGTGTGTGTGTGTGTGTGTGTGTGTGTGTGTGTCTGTGACAAACAAACACCGTCCGAGCAAGCCTTGAAGGCTCAATGGTACCGACCGGCCGCCGTGTCATCCTCAACCCTTACCCGTCGCCGGACGCGTATGTGGTCAGCACGTCGCTCTCCTGACCATTACTAGTTTTCCTGACCGGTGACGTTATTTCTCAGTCAAGTAGCTCCTGAATTGGCTTCCTAATTACTCAGAGTACCCCACTTGCCAAGAGCACTCGGAAGACCCGGAGTGCCAGTCTTGGCCAAGCCCGACAGCGCTTAAAAATGGCTCTGAGCACTATGGGACTTAACATCTGAGGTCATGAGTCCCCTAGAACTTAGAACTACTTAAACCTAACCAATGGACATCACACACATCCATGCCCGAGGCAGGATTCAAACCTGCGACCGTAGCGGTCGCGTGGTTCCAGACTGTAGCGCCTAGAACCACTCGGCCACACCGGCCGGCGACAGCGCTTAACGTCGGTGATTTGACGGGAGCTGGTGTTACCACTGTGGCAAGGCCTTTGGTGTTGGTGACAAACACAGCTTTTTGTTGATGTAATAAATCATTCCAAAAGTATCCGAAAGATCTCACTGACATTACGCCGATATTAGTGTCAATATGCACTGTGACTTGTGATAAATGAAAAACAGAGACTGCATATCACCTGCTATGTGGATGATCACGACTGTGACACTGCTGTGACGATGATGTGCACATGTCACGATTTGCATCAATATGAAGCGACGTTTTGACTTTCACAGCATTGATGGCGCTGGCGCCCGCTCGTGATTGCAACTTAGTTCTGAGTATAACATCACGTCTCTTTGATGACAAGAACATGGCTTCCCTCGTAACCTACGTAAGGGAAGGTGGTTCAGATCGGGATTCTGTAATATGACACTGGTGTGTGTAACTCCCAACCGGAAGTAGCTAGGGTTTTGCACCGATTGTGGAGAACTGGATAAATAAGCAGTATTACTTCTTCTTCTTCCTCTACAGACAATTTTTTTGAGCTCGCAAGATATACTTAAGATGTATCTTTTTTGTAGGTGCACTTGATGAAGACGTAATGGGGGAACATAAAATATTGGATCATGCATGCAGTGCATCAAATGACGAAAGTGGCGCTTGAATAAAAATTTTTACTGTCAGTGAACCGCAACAGAAGTATCGGAAGATAGTAATAACAACGATGGATTTATGTCTGTTTCACACTTATGTGTTTGCGTGTGTGTGTGTGTGTGTGTGTGTGTGTGTGTGTGTGTAGGCGCACAAATGTGCACAATATTTATCGTCCTGCTTATTTGCAGGAGTTTTAATGCCTTATCTAGTAGGTCTTACAAAACCACATCGGGAACCGAGTATGATAGTTGTAGTGAAAGAAACCCTGTGTCATTTGAGAGGCACAGACACGAGCGAGAGTGCCGACACTTATCCCAGTTCACTGCTACTAGCGCCACGTCATCGTAACGCGCCTGCGCGTAGCATACAAGTGTTGCACCATAATCCAAAGATGAAATTAAAAAAATTAAAGTAGCTTTTCTAATCTTTGTCTATATTGGCTTTAGGTTATTAATATTCAAATTGTTAAATCTCAGAGTGCTCTCAGATTATTTTAAAGGAAAAAGAAGTGACACTAAATAATAAAGCTAGAAAGTCCAAAATGGTCAGAATGTGCAAATTCATATCCAAATTAACTATGGCAAATTTCAACTAGATCGGAAAAATATTTCGGTTAAAATCGGTGTTTAAAGCTACCTCTAAAAGTTTTCGAGTAATTTAATGAAAGCTAAATTTTAAAAAAAATCGTTCTTATTTTTAATAGATTAAGTATCATTTATATTAATGATATAAAGTTCTCATTACAATACGTGAAGACACCCATTAAACAATAAAGCTATAAGTAATCATCTTGAGGTTGTAGCTTTTTTATCAAATGGTTGAAATGGCTCTGAGCACTATACGACTTAACTTCTGAGGTCATCAGTCCCCTAAACTTAGAACTACTTAAACCTAACTAACCTAAGGACATCACACACATCCATGGCCGAGGCAGGATTCGAACCTGCGACCGTAGCAGCATTGCGGTTGGGGACTGAAGTGCCTAGAACTGCTCGGCCACAGCGGCCGGCACAGCTCTATGGTCCTTGTTTGCTTTAACAAGACATATTGTAAGTAGGCTGTTTATGTTTTCTTATTGGCAACGTTACGTAAAGCTCTGTATGAAAATCACTGGCTGTGCTGTGTACACTCTCTGGCCAGTTTGCATTCATGTCTGCCATTGTAGTGTTGGGCAGTTGGATGTTAACAGCGCGATGCGCTGGGCAGTTGGAGGTGAGCCGCCAGCAGTGGTGGATGTGGGGAGAGAGATGGAGGAGTTTTGAAATTTGTAAGACTGGATGTCATGAACTGCTAGTATACTATGATTTTTCAACACTATTAAGGTAAATACATTGTTTGTTCTCTATTAAAATCTTTCATTTGCTAACTATGCCTATCAGTAGCTAGTGCCTTCCGTAGTTTGAATCTTTTATTTAGCTGGCAGTAGTGGCGCTCGCTGTATTGCAGTGGTTCGAGTAACCAAGCTTTTTGTGAGGTAAGCGATTTGTGAAACGCATAGGTTAATGTTAGACAGGGCCATTTCTTTGTAGGGATTTTTGAAAGTCAGAATGCGTTTCGCTAAAAATATTGTGTGTCAGTTTAAGTACAGTCTTGTACATTTTTTTCAAAAGGGGACGTTTCATATGTCGACCCTTAGCCGAGGATACCTCACTGGAATCGTCTGATTTTTTCTTGTAGTTTGTGTAATTAGTGTAGATTTTGTTTATTGCTAGCCCGTAATTGTAGAGAGAATCTCCTTTGTAGTTGGGCAATTCCATAGTTACGGGTGTTACATGTACACACCTTAAAATCAGGAAAAATAATGTAAGGAAAAATATTTATTGAATTTAATATTGAAAACTTTTAAGGCTTACATTATATTTCATGTTAAAAATGTTGATACAGGAATTGTTTTATTGTTCTCCTGGTTATTAATCAAAAAAGTAGTGTTACGGGTGTTACCAAAAGTAGACCTAGTCCCTGTTAAGAGTTAGGGAATTCTCTAATTTCTGCAAACTTGATGAAGCTTTTATTCTTGTAAAACAACTGTCAAGAGGTATTGCCCCAAATTTTATTTTGAAATATAAATTTTTATTTTTTTGGACATCATAACTCAGTATATATATTTTTTTTGCTGTTACGGGCGTTACATTAAATGTTACGGGTGTTACATAGACGCATCAGATTTGATTCTTGAAGGAATAAATCTACCTCTTACAATTGCATAAAAAGAAAAGAAGTATTGTAGTTTATTTGGAATAAAAGTATGTACTTAAGAGAACATATTTGAAGGATAAAGCTATTTATTACACAAAAAATTTTGTTACAATTTTATAGTACAACTAGGCCAAGATATCGTTACTTACTTAACATTTACCTCATTTTGTAGGCCTAATAAATTTATGACAAAAATGTTTTCTTATTATTGATAGGTTTAAAAACTTCATTTAATAAACTTTTCCAGCAACATCCAATTCAAAATTGAGCTCATAGTACAAACGGTTACCTTGTTTGATTTCTGGTGCTGTTGCCTTAGATAGTACTTGACTGAATTTCACAAAACAAACATCAGTTTCATCTAGTTTAGAAAGTGTTTTACTTTTTCCTACTGACTTCAGAAACATTATTTTCACATCCTCCTCTTCATCAATCTCACTCTGGCAGATTCCCAAGTAAGGGTGTTGAATTTTGGATAGGGTTGGCTTCTTTTTGTCACTTGGAATGTCAACCAAGACAAATTACCCAAATTTTAAATCAGACTTTTCAATTTTATTAGTTAGGCTTAACTCACAAGCACTTCCAATATTGTCTTGCGATTCAGATGGTGAAACAGTCTCCTGATTAGAATCATTAGAACTGCACATTTCATAGAAGTTTATGCATCATTTTGCATGTAATGTTTTAACTTTGGCATCCTCAGTAATAAATACTGACATCCTTGTCATTAATGACTCTGCTGTTTTTGAACCCAGCAAATCAGTTGTGTTATAAGCCCGAAAGTGATGGCAGCCCTGGATTTGAGGAATTGCTTGTAAATTTTTCCACCTTTCATCCAAAATAGGAATGTTATGCTCCACTGTTATCTTATCAACCCATAGTACCTTAATTTTAGAAAAATTCTTCAGAGTGTAGTCATAAAAGTCAATTGCGTTGTTAATAATAACTTTCCTAGATCTAACAGCTGTCCACACACTCCTCTTCAGTGCACCTCCTATGCCATCCATGGCTCCTTTACCATGTGAACTGGCAAAAAAATTCCATTCAACTGTCAATCCAAAGTTTCAGAGCCAATTATATCGGAAACTATCTTTTTAATAACACCAGATTTTTTACTGGGGCTTTTTGGAAGTACCTTCAACACTTTCTTCACAGCTTTACCAAATGTCTGTTTACACTTGTAAGTCCCAATAGGAGAAGATTCATTTGGAACTTTTGATCTTGCGAGTTCTAGTTTTTTCTTTTCTCTGATCGCTCTCCCTCTCTCTCTCTCTCTCTCTCTCTCTCCTCTCTCTCTTATTTTTCTTCGATTCTTATCTCTAAGACATTGATTATTTTTCAATTTTTTTTTAACCTGCAATCTTCTTAATTCGTCTTGTTCTTTCTTCAAGTAAGCTTCTCTGTTTTCATGGTTATCTTTAATCTTTTCTTGGTACTTCTTCACTCTTTCCCTAGCTGGTACTGGTGCCACGGTCTCCGAAGACAGAAATCATGATAATGTAGGCATATATATATGTATAAACATAACGCTGTCCAGAGAGATAAAAGTAAAAGACATTGTTAAGCATAGGCTCTTATGAATGACTAGAATCTGTCTCAATGAGCTGTTTACTGGGCCTATATAAAATTTAAAACTGAGGTTAGCAATATTGTTGTTCTTGGAAAAGTTAGAATGGAAAACATAAACTATATGTAATCTAATTTTGGGCTTAATTAACGTTTTAGGAGGATGTCAGTTGAGTCAGGTTAATGCCCTAATTAACTTTTATAATGTAGGTGTAGTGCTTAAACAAATGTATGCAGTGGAATAAAAATTTTAGTTTTCATGCTTAAAACTGTTTTCAAAAATGATTCTGAGCACCATGGGACTTAACATCTGTGGTCATCAGTCCCCTAGAACTTAGAACTACTTAAACCTAACTAACCTAAGGACATCACACACATCCATGCCAGAGGCAGGATTCGAACCTGCGACCGTAGCGGTCACGCGGTTCCAGACTGAAGCGCCTAGAACCGCACAGCCACACCGGCTGGCAAAACTGTTTTCATATGTCATAAACATAGTTAAGAAACTTTATTCATTAATAATAATACCATTTGGTTATAATTTAAATGTAGGGCCTAGGCCTACTAAAGATTGAGGTGGCATTAAACCTTCCAATTCAAGTTACGGGTGTTACGCATGTGTTAAGTAACACCCGAAACAAAAATTAGTAACACCCGTAACAGCTCTAAGAGTGTTAAATAAGATTTCAAAATGCCATGTAATGGTATGATATTGTAAAACATGGGTATAACCTCACTTTTACAGAAAGGTATTGTACAGAACAAATTTACTAGATTACAAATTAAACTTTTGTATCTTTTTTGTTAAGGGTGTTACAAGCTGCATATATATTATAAAACTAACAAAATAAAGAAATGCAATTAGCTTACCTCAGCAAAATGAATTATTATGAGCTATAACAATGTTGACTTCAATATTCTTTGCAACAATAGAACAATCAGCTATGGATAACACAACTAATATTCATCTGGAAATAGCATAAAACATACCTCTCTTTGGTGCCATAGAATAGTGCACTTTAAACACTTAGTGAAGGTAGAAATTTATTTTTTTCATATTCATGATTATTTTGCAATGAACAAATGTACTTTTAACTTGGCATTTTTAAGGTTATATTTGTAATATTGTCATTTTAATTTTTTCGTCACAAAGTCTCTTTAACATGGAATGACCCAGTTGCAGTCTTTCCTTGTTGTACAGTAAAACAAGTGTGGCACGCATGTAAATTTGCACCAAGTATTTCGCAGCTTGCAATTAACTAGACATTATTTTCAGCGCTATGTTAATGTGTTGTCTTATTTTCTGTGTTATCGTGTGAAATATTGTGACAATAATGGCGTGTGAAAAACGTAACACTAGGCTCCAAAGTAAACAGAGAAATAATAGTGACGACGAGCGGAGCTTAAAAGCACCGCTGTGTATTGAATTAACAGACATTCAAAGTAGTAATTTGGTAACTGTGCATAGGGCAATGGAGCGGGCGTCAAATAATAGTGTAGACAGTGAAACAGGTAGTGAACAGGGAAGCATTATCGATCGATCGGTCGGCAACAGCTCGCCTCAGGAATCGGGAATGACAGAACACAATATTGCAAATACTGTAGACTCAGGTTTTGGGTTCTCACCGTTTTCTCAAATGAGTCAAGATACATTTTCCGCTTGTCAAAATGTGAATGTTGCCGGTGCAAATTCACTGGCGAGAAGCATTGACGAACATGTTTCAGACACCAGTGCATTGTTATTACAATTAATGCAAGAAATGGGACAAAAGCTCCAAAAGTTAGACATAATGGAACTAAATCTTCAAAAGTTAGACACAATGGAACAACACCAGAGACAAACACAGCAACAGTTAGACGCAATGGAACAAAATCTTCACACCACGCTTGAACAAACTGAGTTACATAAAATCGAATCGAAATGTCAAAAAGTCTGTAACGACGTAAAAACACAAATTTGTGAGCATTTTCAACCTATTTTTTCGCGGCATGAAAATGCATTACAGAATCACGAAGCTGCCATAAAAGAACTGCAAACTATTGTTCATGAAAATCATGAGACCTTGCAACCTAAAATTGACTCAGTTGCATCTACCGATTCGGTTACGCAACTATCAAAAACTCAGGAAAACTTAAAGGACACAGTAGAAAGTCACATGGAGGAAATTAGTTCATTATCAGAGAAAGAATTTGAACTTTCTGATCAGCTAAATAATATATCTACAAAGGTAGATGATAATCTGAATGACACAAAACCGGTAGTCTTTAATGAGACAGAAGAGTGCGAACAAATTAGGAAATTCAAACAAAATCAGAATCAAATTAATACGCAACACCAAAGAGAAATCGGGGAAGTACAAGATCAGCTGACACAAGTAATACAAAAATTACATATTTCAGAGGACACTCGCGCTCCAACACGGGAAGAGGGACTTGGAAATACGGAACAACCACAAAATAATAACACAGGACACTTCGGAAATTATGAAAGAAATTGGCAAGGCACACCGAATTTATAGATGGAACCGCCGAAACGACGTAACAATGACCGACATGTGACTCGCCGACATGATGATTTTGACTATAAGCTGTTCATTACTACACGTAAATTCAAAACATTTAGGAATTCTGGCAACGACATTCATCCACAAGCATGGCTCAATCAATTCTCTCATTGTTTTCCTCCCAACTAGTCATTATAGCACAGATTAGAGTTTATGTGTGGCTACTTAGAGAACGAACCAGCTGTAAGAATGCGATCGGTCATTCACGATTGTCACAGTGAAGGAGAATTTTACCATGCCCTCCTCTCAGCATATTGGTGTCAAGCTACACAAGACCGAGTAAAACATAGCATCATAATGATGAACTATTTCGAACAATCTGAATTTTCAAGTCTTGTGCAATATTTAGAAGACATGTTGCACAAGAATCAGTACCTGTCAAACCCATACAGCCCCTCAGAACTCATCCGCATTTGCTTAATAACATTTCCTGAACATTTACGACATATTGTTTAGGCAGGTCGTTGCAAAGACGACATTGAAGCTTTTCAGGGACTCTTACAAGAATTAGAAATTGACACTGATAATCGCGGAACGCGAAAACAGGAACACAACAATTACAGGTCACATCCGTCGCAATTCCGCGATGAAAGAAATAATAACTGGACACGACAAGGCTATTCTCACAACACAAATCGTGACCAAAACAGACACCACCCGTATGACAACCGTTGACAGAGTAGTAATAACTACAGGGAAAGATCACCTCTCTGCGGTAATGACTATCACAGAGACAATCAGGGAAACAAACAACATGGGAACCAAAATGAATATTATCAAGGGAGACAGAATAACTTTAGACGCAACGGACCAGCGCGCAGTTACGATTCAGGGAGAAGTTCTCCACCACGTGACTGACAAGAAAGAAACTATTGAATCTACCGACATGACGACAGACGATATGATCGTAACGACAGACCTGAATTGCATCAGAACTGACGGGATTCAAACAGAGCAGGGCCCTCTCGACAAGGTGAAGTTGTAGAAGTTAGGTCTCCAAATCCCAATAACGACGCGCGCCAACAAAGAGACAATGGGTAATGACTCATACCGCTGGCAGCCACGAAACGTACGTATGAAACTGACGACGCAGCTGCCGTAGCTAGTAATTACGAAAAAATGGAAGACATTAGGGACATCTTACTCCAGGAACACGACGTAAAACATACCAACATTGCATATCCTGTGATTCACTCTGGCAGTCCCATTTCAGTAATTAGTGAAACAGCCTTTAGCAAATGTAACAAATCGAACGATTTCCCCACACTCCGTTACGTAAGATTAAATTACAAGGTGCAATCTTTGGAAAAAGTGTAGTTGTACGCCAACTAACCAACTTAGAATTCTTTTGTGAAAGCCACAGCTTCTCTATGAACTTCCCATTGTTCCATTATTGTCGACGGAAATTATATTCGACGTAGACTTTTTGAATGAATACAAAGCAATCTTAAACTTTCACGATGCTGAAATAAGTTTAGAGAAAGAAGGTAAGTCAATAGCTTTGAAATTTGAAGATTGGCTCTCAAACCATGACGAGGAAATTAATCGGCTTTACCTTCTGTTAGACAACAGTTCGGAATTTTCTACGGAACTAGACACTAACAATCACTCTGCAAGTACTGACAGGGATTATATCGACGACATATTTGATACTAGTGAGTTAATTCAGAATAAAATTCGAACAATTGAGAATTGTAATGACACAGATAGGCAAGACCTTTTTGAGATTTTACAAGCACATTCCACAGTTTTTACTCACAAAACAGGAACAATCAAGGGATTTCAATACCAATTTCGTGTTCGTGAGCATACAAAATTTTTTGTTAGACCATACGTAATTCCAGCACATTATAGGGACCGTGTTAGAACAGAAATACAATCTATGCTTAATGAGGGCATTATTGAGAGTGCAGTAAGCTCATACAACAATCCATTACATGTTGTTGAGAAGAAAAATGGATCGATCAGACTTGTCTTAGATTCGAGACAAATCAATACTATCATCATTCCTGAAACAGACAGGCCGCAAACGATGGAAGAACTTGTTCAAAATTTTAATGGCGTAATAGTGTTGTCTTCTATTGATCTCAGATCCAGCTTTTATCAGATCTAACTTCATCCAGAATGTAGAAAATACACAGCTTTCCTTTGTTTCGGCGTTTGTTATCAGTTTCGGAAACTTCCTTTTGGTTTGAACATTTCTTCGGCAGCATTCATTCACGGGCTAAATTCCATATTACCTGAGTTCTTGAAACGTCACGTCATCTTATATGTGGACGATATTCTGATAGCAGAAGCCTCATGGGAACAACACAATCGCATCCTCAACAGCGTGTTACATATTTTTGCAGAATCTGGAATTACAGTTAACTTGGAAAAGTCTGAATTTGGTATGACAAAGGTGAAGTTTTTGGGACATATTATTTCTTCTGAAGGTATTCAGCTGGATCCTGAAAAGTTAGAAGCAGTAAGAGCCATTCCAGTTTCATCCACAAAAAAACAAGTCCCCAGTTTTCTAGGCCTTGTAAATTTTTACCGTCGTTTTCCGAATATGCAAATTCTAGTTACACCAAAACTTTGTTCTCTCACTGGAAAAAATACTATTTGGAACTGGGACGAACAAGCACAATTGGAATTCAATTCTTTGAAAGAATCGCTACTCAACGCGCCAATACTAGCTCATCCAGATCTGTCACAAGATTTCAGCTTAGCACGGATTCTTCTAAAGTCGGTCTTCGTGCCCATTTATTTCAAGAAGCCATAGAAAATGACACTACTGTTCAGAAAACCATTGCTTTTGCTAGCTGAGTGCTAACAAAATGTGAAAAAAATTATTCCGTTACTGAATTAGAAGCTTTAGCTATCGTTTGGGCATTTAACAAATTCCGTTTCTTTCTTTCTGGTGAGCACGTAAAAGTATACAGTGATCATCGTGCATTACAATTTCTTATGTCTTCTAAATTAAATCATGACAGGTAAAAACGTTGGGCATTGTCTCTGCAAGAATACCGCTTCACAATAGTCTACATTCCCGGCAAGGAGAACTTTGTTGCGGACGCACTGTCACGCGCACCGGCTGGACTTGAGAAAAGTAACACAGAAGGCAACCTCGAGAAAAATTTCAGTATTCCTTACATTCAGAAAGACGCCTTTGAAAACTTCATCACCACATCTTTAAAGGACATTGCTCATGAACAAGATAAAGATCCGATTTGGAAAGACTTCAAGAGCAAATGGCATGAAAAGACACACACACAGATTCAGCATTATTACCTGCTTAGAAACAACATACTCTTCAAACGCTGCACTGTTGATGACAAGCTATGGGTACTTTGCATTCCAGACGATTTTCTTAATAAGCTCATTTGGTACATTCATTTCAGCTACGCACATTTTGGTCCACGAAAATGTTGGCATATTCTTCGAACGACTTGTTATTTTATCAATATGGAAAAGAGAATTCGAAGAGTCTTGTCTATTTGTAAACTTTGTCAAAGGCGAAACCATCTACTGTCTCACATCATGCTCTGTTGTTTCCTATTATTCCTTCTAAATTAAAAGAATTTGCTGCTGTTGATCTCTTGGGACCGCTTGTCAGAACATCTAATGGATTTTCGTACGTTCTAGTCGCTGTTGAACTTACTTCAAAATTTGTTTCTTTCACTCCGTTACGTAAAGCAACTAGACGGTCTCTATCCAACGCCTTTGTTAAAAATTTCTTACGTGAAGTTGGACACGTTAGTAAAGTCATTTCAGGTAACGGACTGCAAATCAGATCTGCTGGTCGGTCACGCATGCTTCGGAATCATAAAATAAATCCTGTTTTTATTTCATTGCACTCACCACATTGTAACCCATCTGAACGGATTATGAAAGAAATCAATAAGCTTTGCAGACTTTATTGTCACAGAAAGCATCAGCATTGGGACAGATATTTACACTAATTTCAAAACGTGCTGAATGAAATGCCTCACGACTCCACTGCTTTACTAAGTACTCTTGTACTAAAGAATAAAGAACCACCGAACAGAATCAGAGAGCTTGTACCTTTCCCGAATACACGTAAACTTCGACACAAAGACATAATTGATTTGGCTATTATAAATATAAAATCTGCAGCAGACAAAAGGAGAAAACTACACGGTAAAGCAAATGCAAAGAAATTATATATTGGTCAGAAAGTTCTCATTAAAGCTCATTCATTGTCACATAAGAAGAAACACTTGAGTCACAAATTCTTTCTAGTTTACAATGGACCTTACAGAATCCGACGTATACCACATGATAATTGCGTTGAAGTTGAAACTCTGCGTAATAGGAAGAGTAAAGGTTTACACCACATTTCACATGTAAAACCGTTTATTGAAAGATAACCTGCTTTTTAACTTTGTCTTTGCCATAAAACTTTTCACTTCACATTTCTAGTAAGCTTTGTCAGACTTAAGAAACTGTAAACATGCAACAATGTTTGAAGTTAAATATCCAGTCTAGAACCGAGGGAACATTTTTAAACAGAAATTACGAATACATTGTTATAATGAACAGACGGCACAGTGTTGTATTTGTACATTCTTGCTTGTTAGTTGCACGATTACATAACGAATATCAGACTTACGTACTTAGGACATATACTGGTAGTGCTAATGAGATTTTAATGCAACATTTTGGTTTACTTGAAAATACATTCTGGATTTAAAGTACTTTCAGTGAGATACTAGATGACATAGTGGTTAGTTTATGTGACAGCTACACGATTTTATCATGACCCTACTAATGAGTGACAATTTACATTGTTGCTTTTGCAGTGTTTCTGTTTTATATCTGCACAGTTTTCTGTTTTATTCAGGAAAGTAAAACATGTTTTAGTAGTAACTTTTGTGGTATAGCTACATTGAGACATCCTTTTCCATAGCACAACAATACGTTACAGTACAGTACTTTCTTCATCACAACAATAAGCGTAACAACTACGATAACTATACACAAAGCATTTCACTTTTGTTTATCATGAGGTAAGTACATTGGCTTCTGCAGAACTTAGCTTTCGGAGGACGATAACTACGAGACTTCCACAGAGATTATCTTACAACATGACGCACAGTTTAGCGCTACAGTACACGTATTTGAGTGATTAATTTCACACTTAAAACATTTATTTTTTTAAGATTTTTGAAGTACATTGACACAAAGGTTTTCCGTGATACATTTCATTCCATTGCTGTAATCTGTAGCACCTGAGTGTTTAATTACATTAATCCTCAGGGGGGTACACGTTTACTTTGTGTACCATGTGTTTGGCAAGCACAAGGAGCCCTAGCTAATATGGTATTTGCTTATACAGCTCTACACATGGGTACCATATTTCTCTAACATACAAATTACACAGCTATCTGGTCATTTAACTGAGAGATAAACATTTTTTTTACTACATCACTGACACATGTTTACACAATTACACAGTTGGGTAACTTCACACTTACGAAATGGTATTTTGTCTGTACATTGTGAACTGTTCATATTTTTTCGGAACCATTGTGATATTATGAGAGCTTTGAATGATAGATTTGTTATGGGATCACGATTTTTAAAGTACGATGACACTATTGAAATGAGCAGAGAATTTTTTTAGGTTTTGACATTATTACAGAAAGTTACGACGTTTTCGAGATTTGACTGAGGTGTTATGATGTTTTTTTATGACAACGATGTGTATTATGCTGTTGAGGTATGTTTATGATCAATAAGATGATGCTACTGTATATGAGGAATTTGATTATGGTATGTATTTATTATGATGAAATATTGAACTGTCGACGAATACGTATATGAATAATGAGTAGTGGTTAGGGACTCTGATTTGTGGAAAAGGATGTTGGAGACCCAGAATCGTACTTCAAGAGTTATGAAATGTGTGTAAATGCGCGAGTGTATCACAATGCCAACGAAAACTTTTTGAACACTGTTATATTCATAGGATTTTGTTTCTATACAGATTTGTAACGCAAATTCATGACATGTGATATATTTTTGTATGGGACTGTCACTGTAGCGGAAACTGCTGTCGTAAATATTTCCGTAAGGAAGTTAAGTGACCACCTGCAAGTAATGCGTCGTGGACAGCTGCGCAACAGTCGCCTGGAAAAAAGCCATTAGTGTGTACCTTTCAGAGGCACAGGTGAAAAAAAAAGAGGCCATTATCCTCGCTATTGACATTTCTTTGTAGAAAGCATCGCAATTATGACACGCTAAAACTTGAAAACATATTATACTGTGGAGCTTTTAATTTATGATATTTACTAAAAAGCCTAATGAAATGATGTGAAACATTTTACATCTATTGTCTTTGTAGTTGAGAGTTTGCTCATTTTGTTTAATATCAAGTTTCTAGCTGCTGCAGCGTTGGTTAAAATAAAATTTAATAGATGTACTAATATAAATATTTTATGCCTACAGATCCAGTAAATAATTTTATGATCTATTCAAAAAAATGAAGGAGCATAAAAAGACAGGAATTGCATACGGAATTTTTTTGGTAGAATAACTTCTTGTGGTGCACCACTTTAATTACATAGACATTAAGATGTCTGCATTGTTGCCTTTAATGTAATATTTTTTCTGCTTGAGCTAAGTCATGTTTAGATATAAGTAATTTCATTTGCTGCTGCTGTTTGCCAGACATAGTGTTACTGAATTTGACTTTGTGTTACTCTGCTAAGCCAGTTTACTACTGATTTATTTTTCTTGTTTGCTGCTCATTGCCTTATATTAGTTGTAATATTGTTGCTTAATTTGCCAATTTGTATTTTTTTGTCCTTGCTGTTGGTGTTATTTGTTATGTGTTGCTGCATGGCCTCGTCCCTTGGTATATATATCTGAGCTCAGTAGATTTAAGTTAGCTTAAGAGGGGGTGGACTATATAAGACACTAACTATGATGAATTGGAAGAAATGCATTGAGAAGCTATAAGAAAATGGTTTGGCCAAAAAGTTAGTGCACAGTGGAGAAAAACTATTTTTGAAAGAGGATGTGAACAGAATACAGAAAGCATGCTTGGATAGGAATATTTTTTTTTTTTTTTTTTGGCTGGAGCAAATGTTGAAATAAGTGGGACGATATATGGAATGAAGTTTTGGGTTGGACTGCAGTACCAAATGTTACACTGAAAACAAACCCTGTCCCTTTCTCCTGTGTTATTCTGCTATGTGTTTATGTACCTTGTGTATTTGTCTTTTTCCTGTCTTTATGTGTAGCTAATAAGATTTATGTTGTAGAATTTTTCAAATACAAAGTTATTTTCTGTGTAAAGATGTTTAGACATTATTTATTCTGTTCTGTTTTAATGCTCATGTGTGAAGTTGATGTTTCGAAAGTTATTCTGATCTTTTATGTATGTACTCATGTCATAATTCCTGTAACACTGACATATATGTTATTTCGATTCTTTTGTAAAGCCTGTACTACAAATGTTATCTGTATTGTTATGTTCTTTAATGATGTATTTTGTACATTTGTAATTGTATTCTTATGTTATAAAATTGTAATTGACACCAGTTCATCATACTATTAACTTATAAGTTCCATTTCACTGCACACGTTTCTGTTGGTCATAGTATATGGACAATATGTGAGAAGTAGGGACTGTTAGTGTTTACATGTGTGTTAATAATTCAGCAAGGGACTGGATAACAGCATTGCTGGTTCTAAGGACAATTCCAAAAACTTTGTGAGTGCACAAGTGGTGGTTATGATCTTGCTATATTGTCCGCAAGACTCTTCTATGGTGATTGTGCACCTGCTCAGTCGCAGCAGATGGCTGCTGGCCATCTCTACAAGGACTACAGTGGGTCTACACCCTTGATGATTCATCATTACCATTATATCTACAAGGACTGTCGTGGGTCTGCACCTTTGGTGGCCCACCTATACCATACTCTCTACCAAGACTATAGTGGGTCTGCTCTGTGATGACCTACCTACCAATATTCTTCAAAACGTCGAATGACTCTGCTGTGGGTTTCCTGTGTTGTGGCCCATTACCTGTCTGCATGTCCACTGTCAGCACTGTCTTTCCGTTGGAAGGACAACACTATTTCTTCAAGACTCCATGGAAATCCACTACTTCCGTGTGCATTTTCTTTTACTGCTCAGACTTTGAGAAAAAAAAAAAACACTGCAATTTTACTGTGATGAATGATCAGGACTGTCTTTATGGACTGTGAGAAAGTATTTGCTTTTGACCAACATTGTATCAATAAGTGTGTGCATTTGATATCATTTTTATTGTAATTATGAAAAATTTGTAAAATTTTTTGTGGGCAGCATGGGGGCTATGTAAGTAGGCTGTTTATGTTTTCTTATTGGCAACGTTACGTAGCGCTCTGTATGAAAATCACTGGCTGTGCTGTGTGCAGTCTGTGGCCAGTTTGCATTGTTGTCTGCCACTGTAGTGTTGGGCAGTTGGATGTTAACAGTGCGTAGCGCTGGGCAGTTGGAGGTGAGCCGCCAGCAGTGGTGGATGTGGGGAGAGAGATGGCAGAGTTTTGAAATTTGTAAGACTGGATGTCATGAACTGCTATATATATTATGACTATTAAGGTAAATACATCATTTGTTCTCTATCAAAATCTTTCATTTGCTAACTATGCCTATCAGTAGTTAGTGCCTTCCGTAATTTGAATCTTTTATTTAGCTGGCAGTAGTGGCGCTCGCTGTATTGCAGTAGTTCGATTAACCAAGATTTTTGTGAGGTAAGCGATTTGTGAAACGCATAGGTTAATGTTAGTCAGGGCCATTTTTTGTAGGGATTTTTGGAAGTCAGATTGCGTTGCGCTAAAAATATTGTGTGTCAGTTTAAGCACAGTCTTGTAGAATTTTTCAAAAGGGGACGTTTCAATATGTTTTCGGATGGGTCCTCCTTTAGCAAATTACAGTTTTGTTTTCTATCCAAAATATGTTTCACTGCAGTTGCAGCACCATTAGTGGACTTTTATTTTATGGCAGTTAAACATAAAGAATTTTCCTTACTTGTTGTATACATGTAAATATTAGTTTACAAAATCGTAATTACAGAATTTTGAAGAACACTTAAAATTATGTGTTCATACGTTTTTGCCATATGGTGTGGTTTTCCTGATGTATTATGTTTTTGCAGTGCCAGTTTTCTTTCACTGTTTGCCATCTGCAAATGTAGAAATTTATTGAAGCAATAATTACGACTTGGAAACTGTTATGGTTATAAGAACGTAGGCTTCCGCGGCCGGTGTCATAGTGATTAAAATTCTTCTCGGTATTATGACACGTCATTGCTAAAAACTGACAACAATAATAAACTAAATCCGACGTTTCGGCGGAGTACGTTGCCTAGCCGTTCACTGACGTCTTTTTCATATGGTAAGTGTACCAGTGGAAGCTTCCCTTCTTCTTCTTTGCCTTCTTCTCATGTTCTGCTCCCTTTGGTTTTAGCTACCATTCTAATGATGTCATCATAGCCGCTGGCACGAAAGGTGTGTTGTAGTTCCTTTAATTCTTCTTTCACAGGATGCACGAAATGATAGGTTCCACCAAGAATGTAGTTAACAATCTGCCTACATAGAAGAAACAGACCTGTCAGTTTACGAGTAGCAGAACACGAACGCTATGTACGATTACAACAACATAATAAATCGGCTATAGCGGAACACCACCGTGCCTGTGGACAACCTATCAGGTCCCAGGAAGCCCGAGTACTGGCGAAAGTATCGTGGATGCGAGAACGAAAAATATGGGAGGCGATTGAAATTATTAAGCAGCCTGACAACATCAACAGAGAAGATGGCTACGAAGTCCCGGCGTCCCGGCTGCCGGCCATCCCAGTCCAACGGGCCGCGAGCGGTCGCGGGGCAGAAACCTAGACGGGACACGGACGTATCTGCACAAACAGCTGTAGAGCAACTGTCAGTAAACTTCCGCGCACACCAGGAGGAAAACTTGCCGACCAGAAGCCGAACGCAGGTTGGCGGACAGCTACCAATCGTTGACGACATGGACATCCACGAGTAGCCTCTTTCTTTCCATCCTCCCTTGCGTCAAGACTAGCCAATCATATTAGAGGGCCAATTAAAAGTTTTACAACAATATCGTCAGACATCGATAGTCTGTAATAAATAGAAGCACCTATCCCCATGCAAAACCAGTCGTGCCACTGAGGAAGGCCGTTGCAATTCGGCCGAAACGTCGGTTTTAGTTTATTATTGTTGTCGGTTTTTAGCAAATGATGCGGCATAATACCCAGAAGAATTTTAATCACTGTTATGGCTATGCCTGAAATTAATTAATTGTATGTGGAAATTTGTGTATGTGTGTGTGTGTGTGTGTTTGTGTGAAAAATAATGTAAATAGGCCCGTTGAGGACGTGCTTTCCTGTTTAATGGAGAGTACTAAGAGGAAACGGAGGGAGTCGCAACGGGCAGCCCACTCCCACCTGTGGTTGCGAATTTGTATATGGAGTACTTCGGGGACGAAGCCTTATCGTCATCCAAATAGAAACCTACTTCTTTATTCAGTTATTTGGTCCCATGGTAGGGACATTCCAACATCCAAACATCCAGTTCACAATGGAGGCTGAAGCACACGGAAGACTACCTTTCCTGGACGTCATGAAGAACAGCTGATGTCTCGTTGGGTCACAGTGTGTACAGGAATAAAACGTACAGCAGGCAGCTGTCATCATCTTTCTGAGAGAAACGGCGTTCTAAGAACACTGGGACACAGGGCGCGCAGCATCTCAGATGCAGAGAGACTGCCCCAATCGCTGGAACACCTCAGAAACGTATTCCGAAGGAACCGGTACTCGGAATGGCAGATTAGACGCGCTCTCCGCCCCACCACAACAATATAACCTTTGGAGAGAGAAGAAGTCTCGGAGGAAGAAGTAGCCACTGTATTTATTCCATACATTGGCGCAGTATCGGTGAAAATCGTATGCATCTTGTAGAAACAGTGAGTTGAAGCTGTCTTTTGACAGCCCAATAATACACGAGCATAATTGGGAACGGTGAAAGATAATTTAGGCTTGCGGAAGGCCGGCGTATACCAGATTCCCTGTCAGTGTGGTAAGACTCACATTCGACACACAGTGCGCACAATCGACGATCGCTGCCGAGAACACCAAATGCACAAACGACTGAAGTATCCTAACATGTCGGCGTTCGCAGAGTACTTTTTGTCTGAAAAACGCGAGGTGGATTACGAACGTACCAAGATCTAGGCCCAGACTTCTAAATACTGGGATAGCGTTGTCAGAGAGGCCATCGAAATTAGCACCAGAGACGAACTCATTAACCGAGACTGCGATTGTAATTTTAGCAAGGCATGGGAACCAGCACTGAGTATAATTAAGAAGAAACTCAGCGACGAAACCGGGCTGACGAGCTGGGCGGACGTAGCAACTACACAAACGCAACCACAGACGCAAAGCCCTGCGCCTCCGCGACTGCCGACTTGCGCCCGCGGGCGCAGACCGCGGAGGGAACGGTCGGTGGAGGGAGGGGATATATTGCGCCCGCCCGCCCTCAGGAGCTCAGGTCGCCATCGCACCTGATGATGGCGACATGTCTGATCGCCGAAATATTGTGCCTGTTGGACACTATGGACCTCCAGCACATATGTGGACTCTTCGATCAAAATTCTTTATGTTTAACAGCCATAAAATAAAAGCCCACTGCAACTGTAGTGAAACATGTTTGGGATAAAAAACAAAATCGTGCATTGTAAAGGAGGATCTCATCCAAAAACATATCTAAAGATGTAAGTAGTTTCAAGACTTTGATTTAAATAACAACCAATACAAGGTCTCTTAAACCTGTAGTTCAGAGGTCATGTTCTACTGTCAGCCCCTTCTAAAACTTCTAGTCGGTAAAGTTTAAATGCAGGCGAACTGTGATAAAGGCCAACTTAACTCCATTCATACAAAAATTATGAAGATCCTAAATTGATTCATGACAGTGTTATAAAACAATTTGTGTCCGAGAAAGCGGTCATGTAGTGGCTGCCACTGGGGCATAGAGCTGATGACGGCAGGTGTTCCCTTCGGCTGTCCGCTGTGTCCAGACATAAATATGGCCTGAGAGGCAGTGACAGGTCACTTGACATCGAGCCATCACTCTGTCTGTGTCAGTCAAACGCCGGATTAGGTGCTGCCTTGTATAAAATCACAACCGGGCTGCAACCAAACGCATTTTTTCTGTACAAATAGGAAGTGAATTTTCAAGGACGGTACACCGTCCTGAATCTCTTAGATTTCACGAAAGTACCCGTTTGAGTGTGCTGCAAGTATGTTAACAAACTCTCCTGGCAGTTAGTGAGACTGATTTCCACTTTTGTGGTGAGCAATTAACTTCGATGATTAAAAGTCAGAAAGATTGACTGTTTTCATTGGAATTTAATGTAGAGGTTGCCTCTGAACTGTTCATAGTACTGTTCATGATCGTATCATCATTATTGTTATCATCAGGATTATTATAATACTTAGCGTGGAAACATTTACAGAATATAATTCAATCAGTAAAAACTCAAAACATTTCAAAAAAATGGTTCTAATGACTTGGAGCACTATGGGACTTAACTTCTAAGGTTATCAGTCCTCTAGAACTTAGGACTACTTAAAACTAACTAACCTAAGGACATCACACATCCATGCCCGAGGCAGGATTCGATCGTGCGAGCGTAGAGGTAGCGTGGTTCCACGAACCGCTTGGCCATCCTGGCCGGCTCAAAACTTTTATTCAAAATCGTAGTTTCTGATCCCATTGTCTATACAGAGAGCAGAAACATTTCTTTCATCGAATACAAAAAGGGTGCGGACTTGCATACTTGAAATTATGGTCAGTATGTTGTCCATCACTTTCTCGCTGACCGCAAAAAAAGTTTTCAAGCTCTAGTAAAAGACGTCAAAGCATTAAAATTATTGTTGCTCTCATCCATCCGCAGCTCCACAGCGTTCATCACTATCATCACCATACCCAGTCCTTCAAGCTGGCAGCCATCACCTGCGTGACAGTTTCTGACACTCCATTCCTTTTCCCGTGTGTCAGACATCAGCAAAAACACCATGTGAGTCCAATACCGTCACTAGAATAAATGACTGGGGTTAGGAGTGGACCCTTATTCTATGACAGAGCACATCGATGCTTACTTGTACACAATTTGTTTAATTTCAGAATTATTGCCAAAGAAGTAGTCGAATTTACGTAGATTGAAGTTGGACAGTAGATACGACAGTTGTCAAGATAATGCGTTACATCATATTTAGCACAAACTACACTAAACACAATATGAACTATAAGTAGAACGTTGATTACAAGATTGTTCTTACTTATTCACTGTGGATTGGGCCAATATTACGATAAATCATCCGATTCACGTTCTAAGTTCGTGACTATATATGATAACAATCAAGTCTAAGGAGGATGGTTAGTTTTTGTGACAAGACGAGCAAAAGATTACTCAAGGTTGGAGTTCACAGTGTGTAAGTCGGCTGTTTAGGTTTTTGTATTGGTAACGCCACCTCTGTATCAAAATCACTGGCTGTGCTGTGTGCAGTCTGTGGCTGGTTGGCATTGTTGTAATATTCGCCATTATAGTATTGGGCAGTTGGCTGTTAACCGCGCATAGCGTTGCGCAGTTGGAGGCGAGTCGCCAGCAGTGGTGGATGTGGGGAGAGAAGTGGCGGAGTTTTGAAATTTGTAAGAATGGATGTCATGAACCGCTATATATATTATGACTATTGAGGTAAATACATTGTTTGTTCTCTATTAAAATCTTTCATTTGTGAGGTAAGCGATTTGTGAAACGCATAGGTTAATGTTAGTCAGGGCCATTTCTTTGTAGGGATTTTTGAAAGTCAGAATGCGTTTCGCTAAAAATATTGTGTGTCAGTTTAAGTACAGTCTTGTACATTTTTTCAAAAGGGGACTTTTCATATGTCGACCCTTAGCCGAGGATACCTCACTGGAATCTTCTGATTTTGTTCCTGTAGTTTGTGTAATTAGTGTAGCTATTGTTTATTGCTAGCGCGTAATCATAGCGAGAATTTCCTTTGTAGTTGTGGTTTTCATTCTTGTACAATAAAACAGTTGTGGCATGCATGTAGATTTGCACCAAGTATTTCGCAGCTGCACTTGCAATTAACGAGATATTATTTTCAATGCTATGTTAATGTGTTTTCTTATTTTGCTCTTCTAATTGTGCTTTTCTGTGTTGTCGTGTGAAATATTGTGACAATAATGGCGTGTGAAAAACGTAATACTAGGCTCCAAAGTAAACTGAGAAATGACAGTGAAGACGAAAGCAGAGTGTTAGCGCCTCCGTGTAATGAATTAACTAATGTTCATAGTAGTAATTTGGTAATTGTACATAGGGAAATGGAGCGGGCTGCAAATAATGGTGTAGGCAGTGAAACAATTAGTGAACAGGGAAGCATTATCGATCGTTCGGTCGGCAACAGCTTTCCTCAGGAATCCGAAATGACAGGACACAATCTTGCAAATACTGTAGATTCAGGTTTTGCGTCCTCGCCGTTTTCTCAAATAAGTCAAGACACATTTTCTGCTTTTCAAAATGCGAATATTGGCGGTTCAAATGCATTGCCGAATAGCACTGAGGAACATGTTTCAGACACCAGTGCATTGTTGTTACAATTAATGCAACAAATGGGACAAAAGCTTCAAAAGTTAGACACAATGGAACAAAACCTTCAAAAGTTAGACACAATAGAACAACATCAGAGACAAACAAAGCAACAGTTAGACACAATGGAACAACACCAGAGACAAACACAGCAAAAGCTTCAAAATTTAGACACCTCACTTGAACAAACACGTGAAGATTTAACTACTGAGTTACATAACATTGAATCGAAATCTCAAAAAGTCTGTAATGATGTAAAAACACAAATTTGTGAGCATTTTCAACCTATTTTTTCGAGGCATGAAAATGTATTACAGAATCACGAAGCTGCCATAAAAGAACTGCAAACTATTGTTCATGAAAATCATGAGACCTTGCAAGCTAAAATTGACTCAGTTGCATCTACCGATTCGGTTACGCTACTTGCAAAAACTCAGGAAAACTTAAAGAACACAGTAGATACGATTTCAACACGAATGGACACTCTGAAACTTGGTTCAGAAAAACACACTGAGGAAATAAGTACACTATCGGAGAAAGTAGCCGAACTTTCGGATCAGTTCACTAACTTATCTGCAAATGTAGATGATGATCTGAATGACACAAGACCTGTAGCCATCACTGACACAGAAGAGTATGAACAAATTAAGAAATTCAAACAAAATCATAATCAAATCAATACACAGTACAAAAGAGAAATCCGAGAAGTGCAAGATCAGTTGGCACAAGTAGTACAAGAATTACGTATTTCAGAGGACACTCGCGCCCCAATACGGGAAGAGGGACACAGAAATACGGAACAGCCACAAAATAATAACACAGGGCACTTCGGAAATTGTGAAAGAAGTTGGCAAGGTACGCCGAATTTTGAGATGGAACCGCCTAAACGACGTAACAATGACCGACATGCGACTTGCCGACATGATGATTTTGACTATAAGCTGTTCATTACTACACGTAAATTCAAAACATTTAAGAATTCTGGCAACGACATTCATCCACAAGCATGGCTCCATCAATTCTCGCATTGTTTTCCTCCCAACTGGTCGTTAGAACACAGATTAGAATTTATGTGTGGCTACTTGGAGAATGAGCCAGCTGTAAGAATGCGATCGGTAATTCACGATTGCCACAGTGAAGGAGAGTTTTACCATGCCTTCCTCTCAGCATATTGGTCTCAAGCCACACAAGACCGTGTAAAACATAGCATCATAATGATGAAACACTTTGAACAATCTGAATTTTCCAGTCTTGTCAAATATTTTGAAGACATGTTGCATAAGAATCAATATCTTTCAAACCCATACAGCCCCTCAGAACTCATCCGCATTTGCTTACTCAAATTGCCTGAACATTTACGACATATTATTTTAGCAGGACGTTGTAAAGACGACATTGAGGCTTTTCAGGGACTGTTACAAGAACTGGAAATTGACACAGACAGTCGCGGGATGCGAAAACAGGATAACAATCACTACAGGTCACTTCCGTCACAATTCCGTGACGACAGAAACAATAACTGGACACGACACTTACAACCCAAATCGTGACCAAAACAGACACCACCCATATGACAACCATTGGCAGAGTAATAGTTACAAAGAAAGATCGCATTTCTGTAGTAATGAATATGACAGAGATAACAATAGAAACAGACTATATGGTAATCAGAACTATTATTATCGAGGGAGACAGAATAATTTCAGACGCAACAGTTCAGCGCGCAGTTACGATTCAGGGAGAAATTCTCCACCACATGACCGACACGAAAGAAACTGTGTAAACTACCGACAAAACGACAGACCTGAATTCCATCAGAACTGGCGAGCTTTAAACAGAGCTGGGCCCTCTCGGCAAGGCGAATTTGTGGAAGTTAGGCCTCCTAATCCCAGTAACGACGCGCGGTAACCAAGAGACAGACAAAGACTCGCACCGCAGGCATACACGTGCGCCGGCTGGCTCCGAGAAAGATAACATTATATCTGGTACTGCTAATGAGATTTTAATGCAACATTTTGGTTTACTTGAAAATATATTCTGGATTTAAAGTACTTTCTGTGAGATACCAGATGACACAGTGGTTAGTTTATGTGACAACTACACGATTTTATCACGACGCTACTAATGAGTGACAATTTACAATGTTGCTTTTGCGGTGTATCTGCTTTATATCTGCACAGTTTTTCTGAATTCTTCTGGAAAGTAAAACATGTTTTATTAGTATCTTTTGTGGTATAGCTACAATGAGACTGCCTTTTCCGTAGCACAACAATACGTTACAGTACAGTACTTTCTTCATCACAACAATAAGCGTAATAGCTATGATATCTATACACAAAGCATTTTACTTTTGTTTATCATGAGGTAAGTACATTGACTTCTGCAGAACTTAGCTTTCGGAGGACGATAACTACGACACTTCCACAGAGATTATGTTGCAACAAGACGCACATTTAGCGCTACAGGACACGTATTTGAGTGATTGATTATGTACTTAAAATATTTATTTTTAAAGATATTTGGAGTACAATGATACAAAGGTTTTCCGTGATACATTTCATTCCATTGCTGTAATCTGTAACACCTGAGGGTATAATTACATTAATCCTCAGGGGGGTACACACTTACTTTGTGTACCACGTGTGTGGCAGCCACAAGGAGCCCTAGCTAATATGGTATTTGCTTATACAACTTTACACATCGGTACCATATTTCTCTAACACACAATTACACAGCTATCTGATTATTTGACAGAGAAACAAACATTTTTTTTTTATTACATCAGTGACATATGTTTACGCAATTACAGAGTTGGATTACTTCACACTTACGAAATTGTATTTTGTCTGTACTGTGTGATCTGTTCATATTTTTTCGGAACCATTGTGATACTATGAGAGCTTTGAATGATATATTTGGTAAGGGAGCATGATTTTTACAGTACGTTTGAGGCATATGACACTTTTGACATGAGCAGAGAATTTTTTTAATTATTGGAGGAAGCTACGACGATTTTGAGATTTGACTGAGGTGTTATGATGTTATTTTTACGACGACGATGTGTATTATGCTGCTGAGGTATGTTTATGATTAATAGGCTGAGGCTATATGAGTTATTTGATTATGCTTCATATTTATAATGACGAAATATTGACGAGTGTCGATGGATACGTATATGTGTAATAAGGTAAGGAGTAATGAATAGTGGGTAGGGACTCTTGACTTGTGAAACAGTATGTTGGAAACCAAGAATCGTACTTTAAGAGTTATTAAATGTGTGTAAATGTGTGACTGTATCACAATGCTGACGAATTTTTTTTTTTGGACGCTGTTATATTTACAAGATTTTGTTTCTACACATTTGTTACGCAAATTCTTGACCTGTGAAATATTTTTATATGAGACTGACACTGTAGCGGAAACTGCTGTCGTAAATATTTCCGTAAGAAAGTTAAGTGACCACCTGCACATAATGCGTCGTGGGTACCCAGCTGCGCGACAAACGCTTGGAGAACAAGCCATTAGTGCCTTTCAGAGACAGAGGTGGAGAAATAAGAAAAGGGAGGCCATTAAACTCGCTGTTGACATTCCTTTGTAGAGGGCATCGCTAATGCGAAACTCTCGTTACTTGAAAACATATGATTTTTGTAATGCGTTGTGGGCACACAGCTGTGTCAAACACCTGGAGAACAAGCCATTAGGGTGTGCCTTTCATCGCTAATGCGACACCCTCGTTACTTGAAAACATATGATTACTCGCACTTTGTGCTAATTACTGAAATGCTTATGAATTGATGGGAAATATTCGTACATCTGCACACCTGATTATGACAAGTGTCTTTCTCCGAGAGTTGAGTGCTACTGACTTACGAAATGCCACATGACTATTGAATGATATTTTTATGCTTTGCTTTTCATTGTTGCTTATTTCATTTGATATCTGGTTTCCAGCTGTGTTGCAGCATTGCTTTTATAAAATAAAATGCATTTGCTAATGTGAACACTTTCTGTCAACAGATCTATTAAATAATTATTTTATGATCCACATTCTTTAAAAAGGAGCACTTGGAAAGGAAAGAACAATAAGAAGGAACTAGTAACAGTAACACATAATTTTCTTTTCAAGTACATGGTAATATTTCTTTTACAATAAGTTGTTGTGGTGCACCACTTTAATTACTTAGACATTAAGATGTGATTATACATTTGCCTTATCTGCATTGTTGTTTTTAGTGTAATATTTTTTCTGCTTGAGCTATGTCATGTTTTGATATAAGTTATTACATTTGCTGCTGCTAGCTTTGCCAATCTGTATTTTTTGTCATTGCTGTTTGCGTTACTTATTTTGTGCTGCTGCATTGCCTCGTCCCTTAGTTTAGCATCTGAGCTCAGTAGATTTAAGTTAGCTTAAGAGGGGGTAGCCTCTAAGAGAATGAGTTGCGATGAATTGGAAGAAATGCATTCAGAAGTTATACGAAGAAAAGTACAGAAAACAGGTTTAGGTAGGATTTTCTTGGAAATAAATGTTGAGGTAAGAAATGTGTGAACATATAAATACAGAAAGCATGCTTAGATAGAATTTCTTTGGTGGAAACAAAGGATGAAATAAGAGGAAAGATATATGAAGTTTTGGGTTGGACTGCAGTACCACATGTTACACTGAAAACGAACCCTGTCCTTACCTATTGGTGTTATCCCACTATGTGTTTGTGTACCCTTGTGTATTTGTTTTCTTCCTGTCTCTGTGTAGTTTCATAGAATTTTTTCTTCTTTTAATATTAAGCTACATTCACTATGATGAGGAATACTGTTGTCCTCAAATATAATTGGCATTAATAATATGTTATTTACATTATAAATATGCTTACACATTATTTATTCTGTTTAATGCTCATGTGTGAAGTTGATGTTTCGAAAGTTATTCTGATCTTTTATGTAGGTACTCATGTCATAATTCCACTGATGTATATGTTTATTTCTATTCTGTTGTAAAGCCTGTACTACAAATGTTATCTGTATTGTTATGTTCTTTAATGATGTATTTTGTACCTTTGTTATTGTATTCTCGTGTTATAAAATTGTAATTGACACCAGTTCATGATATTATTAACTTGTAAGTTACATTTCACTGCACACGTTTCTGTTGGTCATAGTATATGGACAATATGTGAGAAGTAGGGACTGTTAGTGTTTGCACGTGTGTTAATAATTCAGCAAGGGACTGGATAACAGCATTGCTGGTTCTAAGGACAATTCCAAAAACTTTGTGAGTGCACAAGTGATGGTTTATGGACTTGCTATATTCTCCGCAAGACTCTTCGATGGTGAATGTGCACCTGCACAATCGCAACAGATGGCTGCTGGCCTTCTCTACAAGGACTGCAGTGGGTCTGCACCTCTGGTGGCCCACCAATACCGTAATCTCTACCAGGACTACAGTGGGTCTGCTCTGTGATGACCTACCTACCAATATTCTTCAAAACTTCGAATGACTCAGCTGTGGGTTTGCTCTGTTGTGACCCATTACTTGTCTGCATGTCGAGAGTCAGCACTGTCTTTCCGATGGAAGGACAACACTACTTCTTCAAGACAGCATGGAAATCCACTACTTCTGTGTGCATTTTCTTTTACTGCTCAGACTTTGAGAAAAACACTGCTATTTTACTGTGATGAATCAGGACTATCTTTATGGACTGTGAGAAATTTTTAGCTTTTGACCAACATTGTACCAATAAGTGTGTGCATTTTATATCTTTGTTACTGTAATTGTGAAAAAATTTTGTCAAATCTGTATTGGCCACTGCCCAACCCAATTTGTAAAAATTTTTTGTGGGGAGCATGGGGGCTATGTAAGTAGGCTGTTTATGTTTTCTTTATGTAAGTAGGCTGTTTAGGTTCTTATGTAAGTAGGCTGTTTAGGATTTCTTATTGGTAACGCCACCTCTGAATGAAAATCACTGGCTGTGCTGTGTGCAGTCTGTGGCTGCTTTGCATTGTTGTAATACTCGCCATTGTAGTGTGGGGCAGCGGCAGCTGGATGTGAACAGCGCGTAGCGTTGCGCAGTTGGAGGTGAGCCGCCAGCAGTGGTGGATGTGGGGAGAGAGATGGCGGAGATTTGTAATTTGTCATGAACTGCTATATTTATATATGATGATATCAAGGTAAATACATTGTTTGTTCTCTATTAATATCTTTCATTTGCTAACTATCCCTATCAGTAGTTAGTGCCTTCCATAGTTTGAATCTTTTATTTAGCTGGCAGTAGTGGCGCTCGCTGTATTGCAGTAGCTCGAGCAGCGAAGATTTTTGTGAGGTAAGTGATTTGTGAAAGGTATAGTTTAATGTTAGTCAGGGCCATTCTTTTGTAGGGAATTTTGAAAGTCAGATTGCGTTGCGCTAACAAAATATTGTGTGTCAGTTTAAGCACAGTCTTGTATAATTGTTCAAAGGGGACGTTTCAAATTTCACTTCACATTACTCTGTTAAGCCAGTTTTACTACTGATTTATTTTTCTTGTTTGCTGCTCATTGCCTTATATTAGTTGTAATATTGCTGTTTGCTTTGCCAATTTGCATTTTTCTGTCATTGCTGTTTGTGTGAATTGTTTTGTGCTGCTGCACTGCCTCGTCCCTTAGTTTAGCATCTGAGCTCAGTAGATTTAAGTTAGCTTAAGATGAGGTTGGCCATATAAGAGAACAAGTTGTGATGAATCGGAAGAAATGCATTGCGAAGCTATAAGAAAATGGTTTGGCCAAAACGTATTTTGAAAGAGGATATGAACCAAAAAATTTGGGTTTAGGGACAACTGGTTTAGGTAGGATTATCTTGGAAATAAATGATGAGGTAAGATAATGGAAAATAAATAATGAGGTAAGAAATGTGTGAACATATAAATACAGAGAGCATGCTTGGATAGAATTTTTTTGGTCGAAACAAATGTTGAAATAAGAGGAAAGATATATGGAATGAAGTTTTGGGGTGGACTGCAGTACCAAATGTCACACTGAAAACAAACCCTGTCCTGTATTTTTGTGTTATTACACTATATGAATTTGTGTTTTTCCTGTCTTAATGTGTTTAGCTAATAAGAGTTATGTTGTAGAATTTTTTTGATAATATGTTATTTTCTTTGTAAAGATGTTTAGACATTATTTATTCTGTTCTGTTTTAATGCTCATGTGTGAAGTTGATGTTTCGAAAGTTATTCTGATCTTTTATGTATGTACTCATGTCATAATTCCTGTAACACTGATGTATATGTTATTTCGATTGTTTTGTAAAGCCTGTACTATAAATGTTATCTGTATTGTTATGTTCTTTAATGATGTATTTTGTACCTTTATAATTGTGTTCTTATGATATACAATTGTAATTGACACCAGTTCATCATATTATTAACTTGTAAGTTCCAATTCACTGCACACGTTTCTGTTGGTCATAGTATATGGACAATATGTGAGAAGTAGGGACTCTTAGTGTTTGCAGGTGTGTTAATAATTCAGCAAGGGACTCAATAACAGCATTGCTGGTTCTAAAGACAATTCCAAAAACCTTGTGCGTGCACAAGTGGTGGTTATGGACTTGCTATATTGTCCGCAAGACTCTTCGATGGTGATTGTGCACCTGCACAGTCGCAGCAGATGGCTGCTGGCCTTCTCTAAAGGACTATAGTGGGTCTGCTCTGTGATGACCTACCTACCAATATTCTTCGAAACTTCGACTGACTCTGCTGTGGGTTTGTCCTATTGTGGCCCGTTACCTGTCTGCATGTCAAGAGTCAGCACTGTCTTTCCGTTGGAAGGACAACACTACTTCAAGACTGCATGGAAATCCACTACTTCCATGTGAATTCTCTTTTACTGCTCAGACTTTGAAAAAAAAAAAAAAAAAAAAACTGCAATTTTACTGTGATGAATGATGAGGACTGTCTTTATGGACTGTGAGAAAATTTTAGCTTTTGACCAACATTGTATCAAAAAGTGTGTGAATTTGATATGATTGTTATTGTAATTAAGAAAAATTTTATCAAATCATTATTGGTCACTGCCTAAACAATTTGTAAAATTTTTTGTGGGGTTCCTGGTGGCTATGTAAGTACGCTGTTTAGGTTTTTGTGTTGGTAACGCCACCTCTGTATGAAAGTCACTGGCTGTGCTGTGTGCAGTCTGTGGCAGGTTGGCATTGTTGTAATACTAGCCATTGTAGCGTTGGGCAGTTGGCTGTTAACAGCGCGTAGCGTTGCGCAGTTGGAGGTGAACCGCCAGCAGTGGTGGATGTGGGGAGAGAAATGGCGGAGTTTTGAAATTTGTAAGAATGGATGTCATGAACTGCTGTATATATTATGACTGTTGAGGTAAATACATTGTTTGTTCTCTATTGAAATCTTTCATTTGCTAACTATGCCGATCAGTAGTTAGTGCCTTCTGTAGTTTGAATCTTTTATTTAGCTGGCAGTAGTGGCGCTCGCTGTATTGCAGTAGTTCGAGTAACAAAGATTCTTGTGATGTAAGTGATTTGTGAAAGGTATAGGTTAATGTTAGTCAGAGTCATTCTTTTGTAGGGATTATTGAAACTCAGATTGCGTTGCGCTAGAAATATTGTGTGTCAGTTTAAGCACAGTCACGTATAATTTTTTTTAAGGGGACGTTTCAAGTGGATGCAAGCTGGTGATCCAACAAATTTACGCTTCTGCCTGCGGCATTTACTTTTGGCTGTGATGTTCTGTCAGCAGTATGGCCGCTCTCGCCCTCTGAAAACCCTATAAAAAGCTAATCAAAATGTTGACTGATTGTATCACCTGAAATTCTCCTATGTTCCTCGTTAGGCGAGAAAACATGCACTCATCCCTAGTCTGGAAAATATGGCGATATACGCGGGCATAAATGGAGCAGCGTGTATGCTCAACGCCCTCGCAGTTCTCGAAAGTACAATTCCTACGTGACTGTTTCATTTTTCATCTATCAGAGCTCAATATATCTTCAGCTAATTTCCAGCTGACTGTTAGTCAAAGTGAATGCAATGTTCTCACATAATTCCTCTTTTGGTGTCGTACAGAGCTTGATGTGCCCTGTTCTACACGTCTTGAGGCTGGTTCAGAGGAGAGTCCCCAAGGTTCTTGGTCTTGTGTCTTTCGTAGAAAACTGTCCCCCACCTGTGTCCTTTCGTGCTTCCCATCATGGCTTTTTCAGACCAATGGGAGCGTTCCTTTCATCTTGTGGAAACTATCTCTGCCAATCTCAAACTCCTAGCGTTAAACTGCTTCGCAACATCGCTCCTTTTCCCCTTCCGAGTTTATTTCAGCCAATCAGATATTTTGTGCCCTCTCCTGATGCCTAAAAGTTATATGCACACATCATGAGTGTACCACCGGCATTTCAAATGATCAATTGCATCGCTGGTCTGTTTGTATCCATCTGGAAATTCCCCAACCCAGTTTTCTAAAGAATTTCTCCATACCATGTACATGTTAGCAGCCACTCAAGGAATGTTTCGGGGAATTCGTTTAAAAAATGTTTTTCAAAGGCCCAGTCAAATCTTTACATGTGTTCTCCCGAAGTACCTTACACCGTGCCTGCGTGACACAAGTCACTTGTCTTTCAAAACCGAGGCAGTTCTGTCCAGTTAAAGCTGCTGACAAGAGACTGCTTGAGCCCTCTGTTGAAACTGCTAGGGAATTCATGCCATTGGTTTTAGCCAACAGCAAGCATGGGATACCGATCACGTGTGTGGACTCTGGAGTGGTCTGTGATGCTGAACACATAGGCTTCTCTCTCTTGTCATCAACACCTCGAACAGAACAGATGTTTCTTTGGAAGGCAGAGCCTTGTACCTAATTTCCCGTTTTGTCATTTAATGGCAGCCCTGGATACCAAATCTCTAATCCTGAGCACTCGACCTCCTGCACCCTGTCGTCATGAGGCATATTTAACAACTGCCTTCCTCCCCTTTCGCCAACCCTGTATACCTTTACAATTCGTGACCAGAAGTGGGATCATATACATTTGCATTTGGTGTCAGAATCGCGATCCGTTTCCAGCGTTCACTCCATAGGGTGATCTTTTACTTTGGTTGATGTTTGACTCTGTGTAGCTAGTCAATATTCGCCGCTGTTATTCTGCTACGCGCCAAGCCTGAGAGCTGCAGCACAGGCGGCCGGAGTGGCCGTGCGGTTCTAGGCGCTGCAGTCTGGAACCGAGTGACCTCTACGGTCGCAGGTTCGAATCCTGCTTCGGGATGGATGTGTGTGATGTCCTTAGGTTAGTAGGTTTAATTAGTTCTAAGTTCTAGGCGACTGATGACCTCAGAAGTTAAGTCGCCTAGTGCTCAGAGCCATTTGCTGCAGCACAGCAGCGGCGACGCCGTGTCAGACGCTATATCCCCACATACAAGCGCCCCGGGCAAAGTCCGCACTTCCTGCCTCCCGCAGTCCTAAGCTCCTACACGTGTTCTTTGAGTCCACCGAGATGCGGTCCAGGTGTACATGCCCACGGCGTGCGCTCTGGCTCCCTTTGACGATCACAGCCGGCCCAGCTTCTCGTTAGCCGCCCACCAACTCTGAGCCGGGCTCCAACATATTAAGAAAACGCGCGAGGCGTCCGTGCCGCTTCCGTGGCTACACAAAGCGCACGGGCCACTATCCACTGTTAGCGCGGTTGCCGGCCGTAGTGACCGAGCGGTTCTAGGCGCTTCAGTCTGGAACCGCGCGACCGCTACGGTCACAGGTTCGTATCCTGCCTCGGACGTAGATGTGTGTAATGTCCTTAGGTTAGTTAGGTTTAAGTAGTTCTAAGTTCTAGGGGACTGATGACCTCAGAAGTTTAATCCCATAGTGCTCAGAGCAGTTTGAACCATTTAGCGCGGTATCCCTGCCGCTGCCGCCGCCCACCTACCGCCCCATGTTAGCTGCTGGCCTGCCGCCTGCTGCCATCTGTGTTTGTTTCCTGGCATCAATGCCTGGGGCACGTACTTTCAGCACTGTGCAGCCACCCGCCCCACCGCCCACGCCACAGCTACTCAAGTACCGCGTGCATACTGCCCTCAGCCGCCGCACTGCCACTGCCACCATCTCTTCATTACTGAGAGTGTTGATATGCTTTGATACCTTGTAGCCATTTATCCAGAGAAGAACCTAGAGAAAATGCTCTTCCATTGAACACGTGTACTGTCATAAATTTCTTAACTTTTTTTTATCTCTGTGGTCGTCTGGTACGTCATGCCTAGTTACCGTGATGAGAAGTTTTGTAACGTACATTTTTAAGAGATTGAAAGGATCCTGTAGCCACCTTTCATTACTCCGGTAGCCCATTTTCACTAGCATCTCTCTTTCTTTTCCTTGTTTCTGTTTTCTCATAACTCTCGTAGTGGTGTGATTGAATGAACGTGGTTGTGTGTCACGTTGCTAGACGGTGGCGTAGTCATCTGCAGAAAATCTGCGATAGTCATACAGATTCAGCAGCAGTTGTACAGAATAGCCAACTCTCGTAGTGGTCAAATAGGCAAAGAGGTTTGCGCTACTTGTGAGAAATCCACCTGCGTTAGGTTGGTGGCGGAAATGGCATCTTTGAGTTTTCCGAGCCACGCAGAGCGTGGCAGAGGCTGGAGAAGAAAAAGGGAGGCAGTCTGCCGCCGGTACGGAAAGCGTCCACAGCTGTGCTCCAGTCGAAGATGGGTGAGTTAGACTGACCGCGTGGAGCGTCGTTACTTGGCGAGAGGAGAGCTGTTACCTTTTGGTCTCGCTTATCAGCTCTGAAAGATTCCTTTGCCTTGTCGCAGCAAGGAATGCAAAACGTTGGCAGATTTTTCTTTTAGAAAATTTCTACAGAAGACTTGGATCCGCCGGAAGAGCGCCTCACAAGGCTGTCGATAAGAAGTGAGCAGTCGCTCCTGTATGAATGTGTGTTTGCCTTCAGCTGTGCCTGTATAAGCTTTTATTTTCCTAAAAATCTATAGCTTTGCCTTCTGGTAAATTCTCCTTGCTTTATGTATCTTTCGTCCGTGGGGAGCCAACCACGTGATTGAACATTAAAGTATGTTGGGCTACCGTCATCACCAACTGTCCGATCTCATGTTTGCTTTAAGGAGTGTTAACTGTTCATGATTTTGTGATGTGATATTGTTGCAACTTGGCCACAGTACCTAGAAATTGCGTCTCCACAAACCACGTGGTCACGCGGGTGTACTGCGAAACGTGTACCGTTTCACGAGTTATTGCGATCAGTTATCAGGCAACAGCAGTTGAATGAATGATTCACTGAAATGATTTTAGGTGTAGATTATAACGGTGAATGTATCGATGCTTTTCTTTAATGTTTTAGGAATTAATGTAATCAGGAAGTGTGTACATGCCTCACATCCATCTCTTAGGAATAAATGATTGTATGTACAATTTTCTCTTGTGTTCCGAGGTTACGTTTTTGCACCTAAGCCACTCACCTCGTAGCTTTCCCGTTAGCACATCCAACGCGTTTCCTTCCGCACAGGTCCAGTGATTAGTTTCCCCTTCTATTTTAAAACAAATGCTTTAGATTAAAGCTTATTTTCAGGTGTTTTGCTGGGACCTGATCTTATGCACAGAGTTCATGCATTTTCTATTTTATTTTAAATGTTTGATTCTCGTGAAGAGTGCACTGCCAGTACTATTAATTACATCGCATCCCCTATGAGCGACATCACAACGTACGTATTTTTACGAGTTTTTGGTCTGTGATCAGATTCATTTCTTTTCCGACTTGGCCAAACCTTTGATTAGTTGTATGGCTAGAGTCGGTGGCGACCAAAATCTTCACCTAATAACCCATAGAAACAGGTTAGTTACAAACTTTCAGTTAATCTCCAGGGATGTGCAGCTTGCACATTGTGTATGGAAACCACTGAGTCTCCCAGCCGTTCATGGCTGTTTCTTCCGTTTCGTTTTCTAGTCATAATCAACTCTTTTTTCTTTCATCTTTCCAACAAGCATTATTTCTCCACCCTATAATTAAAGTAGGATCCTTCTCCTTTCTCCACAGACGTGAGTGCTTTAAGGGCTCTTTAACGCCCTGTGCTGTCATGTCGCGTCTCCAATGGTTCCGAAATCGTTGGTGCATTAAATCTTTTTACCTTGATGGCCGGCCGCTGTGGCCGAGCGGTTCTAGGAGCTTCAGTACGGAACCGCGCTGCTGCTACGGTCGCATGTTCGAATCCTGCCTCGGGCATGGATTGTGTGTGATGCCCTTAGGTTAGTTAGGTTTAAGTAATTCTATGTCTAGGGGCTGATGACCTCAGATGTTAATTTCCATAGTGCTTAGAGCCATTTGAACCATTTTACCTTCATGGCAGTTTGTTTTTATTGCAAGACCAGGCACAGACTCGTAATGTGCTTTTAGGCCTTGTAATAAAAGCTACAAACCATTAGATTCTGACGTTCCTGGTGATGTCTGTTGTTTACTGCTGGTACTAGGCGACTTTAGGCCCAAAGCGCATACACAGTCGTAATGACACGATTAGCACTTGTGTTGCCAAAATCGATAGCACGTTGTGTGTCATGCCGGATTGCGGAAGGAAAAGAATGAACTTTTTCTTCCTTCTCCTTCTTTACTTTCTCGTCTCTCTTCATCGCCTTCAACGACCATTTATTCTTTTACTGTCCCTGCCTTCTGTCCTTCGTAAGTGGTAGTTTCTTGATTGGTTAACTCAATGCACCAAGTTACGCTGAAATAGAATTGATCTGTTCTACCCCTGTAAGTTTGCAAGAGAGGATATGACGACTTCCGGATGTTATCTCCCAGAGGCAGAGAAGTTTTATTGATATGAAGTAATGTATGATGTTGTTTTATTGAGGTTACTGGTGAGAAGGCGAAAGGTCCTGTGTGTGTTGTTTTAAGTGATGTTAAATGGTATGTTTTTTGCTGCCACCCCAGAAATCAGCGCAGAACTGTTAACCATGATTCACTTTACCATGCAGCGAGTTTCCAGTTGGGACAATGTTTTTTTAGCCGTCTAAATTGCGGCTTAAGCTCCCAGTGAATGCTTACTATAAGCAGAGACCGCATGGCGCAAGCACGTGGACAGGTATAGCTGTCGCGTTGCGATATGCCAGTCACGCCTCCGAACACTACCACTTCTCTCCCTCTTCTTTGTCTGGTCTATCATAAATTAAATATAATTTTCATTTGATTTATAAGTCATTTATTTAAAGTTTTGAGTGACAATGTACTGAGTGTTTTAAGTGTTTAAAGGTATCTCTCCCGACTACTGAATATGTATTTGTTATCTGATGATATTAAGCTGTCAGTACTATTCAGCTTTGTTGCCGAATTTCTGTATTGTACTGTATATCACTTTTAGATCTCCTCTATTGACCATGATTTTGTTTTGCCTGTCGAAAGAATGCATTATGTTTACCTTACAAAACTTTTTCTATAATGCTACTCCTTACAAGCGTACGTCGTTGAACGTTTCGTTTTGTTGTCATACCCAGAATGAAGAGCCCCTCCTTGCGGTGTCTATTCTATTTATCTTTCATTGTTCAATAGATGGTGATACTTCGTATTTTCATCTAACTTTAGTAACTTATGCTCCACAGTTACGCTGCTTTGCAGATGAGCTACGTCCATTTTCGGTTTAGAAGCCGCTATTTCCCCGCTTTCTTTCAAGCTGTCACTAAGATTAAAAATGATTGCGAGCTTTTCATTCTCATGCCCGCTACGATATGCGTTTTCGTGGAAATACTTCCTAAGTGAGAGACCCTCGCTTGTTTATTCAAACACATAGACCCATGACGTAATGAAGCACCCACTGAAATAACCACTAGATTGATGATGATTAGCAACCATGACGTACCGTCATCTCCGAGGCGCAGTAACGGGTTATATTGTTGAAAACTTAGTTCGCAAGAGAGCTCCACCCTAATGAATAAAATATTTTATTGTACAGTGACGCAGTAGTTCCCACCCCCTTTTTTTCGTAGCGCACCCTGTTACTTCATGGATTTTGGGAATTTTGTAGTAGTTAACCCCCACATGACGTAATCGCCATATGGAGACAGAACACAATTCCTATCTCGACCATGCATTACACTGGGTTACTACCATTGCTCTGAGTCGCTCGTCTGTTTGTTCCAACCTCAACCATTACTTTGTACCTCCCTCCTCCAGGGCCGTGTGCCTTACACGTTGCGGTGAGCGCCCGCAGAGTGCCCAACAGACCTGTTTATTCTTGCAGTTTTCACTTTCGTAAACTGATCGCCTACCTATCTCTTTCATCTATGCATCATCGCCTCCCTCCAGAGGGAGGTGGAAGGGAACCTTTTATATTCCAGTACGCCTACTACAATCGGAAACTCTCTGTTGTCGTCACATTCAGCCTGTGGCTGTGGTCCTCCAGCAGCATTCGTACTGCACCCTCCCTGCCCTTAGGCTATCCACCAATTCCTATCTGAGGTCGAATCAGTATCATGATACAACTGCAGCAACACGGCTCCCCCCCCCCCCCATTTTTCCTTGACGTGAGGGCTAAGCAAAACTGTTTTACAGCACTGCTTCCCTCTACTTTTCCCTGGCATAGGAGTTAAGCAGAGCTGTTTCTCAACAAACAACGCAAACATACATTCGCACACTAGTAAACCCGGGTATTTGACACTGTCCTCCCACTTCCCACTGTCGAGGCTATGCGACTTTCATAGTCCGGGCAACGAGATGCCCCACCTCCGAAACAGCTAGCACGTGGTTTGTGACAGATTTTACTGTATGGCTCACACGCCGCTCGAGAAGTTACCTGAACTTTTTCCCGATTACACCCAATTCCTTTTCCTTTAACGCGAGCACCCTTCCGGTTTGCCGCAGGTGGGCCGCTCGGCATAACTGGCCAGAATGTCGGGCTACCCTGACGTTGCGATTGCGGACGCCTGTCCACGATTATGCCCTGAAAAACTCTGCGTTAAACGCAACATGGTTTTTTCCCATTAGTCAAATCCCTTTTCCTCCTAAGCCACAACATCCATTACTAAAGCTTCAGATTCCGCAAATGACTTACAAAACCACTAAATCTCGCTGGTACATGCCACCAGCTGTGCTTCAAAAAACGTTTGCTTCGAGATTGCCTTAGCAATCACACGCCACCTCCACCCCCCCCCCCCCCCCCCCACTCACGAATTCCTCATCCCTTGTGCTTACTGGGAGGTAAGACGTGCGTTACACCACAGATGCTCCCCCCTCCATCACCCACTAGAGAGAAGCGGCATCAAGGCTTGTCGACGTCACACTTCCCCGCCGAACAAGCAACGTTCTCTTCCCCATGAGTCGAAACTTCTGTTGCACAGAACAGTATTCTAGCTGTGAATCTTTTCGTATTTTGTGAACTGATAATAAACTCACTGCATTCTTTCCCTTCCTTTATACGAAGTTTTATGAATAGGACGGGAATACTGTTAGCTGTTTCGTCACTGTGGCAACATATTTTAATTATCTTTTGTAGAGTTTTGCCTGTGTGGTCTCCATTCCTATAACTTTATTTTACAAGCTTAGTTTATGCCATATGACAGTCCCCTGATTTCAACCTTAATTCCAGTGTTTTGCTAGTATAAGAAAAGGTTTTGTACTTTGTATTTTAATATGGATTAATATAGATAAGGTTGGTATTACGTGTGTTTTATGGTACTCCATTTCTTCGACTTTGGACGTGAATACTCCACTTCACTGAATTGTGTTAATATTTGATAGCCTGAGCAACTTTGTGCAATTACTACCCTCAGAAACAGTCAAATGACATAGTAAGGTTTACTAAGGTTGAAATGTACTTAATTCAACTGTAACCAAGCCAGGTGTTAATGTTCTGCAGTAAGTCAATTTATTATGTTTTTTACCCAAATATTTTGATTGCCATAGAATTAAGTATTTTGTATAACAGCAGATTTTTCCCTCAAACTAACAGAAACAATGATAGTTCATTCCTATATTGTGAAGCATCATTTTAGCTTCTTTTGTCTTAAGGCTTGATTATATGGACAGTGATGATTTCAACTGTTACAGGAAATATTGTATTGTAATTTGAACAATTAAACTTTAATTATTTTCTTAATTCATAAAATTTGATTACCTTAAGGGCATTCAAGTCTCCTCCCACTTATATGCATTAAATGAAATGTTGTAATGATCCCTCCCATAGTATTAACGCCCCTACTAGAGCAAACGGTCTTTCCGTGTAGTGACTGACACCGTTTTGCAAACAATGTTTGTCACCACTCTTCTGGAAGGAGGAAGGAATATACATGGTGGCAGACAGTCAAGGAATATTTTAGGGAATTGGTTTAAAATATTTATTTCAAAGGCCTAGTCAAATCTTTACAAGTGTTCTCCCCGAGTACCTTACGCTGTGCCTGCGTGACACAAGTCACTAGCCTTTCAAAATGGTTCAAGTGGCACTAAGCACTACAAGACTTAACAACTGAGGCCATCAGTCCCCTTGACGTAGAACTACTTATACCTAAACCTAAGGACATCACACGCATCCATGCCTGAGGCAGGATTCCAACCTGAGACCGTAGCAGCAGCGCGGTTCCAGACTGAAGAGCCTAGAGCCGCTAGGCCACAACAACCGACTTGTCTTTCAAAACCGAGACACTTCTGTCCAGTTAAAGCTGCAGACGAGAGACTCGTAGAGCTCTCTGCTGAAACTGCTAGCGAATTCCCGCCATTGGTTTCAGCCAACAGCGTGGGCTGGATACTGATAACGTGCGTGAACACTGGAGTGTTATGCGATGCAGAGCACAGTTGCTTCTCTCTCTTGTAATCCAGAGCTTGAGCGGAACGGACGTTTTTCTGGAAGGCTGAGCCTCTGGCTCTGCTTTTCACGACTGCCCACCAACATAAGTTAACATGAACCGCTTCCCCTTCCGCTGCCCATTTCAATTACATGTTCAATCTCCTAGACTGGCATAAACCTGGTAACGTCGGACCCTAGGCGCGATCTTAAAATACATCCTCTTTACAGTACCTAATTTCCTGTTGTGTCATTTAACGGTAGCCCTGGATGCTTACCCTCTAATCCTGACCTCTTGACCTCCTGCACCCTGTCGTCATGAGGCACTGCAACAACCACCTTCCCCCTCGCCCTAACCCTGTATACATTTACAATTGGTGACCAGAAGTGGGATCATAGACGTTTACAGCAAGCAAGCGCTGCGCCACTATCTGCTCCCCTCAATGCATAGCCCGGAACGATCGTTGTCCCTATCGCCGGGGGTCACCAACCCCATTTAGAAGCGTTCCATTGTACTCGGACCGTGACGGCGCAACTCGCGTCTGCCCCTAAACTAATACGTTTCTACCCTCAGCTTTTATCACCTTTTGCTCATCGACATGGAGGATTTCCTTTTGGTGTGTTAATATTGTCGAATCTACTGTCATCCCTTTGCAGTGCATACTGTACATGTTGATAGGCAAATCGGCTCACTATCGCCAAAGTATGTCAGGTGATATATTCATCTACTTGTTACGACGTACAAAATCTCATGTAAGGTGCGAAATTGACATTCATTCAAGCTGCCACCTTACACGTTGTTCAAGCCGGGACCTTAAAACTATCAGCTTCTTCTTGCCACCCCCTTCCCAACATCATGTTTGGTTCCCCCACTGTCGTTGTGTGGAGCATCGCATTGAAATCGGTCATCAAGGCACTGTTCCGGGTCTAGCAGAAGCAGACGAACTGCTGGTCTTGGTAATAAACCCCAGATAAATAACGCACCTGCACTGAACTGCTCTGCAGTTTTTGTGCTTTTGGGGACAGTAACTTCCAATTCCAATTGACAACACCGATCTAAGGCCTCAGGACTTGGAAACGTTTCGCATTTGTCGAGCAGTGTTGAAAGCGAGGTTCACAGTGGACGTTAACACACAACAGTATCGTACCATCAGGTGCGAGGCTGTTATGAACTGTGAACTGTCACACCTCCACAAAGAAGGCAGTAATTCTGTAGAGAAAACATTTATAAAATATGGGGAATGCTGGCGAGCTAGCGAAAGGTACAGTAATTTCCAGGTGTCACATTGTTATACTTGGTAGTTTTGAGTGCCTAACTATGAAGATATATAGTATCAGTCTGCCCCTTTCTGGTTTATCATGTTATATTTCGAAATTTTTTGTGGATTTGCGTGAGCTAATTTCCAAATAAGAGGTTTTAAATGTTTTGGAGTTTTAAAGGTTTCTGGCTACCATCTGAAATAGTTTTATAGAAAAATTTGTAAAAATTGTGGAAAAGCCCTTCTAATTGTACATTTGTTGCAGCTACAAACACTACTGAACGTGATATACTTGGGATCTGCTTTTACACTCAGCACAGTGGTTGCTACAATCCAAAGAAGTCGGTTGTGATTTGGTCAGTTTCCATGAAAGAAGTGGTCTTAGGTATAGATGTGGATATCTGCTCTGTCAGGTCTTACTTTATTTACATCATACACGCTATGCTGAGAAAATTAAAGTGTACTGTTCTAACATATAATGTGTATTTTGGCTATTCATACTAGAACTGTCAGTATTTACCATGAGTCAGTACCTATGTACTATGTACCCACGCATTACATAATTTGGGTCCCATGTTTTAATGATCCTCTAATGTCGTTTATGTAAGAATGTCAATGGTTCTCCACTGTACGTCTGTTAGATGTTAAGTATAAATATGTGCACTCACGAATCACATGTAGGCCATTAATGAAACGACCCGCTCTGCTGTAGGCTGTGTGCCCATTTAGTTCTTCATCTTCCTTTGGCCACATGTGCACACTGTATTTTTTACACCCAGTCAAGGGAGATGTGAGGTTGTGAGATAATCGATGAAAGAAGGAAGTACAAAGATATTTAGCGAAATCTACTGGAATGCTGAAAATCAAGTCGCAACAAATAGGGAGTGCAAGGAAGCTAAGACGAAAGTGTTGCACGAAAAATGTGAGGAAATGGAAAAAGAAATGGTTCTCGGAAGAACAGGCTGAGCATATAGGAAAGTCAAAACAACCTTAGGAAAAATTAAAAAACCAAGGGTGGTAACATTAAGGGTGCAACGGGAATTCCACTATTAAATGCAGAGAACAAATTGGATAGGTGGCAAGAGTACATTGAAAGTCTTTATGACAGGTAATCTTTGTCTGATGTGACAGAAGATGAAATATGAGTCGATTTAGAAGCGATAGGGGATTCAGTATTAGAATCAGAATTTAAGAGAACATCACAGAGGATCAAACGAGGCAGAAAGGATAGATAACATTCCGTTAGAATTTCTAAAATGATTGGGGAAGTGGCAAAAAAACATCTATTCACGTTGCTGAGTAGAATGCATGAGTCTGGCGACATACCATCTAACTTTCGGAAAAGTATGATGCACACAATTCCGAAGACTGCAAGAGCTGACAAGCGAATTCTCGCACAATCAACTGCACACGCATACAAGTTGCTAACAAGTATGATTCATAGATGAATGGAAAAGGAAATTGAGGATGTGTTAGATGACGATCAGTTTGGCTTTAGGTAAGGTGAAGGCACCAGAAGCGCATTTTTGCCGGTGCTGCTGAAAATGGGAGCAAGACTAAAGAAAAATCAAGACACGTTTATAGGATTTTTCGACTTGGCAAAAGCGTTCGACAATGTCAAATGGTGCAAAATGTTTGATATTCTGAGATAAATAGGGTAAGCTATAGGGAGAGACGGGTAATACACAATATGTATAAAAGTCAAGAGGGAGTAATATTATAAGAGTAAATGACCGAGAACGAATTGCCCAGATTTAAAAGTGTGTAAATACAGATGTATTTCACCCCTACTGTTCAATCTGTATATCGAAGAGGCAATGATGGAAATAAGAGGAATGTGAAGGAGTAGAACTAAAATTCAAGGTGAAAAGATATCAATGATACCATTCGCTGATGATATTGCTGCCGTGAGTGAAAGTGGAGAAGAATTAGAAGATCTGCTGAATGAAATGAAAAGTCGGTAATCCTTCCGAAAATACAGTGGAAGAACAATGTCAAAGAAAGCACAGGTTTTGAACTGTGAACTGAGATTTCCGTTTACTGGCGGTACTATAGTGTGAGTAAATAGAAGAATGACGAAATAAATGAGAAGTGGAGGAAATAAGGGCAGCGGAAAATTTAACATCAGGACTGATGTTCACGAAGCGTATGAAGTTAAGGAATCCTCCTACATAGGTACCAAAATAACCAATGACGGAGCAAGGAGAACATCAAAAGCAGACTAGCACTGGCAAAAATGGCGTTCCTGGCCAAGAGAAGTTTATGAGTAACAAACATAGGCCTTAATTTGAGTAAGAAGATTCTAAGAAAGTACGTTTTTAACGTAGAATTGCGCGGTAGTGAAACATTGGACTGTGGGTTGGTTCAAATGACTCTGAGCATTATGGGACTCAACTGCTGTGGTCATAAGTCCCCTAGAACTTAGAACCACTTAAACCTAACTAACCTAAGGACATCACACACATCCATGCCCGAGGCAGGATTCGAACCTGCGACCGTAGCGGTCGGGCGGTTCCTGACTGTAGCGCGTTTAACCGCTCGGCCACTCCGGCCGGCTGGACTGTGGGAAAACCAGGACAGAATAGAATAGAGGCATTTGAGATGGGGTGCTACGGACGAATGTTGGAAATTAGGAGGACTGATAAGGAATGAGGAGGTTCTGCATGGAATCTGAGAGAAATGGAATATGTGGAAAAGGCTGACAGGGGTGGAAGGGACCGGATGATAGGACATTTGTTAAGACATCAGGGAATGACTTCCATGGTATTAGAGGGAGCTGTAGAGGGTAAGAACTGAAGAGGAAGACAGAGACTGGAATATATCCCGCAAATAATTGAGGACGTTTGTTGCAAGGGCTACTCTGAGATGAAGAGGTTGGCACAGGAGAGGAATTGGTGGCGGGCCACATCAAACCAGTTAGTAGGCTGGTGACTCAAAACCAAAACAAAAGGATGGAAATTTACCGGAGGGCTTAATTCTGTATGACGTTTCTGGCTTCGAGACACAATCCAACACATATTTTCATGTGTCATCGGTATTCCCCAACTATGAATACACTTCTAAAATTTAGTACAGCTGCCAGCTCACCGCCAATGTTTATTGTTTCAGACATTGTGAAAAATAAGTAAACAGAAACAATCGAATAGCAGGTACAAGAAATGTATTCACAGTATATTCACATTATAAACATTTCTGGAGGGAAACTATTCCCTCATACGGATCACTAGGTGGGGAGTGCTCTGGAGGTTTCATATTATCAGTATCAAAGAATAATCCAACAGGGGTTGGAATCGTTATGAGTAGACTGGTAAGTAACACAGCAGATATCTGTGATCCAACACAGCTCCAGATTTATTCATCCTCTTATCACATTTTTTTCTATTGCCTGAAACTAGGATATCAATACAACACTGGTGTGCGTTCTAAGTGAGTTACACTAGAATGATGTATTGAACGAAGAGTACAGAATTTTGAGAAAAGATTTATGAATAAAGAATGCAAGGACATATGTGATCTGTGATGATGACTATTGGAAAGGAGAATAATGACTTGTTTAACATAGGGACTGAAAATGGCAAAATGGTGAAGAAAGTAAAGAATTCTTGCTGGGAAGTATGATGAAGTGTGGAGATAACAGAAGTAAAATGCACAGGTGAAGAATGCTTTCCTCAGTGGCAATATTCCACTGTTATCTGATATGAGAAATATATCCAATCATGTTTCTTAGATAACAATCTCCTGCCTAGCACGATTTTAGTCCTGGTCATTAGCCACATACCACACTAATAACAGGAAGTTGTCACCACTGTTCTAAGGAGCTTCTTTACATCTTCTTTCTCCTTTGTGACTGCATATTCCGTATATCAGTCCTGACAGCCTCACAAGATGTTTCACTACCTTGGCATTTACTTACTGGTTGTAAGCTTTTACTAGCTTTGCACAGAATTTTCTAACATATTTCCTGATTCTTGCTTCTTCTTCTATAGGGTGCTTTTTAATCACTTCCATTTCATTCTTTCTGAAGATGAGTAACACAAGCACGTCTTGGCATTTTAGATCAGTTTGTAAAACGCCCGGGAGTACCGATGGGTGGGGGGAACTCTTATGCTGGTTGTCGGTTCGACCGTGCGCCCTGTCCACATCACGTACCGGATAATCCCGTGGCGGTCGTACTGTTCTGCTCCACACTGCTGCTGGCTTGCCTGAAATTGTGTCTCTAAATATGCAAGCGGGTTTAGGGGAGCCACTCAACATCAAGCACAACACTGTCCTACGTCTGGTATGAACATCTGTATTCTGATACAATAAGAAATCACAGGCTGCACTACTTACATTCTAATTCATAAGTGTTTATCCCAATTAATGGATGATTAACAGTCCACAATATCACTCAGACGAGCGTACGCGTAACCGACAAGACGCGGGTGATTGTTGATGAAGCAGAAGCCGAATGATCGCACGAAAGTTCTTACGCTCGTCACGCATACACAGATATTAGGTACCAGTGCTCCTTGACACTGGGAATGATATAGCACTGTTAGTAAAGTTTTTTTCCGTTCTCAGTTCTCACTTGTACGAGCATGCGCTTAACCGTCGTGGCGCGGCTGATTGTTGATAATGCGGAAACGCGATTATCGAACGCACGTTCTCACGCTCGCTACAAGACACTGGACTTGACTGCACTCTTTTATGATAACTAATTTTTTACTGATTCACGTCAGTTCATTCTGGGAGACCGAACACGGCGCGGATGATTAATACTGAACGGTACGACACGCAACGAGAGGATACACAAATACGTTATCAGCAGCACTGCTCATTTTTAAATTACTTCTTGACGCACTTTCCTCTGAATCATTTGCATATTTTATCACTTTACTGTAATGACACTTGTAGCAACACTTCAACTTCCATACTGACAATGCCTCTCACATACAGAGCTACACACAACGCAATATAACAGTTCCGTGTCCCGTGCTTGACTTTGCAGACGCGGCTGCCTGCAAAGATACTCCGCAAGCAATCCAGTGATATGGCAGTACGCTTACTAGTTTTTTTCACAGTTCTGATCGGTTCTTGTCAGGAAACATTATCGAATGCATTTTAGAAATCTAGAAATTCCACGTAGGTGAACTTATTTGCTGTATTTGTATTCAGATTTGAAGCTTTAGTGCCACAATGGTTTTCTGTGTTCCTGATCAGCTCCCGAATACCAGCTTATCTGCGTTCACCAAATCTTCCATCATGTGTCTCCTCGCCTTAGTGTGATCATAATGACAGTCTTAGATGCAAGTAATATGGGGTATAAGTTCTATATTGCTCTCATTATCTAACCTTCGCATGCTCAGGTATGGAACCAACCAAGGGAATGGTCCAATAATACATGTCGAAGCCTACCCTGAAAATTCTTACACAGCAAGAAGGCAACGAAAGAAATGGACTGTAAAAATTTTAGCTGCTAAGAAGCACTTCAAGAATTCTGCAAAAAATGTAGAAGTTACAAATTTTTGCCGGCCCAAGAACAGCTTTTAACAGCGATTCGTGGAACCCTGTCCGCCTAGCGCGCGACCCGGTGATTGATTCACTCACGCAGCGCCACGGACCGGAATTGTCCCGGATTTCACACACATCAATTTTAAGCACTTAAAGCCTGGTTTAGAATGGAGTGAACGCAAGCGAACACGTGCGAATTTGCAGAAAATTCACTGCCATTCACTTGTTTGTGGGTTGAATCATCAATAATAGAGGGAACAGAGGGGAACACGAGGCAGCGAACATTGCCTATGGAGGCTGTGTTATTAGTTTGTAGTTTTTGGAGCTAATATTCGGCATACAGATTACAACTCTGGCTTGTTAGAGCCACAATGTGAAACTTTTCTGTTCAGTGATGATTACTTTGCATGGCGAGCGCACTGTTCATGAGAGGGTATGCAAAATGGCACAGGGAAGGAACAATTTAAGTGTCTCAATTTCTATGGAGATCGTGCACTCTAGGTGGAATTGCATCTCTATCTCTCCTTAGCACTGGTCCAGAATTTTCGTTGTTTGTTGGCTGCTGTTTTTCCCTGGCTTCTCATTACCACCGAGAGGAAATTAATGACCAGAACACTACCAACGTCGAGCATCATCTCAAGCGGTGACAAAGCAAGCGTTTCCTCTAGGCGTGTAATGTCTAATGGTCACGTTCAATTTTTTTTTAAAAAAAGAAAAATGGTGTAATGGCAAAGCACGTGCTTCGTGATAGAGTGCGGGATCAAATCCTGTTCAGAACACAAATATTTCACTATGATTTTTAACCGAGTATTCACTTCTCACAGATGTTGGAATGGCCACGAAAGGTATGTGGTTCGGATTTCACTTTAAACTGCAGGTCCCCATTTTCCGAATAAGTTACAGGGGAAGGCTAGGGACACGAATGTAGCTGCAGTGGCGTCTATCTGAAAGACCTGCGAGGTGCCTACCGGTTACAACAGACCGAATTCTTTCGTGCTCGTGTTTGTTATCATGTCTGGTCCTGTGAAAACCTGGCTTAAACTATACAAACATTATATCGAATAACAACATATTGTCAGTTCAATTCCTGTACATGTAATTCTGATAAAAGTGGCTAGAAGACGAAGTAAAATCACGGTAGTATTTGATATCACAGACGACTTTCATCAATGAGAACTTACAATTTGTTGAAATGTGTTCTGCAGTACTGCACTTTATATCATTTCCTGTAGTTCATTGCTTATAATAACGTTTGAATGTTGTACATTTGACTATCAGCGAAACAGTTCCTTGTTTAATACCGTAGGCGTCATTAAAATGCGAAGTGTCAACTGATTGAAAAAATAAACTATTTCTAGCATCAGGCACACCAAAAAAAGAAAAAATTGACGCAGTCAGACACTTCGCAGTAACCATTACATGATTGGTTGTATTTAGACAGAAGTGGAATGGAGTCTGAAATGGCCCCGGTCATTGTTCTGCATACTGCGCTGCATACCAGACATACTTGATAAAATTCGTAAAGCTTGGCGAAGAAAACTAGTAATACACAAATTACTGGAGCTGACAAACCGGAAATGCGGGAGCCCTATCGGAAATTATGTTGTCTGACAATTTCCTGACAAATGCTCTCCACTGTCGAAAAAATTCTTTATCGAAGAATGAATGGCACTAGTTTTTAAAGGCGGAATCCACATTATATGTACAAATTGTTCGTCTTCCAACACAAAAAAGGAGGCGTCATTATGTCCAGGCCATGAATCTCACAAAAGTAATGAGTTAGTTTCTGCAATCAATTAGTTTCTGCAACTGGTAAAAATACGTTTCGAACGAAATGTTAAAAATTAACTTTCCCAATTTTCCAGATTTTGAAACGTCGATAACAAGATTTTAGCAGCTACAAAGTCCATTTTTTATTTTTGGCCCTGATTTGCCTTATGATTCTTGAAGCCAGATACACGGCTGTGAGCACAGTAAAGCACTCATACTTATCACTGGCATTATGGCATAATGTCATTGCAGTCATTGACTCGGCAACAGGCTCTGTCTTCTTTTCATCCCGAAATGATAAAGTGCGATGTGCACACAGTTCTTTCACGAAACCTAACTGATCAGCGTTATGAATAGCAGTTGTGGGGATAACAGCAAGTTTCACCTTCACGTCAGCTAAGAATTTCTATAACTGGCAGCCGCTCTACATGTTTACGTATGATTTCTTTAAACTGCGTAGCCAGGTCGACGAAGCCTGAAAATTAGCAATGTTCATGTCAAATGCAATTCGGAGGACCCAGTCTTGTAGATCTCCATCGGTAACGGTGCATTGCTTCTCACGAGCTGCTCTAAATCTTTCGAACAGTTTTTGATTCAGATGGTTTCGGGTTTCCCTTTCGCGCATATTCCCTACTTCAAGTAAATTCATTCTTCCATTAGCACAATTCAGGCTCCTATTTTACAGAGCGAAAACGCCTTTGCACACTACGTAACTTCAAGCGTTTTTTCCCTCCTTCCTTTAACCAATTTTTCACTGCCTTTTCTTAGTCGCTGAAAGCTGTAGCAGTACGTGTTTTTTTAGGCTTAGAAGGTAATCTTCTTCAGAACTGTTACTGCCACAACTGACGTGGTCCGAACCACAATTCATGTAATCGTAACAGTTATTTCCTATTTCTTCTAATGTATCCACAATTGCAAAATAAATGTCGAGAACATTCGAATGAATGTCAAGGAAAACAACTAACAAATGACGCATATGTACGTCCTCATTAGAAGTAAGTGATTTCGACTGGAAACAACTTTCTTCATATATCATCGTTGCTAAATTGAGAACGTTAATAGGATTCCACCCTAGTGCGAAACTAGAAGAAAAGAAATGGTAATACTAGCTGGCATGCCTTACGAAAACACAATAAATAATTCAGCTTTACATATATTGTCAATACTTACCAATACTGCAAAACGCTAATCATAATTTATAATAGATGTTACTTTACAGGCTAATTCGAGAGAATAGTTGATGCGTACTGTAGTGTCAGAGAAACTATCAACGAACGGTAACCTGAACCTTCCTTTACTAATTACAAATCTATCTTTTTAATACTTCCCGAGCCTCTTAGCAGCTAAAATTTTGACGGTCCATTCCTTTCTTTGGCTTCTTCTTGCGTAAAAAAATTCGGGGTAGGTTTCGATATGTCTCATTGGACCATTCCCCTGGTAATTTCCATACCTGAGAATGCGGAGGTTAGATAATGTGAGCAATATAGAACTTACGCATCGTATCACTTGCATCTAAGAATGTCATTATGACCACACTAAGGCGAGGAGACAAATGATGGAAGATTTGGTGAACGAAGAGAGGTGGTATTCGGGAGTTGGTCAGGAACACACAAAACCATTCTGTCACTAAAGCTTCAAATGAGAATACAAATACAGCAAATAAGTCTCGATATGCGGGTGGTATATCTGCAGTCACGAAGGAGAAAGATACTGTAAAGAAGCTCCTCAGTGCAGCGGTGACAACTTCATATTTTAGCGTGGTATATGGGTCTGAACGATGACTAAAGTCGTGCTAGGCGGGAGAATGTTATCTAAGAAACACAATCGGAAGAGAAGTATTAAATTATGTAGGAGAATAGAATTATTAGGAAGCAATGATAGCCATGATCTTAATATTTTTCATCTCCACTGCCTCCCATGAACTATGGACCTTGCCGTTGGTGGGGCGGCTTGCCTGCCAACGACACAGATAGCCGTACCGTAGGTGCAACCACAACGGAGGGGTGTCTGTTGAGAGTCCAGACAAACGTGTGGTTGCTGAAGAGGGGCAGCAGCCTTTTCAATAGTTGCAGGGGCAACAGTCTGGATTATTGACTGATCTGGCCTTGTAACACTAACCAAAACGGCCTTGCTCTGCTGGTACTGCGAACGGCTGAAAGCAAGGGGAAACTACAGCCGTAATTTTTCCCGAGGGCATGCAGCTTTACTGTATGATTAAATGACAATGGCGTCCTCTTGGGTAAAATATTCCGGAGGTAAAACAGTCCCCCATTCGGACCTCCGGGCAGCGACTACCCAGGAGGACGTCGTTATCAGGAGAAAGAAAACTGGCGTTCTACGGATCGAAGAGTGGAATGGCTAATCCCTTAATCGGGCAGGTAAGTTAGAAAATTTAAAAAAGGAATTGGATAGGTTAAAGTTAGATATAGTGGGAATTAGTGAAGATCGGTGGCAGGAGGAACAAGACTTTTGGTCAGGTGAATAAAGGGCTATAAATACAAAATCAAATAGGGGTAATGCAGGAGTAGGTTTAATAATAAATTTAAAAAAAAAATTGGAATGCGGGTAAGCTACTACAAACAGCATAGTGAACGCATTATTGTGGCCAAGATAAACACGAAGCCCACGCCTACTACAGTACTACAAGTTTATATGCCAACTAGCTCTGCAGATGATGAAGAAATTGATGAAATGTGTGATGAGATAAAAGAAATTATTCAGGTAGTGAAGGGAGACGAAAATTTAACAGTCATGGGTGACAGGAATTAGACAGTAGGAAAAGGAAGAGATGGAAACGTAGTAGGTGGAGAAGGTTGTATACCTGGAAGAACCCTGGAGATACTGTAAGGTTTCAGATAGATTATATAATGGTAAGACGGAGATTCCAGAACCAGGTTTTAAATTGTAAGACATTTCCAGTAGCAGATGTGGACTCTGACCACAATCTGTTGGTTATGAACTGTAGATTAAAACTGAAGAAACTGCAAAAAGTTGAGAATTTAAGGAGATGGGGCCTGGATAAGCTGAAAGAACCAGAGGTTGTACAGAGTTTCAGAGAGAGCATAAGGGAACAATTAACAGGAATGGGGGAAAGAAATACAGTGGAAGAAGAATGGGTAGCTCTGAGGAATGAAATAGGGATGGCAGCAGAGGATACAAATACGTAAAACGACCAGGGCTGGTAGAATTCCTTGGGTAGCAGAAGAGATACGGAATTTAATTGATGAAAGGAGAAAATACAGAAATGCAGTAAGTGAAGCAGGCAAAAAGGAATACAAACGTCTCAAAATGAGATCGACAGGAAGTGCAAAATGGCTAAGCAGGGGTGGCTAGAGGACCAATGTAACGATGTAGAGGCTTATCTCACAAGGGGAAGATAGATACTGCCTAAAGGAAAATTAAAGAGACTTTTGGATAAAAGAGAACCACTTGCATGAATATCAAGAGCTCAGATGGAAACCCATTTCTAAGCAAAGAAGGGAAAGCAGAAATGTGGAAGGAGTATATAGAGAGTCTATACAGAGGCGTTGTTCTTCAGGACAATGTCATGGAGGAGGATTTAGATGAAAATGAAATGGGAGATAAGATACTGCGTGAAGAGTTTGACAGAGCTCTGAAAGACCTGAGTCGATACAAGGTCCCAGGAGTAGACAACAATCTATTAGAACTACTGACGGCCTTGGGAGAGCCAGTCCTGAGAAAACTCTACCATCTGGTGAGCAAGATGTATGAGACAGGCGAAATACCCTCAGACTTCAAGAAGAATATATGAAGTCCAATCCCAAGGAAAGCGGGTGTTGACTGATGTGAAAATTACCGAACTATCAGTTTAATAAGTCACAGCTGGAAAATCCTAACGCGAATTCCTTACAGACGAATGGAAAAACTGGTAGAAGCCGACCTCGGAGAAGATCAGTTTGGATTCCGTAGAAATGTGGGAACACGTGAGGCAATACTGACTAGAGATGGGGGATCCGCTCCTGAACTAATTCATAGAGTTGAATCTTTCAAAGGAGTGAACAATCAGTGATTCAGAAAAAAAGAACGGTAGCTCCAAACGTTTCCCACAGCAGAGAGAGAGAGAGAGAGAGAGAGAGAGAGAGAGAGAGAGAGAGAGAGAGTGAGTCGGAGCAGGTCAGCGGGGCCTCTGCCGGTCAGAGCATACAGCACGCCACACAACACAGCAAGCCGGCGTCGGCCTCTGCCCTGCTTCTGCCTTGGCTGCCTGCATTGTGCAGTGCCCCATTGGATTTTGTGTTTCACATATGCCGTGCCCCCTCTGTGCTTCCTCTGCCGCGTGCGGTGTCTGGCGCACCTTAACTTCGCATAGCACTCCGTCGGCGATCGTTTCAGTCGCACGTCCTGCCCTCTGGGCGGTTGATGCGAGCAACAGGACAGAGAGCCTCCTAGCGGAGAACATAAGAACTACTTGCAACAACCTGCTCGCAAGAGAGCGGACGATTTGGCTCGGAGCGGGTGACTGGTGGCCGCTCACCGCTCCCCCCACCCTCGGAACTCGCCCGCTCAACGCTCACCCCACCATTCTCGACTCTAGCCAGAGCGTTGAGCAAAGCAACTCAGGTGTCACTCTGCTCTCTGCGGTCTTAGCTCACGCAGTAATACAGCTCGCGGCTCCACCTGCTTGACTCAGCGCCTCTGCATCGGAGTTCGTCTCTACTGGATATTGTTCTTCGTACTAATACCGCTATGTATATTACATAATTATGTTATGTATACATCATTTGTTTTTATTTTATTTTTATTTGTTTAAACTGATCAGATTAGGTTCCTGACGGCTCCTCTTACTATAGGATTTTTTATTATGGTCACTCGAATTTACACTTTAATTACGAGCGAACCGATAAACATATAGCAAAAGTGATACACCAATATTTTCCTTGTTTTATTCTGCGGAAGGCTATATGCAGCACTTTGGTCTTACAGTCAAATTTATATATTTTTTTCTTATTGTAGTACGGATTTTGCGATTTTAGGCGTCTTCGGAAGGAAACGTTCACTTTAAAAATATATGGCTTGCGATGTATTTGTACGAGGTTAATGAAATTTTAATACATTATAGCCAAATATATTGTTAATGTAAATCTCAAGTTACAACATTTTCTGATCACCCAAAAAACCACGATAGTGCAAAATAAATCAATAATCAAAAACTTTGTTATATCGTGGAAATTTCAATAAACAATACAAAATTCTTACTCATTATCTGTGTTACTTCAAAATAGGATCAAATAAGATCAAAATACAGGTATAGTACTGGAATAAACCAAGTTTAAAGGGCAAAGTGCCTTCCATTTATTTTCTGTTGTGAATGAGTGGTGAGTCATGAAAAAGAGCTAGTTCATTTCAGGGAGTGAACAGTTCTGATCCAATCTCTGAAAAGAACAGTTTTGCCCATCTCTAATACTGACCCTACGACTTATCTTAGAAGAAAGATTAAGGAAAGGCAAACCTACGTTTCTAGCATTTGTAGACTCAGAGAAAGCTTTTGACAATGTTGACTCGAATACTCTCTTTCAAATTCTGAAGGTGGCAGGGATACAATACAGGGAGCGAAAGGCTATTTACAATTTGTACAGAAACCAGATGGCAGTTATAAGAGTCGAGGGGCATGAAAGGGAAGCAGTGGTTGGGAAGGGAGTGAGACAGGGTTGTAGCCTCTCCCCGATCCTATTCAATCTGTATATTGACCAAGCAGTAAAGGAAACAAAATAAAAGTTCGGAGTAGGTATTAAAATCCATGGAGAAGAAATAAAAACTTTTAGGGTCGCTGATGACATTGTAATTCTGTCAAACACAGCAAAGGACTTGGAAGAGCAGTTGAACGGAATGGACAGTGTCTTGAAAAGAGGGTATAAGATGAATATCAACAAAAGCAAAACAAGGATAATGGAATGTGTTTGAATTAAGTCGGGTGATGCTGAGGGAATTAGATTAGGAAATGAGACACTTCAAGTAGTAAAGGAGTTTTGCTATTTGGGGAGCAAAATAAGTGATGATGGCCGAATTAGAGAGAATATAAAATGTAGACTGGCAATGGCAAGCAAAGCGTTTCTGAAGAAGAGACATTTGTTAACATCGAGTATTGATTTAAGTGTTAGGAAGTCGTTTCTGAAAGTATTTGTATGGAGTGTAGCCAAGTATGGAAGTCAAACGTGGACGATAAATAGTTTAAGCAAAGAGAGAATAGAAGCTGTCGAAATGTGGTGCTACAGAAGAATACTGAAGATTAGATTGGTAGTTCACATAACTAATGAAGAGGTATTGAATACAATTGGGGAGAAGAGGAGTCTGTCGCACAACTTGACTAGAAGAAGGGATCGGTTGGTAGGGCATGTTCTGAGGCATCAAAGGATCACCAATTTAGTACTGGAGGGCAGCGTGGAGGGTAAAAACTCCTAGAGGGAGACCAAGAGATGAGTACACTAAGCAGATTCAGAAGGATGTCGGCTGCAATTGCTACTGGAAGAAGAAGAAGCTTGCACAGGATAGATTAGCATGCAGAGCAGCATCAAACCAGTCTCAGGACTGAAGACCGCAACAAAAACAACAACAACAACACTGCCTACTACACTCAACAAACTTCACAAGCTGGTTTATATAATCTGCTCCACTTTACCTCTTAATTTTCTTCCATACAGCCTCTTCCCAAGCCAATAGCTTGCTTTTGTTTCTGCTAGAGGGCTTTTGCCACGTATTCCTCTTATTTTTTCACTTTGTATCATAACTAGCCACTTGATTTTTAATATTCTGTGATGTTGATAAATGACAAACGCTCCCTATGTCATCTCGTCTGTATTTCACAGTATTGTTCTTCATATGTGTACTTTAATTATTCTGTAAACCCGTAACAGGTAACAGTAGAATATGGCTACTGAAGAAAGCATTCTTCACCTTTGCGTTTAACCTCTGTTATTTCCGCGATTCAGCATACTTTCTAGCAATAATTCTTTCACTTTCTTCTCCATTTTGACTTGGAAGATGTATTCCTGGAAATTAGTTATAGTAGGGGTTTTTCATACTAGTCAGTTCACTTATTAAGGGTACGAAAATTAATAGACAGTGTGCCCATGAACCCACATTAGTTTCTTTTGTTTTATTCTAACGATCCCTGAGGGAGAATTTCACACAGTCTTCCAGTCTCAAAATTTAACAACCGGTTTTCAGTAGAACAACATCGCCTTCTTCCGAAAATTTCTAATGACATAACCCAGTATCTCTATTAAGCTTTCGTATCTCACTGTTGCGTCACTCAATTGATTTGTTGTCTGTCATAACTACGTAATGAACTCTCCAAACACTGAAGCAGTACTCCAGCATTATCCCCCACTTTGATATCGAGTGTGATTTACTTAGAAAATGCAATGTACTTTCCCATAAATTTTCAAAAGAATCGAAGACTTCCATTCCACTTCCTGAAACTGATTTAGGTGTTAGCCCCGCATTCATACTTGACTCCTAAGTCGCAAGTTCAGTCTTGAGAAAGGCTCATCTGAAAGTCAAGGATTTACATTACGAGAGGAAAAATATTAGCCGTTAATGACTCATGATGCGGACCAGTGGACGATAGAAATTAAGTGTCCGAGATGTGCAGGATCCAGCTTCTATAAGTTGTATGTAATACACTTCACAAAATGAACATCGTCGACAATCAAGAGATATTCAAAACCAATCATTAGCTTCCACCATGAACACCAAATGAGAAATGGCGCGCCACAGTGATCACAAAGGTACGCACCATAAAGATCGAAGGGAACGCTTTGGGAGTTACAAACCATACATGTTGTTCAGCCAGGTATTCACTCTTAAAGAATGCTTATAGAATCACATTGGTGTGACTGAGTGATGAAAAGTGATCAATCGTGATCGCATGCAATCAAATGTGAAACAGTCTGTCGTGGAGCTCATCGTGAAACTGGCCATCCTTGAAAGCGTAGCTGCAGATAGTGTGATAATATGTTTTATAGGCACGGAAAAAACGAACATCTAGAGGATGAATTTGTCCAGTAGTTCCAGGTCGTATTAATTGCAATGTCACATACTTTTCAGGACGGATAATTTGCCGTAAAAGAGTATGATTTTTATACACACGCCAGGTATCATACAAAAGCAAGTCATTTTGACCAGCTATAGGCCAAAAGCAGTGCTCATACCGAATTTGTAGTTATCTTACTCCAAATGTCCCACTCTTGCTTGCTGTGGTGTAAATATTTCCTGCTGCCCATGCAAGATCTCGCACACAAGGAATCCTGGTAGGTGGCAGAGCTCCCCCAACTACTCACAGCGCAATATATAAATTTCCAGCCAGTTTACTACCCAGTTTAATAATTGAGACAATCGTATACGAATACATTGAGGCATTGAGGTTAGTTTATCTTGATACAACTCTCTTCGTAACCCTAATTTCCAGAGTACCTTTCATACTCATTTCCTCTTCAGATCGATTCATCGGTGTTTAAACCAAATACATTACTAAACGATGGGATATGTTTGTTTATCATATCTGTAAACTTTCGGGACGATTCTGCAGTTTGCTATGTATCGTCAAGCTGAAGCTTTGTTTGAAATTTCGTTATCTTGCGTCTTACAATTTTGTGGCACTCTTTGAAGTTATGTGACCATTCACTGCTTCCCTGTCTCGCGCGCAATTTCATCTGCATAACGTAGTAGGTAATGATTATGCGCATTCTGTAAAATGTATCGAGCATCCCTGAATGGCGCAAACACTAGTTTTTGTAACAAGTGCGCCTTGTCCTACATTGAATAAATGTAGCTTTTCTCATGTGTTACACGGTCATATTGCTGCAGACTTATTCGAGATTCTCTTCCGAAATTTTTTCTTTTACTATGCTGAGGACTGTCTGCCATCTACGTAATTATTTTTAATACCCACTTCCTGGGAAACGATTATTCATTTCTACGTTTCACTGGAGACGGAATTTGTGGCTCCCTGCCGGCAATGAAGATGAAGTACATGACACGACATCTGTTCAATACCACTTTCAATTGCTAAGGACGTATCATCATCATCATTGTACTCTTGACGTACACTGTCCACACTGTCGAGCGTATTCGACGCCACACATTTCACCGACTGTCTTGAAGAAACGTTAATATTTCATCGATCACTTCCTTCTCATTCTTCTAAATTGCATGGATTCTTTTCTCACGCAATGTCAATATAGGCCACTGTTGTTGCAGATATAATGCCATGTTTTACTTGTTTGTAGTTACCATTGCTCTGCTTTGAATCAACACCACTAGCACTGTATCACTGTTGTGAGTTACTCATCGACTAAATATTTCAAATACGCTCCATAGTCTCACGCTGTGCTTACCATCAGATAGCTCTATTCCCGCTGCCGTGTTGTCTTTAGCAACCTATGTTGGGATTCAGTGACAGACAATAAATGGGGCGTCGAAGGCCTTAAATATCATCGGTCTTTTGCAATCTCGCTCTAAGACGATTCTTTTTCAGTATTATTCTTAAATGTTTCAACGATGAGATGTGCTCCAGATGTTCACTATTACACTTGTAATCGTATACTACTGTGCTTTTCTCTTTGTTGTAGGCGTTACACTGCATATATTTATGTTTAATGTACGTTGCTCCTTATTACACATATTTTGTCACAGAGTTCCTTCACATTTTCTTTTTCTTTTTAAGTGGGAAAACTGGGGGATCTTCTGACTGATTTGACAGGACCCATCATGAATTCGTCTACTGCGCCAAACTCTTCATATCATGACTGCCTCTCCGGTGCGTTTACCTTCATTAAAGCCAAACTAAACGTCATCTAACAACGCCTCAAATTTCTTCTTCCTGTTCTGGATATTATTCTCAGTTATTTCCTTATAATCGTCCAATGACAATACTTCCTTATAAACAATATCTAATATGTTCATCCACCTGATAGTGCGGCTGACAATATCTGATGAATTCTTTATATGTTGAGAACTATAGAGCTCCTATTACACTCTCGTCAGACCCGTCTGCTTTTAAGAAAGAAAGATGAGACAGTTTAAGTTTTCGTCGGTGACAGAGAGGCGAGAGCAGTCGCGGAGTGAGAATGAATGGGAAAAGAAATGGGTCGTGGCCCTTCAGGGAAGCCAACCTCGTACTTGCCTTAAGCGGTTTAGAGAAAGCACTGAAAATCTAAATCAGGTTGGCAAAACGGGTCCGAATTTTGTCTTACCACTGCCCAACCTCACTCAGTCTACACTCTGCATTACTTTTGTGTCATCTGAACATGCACTATTCTGGAACCTATTAGTCAAATTTCCATCGAGCGAAGCACACGTCGCGGAAGATAATCCATATGATAGTTTCTTGGTTATTTTTTGACAGTGAGCTACTACATCAGGAAATTCAAAGATAATCCACTAGTTACACATTTCGTTTTCAACCTTGTACGGATTATAATAGTGAATTATCCAAACCCTATTTCAGTTAGGAGAATTATTGAATGTAAATTAAATGTGCTGTGGGTGACCACCTTATATAGTAATAATTTTCTTGTTTCTGAGAAATGTCATGTGTTCAGTGGATTTTTTGCTACAGGTATGTAGTGAGGTGAAGTTTATATGGACAAACTATATTAAACTTTTAATCTCGGTTTACAGAGTGTACATACATCAACGAAAGGAAAACTGGGATGTAATTAAAAACGGACAACCAGCCTGTGGGTCTCGTCAAAGGGAAGTTAATCCTCCTAGTGTCACGAGAGTTAACACGTGTACGTAAGCACATTGAAACTATAAGAAAGTATATGACTTTATCGCTGACAGTCAGTTGTTTCCTTTGATGTTTTTTAACATTAGAATTCATTCATGAGTTTTGTGATTAGTACCATTAAGGGTAAATTTGACCCTAATTTAAATTCTTTCCTAAATATAACATTTATGAACATAGAATGCTGACTTACGCCTAACAGCCGTTATTCGATAATGGAAACATTATTTCTCACCTATATTTGCGCCCATTGTTAGGTTTTTTTGCCTGCGATGTTGTATCCTACTTAGTATCACTAGGGTCAATATGAACCCATAATCACATTGAGAACTTGGGATATATATTATATAATCAAAAAATTTGATTTCCTCTGCCAGAGACAATTGCATCCAATAATGTTATGTTCGGCTTGTGACGTCGGTGGCATTCGTTACGTCATATACAAAGAAATTACATATATATTTTATATATTTTTATCTTTAATTTATCAGCGTGATTCTTTCTCTCAGGGATATTGTCTTCTCTTATCACTTTTACTTACGTGCATAAGTAAGTATGAAACAGGTTCTTGAAGGGCCTCAGTTATTCATGTACCAACTTTAGATTTTGAACGTGATGACTAAAATATAGTTGCCGTTAACTGAATTGAATGTAATTTGGTTAATTTCTATTTATTGATTGCAAAGCAAGGCTTGAGAGAATTTCGATTGCCGTGCAACGGCCAAGATAAATCTTACTGAACTCATGGAATCAGTATAGTTTAAAAACATGAACTTTAACGTTAATTAATTATCTGTTGCAATTTAAAAAGGTTCTTATAACGAAATCTCTCGTATTTACATATACTGTTAACACTTTGAAAAATAAATTAATACTTCGGCGCGTAATGGCCGACCAGAGGTTGCATCGGAAGATGAGCTTCTCGCAGCGCAAATTACTGAAAAAAATGCTTATTAAAAATAGTTAGCCACTGCGAGCATTTGAAGTGACAACTATTAAAAAGAAAATAATATTTGTGATCATAATAATTTATTTATTTTAGTAGTATACAGAATAACTTACATGAAATATGTATAGCCGCTCAATGGCTGCCTTTCGTATAGCGAAACAAAACAAAACCATAAAATACGTCCTTCCTCCTCGGCCGTACAATCGCGTCTCTTTCGATCCTTTTTTATTTTCATAGACACTGAATAAAGATGCTACTCTTAAATTATCGCTGCATATCAGTTGTTTCAAGAACATTAACTATATCTTTTACACTAATTATATTCATAAAATACTTTTAACTGCGATTTACAAACGATAAAAATGTCAATATTTATGTGACGTACCGTCGCAGGTTTCATACTTGAAGCACAATAAAATTGCTTCATTGTTTCTTTGCACTCACTACTACTGTGGTCGACATCACCCCAACCTAGTTATCTTTTTGTTACTTGAATGTAACATTTATATATATGTAACAGTGACTGTTCCATTGAACAAGTGTAATTCCTTTTTATTTTAATTCATTAAAACAGACTCAGTATATCCCATGTCGATTACATGGGGTCTTTATAAGCCCAACAGTAACCCGTAAAACAAAGAAAGGGTTAAATATTTAGCATATGGCAAGCAAGGGACGCATTTTCAATTTTATTATGATTTCTGGGCTGACGTTTCTTTACGTGTACTCGACAAAGGACGCCAGTATCTCTTTCGTTGGTTCCCTCGATGGTGTCCCATTCCATGCAGGCAGTGTGCAACATGTTTATGACTCCCGAATAGCAAGCGTAGGCGTTCACTTCCCTGGTCCCTGGTGTTGCAGTGGATTCAGTCAATATTGGATTTATTCATGTGGTACAGTTCCACGTCACTAGTAGTACAGCTCTTTAATCTGTTCACATTTTTACCTCAATAGGTATGTATCTAAAATCCACTTCGAAAAAGTTGATGTGGCTGTAATTATCATGTTTTAATATTGCATGTTTCAATCGATTCCAGATAAATAATTTCGTAATGTTGTACTCAAAACTGGAAACAACCAAATTTATACAAGAAAATATGAAAGAAACATAATGTAATAGTAATATCCCATAAAAAGAATGAGTTTTTTCAGTTATTTTCAAATGGTTCTCTTCCACAAGTGCATATTACTTGCATGGCACTCAGCTCTGCAGTACTTGTATTGACGAAATGGGATGCATATAGATTTTCAGTCAGGACAGTGCACCTTCAAAATTGCAAGATCTGTATTTTCACATCGTACAACAGTCGAAAAAGGATATACCGTACTGTGCTTTTAGTTCACTGCAAGCCACTTCTAGTAGTGTGGATGTTACCGTACATGGCTGAATGCAGTTATTGTTAATAAAATCAATTTCAAATGGTTCAAAATGGCTCTGAGCACTATGGGACTTAACATCTATGGTCATCAGTCCCCTAGAACTTAGAACTACTTAAACCTAACTAACCTAAGGACATCACACACATCCATGCCCGAGGCAGGATTCGAACCTGCGACCGTAGCAGTTGCGCGGCTCCGGACTGAGCGCCTAGAACCGCTAGACCACCGCGGCCGGCAAAATCAATTTCAATTAAAATGATTTCAGTGATTTGCATTTGTGAAAATTATATTTAAAGCTGTGCTATTATTTCACCCTTCTCCTAAGCATATACTTTTACATTTGAAACTTTCTGTGAACTTAGTTTCGGTTACTATTCCCATGTCAGAGAAGCTATGACTGCAAGTAATAACTTTTTTGTGAATATATCTACATAAATTTGTTGCGTGTGTGACTACTTTCAGAACTTCGCAATCGGAAAAATCTTTTGATCGTTCGGTAACTCACTTCAGTTTTACGTTTGTTTATAAATGTCAATCGACTTCCTGTGGTGACTGTTGCACCATTATAGAAAATGACCGAATCTGTGTCTTAAGGATACATCTATCAACCCATAGTAGTAGATGAAGCTCTGACATTGCTCCTGTAAATGGTAATGCTAGTATAATTACAAAAGGTGCTTACTCACCGTGCAATTTATCGAGGTATCTACATCGAATCTCGCATTCCGATGAAACTAGTTACACCGTCGAGGTATTGCGAGGATAATTTTTAAATTTTTATTTTTGCTTCCCCCGCTTTCCACTTAATTCTTGCACAATTGGTTTAAAAGTTATCAAACAATTTCCAGATCAATATGCAGCATTCTGTCCTTAGTCTCACTTCGGACCATACATTGTACAGTGCATGTTACGGTGTAGCGTCTTAGTCATGTAGAGCTAATGTGGAAAAAGGGGAGCTGTTACATATATAAATACAAAACACGAGTTCAAAACCCTTGAGATAGTGTGTACTTGTGAATAACTACTGAAACATAGTTCACTTTCAATAGTAAGTTTATATAAATTTCTGCTCGTAAATTATGAACCGTTTATGAGGCGTATGGATTCCCTACTGTGCGATCTGCAAAACAGCACTAAGTAGTTAACGGTCTGTGGTGACCGTAGTGTACATTTTCTAAAAGAATCTGATAGAAAAAAATGATCTGGAAACCTTATTTGGACCCCAGAACTTGATGTCAGTAATTAATATTCCTTCAGAGATGGATAAAGGCAGTAGGATCATAGTTGATAATGTTTTCTTTGTTGAAGTTCATACAAGAAAGTAAATGTTTATACAGCAGTAAATGCTCTCTCTGATCGTGATGCCCAGTTAGTTTTATAAATAACATAGTGCCTTAGAGTATGGATACTACCCTCCGAGACAAATGTTTTGAAGAATAGTTCACAAGAATCTATAACGAACCAGATGCTAACACAACATTTAATATATTCCATGGCAAATTCTCATAATTATTTGAAAACAGCTTTCGGCAAAAGCTAGTCAGAAAGTACATTAAAAAACCATGAAAAAGGCAGTGGGTCACTAGAGAGATTACAGGATCTTGTGAAAGGGAAAGCTAAATATATCTATAGGCGGGAAAGAGTTCCTGCAGTAGTTGCACTCTAGAAAAACTACTGAAATTACTAAGAAATGTTATTAAAAATCAAGGAACATGCACATAATTTCAGAAATCATTAATTCTGACAAAAGACTTAAGGCTATATGGAACGAGAGACACGCAACCCGTCACAGAACAGGTTAACATTACCATTCTACTGAAGGGAAGAGCTGTAAATGATGAGCCGAAGGGAACGAACACATTTCATAATAATTTAGGGTCAACGGAAGCGTCCGATTCCACGAGTCTACTTTGCCCCATGACGTAAGGGTGTTGTGGTGTGGACGTCATTACGGCGATGAGTTTCAGTTGGTTGTGTTTCTAGATGTCGTCTTGTTGTGTTTGATGGCGCCCTGTGTGTGTGTGTGTGTGTGTGTGTGTGTGTGTGTGTGTGTGCTTTTAGGATAGCCGACCTGCTTTGCAGCGCGACGAAATTTGTTGGTGGTAAGTAACTGTTCTTTTTATCTTTTTTTCTCGAGTTCTAATGTTTTGTGTTCTTATTGTGTATTGAATGTGTTTTAATTTATGTACAGACGTTTGAGTTTTGAATTTTTGAGGTGTTGTCATTTTGGTTTTGGGTTTCGTCGTTTTAGGTGTTTTTTTTCGTATCAATTGTTATAGTTGACACTCATAGATCAAGGCAAACGACCGATTCCAATTCTCGTAGTTTTATAGGTAGGTATTGGTATTTCAGTTTTTGTCAGTTATGGTCAAGGGAAATGTCTAATTCCAGTTTACGTAGTTTTTCCTGTTGGCGCTCTTTTGTTATCGTCGGCTGCGGTTGACCTACGTAGGTCAAGGGAAGTGCTCGATTCCTGTCCATTTTGTAATTACTCTTTTCGTTCTTCATGTTGTGTGTTTTGGGCTCGTGGTGTGTTTTTTTAACTGTTTTATTTAGCTTGACCCCTCCCTAAAACTCCCAGTTTCCCGCGGTTGTCCCTTTACTTTGATTGTATTTTTGGAGGGAGATGTTATTGCCTTATTTATACGTATTTTCGTGTTTGTTGTCGTGTGTATGTAGTGATATCATAGGCGCTATATTGGAGACGCTTAGACTAGCTATTTCCGCCAAATTGATGATGTCATGGGTCAAAGCAGACGGGTGGAATCGGACACTTCCGTAATCCCATAATTTCTTAACAGAAATAGAAAGCACAGGGATAAACGATTCAAGAGTGAAATCATAGTAGTGTATCGAAAACGTAACTCTGATAAAATTCAATCATGTAGATGTACCACCAATTTCTCCTTCTGAAACTAAGACAATCATACATTCTCTCAAATATAAAGTCTCACCTGGTTTTGATGATATTTCAGAAAGGGTACTAAAGATTTGTTACCATATAATAAGAAAAGTCTTTTCTGAAAAATGTACTGCATCAGCAACTCAAAGCATTTTTCCAGAGAGACCGAAATACGCCGTCGAGAAACCGATCTTTAAGAAAACTGATAAATGTCAGTAACTATCGACCTGTTGCACTAATGACAACGTTTCCCGAAATTTTACAGAAGATGGTGTATTGAAGAATTGTTTGTCACCTTAGCAAATAAAGTGTCCGTTGCAAATAGCAGTTTGTGTTTCAGTCGCTCTACTGAGAATAGCACTGACAAGTCCGCTCACGAAATCTTACAAACATTAAATAGTAACATAGGGCCGGACTCTATTTTCTGAGGCCATCTAAGGCATTTGACAGTGTGAATAACAGTATTCTCTTAGATAAGTAGAAGCTTTATGCGGCTCATTGTATTGCCAACCAATGGATTTAGTCATATCCCACCAAAAGAATGCAGATGAATGTATTTAATAATTCAGCCAATACAGTCCAAGAATATAATTGTGACTGGGAAGAAGTCACGTATGAAGTTCTGCAAGATTCGCTCTTAGGTCTACTATTGTTCCTCATAAATGTTAACCTTCCTCAGATCGTTGTTTCATAATGTTGAAACTACAGATTACAATATATAAAAAAGCTTATGTGGCGAAGTACACTAACGAAAACTGTGAGTGTTACAATATGAAACACCATTCGGACAGTTAATAAACTTGGGGGAATCTTCACCATAGAAAATGGGTTTACATAATTTAACATTCATCGGCTTCGGAAACGATGTCCAAAGTCAATAGGGCGTGTGGTGGCTCGGACGGGCACAAATACCTGTTCATTGCTGCTTAGAACCAAACACGCTAGGACTTGAGAAATTTCTTGCCATGTCTCAAACATATTCTGTGCCTGTTTATGTAAACTGACAGCTTAAATCTTGTGATGGCTATACATCTACCCACTGTACACCAAAAATGCTTCATAGGTGGCAAGACAGGAGACCAGGTAAACCACTCAAAAATCGTCACACACTTCAAGCAGTGAGTGGTGTCATCTGCATTGTACCGACTTCATTGCACAAATGGAATAACATTTGATGCTCAGCAGCGTCCTCTGATCTCTCAGCAGGTGGGCTATGGACACTCTGGAGGTGATGTGAGTACCACAAAAATAAACGAGACACATGGCACAACTTTGTACAATGCGAATCAGTTGCTATGTCGACACTGGATAAACAACGTGCCTGCTGTCTTTGTTGTCTGTGTTGCACTCCCTATTTAACGTCCCTCTTATTCCCATACTGTTGTTTTCAGTCTAGTTTGACACAACTAGTTCTCCAGACATTGCACGACAATCTGCTGTCTATGGTCTGTCGTTAGAATGCTCCCATCTCCCTAACGACTCAACCATTCTCAAAGATTTCGATAAGCAGCACGTGTGCATCTTGTAAGCAGTCTGTGTTATTATCTCCACCTGATTAGCTAGACACGACCAAACAACCAATGTTACCACTCAACACGTTCAGCTGGTTCTGCCTTTACTAGGCACAGTAAACGAAGTGGAACACTGTACTTGTGTTGCTGCATTATGTAGGGGAGACCATGGCACATTTAACAGTAATTCCTCTCGGAAGTTTTAAGCATTTTTGTTAAATTTACCTTGTTTAACTGTATTTAGTCTCATAACGTGGCTACTAAAATATAATTTGTTTTAGATACTTCTAACACGCTCTTATATATAACAGTGCTAAATGATTTTCCTCAGGCTCAAGTCAAGTGCGCAACCGTGCCACGGATATAGTGCAAACTGAAGCACCTTTTGACGGACGTTCATACATATCATAAAGTACAACATCGAACGAGCAATATACTTTACTAATGTTTTATTGGCAGTAAACTAAATTACAGGCTTACTTACAGCAATTAAAACGGGAAAGTACACAAATGTTTCTAGCTGTATACAAATTTACTGGCGTTAATCCACCTACTAGCATAATATGGCCTACACAGAAGTCTGAATTTCAATTAAAAACATTTTCGTCACCAATATCCGACTTGCAGTTTACGCACATAAAAAATAATGCGTTTCCTGTGGCACAATCGTGGGCCCATCTTTTGCATCTAAGGCACTCGAGTCATCCTTCATTTTTTACTGACTGGTTGCATCGTTTCAAGCAGTAATTATACGGAGACAATTTCCGTCCTGTTCATCAGACTACTACTTGTTATATAAAAATGAAGGAGTGGACTAGACATTCGTTTAGACGTGAGCGCTTGTTACCTGACGCTCTGGAAGAACTAGTTTGTGAGAGGGGACTGAGAGGAAGGAGGAAGTGCAAGATTATAGACCACCTGAAAGGGACGGCAGAAGACAAGAGAGCGTAGAGAGTTACCATGTGAAAACCTTCCTTTGGACCGAACACCGGACGTGACACCAAACGAAAGTTAGACCAAAGCACATTTTCCATGAAACTTCCTAGCAGATAAAAATCGTGTGCCGGACCGAGACTCGAACTCAGGACCTTTGCCTTTTGCGGGCAAGTGCACTACCACTGAGCTACCCAAGCACGACTCACGAACCGTCTTCACAGCTTAACTTCTGCCAGTATCTCGCCTCCTACCTTCTAAACTTTACAGAAGCTCTCCTATCAGCGCACAATCCGCTGCAGGGTGAAAATCTCAGTCTGGAAACATCCCCCAGGCTGTGGCTAAGCCATGTCTCCGCAATATCCTTTCTTTCAGGAGTGATAGTTCTGCTAAAGTTTGGAAGGTAGGAGATGAGATACTGGCAGAAGTATGGCTGTGAGGATAGGGTTGCTCAGTTGGTAGAGCACTTGCCCGCGAAAAGTAAAGGTCCCGAGTTCGAGTCTCGGTCCAGCACACAGTTTTAATCTGCCAGGAAGTTTCATATCAGCGCACACTCCGCTGCAGAGTGAAAATCTCATTCTGGCACATTTTCCATAGTTTTTGCTTTTGGCAATTTATTGCCGTTATCAATCTCTGCACTCAATAATTTATTTTTTCTCGTTAACATTCACAAGGCACAAATAACTTTGTTAGCCATTTCTACCCTCCATTCTCCTGTGTTTTACTTCTTTATATCCCGATTCCGACTGCTGTTGCTGAAAGTTTCCTTGACTGGGATAACAGCTAGAATGGCAATGAAAATGATGAGCAAACTTTCCTCATCGCCATGTTTGATTTAATTTCAAAATTATATTACACTACTGGCCATTAAAATTGCTACACCACGAAACTGACGTGCTACAGACGCGAAATTTAACCGACAGGAAGAAGATACTGTGATATGCAAATGATTAGCTTTACAGAGCATTCACACAAGGGTGGCGCCGGTGGCGACACCTACAGCATGCTGACATGAGGAAAGTTTCCAATCGATTTCTCATACACAAACAGCAGTTGACCGGCGTTGCCTGATGAAACGTTGTTGTGATATCTCGTGTAAGGAGGAGAAATTCGTACCATCACGTTTCCGACTTTGATAAAGGTCAGATTGTAGCCTACCACGATTGCGGTTTATCGTATCGCGACATTGTTGCTCGCTTTGGTCGAGATCCAATGACTGTTACCAGTATATTGAATCGGTGGATTCAGGAGGGTAATACGGAACGCCATGCTGGATCCTATAGGCCTCGTATCACTAGAAGTCGAGATGTCGGGCACCTTATCCGCATGGCTGTAACGGATCGTGCAGCCACGTCTCGATCCCTGAGTCAAAAGATGGGGTCGTTTGCAAGACAAGAACCATCTGCACGAACAGTTCGACGACGTTTGCAGCAGCATGGACTATCAGCTCGGAGACCATGGCTGCGGTTACCCTTGACGCTGCATCACAGACAGGAGCGCTTGCGATGGTGTACTCAACGACGAACCTGGGTGTACGAATGGCAAAACGTCATTTTTTCGGATGAATCTAGGTTCTGTTTACAGCATCATGATGGACACATCCGTGTTTGGCGGCATTGCGGTGAACGCGCATTGGAAGCGTGTATTCGTCATCGCCATACTGGCGTATGACCCGGCGTGATGGTATGGGGTGCCATTGGTAACACGTCTCGGTCACCTCTTTTTCGCATTGACGGCACTTTGAACAGTGGACGTTACATTTCAGATGTGTTACGACCCGTAGCTCTACCCTTCATTCGATCCCTGCGAAACCCTACGTTTCAGCAGGATAATGCACGACCGCATGTTGCGGGTCCTGTACGGGCCTCTCTGGATATAGAAAATGTTCGACTGCTGCCCTGGCCAGCACATGCTCCAGATCTCTTACTAATTGAAAACGTCTGGTCAATGGTGACCGAGAAACTAGCTCGTCACAATACGCCAGTCGCTACTCTTGATGAACTGTGGTATCGTGTCCAAGCTGCTTGGGCAGCTGTACCTCTACACGCAATCCAAGCTCCGTTTGACTCAATGCCCAGGCGTATCAAGGCCGTTATTACGGCCAGAGGTGGTTGTTTTGGGTACTGATTTCTCAGGATCTATGCATCCAAATTGCATGAGAATGTAATCACATGTCAGTTCTGGTATAATAAATTTGTCCAATGAATACCCGATTATAATCTGCACTTCATCTTGGTGCAGCAATTTTAATGGCCAGTAGTGTGGTAACTTTGGGGCTTTCAGGTTATACGAATGTACCTTGTAAAGCGGAATAATCTCCTATAAACAAATATACATTTATTTAGTCTGTATTCAGAAAGGCATGCTTACTAGGACCTTCGATATCTGAATAACGAAACTCTTACCATGCACAAAAATACAAATACGCTCTTCATGACGTTCAGTGATTTAATGCCCTGAAGTTTGTGAGTGCCCTATGTAGATAGCGGGACTAATCTTCCACTGTTGGTAGTGCTCTAGGAGGAACTGTTCCCGAGCAAAGTACTCTTCGTAATCGTGCCCCTGTTTTCCCAAGGGTTTCAGCGTTTCGTAGGGTGGTTTCCAAGCACATTTGTGCCACCTTTTTTAGTATATTTACAAAGAATGTTGACGAATATTCCATGTGACAATGACGTATCATATATAAGTGCATGTTTGATGATTTTTTTTTTTTTTACTGATTTCTATACTGTTAAGCACAGATCACTTCACGATTCTTTAGCCGGTCTTGGTGTACTAAATGCACTTAAAGTGAAAGCTGTGGTGGTATTCTTAGCATTCATGTTAATCAGCTATGGGAGCATAATATGATCATGATTTGATACTACAGACATTGATACTTGGTTGTACCAGTTTGGATTCAGGCGTGATGATGATGTATGGTTTGTGGGGCCCTCAACTACGCCTGTCATCCGCGCCCGTACAAAGTCCCAATAGTTCACAGTCAGTTCTGGCCACTGTCACTAATGATGAGGATGATGATGAAATGATGAGGACAACACAAACATCCAGTCCCCGGGCAGAGAAAAATTCCCAACCCGACCGGGAATAGAATCCGGGACCGCGTGAGCCAGAGGTAGTAACGGTAGCCACTAGACCACGAGCTGCGGACTGATTCAGGCGTGGATTCAGGATGTCGATGGTGTAATATTTTTAATTTCTCTCAAAAGCAATGAGAAAAATAAAATTTGTAGCCACAAATACTGTCGTCCTATAGTTTTAAAGTTGCTTATAATAAACCTGTCACATTATTTGAAATAACAAGATTCAGCTAAATCAGTAAATATAGCCATTAAATATCACTCATTTGTAGAAAGATGCTTTTACGCACTCATATTCGCAGTTTTAATGCAGTCAGCTTTCCAGGTGGTCATTGTACACAATGGCCAAGTTTTCTCATTCGAGTACCTCAGATTCAGTCACAATAATAATCATTATATAATGAAGCTAACACTCCATTTGTTTTTAAGTGAGCGCTAGGAAATTATAGGCAAGGATATAAAATTGACGTATGGCCCAAATATTCGGTCTCCTTGCTCTGTCCACCGTGAAAAGAAGAAAGGGAAGTAAGGGAAGAGGCTGTGCTGAGGTATGGAGGATAGCGAGCAGTTTCCTTCCTAAGGGCCGCACAACTTGTTGTTAAAGGAGTTTGCGTGGGAGGTGAAGATTTCCAGGTCACGGCAAACTCACTTTCCGGCTTCTGCTTGAGGTAGTAGTCGGTGGAGCGTGGAAAATCGTTAACGGTCCACCGAGGTCACCGCTGATTATCTAACGTGGTTGTGTCTGAGTTCGTATGTTGCGTTACGTTGAAAGAGGGAAGGTGAGAACACAAGACCACATCATGGCTTTCTTCACATATTAAGCTGACATAAATGTTCTTTTCTGTTTTGGGTAGATACATTTATTATTCTGCAACATAGTTTCACGAATCTCCTATATATCATTGAGAAATTTTGTCAACACGTAACATATCATTTGACGTACCATTTGAATTTTTCCTATAATTTGGAAGAGTTACTTACAACTGACAAAAGAAGATCTGAAGAAAGTTCATGTGGAACCGAAACCTGTCATTTAAAACAATAAAAGCAATCTAAATCAATAAACCTCATTCCTAATTGTGGCACCCACCTGCGCACCACCGAATTTGAAGTATTAAATTTATATTTCCTTATTTTCCACTTCTCATTCCATGTCAGCGTGGGAAATCATAATCGATGTAGAACTCTGATTTATATCCAACCATATTCCTTAGTGAAGAAGGTTTTCTACTAGACAAATTTGGAAGGTATGAGGCCACTTCGAAGTGCCACAAGACTACAGAGGGATAATTAGTTTTAGTATCATACTTAAAATATTCACACGACGATTAAATCAACAAATACTTCATTGCAATTTTCAAAAGAATCATTTGAACGTTCCACACACATAACATCTTGTAATGTACTTATCAATAGCTGGTGCGAATGTTATCGAGATCTTGGCTGTAATACTTCGGTTAATACCAAAAATATGCGTATAGAATTCAAAATATATGTGGATCAAAAGGAACTGAAATGTGAGTAGTTTAAATTTAACTACCTATAAACAGCAAGATCATGATAACCGCAGTACACGTCTATCTGGACAAAATGGGAATTGAGTAGCTACTTCTAATGGGGAATCGCGCGCTAAAAGAATAAGCTGTTTGAGGAAACAGTGTAAAATCCGAATCATTACAGTCAATACAAAAACTGTTTGATTCAAACTGTTACTCAATTTGAGCCTGTGTCTAAACCACTTTTAAACAAGCTGTCAAAAATGATTGAAAATAATTTAATTTTTCTTTTTGAATATTTCATCTATGTCTCGTTTCCAGACATCGATAAATCTCTAGAGGTTCTACATGAATGGGAACCTACGATTTAGAAAAGAAATAAACCATTAAGTGTGTAATGCTTTAAAGATTAATAGTATTTATAACACGGCAGTTGTACTTTAAGTTCACACTGTTGATCACTACATTCAGCCACATGAGCATATATACATTTACTACCGTCTGCTTTCTAACAAATCCAAGCGACGTGTGTGTACAAAAAGTATGTCGGAAAACACTTCACTCGTTTCGGTTGGGCTGCAAGAAAAAAAAAGTGAACTGGGATTTTATAATTCGTATGCATGACTAATTAGAACTAACAGTTTCTGAGAATTTTTACACGGGAAACATGCCTTACACCATTCCACTAACTCATAGGAACATCCTTGTTTTTGTTCGTTTGGCAGTGGTAAGCAGTACAATTAATTCTTAAGCGCAAATTACACACATGGAAAAGTAATTGTGAATAACCACAGTTTACATTTCTACAATGAAGCCTTGTAACATAAAAATATTTCAGCTTTTGATATTTTTCGTACGTCGTTATGTTACATTTCATGTTGAACGTTTAAGCAACTGAATGTTACAAATACATTTTCATTCTTTGAATACATTATTTGATACATTGCTTTTCAGGTATTTTACGTTTAATTGCGTTAGGTATATTAATGATTTTTTATTCAAGTTTCTTTCTTTTTTCATAGGCTGTGTTAAGATAGGAAAATAGTGTTATCTGGATTGTATTTTATTCTCTTAGACTTTTATTTGAAGTTGGCTTATGAAAAGAAAGAAAAGATAGAAAGAAAAAGGAAAAGAATCGCAATCAGTCTTTGACCTCAACAGCATTTCATTGACAAAGATGTATTAAACTTCCTGGCAGATTGAAACTGTGTGCCGGACGGACATTAGAACTCGGGACATTATCCATTCGCAGGCAGAGTGAAAATTTCATTCTCGGAACATCCTCTAGGCTGCGGCTAACACGCAGTATCGTTGCTAGTTCTGCAAGGTCTGCAGGAGAGCGTCTCTGAACCGTGGAAGGTAGGACACGAGTTACTGGTGGAATTAAAGCTGTGGGGACGGGTTGGGAGTCGTGCTTTGGTAGCTGAGACGGTAGAGCACTTGCCCGCGAAAGGAAAAATCCCGAGCTAGAGTCTCGGTCAGTCACACAGTTTTAATCCCCCAGGAAGTGTGATATCAGCGCGCACTGCACTGCAGAGTGAAAATTTCATTCTAAAGATGTATAAGTATTCGCCATATTCCTCTTCTCGCGTCTATGTCATGGTAATAAATTAGTAAAAGTGTTACAACAGCGGTATATTTAGGCTACATAGTTCTTATTTGTCGGAGAATGTTTGTCTTCACAATTCAGTTAGATGTTCCATTGCTTCATGCATTTATATATTGCTTCCTCCAACTTATACTTCCCGAGGAGATCACGAATGTAAAATTAGAGAGATTAGAGAGCGCACGGAGGCTTTCAGACAGTCGTTATTCCCGCGAACCATACGCGACTGGAACAGGAAAGGGAGGTAATGACAGTGGCACGTAAAGTGCCCTCCGCCACACACCGTTGGGTGGCTTGCGGAGTATAAATGTAGATGTAGATGTATAATTTTAATGTAGTCGTTGAATAAGAGAGACACAGCTCAGTCCACAGAAAACACTCAGCACCCAACAACAAGTTAAATTATCGCGAAAGCTGTTACGATTAAGAAAATCAAGAATGATGGGTGTTGCAAAAAGTCATGTAGCAGTATGAAGGTTCTTTATTCTTAAATGCCGGTTTCACGTCAATATAGACAAATCTTCCAGTTTACCTGCAAGAACACAAATCACTGTGTGAAATTTTATGATATGGTAGAAATAAAATACAGAACCATATACATGTTGGCACAAAAGAAATACAGATACTCACGATGGTTTTATTTTAATAACGTTGATGGATAATTACGGAGTGCCAGCATTCGGGAAGTTATCCCAGTGAAAAGTCAAATCACCATGTTGTAACAATAAAGTTGAGTACATACAAAAAAATTTGTCAGAAGTGTACTAAGCGTGACTGCTGAATGCGACAAGCACAGAAAAAATCCGAAAAAAGGTAACAGCTGGGTCATAAATGTGAACGGGGGTAAAATGCCGTAAAATTAATATCTAGGAAAAGTACTACATATATGTGGGAAAATATCTTCCAGAAGTTAATACTATAATGTGGAAAAAATACGAAAAGCAGCTTACCGAATAGACCTCCTAAGATATATTGCAGGGTTTGGTAGACACCAGCTGTAAAAGAACGATATAAGTAAAACTGAAACTCCCGTATGATGTGTGTATAACCGATGTATTGCTAACAGGCCGATTTGGTATATCTAGGAAAAGTACTACATATATGTGGGAAAACATCTTCCAGAAATTAATACTATAATGTGGAAGTCAAGGAGGCTAGAAATGTACTGAGAGGGGAAGGCCACGGTGCCAAAAAGGAAAACAAAATAAACACCTGAACAGCTGGGAAAGAGAAAGTGGGAACTCATGTTGAGTAGTGATACAGACGCACTAGCGACTCAGATTTTGGGTGGCATTGGTAAAAGCGTACATTGCTACAAATTACATGGTGTATCTTGATAAATGAGGTTGCTGTAGACAAAGGAACGGAATAAGAGCTGTGGTAGTACGTGTCATTTAAGTGAAACCTCTAACCTTAAATTGCACTCCTCCTAAACGTTACAATATTTTCGCAATATATTAGTCAGATCATATCGCTGTTGTAAGGTTAAATATACGGGGTGATTCAAAAAGAATACCACAACTTTAAAAATGTGTATTTAATGAAAGAAACATAATATAACCTTCTGTTGTACATCATTACAAAGAGTATTTAAAAAACTTTGTTTTCACTCAAAAACAAGTTCAGAGATGTTCAATATGGCCCCCTCCAGACACTCGAGCAATATCAACCTGATACTCCAACTCGTTGCACACTCTCTGTAGCATATCAGGCGTAACAGTTTGGATTGCTGCTGTTATTTCTCGTTTCAAATCATCAATGGTGGCTGGGAGAGGTGGCCGAAACACCATATCCTTAACATACCCCCATAAGAAAAAATCGCGGGGGGTAAGATCAGGGCTTCTTGGAGGTCAGTGATGAAGTGCTCTGTCACGGGCTGCCTGGCGGCCGATCCATCGCCTCGGGTAGTTGACGTTCAGGTAGTTACGGACAGATAAGTGCCAATGTGGTGGCGCTCCATCCTGCTGAAATATGAATTGTTGTGCTTCTTCTTCGAGCTGAGGGAACAGCCAATTCTCTAACATCTCCAGATACTGTAGTCCAGTTACAGTAGCACCTTCGAAGAAAAAGGGACCAAAAACTTTATTGACTGAAATGGCACAGAAAACGTTCGCCTTAGGCGAGTCACGTTCATACTGAGTTATTTCCCGCGGATGCTCAATGCCCCATATACAGATATTGTGACGGTTGACTTTCCCGTTAGTGTGGAAAGTTGCTTCATCACTAAACACAATCTTTGAAACGAAAGATTCATCTGTTTCCATTTGAGCAAGGATAAAATCACAGAAATCGATTCGTTTAATCTTATCAGCTGCAGACAGTGCTTGAACCAATTTCAGACGATAAGGTTTCATAACTAACCTTTTTCGTAGGACTCTCCATACAGTTGATTGTGAAATTTGCAGCTCTCTGCTAGCTCTGCGAGTCGATTTTCCTGGGCTGCGAACAAATACTTGCTGGATGCGTGCTACGTTTTCATCACTCGTTCTCGGCCGTCCAGAACTTTTCTCTTTGCACAGACACCCATTCTCTGTAAACTGTTTATACCAACGTTTAATACACCACCTATCAGGAGGTTTAACACCATACTTCGTTCGAAATGCACGCTGAACAACTGTCGTCGATTCACTTCTGCCGTACTCAATAACACAAAAAGCTTTCTGTTGAGCGGTCGCCATCTTATAAGGGAACCTCCCCATCGCACCCCCCTCAGATTTAGTTATATGTTGGCACAGTGGATAGGCCTTGAAACACTGAACACAGATCAATCGAGAAAACAGGAAGAAGTTGTGTAGAACTATGAAAAAAATAAGCAAAATATACAAACTGAGTAGTCCATGCACAAGATAGGCGTTATCAGGAAGAGGGTGAGCTCAGAAGCTCCGCGGTCCCGTGGATAGCGTGAGCAACTGTGGTACGAGAGGTCTTTGGTTCAAATCTCCTCTCGAGTGAAATATTTTTCTTTCTTTATTTTCGCAAAGTTATGATTTGTCCGTTCGTTCATTGACGTCTCTGTTCACTGTAATGAGCTTAGTGCCTGTGTTTTGCGACCGCAACGCAAAACCGTGCGATTAGTAGACGAAAGGACGTGCCTCTCCAATGGGAACCGAAAACATTTGATCGCAAGGTCATAGGTCAACGATTCCTCCACAGGAAAACACGTCTGATATATTCTATACGACACTGGTGACGGCATGTGCGTCACATGACAGGATTATGTTGTCGACCCATCTAACTTGTACTCTTGGCGAATGGGTAAAAGATTCTTCTACCTTGCCCGATTTAGGTTTTCTTGTGGATGTGATAGTCACTCCCAAAAAAGTGATGAAAACATAAGAGTTTGTCACATAAACTGGAACAAATGAATGCAACAGTTTCACTGTCGCACAGTTTTCCCTGTGCTCTGTCAAAACATATGTTTTTAACGTTTTCAAATTTTTCCGCGCATAGACCGTAAAATCCTGCATATGTCCAAGCAAATCTGAACACGTCCTGGAATTTGGAGTGCGAAGTTGATTATGTGCGAGTGTCTGAACTTTGATGATTGTATGAAAATAAAAAAATTTCACTCGACGGAAGACTTGAACCAAGGACCTCTCCAACCGCAGTTGCTCACGCTAACCACGGGACCACGGCGCTCCAGCGCTCAGAATAGGCTGTTCTGTTGCCTATCTTGCACATGGACTACTCAGTTTGTATATTTTGCTTAGTTTTTTCATAGTTCTACAGAACTTCTTCCTGTTTTCTCGATTGATCTGTGTTCAGTTTTTCAAGGCCTATCCACTGTGCCAACTTAGATCTAAAACTGAGGGGGGTGCGATGGGGAGGTTCCCTTGTTAGCATCAACTGACGCTGACGCCTAGTCAACAGCGCCTCAAGCGAACAAATGTACAACTAAATGAAACTTTATAGCTCCCTTAATTCGCCGAGAGATAGTGCTTTGCTCTGCCTTTTGTCGTTGCAGAGTTTTAAATTCCTAAAGTTGTGGTATTCTTTTTGAATCACCCTGTATACTCTTAGCTATAGTTTGTTCAATCTGCTCATAAACACAGGGATAGAGAGCTAATTAAGTTTTCTGCAGACTTGTTCTGTTATTCTCACTGTTAATTATTTGTATTTGAAAAATGTCATAGCACTGCAGTCAGCTCCTGGTAAAATTCTTTACTTACATAACACGTTTCAGTCCTCTGACCATCATCAATTTCATAAAAGTATTCACAGCCCCTAGTTATGTAAAATATAAAACCATTATCTCCGGATGATAAAACCGTGAATTATACGCTGCTGTCACATCGTAATATGAATTACATCATCAAACCGTAAAAAGGATTAATTTACGAACCTGAGAATGGTCAGAGAACTGAAACTGTTTACACAAATAAATAATTTTACCAGCAGCTCAAGAAGGTAATACAAAAGTTCTCAAAAATGTAAGAGCTGTAAGGCACCATCTCCTGAATATTAGTTTAATTTTTAACTCATGGCGGTATCTGGCATGGTGAGTGTCACGTCTCAAGAAGTACAAGGACATCGGAAACAGCATTTCCAGCGGAAAGTTTGATCCTCGCATCGTTTCGAATGCAAAATCCATGCTTTGGAATACAGACAACCTGCAGACATCCGTCTACTCTTAGGGCATTCTATAGCAACACGTCCTAGATTTATTAGTAGGCAGCCCTGTGACATTACATTCTTGGATGTGGTGCCTATAGATCCCACATTATTGCAATTACTGGCACATAAACTGGATACCTGTAGACTTGTAATCAAAATGCCTTCGGAACCGGGTTTGAACGTACCCACTGATTATATTTTGCATAAGAGTCGGCAGCAATCCTGGCCAATGACCTTCGGCATAAGAACTCACACTCGTCTTGTCAAAGGGGCCGGAGGTCCAGTTGTTCAGGGCACACTCTTGCCATTGGGGTCGAAAAATTCCCGTAAAAGATGGAAGAACCAGCAGTGATAAATAGTATGTGGATGGAGAAGGCAAACGAAACAACCGCATCAATGAAAGATAATGTGTATCCATAGGATATGTGGCCTGTAATTAAAATATGTGTCACGACAGTTTCTCCATTGTAAAAGATTCCGGACTAGCCACCCATTCGCATCTACGGGAGGGGACTGCCACGTGGGACATGACAATGAGAAAAAGATTGAATAACCAACAAAAGGGTAGGAGTGGAATGGCAGAAGTCTGAACGTGATAGGGAAGCAGGAAAGTCTGAAAAGGGAAATGCAGGATCCCTGTCTAGATATAGTGGGGTTCAGTGACGTGAAATGGAAAAAAGACAAGGATTTTTGCTCAGATGAGTATAGGGTAATGTGAGCAGTAGCAGCAGGAAACGTTATAACGGGAATGGGATTCCTCATGAACAGGATGGTAGGGCAGAGAGTTCAGTGGTAGGATGCTTTTTCATTGGAACTATTAATGCACTATGGAAGGAAACATGAAAATCTAAATGCCATTAGGGATTTGAATGTGGTTGAAAGGGAGGGAATAGAAGAAAGAGCTACAGGAGAATATAGGCTTGGTATTAGTAACAAGTTGCTGGAAAAGTGGAACAGAAGAGAATAGAGTTCCCTAAGAGGTGATGCTACAGATGAATGTTGAAAACTAAGTGGACTGATAAGGTAGTTCATGCAGATTTTCTCCACAGAGTCAGCGAGGGAAGGAACTTATGGAATACAATGACAGTAGTAAGAAATAGGATGGTAAGATATTTGTTGACATCAGGGAATAGCGTCTGTGGTACTAGCGGGAGCTGTAGAGTATAAATATCTGTAAACGAAGACAGAGAGCCGGTAGCTGTGGCCGAGCGGTTCTAGGCGCTTCAGTCTGGAACCGCGCGACCGCTACGGTCGCAGGTTCGAATCCTGCCTCGGGCATGGATGTGTGTGATGTCCTTAGGTTAGGTAGGTTTCAGTAGTTCTAAGTTATATGGGACTGATGACCTTAGATGTCTGGTCTATTGTTCGTCTGTATGTGCCCCTTATTAGTTGGGTCTGATTCAAGACTTGAGAAGGTCCAAAGAAGAGCGGCAAGATTTGTGACTTGTACATTTAGCCACGGCGACAGCGTTACAAATCTCATAAAAAGTTTGAAGTGGGACACACTTGCCGATAGACGACGCACTAAACGAAAAGGGCTGCTCACTAAATTCCAAAATTCAATCTTCGCCGAGGATGTAGAGCATACAAGGTGTTACAAAAAGGTACGGCCAAAGTTTCAGGAAACATTCCTCACACACAAAGAAAGAAAATATGTTATGTGGACATGTGTCCGGAAACGCTTACTTTCCATGTTATTTTATTACTTCTCTTCAATTCACATTAATCATGGAATGGAAACACACAGCAACAGAACGTACCAGCGTGACTTCAAACACTTTGTTACAGGAAATGCTCAAAATGTCCTCCGTTAGCGAGGATACATGCATCCACCCCCCGTCACATGGAATCCCTGATGCGCTGATGCAGCCCAGGAGAATGACGTATTGTATCACAGCCGTCCACAATACGAGCACGAAGAGTCTCTACATTTGGTACCGGGGTTGCGTAGACAAGAGCTTTCAAATGTCCCCATAAATGAAAGTCAAGAGGGTTGAGGTCAGGAGAGCGCGGAGGCCATGGAATTGGTCCGCCTCTACCAATCCATCGGTCACCGAATCTGTTGTTGAGAAGCGTACGATCACTTCGACTGAAATGTGCAGGAGCTCCATCGTGCATGAACCACATGTTGTGTCGTACTTGTAAAGGCACATGTTCTAGCATCACAGGTAGAGTATCCCGTATGAAATCTTCGTAACGTGCTCCATTGAGCGTAGGAGGAAGAACATGGGGCTCAATCAAGACATCACCATCAATACCTGCCCAAACGTTCACAGAAAATCTGTGTTGATGACGTGATGGCACAATTGCGTGCGGATTCTCGTCAGCCCACACATGTTGATTGTGAAAATTTACAATTTGATCACGTTGGAATGAAGCCTCACCCGTAAAGAGAACTTTTGCACTGGAATGGGGATTGACACATTGTTGGATGAACCATTCGCAGTAGTGTACCCGTGGAGGCCAATCAGCTGCTGATAGTGCCTGCACACGCTATACATGGTACGGAAACAACTGGTTCTCCCGTAGCACTCTCCATACAGTGACGTGGTCGACGTTGCCTTGTGCAGCAGCAACTTCTCGGACACTGACATTAGGGTTATCGTCAACTGCACGAAGAATTGCCTCGTCCATTGGTGGTGTCCTCGTCGTTCTAGGTCTTCCCCAGTCGCGAGTCATAGGCTGGAATGTTCCGTGCTCCCTAAGACGCCGATCAATTGCTTCTAACGCCTTCCTGTCGGGACACCTTCGCTCTGGAAATCTGTCTCGATACAAACGTACCGCGCCACGGCTATTACCCGTGCTAATTCGTACATCAAATGGGCATCTGCCAACTCCGCATTTGTAAACATTGCACTGACTGCAAAACCTCGTTCGTGATGAACACTAACCTGTTGATGCTACGTACTGATGTGCCTGATGCTAGTACTGTAGAGCAATGAGTCGCATGTCAACACAAGCAACTAAGTCAACATTAACGTCCTTCAATTGGGCCAACTGGCGGTGAATCGAGGATGTACAGTACATACTGACGAAACTAAAATGAGCTCTAACATGGAAATTAAGCGTTTCCGGACACATGTCCACATAACATCTTTTATTTATTTGTGTGTGAGGAATGTTTCCTGAAAGTTCGGCCGTACCTTTTTGTAACACCCTGTATATCGGGGCAGAATGAGTTCGTGTTCAGTTTTCTGACTTCATTGTGGATGTTCTATTAAGTTCAGCCTCCTCATTTAAATTAAATTTGCTTCACTAGTTGGGGTGTGTCTTCCCCCTCAGGTAATCAGATCTCCCGTGGTTTTTGTTGACATTTCAGTAGCCAGCGCTGTAAATGTTGTTTTGGGGCTCCTGTTTACGATTAGCAGCCGAAATGTTGTTATTATACATGTACTGCAATAGCTGAATATTTTCTGTTGACCCTGTGCCTGAACAGTGGGCGGAGCTATTATGACTTCTGTTAGCTCTGATACGCTATTTCCGTTTGTGGTTGATTGATTTCCGTAATGATTTGCACTGGCTTTATCACCTCAGGCAAATCGAGAACTGCAATAAGTCCCTCCAGATTATTTCCCAACCTCTTATTAATATTTCACTGATTCTTAAAGGCAATTTATCCTTTTCTTTCCGAATAAGATACTGGTTCATCCCATCATCTCGTCTTGTGTATATATCTCTCAAAGTATTTTTTCAAATGTCCCCTCGGTCACAAATGTCATCCTGTGGCAGCATCTGTATACCGGCAAACAGACACTAGGGAAGGAAAGATGTTTCAAATTTATCCTATGAGTGGCACATTTCAGCTGGTTTAGATGCATCCTTTCAAAAAATTACTTTTTTGCACGGGAGACAAAAAGTGTCGTGGTATACAGTGGCAGGAATTTACAAACTCATTGGATGAATATATTTTTTGTCAAGCGTGAGTGTTCTAAATTGTCGATGTCTTATGCCTTGACTGTTTTCTTCTAGGAGTGCCATGGCAAAGTTCACCATGGCCCTGTGTCATTCAGCTACACATTTTGTGTGCGAGAACTAACAGTTAATTGAGAGAGGTGAAACAAGGTTCAGAATTCACCACAGATTCCGAATTGCAGTTGCCTACTGACGTATGTTAGCTGGTTTTGGAAATTTCTCTTTTTTATAATTATAACATCCTCAGTGTCATTTTTTCGTGGTAATCTTTTTCTGGAACTTACACTCCTGGAAATGGAAAAAAGAACACATTGACACCGGTGTGTCAGACCCACCATACTTGCTCCGGACACTGCGAGAGGGCTGTACAAGCAATGATCACACGCACGGCACAGCGGACACACCAGGAACCGCGGTGTTGGCCGTCGAATGGCGCTAGCTGCGCAGCATTTGTGCACCGCCGCCGTCAGTGTCAGCCAGTTTGCCGTGGCATACGGAGCTCCATCGCAGTCTTTAACACTGGTAGCATGCCGCGACAGCGTGGACGTGAACCGTATGTGCAGTTGACGGACTTTGAGCGAGGGCGTATAGTGGGCATGCGGGAGGCCGGGTGGACGTACCACCGAATTGCTCAACACGTGGGGCGTGAGGTCTCCACAGTACATCGATGTTGTCGCCAGTGGTCTGCGGAAGGTGCACGTGCCCGTCGACCTGGGACCGGACCGCAGCGACGCACGGATGCACGCCAAGACCGTAGGATCCTACGCAGTGCCGTAGGGGACCGCACCGCCACTTCCCAGCAAATTAGGGACACTGTTGCTCCTGGGGTATCGGCGAGGACCATTCGCAACCGTCTCCATGAAGCTGGGCTACGGTCCCGCACACCGTTAGGCCGTCTTCCGCTCACGCCCCAACATCGTGCAGCCCGCCTCCAGTGGTGTCGCGACAGGCGTGAATGGAGGGACGAATGGAGACGTGTCGTCTTCAGCGATGAGAGTCGCTTCTGCCTTGGTGCCAATGATGGTCGTATGCGTGTTTGGCGCCGTGCAGGTGAGCGCCACAATCAGGACTGCATACGACCGAGGCACACAGGGCCAACACCCGGCATCATGGTGTGGGGAGCGATCTCCTACACTGGCCATACACCACTGGTGATCGTCGAGGGGACACTGAATAGTGCACGGTACATCCAAACCGTCATCGAACCAATCGTTCTACCATTCCTAGACCGGCAAGGGAACTTGCTGTTCCAACAGGACAATGCACGTCCGCATGTATCCCGTGCCACCCAACGTGCTCTAGAAGGTGTAAGTCAACTACCCTGGCCAGCAAGATCTCCGGATCTGTCCCCCATTGAGCATGTTTGGGACTGGATGAAGCGTCGTCTCACGCGGTCTGCACGTCCAGCACGAACGCTGGTCCATCTGAGGCGCCAGGTGGAAATGGCATGGCAAGCCGTTCCACAGGACTACATCCAGCATCTCTACGATCGTCTCCATGGAAGAATAGCAGCCTGCATTGCTGCGAAAGGTGGATATACACTGTACTAGTGCCGAAATTGTGCATGCTCTGTTGCCTGTGTCTATGTGCCTGTGGTTCTGTCAGTGTGATCATGTGATGTATCTGACCCCAGGAATGTGTCAATAAAGTATCCCCTTCCTGGGACAATGAATTCACGGTGTTCTTATTTCAATTTCCAGGAGTGTATTTTATATTGCTGTAGTTATGTCTGAACATAGTTGGTAGAGAAACGTAAAACTTTCGCAATTATACTCACCTCTGAGCAAACTGATGACTTGGTATAAGAAGCAGTATTAAACGATTGCTCGTTACGGAAGCCGATGTTTAACTGAATATAGTATACACGAAAAAATTTCAGTCCAAGATGGATGAAACGATTTGGAAACACGAGACATAGACTACCTGAACTGAAAGTTCGCGTCTTGCGGGGGTTTGTGATATTAATTCAGTATCTACCAAATCAAGAGAAATTTGAAATGAACTTGTCAGCATGACGTTACACATCCTATAACCTGGAACCTCATCACATGCCCTAATTCGTTTTGAAAGGGTATCGCAAATCGGACGTATCATTTCATGAGGGAAACTGTCTCACAATTGTAACTGGTCCTTGATATCGTGGATACTGTCACTATAAAGCGTTGACAGCCGAGTTGATTCCACCTATGTTCTATCTGGTGCCGATTAGGAGATCTTCCTGGAGATAGGATTATCTCAATTCCACGCCGATAGTTTATAGAAACAAGTGCCACGTGTGGATGAGTATTGTCCCTTTAAAATATGGTTCCACGAAAGAGGTAATACGTAAGAACACGGATTGTCTGATGTATCGGTGTTCGAACCGAGTTCCCTCAATCACTATTAACATTAAGTCATACCCGAAGACTGCCCAAAGCATATAACCATAGCTGTGTGTCTCCAAAACCTTGCCGAAACAGTACCTTTTCCCACGGCACTGCTATACTGGCCGACCACGATTATCCGGGTGAGTGCAGAAACTCGACTCAACTTTGAACAGAATGCGACGTCTCTCATCTCTAGTTCCGGTCACTCAACCTCTCCTAATGCAGTCGTTTTATTGTGTAATTAACAGTATTCTACTCATGAGAAATTAACTATCATCTCTGGTTGCTGCTAGTTTTCAAACAACGGTGCACAATAACACATTATGGTGCAGACAGTCCACTGATGGTTCTCAGACGGTTGTCGCTGATGTGTAGGCGCTGCAGCGTGCTTGATGCGTAGCATCGTAAGTGGTGCTCAGACGTGGTCGGCCGCAGCCTTGACGACGAACGTGGCTGCCATCACATTCGCTGAGAGGACCACTTCTGTCAGTCATCACATCTGAGTGCCCCATAAATCTGGATACAGTCTGATTCGACAAGCTGGCTAAATGGAAATTCTGTCAGGCGCTGGTAACGCTGTCTTAAAGGTATGCGCCTAATCTTCGTGTCCTTCACAGTGATCGCTCAACATGAGACGTAGTTCACGCCCCCTACATACACTAACAGGCCTGATAACAACACTAAAGACGAGTAACGGTACAGCATTCTGCTGTGTTTTGTACATGTCACAGAGGGTTTCATCTATAGTCATGTAGGTACCCTCCAATGGTGTGTCCCCCTACGAAGTTACTTTGACATTCGACCAAATCTTAGCGTGCTTCAGTTTCTCGTCAAGTAGTATATAAAGTTTTCGATAATTCATACCAGCATAGTTGTCGTCTATTGGTTCCTTAAGTTATTGATGAACGGGCAAAAAAAAAAAAAATTAAAAACATAATACGATAAACACATTCCAGCTATAATGAAATTGATAAAGAGGACAGGAATCAGAATAGAAAACATGACGCTAAAGGTAAAGTCGGTCTTGAACTTTCCATAGATGAACATGCATTGGTGAATTCATCCTGGTGGGAACATGTGTCAACTTTTATGGAATACTGGAATGGCAACAGTCACGTCGTCCCGTAATTGAATATTGCTTTGGAAACAGTAATGTCGCCCTTAAATTCGCTCGTTATTCCGCAAACTGCCATTACTTTACGAACAAACAACGAATAACAACTGTTATAGTTTCCATTCAGACCATTTATGCACTCATAAATTATTCTCATTTTTAGCCGAGCGAAAGAAATATTAATTTTACATATTAATTTATTCAATGTTAATTCAAACGTCCATCGCTGAAATATAAATTCTCATACAACGGACACTAAATGCATTGATTAATAGCACACTGAAGTCCAACTAATAACAGCGTCCCGACCTATGAGCACGTTAACGTAGTACATAGCTAATCACATCAAATTGTATTAAAATAACCGAAGCATGTGACAGAACACTGCTAGTCCCTGTTTTTTCTTTTTTTCTTTTAAAATGTTCACTTGCATCTGACTACCAACAACGAAGTTGTAGGCTGAAATTTAGAAAAAAAAAATATCTGAAATATATAGGACCCTATCTTCTCGCGCTTAATTTCAGCAATGATATAGCCTCTACCTTGAGAAAAACTTTATTGCAAGCTCAAACAAAAAGCATGGAACACTTCGGCCAGCAAAGGGACTTAAATCGAATAATGGCAGAGACATGGAAAAGAAGTTACCGAAACTTCACATCAAGAGCACATTAATTCGTAGCCGTGGGATGTGGAGAATGGGGAGAGCGTGAAGAAATAACTTGAGCTATCTGAAAAGTGGAGAGTTACTATATAAGAGTTACTATATAAAGAGTTACTATATAAAATATACGGAAGAATCGTTTTACCACTGGTAAGAACATATATGACTGCTGTCAGGTGAAGAATTAAGCATGGATATGAACGACAAGGGAAAAAGAAATCGAAACTAAGAGAAAGATTAGAACAAAAAGACGAACAATATGACGCCGGGAAATGCTGAGGGTATGTTAAGATTGGCTGAAGTGCCGACAATTACAAAAACAAACGAACACTGGTGAATAAACAGTGGTGTCCAAAATTAATGCAACAGACCGCTATTTTCCCGTCCTTTGACGATATAATCATACAGATTGTCAACGAGGTATCACTACGATCCTGCTCTGCTCGGAAGATGGCAATCCGGTCAAAGGGCTACCAGCCAACGATGACGTCAGAGAACTTATGAAACGAGGTAATGTTCACCGGGCAGCCCAGCATTCACAATCACTGTGTACACAATCATAGACGGTGCAACGTGGCACAGAGAACCAGCCTCTCTGTGTTGGAGGGCCACGGAAAGAGAGGAAAGAGGACAGTAGCAAAATGATGTGGCCCGCTGGCTTCACGTGATTGGGTCTGTCGTTTCTCCGATGTTGTGGCAGTTTATACAAACAGAAACTGTTTACCGAAGTCAAGGGCGGGGCTGATCACTTGTGACACCACATGTGATTTGTCTGTAAGGGCACGACACGACCGCCTTAGTACTGGATGACAACTGGCATGTGAACTCACAGCATCCAGGGGACGTGTTGTAACGAGGCAAATAGTGTGGCCTTTACTGTCGGAGATCTGCTGTATGTCTAGCTCCGACGCGTGGTTCAAATAGTTCAAATGGCTCTAAGCACTATGGGACTTAACTTCTGAGGTCATCAGTCCCCTAGAACTTAGAACAACTTAAACCTAACTAACCGAAGGACATCACACAAATCCATGACCGAGGTAGGATTCGAACCTGCGACAGCAGCGGTCACGCGGTTCCAGACTGTAGCGCCTACAACCGCTCGGCCACCTCGGCCGGCCTCCGACTCGTCTTCACAGAACAGAACGTTAGGGTTGAGTCAACATGCCAGCTGGAAAGTCGAACAAAGGGTCAATATTGTTTTATTAAATGAGTACCGATTTAGTCTGGAAAGTGATTCTACATGGGTTCGCATCTGGAGGAAACGTGAAACCTGATTTCGGAATCCAAACATTGTTGAAAGAGACCGATGTGGAGGAGGATCCCTAATGGTGTGGGCAGGGATTATGTTTACCACTCGAAACCCTCTTCATGAAATTGTACAAGTGAATCGGCAAGATGTAACTGCGGTCTGGTACGGTGACGAGATCTTGGATCTCATCTACAGTTATTGCGAGGTGCTGTGGGACCAGACTTCGTACTGAAGGACGATAATGCTTGATCTAATAGAGCACGTGTTGTTGATTTTCTGTAGGAAACGGAAGATATTGCACACATGGCGTGGCCTGCTCGCTTCCCGATTTGAATCTCATAGAACATGTCTGAGATGCACTAGGGAGATGGATTGCGTCACGTCAGCATCTACCAACCACTCTCCAAGACTCCGAGCGGCTCTGCAGGAAGAATGAGCGTTACTGCCTCAACGTGAGGCTGATGACAGCATTAACAGAATGCCCCGTCTCTGTCGGTACTGTGTTTCTGCCAGAAGTCGCCACACCCCATACTGAGCACATTAATCAGTTGTGAGAATGTGTGTGTGCAAATTCGTTACTTTGGAAAAAACGAAGAACTTCTTGTCTACCGTTATGCATGTTACAGTAGTTTACGTTGTGTTTTCTTCACATTGTTTCTACTTTACTGTCAAATGTTTATAATGTTTTGTGGCAAAATAAACGCAATATTTCAAATTTCAATATATTGCTTTAATTTTGGACACGAGTGTATGTCTACTATTTTCACTGCTTCATGAAATTGCCATCAACACTTATTACTCGTATGCGCTTCGAATACAACGCGTAAGCGCTTGAAGAAACGGAATCTCAAACTAAAAACTGAAGGGGCTATAGAAGTCACATAAACTTCTAACGGGTTAACTGGGATGTCACAATTTGTTCACCACCTTCGAAGTTTAATGCGAGCATTGGGTGGTCTTTTTTAGAGTGAGTGCTACTAGGCTTATCGTTCGTGTTGAACACCATAGCTCTAAAGCTCTACTGATTTATTTTACCTTGTTGTTTTATTTAATGTTACATGGTTGAGTTTCTGTAAATGTTGTTGGATTGAATCGATACCATGAGAATGGTTATTCTTTTCTGCGTAAAAAAAAAAAAAAAGACTTTGATGTCATGGTTTGATTCAATGCAATGTAGTGTATCTAACATTTAAATTCTATGTCTCATTTGGAGGGAACAACACTTACTGTATATAATTGTAATTTCTGTATGAATAATTTTTGTATAGAAATATCAATATGTGCAAATGTTCTATTTTAATTAATATGTTTGGCTGTTGTTATGTAATTCCTGATCCTCACCTAGGGTTCTTAGTTATTTTGTACGTAGAAGGTGTTGTGGTTCCCCTCGGGATCGGAAGCATGCAGCGCGCGCAAATTGTGGTTGGCCTAGGTAGATAAGGTGGATTTCAGAGGCAGTCGGGGACGAGCTACCAAACTATCAACTGGTCATGTAAAATTTGTGTATTGTGCTGGTTCCGAGAGAGGCTTTTCCTGACGCTTTCCAAGGCCTTGGATGGATGGATAAACAGCTGGAGCTATTCTGGAATTGGTATCTATTATCACCACCAAGAAATGACAGGGTCCAGCATCTCCGCCTGCTAATCCACCCACCGACATGCACTCGCCACCACGTTGCGCAATCACTGAAAAAGGAAACAAGGAATTGTAAATATGTAATGTGAAGGATCAGCTCATTGGATGTTTTAGTGTGCGCAAATATAAGGTAACCTATACTCGAACTCTTATAAGTACCTTGATTTTTTATCCCTAGTCACACAACCACTTAGGGTCCTTCCTATGCCAAAAATGCTTACCGTGTGTCCATATTGTGAAAATAGGAAAGCCCATTGTTTTACTAATTAATACTACTTCAACATAGCATAAAGAAAGTTAAAGTTTGTGAAGCGGAACTGAGTAATAGAGTAAATGATACTTGTTGAAAATAATCTTTCTGTTAAAACTGTTTATCAGTATTTTGTTGCCAACTTCTAAAGTGAATGTTCTCAAAACTGTGGCTTATAGAATTTTGCAAATTAAGTTATCACAGTGCAGCCTGTTGAAAATCACCCATAGATGAGCCATTGTCTTATAACCACATCAAGTTGTGTTCTACTGCAGTAAAAGTTGAGAACGATTATTGTTCAAAGTTACATGTTCATGCTTGATAAGAGCTAGTTTCTCTAGGTATTGAAAGTGTGTTTATTTTGCTCTGCTACAGTGGTCAAGATTAAGGGGCCCCCTCCATTGAAAGTAGTTCAAATACACAAAGTTACTTAATTATAGAAAGTTTTAATTACTCTTGCTAATCAAGCGAAATTCCGTTCAATATTGTGCTCCTCTTGTGTATTAAAAGTGCATATTAATGGTGTAACAGATCAACAGTTTATCTATTGTGCTCATGCTAGATAACGGTTAATAGAAAGACCACTATCTATGAAAACAATAATTTTTTTATTCCAGAAGCTGTGAGAAGTAATCTGTTAGTGAATTCCATTTAATTTTCATTCTAAGTAGACAGGTGTTTAGTATTGAGTAACTTCATCTATGCACAATAACTAATTTTCCTGTGTACCATGTCCATAATTCATGTCAGATAGGAATATGTTTGAAAAGTAATATTGAACCTATATCTGCAGTGAATATTAATAGTAACATTATTGAGACCATTCAGTTTGACTAAGTCCTCAATGTAATAGTGTGTATCGTTATCTGTTATACTTATGCAAATAGTTTGTTCTGATCTGTTAGCTCCAACCTTATCGTGAACATACTGTATGCAGGTGCCAGAGTTCATTGCATTGGCATGTGGCGATGTATAGGTTGTGTTTGTCCGGTAAAGTTACTCATCCTTATTTTCTTGAACAAGAATGTCAATCATTATCATTCCTAATTAGGCTGGCGACCATTTTCTTTATTATCTGAACTGTGTAGATACGTAAAATATTGTTTATTACTGTTTAAATATTTACGTAATTCTGACTTTCACTTCCGATAAGCCACCTCCGTTATGTACAACACGGTCAACATAACAAAATTCCTATCCGAGGGTACCACTGCTCAGTTGCTTTATACCATAATTACTTTAACAAGATAGTTTTATTTCACGACCTGCCTCCAACTTTAAGGTTACGGTATAGCATTTGCACGCAGTAGTGTTATAGTGTGACATGTTGAATAAAATAGTCAAGCGTTCTTAACGTTGGCCATCCCATCCGTGCCTTCGAAATTTATACACCATTGTAACAGTAATATTTTATCAGTATAAACGTATTCGATATTCTGCAGGATAGCACCAAATAGTGTGTGAACAGACATAATATAACTAGCAAACATTTCGTGTCTCCTACATCAGTGAACTGGAAGGTATCACGAACGACAGGTATCAAAATGATCGATAAGAGACCTTCCAACAATCGTTACACCATTTTCAAGCTTTGAGAACAGATCAAACGATTATATTTCAAGGACTGCGGGAAAAAAAATCAACTTTTCCTCTGAGAGAAAGAGGAAGTGGTGCCCTATACCTTGACCCAATTGTTCAGTACTCACAGGCGGATTTTCACAGAAATACCTCTGATGCACGTTTTCCACACAAGATTCCAGATCGCAAGAGAAACGCAATTTCATCTACAATGAAACTAATTGTATTCAATAGCTCTGACTGAACTCGGGTAATGTGTCTCTCGTAATTCGAAAAGTCTCGTTGTTTGGCTCGTCTATCACTTCTTGATTGCCATCTGATCTGCAGTTCGCAGTCTATTCTGTGGAAATGCGGAAACTGAGGGGTGCCGCTCACCGCGTGGTAGCAGACAGAAGCAATTGTAAAACTCCGTTTATCATAAAACGTTGAAATACGTGGAAAATTCGATTCATCGTAAAATGTAAATGAGCAGGGCTACCCAACTCTTACAAACCGAAGGACTAATGGGTGTAACACGTTTATGGGCAGGCTTTATCAAAACACTCCATAATAAGTATCTAGAGGAAGAAGAGCTTAATTCGTAAGCTCGCCTCGCCACTAAGAGGACTTTGATATAATTTTTATTTTTAAAGCATAAATTTATAGCATAAATTTATAGCATAATCTGAGTAAAGTGAATGAAAATGTAAGCAATAATTCTTATATCTCCGAGTTACATAATGTAATGTAAAGTGAAGCTAAGGTTGAAAACGACTGCACGGGTTTTATAGAACCAAATATTTGTTCCGAAACATTTAGAGTGGCTGGTTACAGAGCTCTTCTTTATGATACAAGGGTTATATCACAAATATAGCGAGAAATCTCTACACATTATGTGTGAACCAACGTCTGAATCAATCATGTACCTGTACCTTGATTTCGACGAGCTGTGAAATCATCGGTAGCACGAAGAATATAGTGTCTGAGCCACAAAGTAGAATTTTACGACAGCATACGTGACCAGCAAGGAAGATTAATATCAGGTATATTCAGAAAGAAAAGAACTGGATAAATGGAAACTGCTGCAAGTGGCGTAATGCCATTGGTTGCAGAACAAGATGCGGTTTCTATAAGGGGACTGAGGTCCGAAATTCTTCGCCAGAGGGACGCGGGCGCCCACCTACGTAAACAAAGAGTGAGTATGTGCACCGTTCGTTAGTTCAATGCATTCAGTCTTGCTGACAACAGTGAAATAGAGGCTTGAAAAGAAGAGGAAATGGATTCAGTGTGTTTTTTTGTGACAGTGGATGGAGTATGACGAAAGAACATCCATCGAAGAGAAAGAGGTGCAAAGAGTATTTCATGTCAGTTGCTGGTACAAGAGATTCGGTAAAGGACAGATGTCGTTGGCCCAAGGTGCATGGACCGGAATGGAGATCTGCATGCCATTGTACAGCTGGAGGATGCTCTGATTATTGAAAACCATTGAGTTGTGGAAGCAGAAACAACCGCCGAAGTCGGATTGAGCGTCAGCAGTGTTCACGCCATCGTTACGGACAAATTGAAATTTCTCAAAGTGCGCAGCCATAGGAAGCCTCAAAGCCGTCAGTCAGCACGGGAAACATATCGAATTGTACTCTCTCGTGAACAACTGCAGTACTGTGCCAGGAAGGGAATGAGTTCCTGCAGTAATTGCCCACTGGAGACGAGACATGGTGTCCTCTTTTCGAAACCAAGCAATAACGACGATGTCTGCAGTCGAAGCATGCAGAATCACCACTACCTCTACATTCCAAGCCTATCCGCACAACTGCAGAAACGGTTGTGTTCCCCTCCATCTTTGAGCAAAATGACCGTCTTCCTATCGACTTTCCGCAGAGTGGGACAACGGTGAAATCGCAGTGATAGTAACAAACCTGGACTAAAATTCGCCATGCGATTAAATCGAAACGATCATGGCAGCTGACCAGCGGGGTCACTTTGCTCCACGACAGTACAAGGACCCATACAGCAAACGCAGTCATGGAGCTCTTGCAGACGTTCAGGTCTCAGGTACTCATTCACCCTCCGCACAGTCTGGACCTGTCTTCCTGCTATAATGCGATGTCCTTTTCGGTGAGCTAAAGAATGCTCTAAAAGGCAAAGATTCATTTCGGACGAGGACTTCAAGCAGTAAGTAGGGAACTGATTCACAATGCAGCACCAGGCAATTTACAAGACCTTCATTCACTGCTTTATGTCGCAGTGGAACAAACGGGCAAGTGCTTCTACGGTGCTGGTTCATACTTTTGAAATAATGGTACAAGTTTCTGTTTACAGGCCTCCGTCTTTGTTTTTTTATTATGCCCTTCACATTAAATAGTCAGATGGAATATTGAACACTTGAATGATGTATAAAATTAAAGAAAAGAAAGCCTTACTTTTGAAATAATGGTACAAGTTTCTGTTTACAGGCCTCCGTCTTTGTTTTTTTATTATGCCCCTCACATTAAATAGTCAGATGGAATATTGAACACTTGAATGATGTATAAAATTAAAGAAAAGAAAGCCTTATCAGTTATTCCTCAATTTATTCAGTGTGGTTTGGAGCATAATGATTCGTGCTCAGAAGATAAATAAAGGGGGGGGGGGAGGGATGTGTGCTTAAGGTTTTTCTATATTATATTACCTGAATTTCTGGAAAAAAACGAGATAAGTAAAACTACTTTCAATCCGAGTATTTAAAATTGAAGAATCCCTTCGAACAGACATAATTCATACAACGCTTCTAAGTATTTCTACGTACTCCATTGTTTTATTGTAGTTTTAGTATTCACGCAGACTCTTTATTACCAAGAAGTACGCTAGTGTGCGAGACCTAAGGAGGAGCATGTCAGTGTCAAGTGACATTGCTCTACTAAACTTGGGCCATACGTAGAAAGAAACGGTGCAGTAAACACATAAGGTAAATGAAAGAAATAGGCACTAAGAAGTACAGAAGTGACACTGTTATTCGAAGACAATAATTGCAAAGAAGTCACCGCGATTCCTGATCTTCCCCCAGATAGTACAAAGGCCAGGAAATGATTGTTGATATAGTGTGTGATCACCAAGGGTAGCAAATCAGTGTCGGAAACGTGCTCCCATACTGGCCACAAAGTTGGAAAGCAGTCCTAGTCGCAGGGCGCTGCATTCCTCCTCCAAGGAGGAATTTGATATTGATTTTCCTACTCGGGTGGTAAAGGATAGCAGCTCACTGATAGATAACTTCTTTATAGACCAAGATAAGTTTAACCAGATAAATGCTCAGCCTGTTGAGAATGGTCTTTCTGATCATGGTGCACAGCTAGTTACAATATATGACATAGCTCCATTCAGCAATACTAAACAGTCCTCCAAAGTAGTACGTTCAGTCAACAATTTAACAATTACAAATTTCAGGGAAAGCCTACAGCAGTTAGACTGGGATGAGGTGTACCGTGAACCTGATGCCAATTTAAAATATAATTTATTTCATGACATTTTTGTAAATGCATTTGAAAACTGCTTCCCCAAGAAAATAGTTAAATATACTCGTAAGAAACCTTGTAACAAACCATGGCTTACTAAGGGTATAAAAATATCTTGTAACCGGAAAAGGGAAATGTATCTGACAGCAAGAAAGAGTAGTGACCCAGAAACTATCCAAAATTATAAAAACTACTGTGTTATATTAAGAAAAGTTATTAAAAAATCCAGGAGTATGTGTATCATGTCTGAAATCAGCAACTCTAATAATAGAATTAAAACAATTTGGAATATTATTAAAAGAGAAACAGGTCAACCAAGAGCAGAGGAAGACAGTATTACCATCAAATTGAATGAAAACTTAACGAACAAAAAGTCAGAAGTTGAAAATATTTTTAATAATCATTTTCTAAATGTTGTGGATATAGTAGGATCCAGGTGTTCATTAGAAGATGCTAGGCTGTTAATGGAAGAGGCCATACCTATGCAATTTGATACAATTGAAATCTCACCCACTTCTCCCTCTGAAATTAGGAAAATAATAAACTTGCTTAAAAGTAAAAACTCACATGGAATTGATGGCATTTCCAGCAAAATACTAAAAGCTTGTTCTCAACAGATAAGTAAGATTCTCAGCCACCTGTGTAATAGCTCTCTGGAACAGGGCATTTTCCCTGATAGACTGAAATATGCTATTGTTATACCTTTGCATAAAAAGGGGGATAGATCTGATGTCAACAATTACCGTCCAATCTCCCTTCTAACAACTTTATCCAAAATTTTTGAGAAAGTAATGTATTCAAGAGTAGCTTCACATATCTGTAAAAATGAAGTACTAACAAAATGTCAGTTTGGTTTCCAGAAAGGTTTTTCAACAGAAAATGCCCTATATGCTTTCACCAGTCAAATTTTGAATGATCTGAATAACCGAACACCACCCATTGGGATTTTTTGTGATCTCTCAAAGGCTTTTGATTGTGTAAATCATGAAATTCTGCTAGAGAAGCTCAAGTATTGTGGCATGAGTGGGACAGTGCACAAATGGTTTAATTCGTACCTAACTGGAAGAGTGCAGAAAGTTAAAATAAGTAGTTCTCGTAACATGCAAAGATCAGCACATTCCTCAAACTGGGGAACTATCAAGAATGGGGTTCCACAAGGGTCAGTCTTGGGTCCTTTGTTGTTCTTATTATATATTAATGACTTGCCATTCTATATTCATGAAGAGGCAAAGTTAGTTCTCTTTGCTGATGATACAAGTATAGTAATCACACCTGAGAAACAAGAATTAACTGATGAAATTGTCAATACTGTCTTTCAGAAAATTACTAAGTGGTTCCTTGTAAACGGACTCTCACTGAATTTTGATAAGACACAGTACATACAGTTCCATACAGGGAATGGTATGACGCCATTAATAAATATAGACCTTAATCAGAAGCATATAGCTAAGGTAGAATATTCCAAATTTTTAGGTATGTCCATTGATGAGAGATTAAATTGGAAGAAACACATTGATGATCTGCTGAAACGTTTGAGTTCAGCTACTTATGCAATAAGGGTCATTGCAAATTTTGGTGATAAACATCTTAGTAAATTAGCTTACTACGCCTATTTTCACTCATTGCTTTCATATGGCATCATATTTTGGGGTAATTCATCACTGAGGAATAAAGTATTTATTGCACAAAAGCGTGTAATCAGAATAATAGCTGGAGTCCACCCAAGATCATCCTGCAGACATTTATTTAAGGATCTAGGGATATTCACAGTAGCTTCTCAGTATATATACTCTCTTATGAAATTTGTTATTAACAACCAAACCCAATTCAAAAGTAATAGCAGTGTGCATAACTACAATACTAGGAGAAAGGACGATCTTCACTATTCAAGATTAAATCTAACTTTGGCACAGAAAGGGGTGAATTATACTGGCACTAAAGTCTTTGGTCACTTACCAAATAGTATCAAAAGTCTGACAGATAACCAACAAGTATTTAAGAAGAAATTAAAAGAATTTCTGAATGACAACTCCTTCTACTCCATAGAGGAATTTTTAGATATAAATTAAGAAAAAAAGAAAAAAAACAAAAATATTAAAAAAATAAAAAAAATTAAAATAAAGAAAAACAAAGAAACACAAAAAAATAAAGTTGTTATATTAACTTAAGTATGTTGTTAAATTAACCTAATTATGTCATGTATTGGAAAATTCGACTCGTTCCACATCATTACGAAATATCGTATTCATGATCCATGGAACTAGTATTAATCTAATCTAATCTAACAAATGCCGTTGGCCGTTGGCGCAAGTGGACGTGTTGTAATGCGTCTCCTCAACACATCACAGTCCATTCCTTAATATCCACTCGTTCGACGAGCTGTTCTACTTGCACAGCTCGAAACGGTGGCGCATTGTCATCGATAAAACTGTTGTGAGCGCTGACTGCTTCCTGAACAGATGCCCATGTGCAAGGGTACAGTGTCACAATAACTTGGAACAGTGTTCAACGATGTGGAGGTAGATATGCATGTGCAACATTATGCCTCCCAACACTGTAATACCAAAACCACGATGTTCAACGATAATAGACGTACACAGTGAGAAGTGCAATCACATAATGACGTTAGGAGCATTGCCGAACAGGATAGTTTCGGTGGTCCAGCTATTGTGGAGTGTGAAGGCATAATATTTCATAGGGGTACTAACTTCCAAATCTTCAAATACGTTTCACTTGGTGGTTAACGTAGTTGTGACGTTGTAGGCCTTCCCCAAGTGCCTTATTTCAGCGGTGCGCTCAGCCCTGACTTCATTTTTATGGCGACCGTGCGCGACCGCATCATACTGCGGTGCTGTATGAGCTCTTGTATGTAAAGGATAATCGGCGAACGGACTGGCCTGCCTTTTCCATCGAGCACATGTAGGATGCGTTGTGGAGAGAGATAGCGGCCCTTCCACATGTACCAACGAACATTTGTCAACCATGCTGTTGCAGGAATGGAACACCCTACGAATATAACGCTTTCCCAAAGCAGTGTTAAGCGTAGGAGGACTTTACAGAGCCTGCAGTGCAGTCCGTGATGATTACTCAGCCTATTAACAACAATTACTTGCTTCCTGGAATGTGCTGGGACCGTGATAGAATTCGGTGACTTCAGTGTAATTATTGATTTTGAATAAAAGTGGCACTTCTGCTCGTCTCACTGCGTAATTATTTCAGTTAACTTCTGTACTGTTCTGTACTGTGCTGTAGTATTTCTTTCTACGTATGTTCAAAATTTTATAGAACTATATTATCTAACGACGACACACTATGGAAAAGTTATAGTCGTTCTTATATTTTGCACACCAGTGTAGATTCAAACGTTGAATGACTATAGGACCTGCAATAATGCTGGTTGCATGCTAAGAGCAGCCTCAGAGTTTTCTAAGTTCTATATTAGAGGCGCACACGCCACACAATGTTTTTGTACCTGTAGTTAACATATACATAATTGAAGATTAGAAGAGGAAAACGTTGTGAGTGACATACCTCACATTTGTCAAAGGAGTAAAAGCAAAACCGCATCATTTACGTTTTGCCTATATCTTATTTGTTTCCAAAAATTTTGGAAGATATTCTAAAACCAAAGAATTACATTGCCCACCCCATCACAGCAAAAAAACTGTGAGAAGAGTTAGAACATAAATACTTAAGTAGATCTGTTCGGAATGTAATGGACAACAGGACACCGCAAATAAAATCAAAATGCATTTTTGCAACCGTTTGCTACATATTCCCACTACTCTGCACAGTCGCCGCTCCGACTTAGACATCTGTCGTAGCGTTTGTCAACCTTCCAATACCATCGTCGTAGAAGGCAGCCGCCTGTGCTTTTCGCCACTTTCTTTGTTGGTCTTCAGTTAATGTTCTGCGCCAATATGCTGTCTTCATAGTTGGCACATCGCATGAGCAGAGATGAACATCACAGGGAGCCAGTTTGGGCTGTATGGTGGGTGGTCAAATACTTCTCATAAAACACGCTGCAGGCGAGTCCTCAGGGGCTGAGAATTGTCATGAAGAATGAAATACATGACAGGTACATTATGTGGGATTGCGTGAAATGGGGAGCTTCCTTTCACCGGGCATCCATACGTGGCGGGAGACAGTATTGTTGTAGGCGTCTATGCACTCAGAAATACAAATGACGTGATGTGATCAACAGGAGTTCAAGAGACACTGCCCAACACATCTGTGCAAAGCTTCATCGGATTTTCACCGTCGATTCCATTTTGCGGCCTATCGGACCGTATTAATAACGTTGACCGTATTAAGAACGTTGTAAGTGCGATACCATAACCCTGACAGGTTCTAAGCGTCAATAAGAATGTTTTTCTTCCAAGTGCCACTGATACAGAGTTATTACGTTTTGTTTATGGTAATTACTTTACAAAATGTGGCAGAATTATTTGAAATAGTGATCTGTAGTCGGAAAATATCGTAGCCCATTCCTTTAAACTTCTTCCTTACAAGAGGTAAACCAATTAAATTCAAGATGAGATCTCAGAGTATTATCTTCTGTTTCTTAAAAAATGGTTCAAATGGCTCTAAGCACTATGGGACTCAACTGCTGAGGTCATTAGTCCCCTAGAACTTAGAACTAGTTAAACCTAACTAACCTAAGGACATCACAAACATCCATGCCCGAGGCAGGATTCGAACCTGCGACCATAGCGGTCTTGCGGTTCCAGACTGCAGCGCCTTTAACCGCACGGCCACTTCGGCCGGCCTCTGTTTCTTACACAAACCAATTCTTTGGATAAGACGTAGCGAACTTGACTATAAAGCTCCTTGTGCTCCTGAGGATGATGTGGCATAAACATCAACAAATCAGTCTGTTTCGCAAGTGATTAACCTGGTTGAACTTGTAGATGAAGTACGGCATGGCATATATCTTCTACGATCTAACCTCTCTTCAATACATGAATGCTATTTATAGGTCTCAGAGTAAGAATTTTTAATAGATACTTGTGATGGATGAATATGAGGCACTTCAACATACTACATTTGATGATTTTAGACGCCTGCACCAAAAACAATATTTCAACAGCATCTTTAATGTCGGAAAAGTCAGTTGCTTGCTTTGAAATTACTTTAACTGACGAAAACTCTGAGAAATACACTGCTTGAAGAAGGACCATGTACCATTTTGGTAATGAATGATTGAAAAAATTCTCCATGATTCGACACTTGGGCCAAGTCAAATTTCATGCAACACAAGAACCAAATCAGATTGACATTGAAAACGTGTCTTCCATTACCATTTTCCACTCTCCATTTCAAGATGTATAGTGCTTACAGTTACGCAATCGCGTCTCATGTGGTCATCCTTCAACGAACAGGTTTTCTGGACTAGCGTCAGGAATCACTATTGCCTGCTTTCAGTGCAGCTGCTCGTGTACGATGACCTACGTCTCCTCAAACCCTGGAACACTGTCCCTGTTTGACCAGTAACACGAAGCGATATTTCCATCTACTGTGACGTGCTACAGACGCTAAGAATACGGGATACAAAGGAAACATTTTACTAGCAATTTTCCGCTAAGGTGTAGTGTGAGAGTGCACTCTCCAATTCCTTTCTGCACACGTTTAAGTTATATTTGAAATTGCCATAGTTAAGTCTCTATACAAACAAAGTACACTAAACAGCAAAAAAAAGAAAGAAATAAAAACCTGGCCCACTGGCCCATTGTGGGAAAAACGGCAGAAAATTCGAACCGCCGGGCATTAAGAGCAGAAAAACCGGACCAGAGCATGATGTCAGAGAGAGAAGGCTCGTCGCTGGTTAAAGACATGCGCGATATCCGACGCTCGATCTTTATTCCCATACGCTTCATGTGCTAAGGATTTCTTACGTTTCGACACAGGTTATGGACCTCATTGAATGTCCAAATCGCAGCGATAGCACCAGAATACCTACAGATATGAGGCCCAGAGACTACCAAACTTTTAATAATGTAATGATAAAGGCTCATTATCCACCGTTCAGGCTTAACTGAGGAAGTAAGACCTATTTCACTAAATTTTTCAAAAAAACTTATCTTCATATTTTGCGACTTGAAATTATAAATATGAGTACTTTAGAATGAAATTAAAGACTTAAATTTAGTTTAGAAATATGGGCTCATGTTTTCAAAAAGATAATTATTGATTTTGTTTCACGTGGCGTTATGATTACAAAAGTGAAGATGTAGTCTGGAGGAAAAGGAGTTTAAAGTATCATTTTATATTGCTTGTGCGAATTCGCTAGAAGGAGAAAGACGGTGATATTTCGGACAACCTTCCTGCAAACTATGAAATCTTATGTCAGAGTAATGAGACAGCTAACTGACCTTAATGCGTATCGGATTTACTGTAATTAAGAACAGCACCAGTTCAGAGCAAGAAATGATATAGATTTGTATAGCTACACCTTCTCCATCCTTAGATATTTTAGAGTAGTGATCGCATTTTCCCAATAGATTATGACAGAATACATTGACCAACAGCGTACTAATTAGCCGGTAACGCCGGCCGCTGTGACCGAGCGGTTCTACGCCCTTCAGTCTGGAACCGCGCGACTGCTACGGTCGCAGAATAGAATATTGTCACGGGCATGGATGTGTGTGATGTCCTTAGGTTAGTTAGGTTTAAGTAGTTCTACGTTCTATGGGACTGATGATCTCTGATATTAAGTCCCATAGTGCTCAGAGCAAATTGAACAATGTTGATAGCAGGTAACGAGTAATTTTGTGGCTACAAACAGCCATTCAAAATCATGAGTCATTAGTACCATCAAATTAATATCTTAACGTTGCTGGGTCACCTACCCATCAGAAAATATCACCCGTAATATACGAAGTCTCTTACAGACTTGTGACATTACAGCCTTTATCACTGCGATTTTTAATATGTAAAAGTTTTATTTTCTGTATTCGCGTCAGTATGTGCGAACTTTTAACATATACCAATGAATGTTGTAACCAGATATCTTTGCCGCGCTCCTGAAAAGCGCAGAATATCACGATAGCTATAAACTGTTATACGCTGCTATCGATCAGTAAAAAAAAAAAAAACGATGCACCTATGTTTCAAAATAACAATTGCCAGTTTTTACTTCTGCAGGGAGCCGCGCCGCTGTCTAGCTGTTCTGTGAATGTGTTGCGAGTCGGACGTAAAAGTATTGTGCTCCATACTGATATAATCATTTTATTGTAAAGTTAAGAGTTTAAGTGATTAAAAATATATGTAGCCACAAACAAGCGAGAATGTATATCGTGAAAAATTCGCTCCACCGCCACATTGGGTGGCCATGTTAATGTAAGTTTCCGTTTCATAATATAATACTTGAAGCCTTGAAGTTTATTTAATTTCAAAGAAAATCTCTCAACCTTATTTTCATTAATTATACTTGTGAGAATCTTTCCTGTTTAAAAGATTTATGCAGCTTATGATCCATCGTGTGTTCTGTCGGAACAGGAGGCTGTCGTGACGACATCGTTATAGTATTTATTCCAAGTTCTTTCAGTTCCGTTTGTATGTTCGTACAAATCCAATTAGTTGGTCCCTTAGGTTTCTTTCATGTAACTTCTGTCTGTTTTCTCCGCGCGATCTTCCTCCGAAAAAAAATTTCTGTTCATTTTTTAGTAATTTTCGATATCACGAATGAGAAAAGACAGCCGCCTCCTGATCCGAACGGAACACCACGATTTTTCTAACGTCGGAGAGTATCGCACGAATTTTCCGCTAAAAGGTAATAGAATTTCTTAAAGCTGGATCAATTACACATGTTGCTGCTGTTCTCCGACAAATCTAGTGTGATTAATAGTAATTTATTCTGTCACGACAAAAAGAACAATTTTATTTTTACCAAAGCAACAAAGCTTTCAATTAAATTACTAAAAATAATCGTACCAGATCTGGCGCCCGAACAGGGACTTGACTAAAATATTGAAAGTGTCACGGTACTAATATATGATTGTCTTATTTCATGTATCGCTCTTTGGAACCCAATGCTGCATAAAATTACGAATGAGCAATAAATATACGCAATATTGAAGGACGCGGTATTTACACAAATATCTTGGGATTTAATAAGACGCAGATTTGCAGTTTTGAAGACAACGTCGAGTGAGTACCAAATTTTCGTTTGCCATAGTTCTGTCTAAAGAGTAGCGCATTTGACCTTCAAATTCGACCTCACTCTATCCTTTCTGTAGCTTAACGTAAAAAAAAAAACACCTTTTTTTACGTAAATATTTGAACATTTTCTGTAACCTTTTGCTTGACTGTTTTATACTGTAGTTAGTATTCTCGTGTAAGTTCAAGATCGATGCCATTTCAGTCTTTTATGTGTAACAGCGTTGGCAATCAATTGTTTCAACGGCGTTGACTCCATCTTGTCTTTTTGCTACAGACGTGTGTCAGTTATTACCCACGTAACATTAGACATTTGACGAACGCGCCGCGACTTTAACTTGCGCGGCAAGAATAATTGACAGTCACAATTTCAGTTGGCAGTACCCATTTTAAGTTGGCAATAGTTGAATTTCATTATGGCGGACGGACAATCGAGCGCGAACTCTGCAGACGAAAGCGACGGCACTGTTAACAAACATTACCGACTCGGCTCACGCGGAACGACGGCCAGGACAGACGACAGACAAGAGGTAGTTAACGTGGACGGCAATCAGCAGGAAACACCCACCTCCCCGATAACGGTATCAATTGACATTGTCAAAATGTTACAGGAATTGATACTAGACAGACAGGAGAGGGAACAACGTGAGAAAGACAGAGACAAGTTTTTATCAGAGTTGAAAACGGATATGACAACACAGATTGACTCAGTTAGGAATGACGTAAATACCACCATTGATGCGAAAGTAGGCTCTCTCACAGCGAAAGTAGGCACCCTCACTATGCAAGTAGGCTCTCTCACAGCACAGATAGATTCGGTTAAGGGTGACGTCACGGCGCAAGTAACCACTTTGACAACAAAGATAAGCACTCTGTATAACAAAATTGATAACATTGGTCAGAATCTCACAACTCAAATCGAAGCGTGTCGCAAAGAAACCGATTCGGTAAAACTTGCGTATAAAACAGTTGCACGACAGGTAGACGAGTTAGCGACAGCGGTAGCCACTGTAGAATCAAAAGTAAGTGCAATGGCGAATGACATTTCGGACCGAACTATTGAGGAAAGAGTTAACAGTAGTGTTGCTTCGCACACTAAAGCATTTACCGAACATTACAAAGAATGGATTGATGTACAAGAGAAGCTTGTTGAGGAGAAGGTTACACGTGACTTGAAAGATGTTGTTAAATCCGCAACCTTAGGCATATTATCTGCACCCGGCAGTTCAGGAGACACTGTTTGTACTGAACTAGGCCAAATTAGACGAGTGTTTACCCGGGATTTGCTGGAATGGCGGAAGCAAGTAACAGATGAGATATCCGACCTGAAACAGCAAATTCAGACACTACAGTATGATAACCAGAGTGACGGGAAACACTCACTACTTTCTGAGCCAGATGAACATCAATACCAGACAACACAACAACACAACACACCACAGTACATTCCGCTACCGAAAAATGAATTTAACGATCCACACAACAACAACACTGAACAATTGACACTCACAACCCTCATGAAAGAGGAGAGTGTATTGAAAAACAGAGTTTTTCAACCATTCCAACCGGAAAAGCGAAATATTCATTCAGTCGTTTTCCTAAAGAACTTTTCAGGAGTCTTTCCAGCTGCCTGGAATGACAAACAGAGAATACAATTCATTACCGGATATATACAAGGAGAAAGTGCTATATGGGGAACCGAGATGGTTGATAAGTGCAAAACATTTAGCGAGTTTGAGAAGAACTTTTTAAGCAAATTTTGGAGCGCAGGTGTTCAGCAACGCCTACGCAAAGAGGTCTACAACGCCGAACCTTTCCATTCGAACAGTGGCGGACTTCGCCGGTACTTTGAAAAGTATTTGAGAAATATACAATATTGGGACACTCCCATAACAACAAAAGATGTTATTATGATTCTTAAGTCAAAACTACCCATTTTCATACGCGAAAAATTAGTGAACGTATCAGAGGAATATCAGGACGCATTTTTATCCGTCCTTGATTCGCTCGATCTTATACACGAAGACGCGCGTGCGAATGCTAACCGTAAGAACAACAACGCAGGCACGTATTCGAATGGAAACGGTAGTAATGGAAATGGTTCACACGAAACACAATACGGAAACAAACAGTACAATAACCGCAATAGAGGCCGAAACAATGGTTACCGTAATGGTAAACACCAAAACAAGCATTACGGCAACCAACGGTACAATTCAATATACAACACGCTACAACAGTATTACGGGAATGCCCCATACCAAACAAACAATAACGGTAGTAACTTCTACCAGAATGGGAACAAATACAAGGATAAACGTTGCAACAATCAAAATTGCGGAGGTCAGCTACCTCCACCACAACCCTATGGGCAGCCAAATCACCAGCAACAACAGCAATACACGCCTCAGCAACAACCATTCATGCAACAACAACAGTACACGCCACCACAACAGGACTTTAGATACAATAACAATAAACCAAGAAAACAATACAATCCACCGGTATATTTTACGCAGGCAAGTAATGTACCGATTTTTCAGCCTGGTAACCAAGTGCAGTACCAACAAGGGTTTGATACAAATCAACACACACAATGGGTAAAAAACCAGCGAGAATGGTCAAGTGATGTGACAGAAGAATCAAATCAGTCGCATCACAAGAAAGCGGAAAACTAAAGGCAACACCTTTTCGCCTCCTTGGGGATGCTGCGGGACATAATGGGGGCAAACTCGACCTTGAACGACTTAACGTAATACGTTATGATCGCGACACTGACTTGGGAGACGATTTGTTGCAGGAAAATATTGAGACAGACTTGAATGACGAGTCATCGGGAAAGAAATGAATGGTTAGATCCCATACCTAAAATTGTAGAACCAGAATTAGATTTAGATGCAAAACTTAGGCAAGCATTGGTATCCTTAGCTGTACAGGCGAATCTACGCAAGAAGGCTTATGACAAGAAAGTATCTAAGGCTCTTACATATGATATTAATGAAAAGGTGCTTTTACGGACACATTTTAAGCCATCGAAGTTGTTGAACAGAAATACGGAAATGGAGGCTATTGTACGACGGACCATTTGTAGTAATTAGAAAACCACATACAGGATGTTATCCAATAGCGGATCCAGCATCTGGCAGAATTAAAGGATTGTATCACCACCAGGATCTCAAGAAGTATAACGAGGCAAAGTAACAAGCAAAGGAACATTAGCCTAAGGTTTAACCTGTGAAACACTTCGGTATTCAAACACACCAATACGAGTACTCACACTTTGGCGAAAAACTATAGAGGTAATTGAAGATTTGATTTATTATGGCGTACGAAAAGGAAAGCACATTCCATTTGAGAGGACAGATTCTCAGTTAGTTTTAAGTTAGTCATAGGTGTAAGCAGTCGAAGTTGGCTGTCGGCATTGAGAAATGCTGTTATTGGTGAAAGGAGATACGGAAGGAAGTAGCAGATTGCCACCTTCCAACTCCAATGAATATATATGCATGTGAAATATTAGGTTAAGCAATTTCTTTTTCAGTCCTCAAGATGGAATGTTAGTCTTTAAGTGTACAGAGTACAGCCTATTGCGTGTAAACTGTGCGTTATTGTAACACCGCCATGAACTATACATTTTGTTAGCGCGATCTTCAGAATTAAACAATTTGTGTAGCCAAGTGTTTGAACTGTCAAAAGCAGTAAATAACAGAGAGAGAGAGAGAGAGAGTATCACGTAATATTTGATAGTTTTCAGGAGATTCAATCTCAGATTCAAAGTATCATCTACGAACAGTAAGCCTCAAAGATTTAATAGCTAAGCAACAAAGCATTTCCTTTACTCTGTTTTGCAACAGCTGTTAGGTCATGTAGTCGAGAGTGCCACTACATGGAAACATATACGTCGTACTGACAAGTCTGAAGTATTCCTGATGGTAAACGTTTTTTCTTTAAACATGTAAGATGCACTAAAGTAATTCTATTTCACAGCCAAGCCCGACAATAGCCCAGAAGGAAGCGTGAGAAACTAGAAAGCTGTCACCAGATATGACTCACATTATAATAATAAAACTAAGATCTGATATTAGATTAAAGAATAGCCACTTGAAGGCACACGTGACGCATGTCATGCATCTAAGGTCACAAAAATATCCTAGTGTAGTTGTGCTAGAATTTGTATATGTATACAGTGTATTTATGTTCATATTTGATCCTCTCCTCTTCCACTTCCCCATCCTATCCCATTAAAAAAAATGAGGATTAGAATTTGACAGGCTCATCTGAGTGCTCTTTAGACGGTTGAAGTGGAAACGAAATTTGTGGGAGAGATCCGTTAGCGAAAGTTTTGTTCTAATCGCGTATCGCGAGTAGCAATGTTGAAAGATTACAATACATTCCGCGAGTAGTACTTGCAGCCAGTAACTTTACGAAGCATGAATCTTCCGGAGAGAAATGCATGAGTATGCTCGACCAGTAGAGACAGAATTTGTTCAATCTGTGCTCTACATAAACAGTGACACTAAATTTTGAAGAGAAACGAAATAACAAGCTGCTTAAAAGATTTGTTTAAAAAAAAAATTTTACCTTTGTAAAAGGGAGAGAGAATAACCGAAATAATCGTGCCTTGATGCACAAGTAGTGGTATTCAATACGCTAATCCGGCGTGGCGTGACTGAAAAGGTTAACAGAATTTTGTGACTGTAAGCAAACTTAAGAAATGTATGTATGTAATTTATAGACATTGTTTAATCTTGTAATGTATTTACCTGTGAGTAACTTGAACTGTGAACTTTCAAATCACAATGTGAGATGGGAGATGTGAATGTGCAGACACTAAGACGTTCTAAACAAAATGCGAGTGATAAAGTGTACAAAATACGTGTGCAGTGACATGTGTACACGCAAGTGCAGGTAGTGACAGCGATCACAGCAAAATTATTTTGCAAACTATATGTAAAACGTAGGCTTCACTTACCTGTGTGTAAGCAGCATGGCAGGTCGCAGGGACTGTCGTGTGAAATCATCGAAACAGATGGTGGTATTTTCTACCCAAGTTTTCGATACGCCGATCGACGATGGAGAAAGGACACTAGACGTGTGGTTTCCGCGTGTTCTCATTTTAGCAGAGCGCGAGTGACACACGTTAAACTTCATACGAGCATACACGAGCGCGTGTTGCACTGGACTAGTAACCGGCAACAGCGCGGAGCTGCTTGCAGTTGGACTCAACAATTAACATTTGAAACACAACCGACGCGCGCGCTGTGGAGGCGTGTCATTGACCTTAGAATGTTTTCCGTCTCACAACTACGCAAGAGACAATGCTAAAGCTATCACAGTGAAACTTAATTATGAACTTTATTTATTCTGTAAAAAGAGAAGTCTTAGCTTCAAATTAATTTCCATTTAATCAGTCACGTCGGATATTTTGCGATAGATAGTTAAATAAAGACAAGGCATTACTGAGCACTGAAACGTTAACTGGAGGGGAAGGTTATCAATCCTGTCCAGAGTCCTATAAAACCTTTACCTGTAAGTCTACATTATAGCACGAACCTAACACAGGTTGCTTTCTGTTTATTTGCATGTAAACGACATGACGCTTGAAGCGAAACACTAGAGAGGCAACACGAGCGAACACAAAAAAGACGCTACCAAGGGTCGTGACCTCTCCGACGACGCCGCTCACCGAACGAGAATAGACGTTGCAGACTCCGGTTAAGTGAGCGCGTGACAAATAAAAGTGTACAGTGTAGTGTCAAGTGAACCGTCCTGATTAACAACGACATTCTAAAAAAATCTAATGAAACGGATAAAAAAAAACATTACGAGACCAAACAGGTCACAGACAATTTTAGAGGACTGTTTAAGTAATTATTTCAATGTATCTGTGTATGTTTGTCTACTGACATGTTTTGTTTCCTATATAGAGTATTATTCATTTATCTGTGTGTGTGTTAGACTTAAGATTGTTTTTTGTCATATTTTGTTTCGCAGTAACAGCAATTAAGATAACAGTGCAAGGACACCTTACAATGAACTGAGAGAAGTGCCAAAGTGCACAAAAGACACTGAAAGACTTCATTTGTTTTCATAACTGTACTGGAAGCATAAAATAACTAGATGACAAACTCATTCCAATTTTATGTTAGAACGAAAGTAAACAGATGATAAAACACTGTAATGTCTTGAAACTACATGTGAGTCCTGATGATCCTTCCGGAATCATCATGCCTCACATGGGAGGCATTGTGACATTACAGCCTTTAACACTGCGATTTTTAATATGTAAAAGTTTTTTTTTCTGTATTCGCGTCAGTATGTGCGAACTTTTAACATATACCAATGAATGTTGTAACCAGATATCTTTGCCGCGCTCCTGAAAAGCGCAGAATATCACGATAGCTATAAACTGTTATACGCTGCTATCGATCAGTAAAAAAAAAAAAACGATGCACCTATGTTTCGAAATAACAATTGCCAGTTTTTACTTCTGCAGGAAGCCGCGCCGCTGTCTAGCAGTTCTGTGAATGTGTTGCGAGTCGGACGCAAAAGTATTGTGCTCCATACTGATATAATCATTTTATTGTAAAGTTAAGAGTTTAAGTGATTAAAAATATATGTAGCCACAAACAAGCGAGAATGTATATCGTGAAAAATTCGCTCCACCGCCACATTGGGTGGCCATGTTAATGTAAGTTTCCGTTTCATAATATAATACTTGAAGCCTTGAAGTTTATTTAATTTCAAAGAAAATCTCTCAACCTTATTTTCATTAATTATACTTGTGAGAATCTTTCCTGTTTAAAAGATTTATGCAGCTTATGATCCAGCGTGTGTTCTGTCGGAACAGGAGGCTGTCGTGACGACATCGTTATAGTATTTATTCCAAGTTCTTTCAGTTCCGTTTATATGTTCGTACAAATCCAATTAGTTGGTCCCTTAGGTTTCTTTCATGTAACTTCTGTCTGTTTTCTCCGCGCGATCTTCCTCCGAAAAAAAATTTCTGTTCATTTTTTAGTAATTTTCGATATCGCGAATGAGAAAAGACAGCCGCCTCCTGATCCGAACGGAACACCACGACTTTTCTAACGTCGGAGAGTACCGCACGAATTTTCCGCTAAAAGGTAATGGAATTTCTTAAAGCTGGATCAATTACACATGTTGCTGCTGTTCTCCGACAAATCTAGTGTGATTAATAGTAATTTATTCTGTCACGACAAAAAGAACAATTTTATTTTTACCAAAGCAACAAAGCTTTCAATTAAATTACTAAAATAAAAATCATACCAGAGACTTTAATTAATAAAGTATGCCAAGAATTCATTGCTTCGCATAAGAGTCTTAATTCAGACGTTGAAATTTTCAGTAAGTGGATAAGTGCGACGCGCAACTGTTTTTAAGTTTATGATGAGTCTTGATTTCACATCGGGCGCTATGAGAATAAATAACAAAGCTGTCAAAGTAAATACCGAAGCCTCACCGGTCCCTGAGTATTTTTAGATTGTAAGCTCTCGTTTAATACATTTCACTCTGGTGCTGTTGGACATGGTAATGGTTGGCTTACTGTTGCTGTGGTGTGTTGTGTATCTTCATCACTGGCTGGACTTGAGACGTTCAATGAGAAGGAGATGGACTGCGTACAGGACTTCTCACACATCTGATTTTGCTAACAACGGGTATGGGCAGTCTACTTATCAACTTGACGCTCCTCTGCTGATTTTTACCGTGAAAGAAAGACAGAGGGTTCCTGCAGAATTAATGTCTTTCTGGGGGAAGGTGCATGGTACGACAGTTTAGTATAGTTCGTTAAACCCAAAAAAAATAGTTAACAGTAAACATCGAGCTTCGTTGTATCTTCCTACCACCAACCTTTCACTGTCATATGCCAAAACCTTGTTCATTATATATGCCTTACTGTTATGTTACTGCATCTGTTCCCGTGACCAAAATGCTTGCCTAGGATTCAGTGCTATGTTGAGGCCGCGAAATGCAGCTTCAAACACGCAAACAGCGAAAAAGTGTCCATTTTCTTTATGCTGTTTGTATATTATTTCGGTTGTGTACAAATTCTGGGACACCAAATAACGGCCGGCCGGCGTGGCCGAGCGGTTCTAGGCGCTACAGTCTGGAACCGCGCGACCGTTATGGTCGCAGGTTCGAATCCTGCCTCGGGCATGGATATGTGTGATGTCCTAGGTTAGTTAGGTTTAACTAGTTCTACGTTCTAGGGGACTGATGACCTCAGCAGTTAAGTCCCATAGTGCCCAGAGCCATTTGAACCATTTTTGAACCAAATAACGTTGTCATTTGGCTACGATTATTTACAAAAGAAATTAACAATAGATTGTCCCTGAGAGGAAATACACAGAACGAGATTATAAGGGAGAAGATGGCAAATACGCTGCAATCATTGAGGTGGGCCGTTATGACATTAACAGGCCAGGACACAGCGCTGTGCGAGAAGATTCTAAGGGCCTCCAAACAACAGTAAGACACAAGAGAAATTACTCTTGGCATAAGAACTTCGTTGAGACAGGTTGTCGCCCGCGTGTTGATAACAACCTCTCTCCCCAGTCTCGACACCACTGGATTTCCTTCTGTGGGGTTACATTAAAGACAGTGTGTATGTTCCTCGTGTGTATGTTCCTCCCCTACCAAAAACTTTAGCCGACCTGAAAAATAAAATCTACGCTGCAGTCGCAAAAGTTATGTCCTATTTGCAACAGTGAGTGTGGGAGGAAACTGATAAACGGTGAGATGTTCACTGCACCACAAATGGTTGACACATGGAAAAAAATGACGCCTTTATATGAAACTTGAGGTTGTTTCGTACAGAAAGGCCAAATCCACCGATTCTTTAAGTTATCTCAAAACACTTCTATTCCATTCCAAAGTTGTAAAGTGCTCCTTGTCTCAGAGTATATACGTCTGCAGTAGATATTCGCAGTACACATGACTTTTGTTTTCCCTTGTTTAAGAACTGCATGTTAGAAAGATATGTCGTACATGTCACAATGGATCAAATTGTGGAAACTGGGATCTACGGGCGCTGATGACTTCTATGTTAAGCACCCTAACGATGCAACAACTACAACAACTGGTTAAAACATCCAATCACTGTATTTTATCCTCATAACTATAACACAATGAGCACTCCAAATGTCAATCACCATGCCGTGCATATCACTGGCCACGACCTCTTGAAAAGCGTCTTAATATCTTGGCACATTAGGTCTCCTTAAGTCGGATCTACTAAGGCTTATGGACAGACTTACGGTGGCCAGAACTCTGTTCCTCCTACCTGCCACTACTGCCGGTCCTTTCAGCAGAAATATATGTACTTAATCCTAAGGCAACAGTACAAGAACAGCAATCAGAAATCACATAGCAGGAAGTCAGCTCCAGTGGCTCACTAGGAGATTTAAGTTCGAGACAAAATCGTCGCTCTCAATGAAGAAGATAACTTGATTTATCAGAGCTCCTACCAGAAGATATGGCGTAGCACCTACTACTGCAAGAAACGGCACAGGAATTTTGTTGAATTAGGCACTAACAACAGATCTCCTGGGTCAGAGAGGAAGAGACTCAGCACAAAGCAGCAACATCCACAAATAACATGTAGAATCTGACAGCTTTCATTCCTACAAGTGAAGCAGTTTCAACGAGTGAACAATTTCGTCAGTACTAATGACAAACTTCGTTGTAGGCTGAGAGAACCTGGACTACGGGCTCGAAGATTCGCTGTGTAAAAGGAGCTCAGAGAGAAAAATGTTTCATACCGACTGGCATTCACAGAGCTCCAACTGAATGCGGCTGTTTTAATGGTGAATGCTATACAGTGAAGGAGAATTCACCTAACCGACTACATATGACGCCCTATGGGTTTGTGTTCTTTAAGTCTAGGATTAAGTTGCTTCCACCGGCAATTACGCCTGACTCCAGATTAGAAGTAACGAGGAATTTTGGACAAAATATTAGAGTCCTCGACACATTTTTATTTTTTTTATTTGTTTTGTTCAATTATCTCTCAGTAAGAGCCACTGCGGTGTCACCTGGCTATAGCTAAGTATCGAATCGAAGGTAGTAGAAAATGATTTTACTTTCCTGTGAGTTACATTTGAATTGAAATAAGTTTATTTTAAATATGATTGTAAAATATTAGCTTTCTCTTTTATTTGCACTCTGTCTAGATATATTAAGAGGAACATTTTTAAGACAATTTCAAAATAATCTCTCTCTTTCCCTCTATTGCTAACCCTTGCATCCTCCCTAAAATCTGTAAAAGATTTCTTCTAATACTGATTGACCTTTAATTTCCCCTTCCACCTCTCTTTCTATCTCTCTCTTTCTCATACACTTACGTCTCACTTGACTGTCACTCCATCCTCCCAAAAATTAATAAACAAGTCAAGCAGTTTTCGTTAAAATTATACTTTTGTTCAGAAAGTCTCGCCTACCGCACCCGTTTTTCACTTTCACCCTCTATTATTCCCAAAAAGTATGAAACAGTTCCGTTACCCAATCTTTTCTCTGAAAACATCCTTGCCTTATTCCTTTACCTCTCTCTTCTACGAGAAAGCGAGCTGTGACAGTTTTTGTATAAGATCTATCTTTGTTAATTTTCAGTCTTTTATTTTGCAGTTCTAACATCCTCATTGTTCCATTCTCCCTCCCTCACCTCTCTTCTCTATTTGCTTCTCTCTCTCTCTCTCTCTCTCTCTCTCTCTCTTTCTCCTATTCTTTTTCTCTAACAGATTCAAGCACAGGCCCTTACTGACTCACTCACACACACACACACACACACGAGTGGGCGTGCGCACCCGCAGGGGGAGACAGTTTGGAGGGAGGAGAGGTGGCGAGGGGGTGGCGGGGGGGGGGGGGGAGAGAGAGAGAGAGAGAGAGAGAGAGGAGAGAGAGAGAGAGAGAGAGAAAGGGAGGGGTGTAGTGAGAGAGGTCATATCATTCATAGAGTCGCAGATCGCAGTGAATACGGCCGTGGGCGGTCAACAGCAGTTTTGGAAATTTCATGTCGTGTTGTGATGAAGTACAGACGTACGAGAAAATATTTCTTGTCGGCAGTTTTGTAGTTCGAAGATGAGACGTAGTAAGTAGGTATATACGTAGAAGAAGCTGGTATTGCTAATAGAAGGCAGCCTTGGATAAAATAGGAGTCGGAGGCTCCTCAAAAGGAGAATGAACTGTACTGTTTCCATGATAACTGATATGCTCGATATCCTGTGACTCTGGATATTCTTACTTTGAACACTGGTTTTGAGAATTTTTCATTGCTCACATATTTCATAACATAGCGGTGTTCTAGATGTGAGCTAACTGTAGACTGGTAGCGTTGTATGTTGCGGTTCTTAGGTAGGAATGCGGAACTGAACATACGTTAATCAGGGCTTATGGGCTAAAACTTAGATACTGACACTCAGATGCACGAATGCAAGATGAAAATAAAAAATCAGTAGCCGTCACAATTAATAACGTTTTCCTCTATTAAACATATCGCGAACTGATAAGCTCATTCACCTGATGTGATTGATTTCATAGGAGCTTCTAGGGTGGTTATGAGTATTTACTCATTTTTTGGGCTTCTTAGATTTAAAAATATTTCTTGAGAAGACTGTTACTGACATTACCCCCAAAATAAAATACAGGTTAGAAGGCAACAGCGGAGCTTTGAAACACAAACCCTCTCATCATTGAATTGTTCTGAGAAACAACGCGTCACTGCAGAAAATGCGCTGCGAAGGAATGAAAACATTAAAAGGAAAATATCAGAACAGAAACAATACGCTAACAGTACAGGGTTAAACGTTTCTTTTTAAACATCCATTCAGTCTGTAATAACCAGAAGGACGAAAAGTAAATTCTGCCCTCAATATTTTACAAAACAATCGTTGCTAATGCTTTGCTCGTAAAAGCGGAAAGCTTCAGATGAATAATCTGTGCAGTTTGCGGTACGTTTACGACAGAGACAGATGGAAACAGTAGCATGAGGTTTCCTGTAGTGGAGCGTTGGCCACATTGCAGTGCAATGCCTCCAAATCAAGGCAGTTCCTTGTCACTTTAATGCCTCATGACTGCTTATGAACGACTGATCTAGGCCATCACCATATTTATATGAGAATCAACGAGAAGCAGCTACTAGAACACACTGCTTCGTTGTATGGCAATTAGGAAAATAAGTTAACGCTCATTCTTTGATTTTGGAACTTGAAGCGTTCAAGATGTCACGGAAACAGTCACACAGCCTGCACACTACTATATTTGTTTAATAACGCCGTCAGAAAATCTGCTTAGCACATTTACTTGTCTGCTAATATTATTTTTCAGCAACTGTTTCTTAAATGAATGTGGGTAGGAGATTAGTGAAAAACAACGCCGAAAGTCGTGGTAACAAGCGATCCCGCAACGCACACACATGAAAAGCGGGTAATCAAAAAGTTAAACGGGGGATATACATCGTTGAACCCCCAACTAGCATCCTGCAATCTCATCGCAAAGAACCAAGTCAAACAAAGTAAAATTGCTCATTCACGGTTTAATGAGCCTCATAAAGACTATTAACTAACATTGCTAGTAATTTGTTCTGTAAGGCAATCTTTGTTTAGATACACAATCTACTTCTATCTCCATAAATTATTCTTTGAAGAATAGAACTGCTGATCACCAGCCAGCAGAGGCTCCCACCACCAAGTCAAGCGTTTGTGGGTTAAATAACAACAATTGCTTTCAGACGTCGAGTACTCGTAATGAAACTCAACCCCTACACATAGAAACAGAACTTATTCTTGTAGTCTTTCCGTACTCGAAGTGACTCTGGCCAATTCCTACCGATCCTAATTGCCAGTTTTGCTAAATTGATACGCTATCGAAATAAATTTCTGCCCTTTTGGGTGCTAGACTTCTGTCCCCGACGAGATATAGCAACCGGCTGGACGATTCCTCGACTTCCTAGCAGCCCCTGAAATAAATCAAGATCCATGGATTTTCTCTGACTGTGCACTGCAGCTACAGTTTGTCGAATCTCTGCGCTTAATCATAACGTGACTTCAGAAGTCGGAAAATGCTGATGAATGTCGACGACCAGGTATAAAAACAGAACTTTCAATTCTGTCATTACGTCCGTACTCGAAATGTAGCTTGTCTAGTTTCCATAAATCCCAAATATCTTTATGGAGAAACCTTATACACCTGAATTAGTCAAGCCGCTCTTGATATTAAGACCTCTCTCTCGCTCTTTCTCTCTCTCTCTCTGTGTGCGTGTGTGTGTGTGTGTGTGTGTGTGTGTGTGTGTGTGACCAAGCCTGTATATTCTGCCCGTCTGTGTATAAGAAAGAGAGAGACAGAGATAAAGATCGAGAAAGAGAAAGAGAGACAGGGACAGAGGGAGACAGAACGGGGGCATGGAGGGAGAGAGCATGGAACAGGTAGCAGTGTAGAAGTGCAGAGTAAAAGAAAAAGATGGTAAAGCAAGAAAAGTAGACCTTATGCAAAAATATGTCACGGTTCCTTATAGCGTAGTGAGGAGAGCAAACAGGTAAGGCAATGTGCGTAATCAAATAGGAAACTTTTTCATAGGGTTTGGGAGGAAGAACAACATATATAAAGGGTGCGGTAGTTTAGACATTACAAAAAATACGAGTACTACATGTTCAACGAAAACTGCTTGCATTGTTTATTAATAAGGGGGAAGACTGAGCGATGGGCAAGTGAGACGTCGGTATTAAAGAACCAGGGAGATAGAAAGAGCGGTGGGAGGGAAAATTTCAGGTCAGTAACTGTTAGAAATTTCTTTTACACATTTGAGGGATGATGAGAAAGGTAGCAATAGACGGAACGATAGATATGAGTTGAAACATCCTAAAGAAAAAATCCTTCTTAATATGTTACTTTTCAAGTACTTTGAAACAGAGTAAATGAAGGAGAAATGTGATACTGACATAATACATTCAAAATAAATATATTTGAATTAAATATGCAATTTAAGGGAACAGAACAGTACTACAGACGAATGTTGAAAATTAGGGGGACTGATAAGGTAAGGAATGTGGAGGTTTTGCGCAGAATCGGAAGGGAAAGGAATGTGAGGAAAACACTGATAAGGAGAAGGGACTGGACGATAGGACATCTGTTAAGACATGAGGGAATGACTTCCATGATACTAGAGGGAACTGTAGAGGGCAAAAACTGCAGAGGAAGGCAGAGACCGGGATACATCCAGCAAATAATTGAGGACGTAGGTTGCAATTGCTAATCTGAGAGGAAGAGGTTGGCACAGCATCAAACAGTCAGAAGACTGATGAAAACAAAAAAAAGAGTAAAGCTAACTCAGTCTATTATCTCGAGTTCGGTACTAGCCAAGTGAAATTCAGTAGATGAACAAGCCAGTCATATAGTATATGTTCCCTTTTCTCATATCTTGATCGGAATAACTCCCTATATTTAATGTTAATGAAGCTTTCTGACGTGGAAAGTACGAGGTGTTCCACATGACTGCCAAATAACTTCGTCCCAAGGTTCGAGAACACGGCCCTAAACGGGGGACAGCTCTAGCTGTTTGATTTCGCCTCCAAATGTCTGACAATGTTCATAATACCTCAGCCCTTTTGTCCTTCACTCGATGCATATCAACAGCGCGTGGAACGCAGTCCACGATGTTAACTGACGACCTCGATCAGCTGCAGTTGAAGGGATTCGGAATTACGCAGAGAAAAATCGACTTCCTGTAAATAGAATTGTCTTCAGTGCATTCTGTTCGCACAGAAAGCAGTATCACATTCTTCGTTATATGGATATCCTATCAAGAGTTGCCTCATTTCAGTGAAATCCTGCTCCTGTAGCAGAAATCCAAGCCCGCTAAGAAACTCCTCACTAATTCTTGTCGTCGCCACATGTTCTTGACGATTTCATGTCCCTCGCTGTCTGTAAACCGAGATCTGACAGTCTTTGTACGTGGAAAACACCTTTCAAAATGGTTCAAATGGCTCTGAGCACTATGCGACTTATCTTCTGAGGTCATCAGTCGCCTAAAACTTGGAACTAAATAAACCTAACTAACCTAAGGACATCACACACATCAATGCCCGAGGCAGGATTCGAACCTGCGACCGTAGCGGTAGCCCAGTTCCAGACTGTAGCGCCTAGAACCGCACGGTCACTCCGACCGGCGAAAACACCTTTCAGATTAAAAAAGTATTTCCTCTCTGGGTTCCTGTTTCGCAACGGATCTTCGTGCACGCAGCCACGTTTTCCTTAACCTTCAGTGAACTATCTCGATGGAATCGAGGAAGCTGGTCTCCCGCCACAACGGTTTCGTGTTTAGGAAGAGCATCCGGGTTCCACTATGTCTGTGTGCTACTGCTGTGTGTTCAGTGTCTTTCTGCCAGGAACTCTGTAGGTAGTGCCTCTTAGAAAATCACTTTCCTCATCTCTTTGTGGTAGCAGTGGCCCACGATTACTCCTGGCCACATTTCTATTTGAAAACCTGTTTAATTCACTTAGTGCGGCGACTATGTCTCGAACTGAATGCTCACGGTGAGCCATCGCAACTGACTTCCCACAATGTGAATTCTGTTTTCTGCTCTCGTACAGATGCCTGGAGACGATAAAAGATATTTTATTTAAAAATTATGGCATTTGTGGTAGCCCAGCGGAAGACACGTTCAAACCATCTTGCATATTTAATTTTGCCCGTGAGCACATTTGGTTCCATGCTGAGGAGACCGGATGCTCCAAAACCATAAGACGCTTTTCCAGAAATCGGATCGAATCCCGCCCATGACATGGACGATTTTTCTAGAGTTTCTGTTCGACTTTGCCCTGAATAAATTTCTGGAACTATTTCTTAAGACACTTATTAGGACATGAAAAAATTATTGTTAGCTGTACTATACAATGATCAGCCAGAATATTATGGCCACCTACCTAATAGGCGGTATTTCCACCTTGGTACGGATAACAAAGGCGACTCGTCATTGTATGGAAGCAATGAGGCCTTGCTAGGTCGCTGGATTGACTTGGAACCACATCTGCACACACAAGTCACATAACTCCCCTAAACTCCGGTGAGGGGGACAAGGAGGTCTGACGCCATGTTCAGTCACATCCTACATATGTTCGATCGGGTTCAGATCTATCAAGTTTGGGGACCAGTACTATAATTGGATATGGCCTGTGTGTTTCTCGAACCACTCCACCACACTCCTGGCCGTGTGACATGGCGCATTACCTTGTTGAAAAATGCCACTGCCGTCGTGAAAGATGTTCGTCATGCAACCAGTGTACGGTACTCCTTGACCGTCATGATGCCTTGCACGAGCTCCAATGGATCTATGTATACCCACGTGTATGTTCCCCATAACATAATGTATTCACCGCCAGCTTGTCTCTGTCCCCCAGAACAGGTATCAAGAAGCTGTTCCCCTGGAAGACAACGGATTCGCGCCCTCCCGTCGGCACAATGAAGAAGGTATCGCGATCTGGCAGACCATGCAGCGCTCTTCAATGCACAAACATCCAGTGCTTACCGTCAAGTACCCATTTCAATCGTGGTTGTCAATGTCGTGGTGTTTTTTTTAACATTGACACATGCATCAGTCGTCGTCTGCGGAGGCCTGTAGTTCTGAGTGTTCGGTGCACCATGTGTTCCGACACACTTGCCCTGCCCAGCATTAACGCTTCATGTTATTCTCGCCACAGCTCGACATCTGCCGTTTATTACGAGTCTGCAAACCTCTATGCCGTCTGACATCTGTAATGAGGAGTCGCCGCCCAACCCCACGACGTCTAAACGTGGTTCTTGGTTTCGCTACGTGTTGAAGCCACTTGCCACAGCGCTCCTAACACCCCAAAAGTTGCTCGGCTTCCGAAATGCTCGTCAGGAGCCTCCGGGCTATCACAGTCTGCCCTCGGTCAAACTCGGATAGACCGCGTGACACGCTCATTGATACTACATGCACCGTGTATGTTTCTGTCTAGCAGTAATTCCTGGACGGTCTTACATCAGTAATAGGTTGATGATCAGTGTACAGTTGGTAAATGTCAAGAGGCTGCTTGGGTAGCTGGTTGGTTCCTTTGAAATAATGTGTGTTTGATAAATCCTCTGCTGTAGATGGAACTAAGGCGGTAAGAAAGAGGTACCAAATTCGACATGGTTCAAGGGAACGGTGAAATTAATAGTACCAAGTTTGATAAAACACAGAATACGGCTGTTTGTACTAATTGCCGAATGCCAAGTTTGAGATTATGGTGCGCTGTGACATATATGTCTCTAAAGTCGAAAACAAATCATGTGTAATGCACATAGTTACAGCGAACACATCACATGCCGGTAAGATAAGTGACATAAGTCGAAAATACTTTTACCGTAACATGCACGAGAAATATAATGGAACTGCTGCCGAAAACTCAAACATAAGATGTAAAGGAAGCTTATAGTATATCAATATATATTTCATAGAATTAAATCTTTGAGTCAAGTTTTCTCAATTGTAGATTTTTAAGTTGGTTAACCGCTCTTGCCCTGGTGCGGTATGTACAAGGCTGTTCTTGGTTTGTCCAGAATATCTTGCATTAGTTGAGTCCAGAGCCCGAGTCTAGGAACAAACCTTTGATATTCTGAGGTTCCAACAACGGGGATCCCCAAGCTAGTGTTACAGGTCCTCTGATGTTCCTTATCCGTGTAAACTACTTAGGAGACAATCTGAGCACTGTCTTAGGTTGTTTGTAGATGACACTGTCGTTTATCGTCTAGTAAATTCATCAGAAGATCAAAACCAAATGCAGAACGATTTACGTAATATATCTGTATGGCGACAAAATTGACAGCTGATGTTAAATAATGAAAAGTGCGAGGTCACGCACATGAGTGCTAAAAGGAATTCATTAAACTTATATTAAACGGTAAATCATTTAAATATAAAGGCCGTAAATTCTACTAAATACCTAGGAATTACAATTACGAACAATTTAAACTGAAAAGAACACACAGAAAATGTTGTAGGTAAGACGGAGCAAAAAGTGCATTTTATTGGCAGAACTCTTAGAAGTTGCAACACATCTACTAAACACACTGCTTACCGTAAGCTTTTCCGTCCCCTTTTGGAGTATTGATTCGCGGTATGGGATCCTTACCAGATAGGATTAACAGAATACATCGAGAAAGTTCAAAGAAGGGAAGCACGTTTTGTATTATCGATAAAGAGGGGAGAGAGTGTCGCGGACATAATACACGATGTTGGATGGACATCATTAATACCAAGACGTTTTTCGTTCCAGCGGTATCTTCTCATGAAATTGGAGTGATTGACTTTCTCCTCCGAGTGCGAAAATATTTCGTTGACCCAAATCTACAAGGGCATGAAACAATCATCACATTAATATAATAGAAGTCACTGTTCGCTCTGAAAGATATCGGTGTTGTTTTTTTCCACTTGCTGTTCGAGAGTGGAGTTATAGAGAATCAGTTTGATGGTGGTTTGATGAACTCTCTGCCAGGCACTTATATGTGACTTTCAGAGTAGCCATATTGATGTATCTGTAGATCAAACGAAATTTCCACTACCATAATCATCTGTGATGTGAACATCTGCTACCTTTGGCAATAAATGCTACTGTTGATTAATCACAGTCGTATTGACGCAGGTGACCGAAAGACTCACAAATGTACCAAATACGTATCGTGTGTCGATAGCAAGTCACCTTATCTACGTACTGCAGATGTTCGCTGAATCCTGTGCAACTGCAGGTACGCTCACATTGCACCTTCGGATCATCACCTGAACTTGAGACATAGATCAATATCAGGTTAGTACGCAAGGCCTGACGTAAGTCAAATATTCCTTTGACAACGCCTCAGTTACTGTCATCCAACTATAATCAGCGCCTCGAGTGTATTGCAGTTAACCGTACGTTAACGGTTTGAGTTCAACCCACGGCACGAGAAATTATGTTTAGTGACGTGTTCGTTTGTTTATCCGCGTTTATTTTCCATGTCTGTCACTAGCCATTAGTGACGTCTCATTGTTCAGAGGCCTCTCCAGACTTCTTCCAAAGTTCTGTGTCCTGTACCAATGATGTCTTAATGGAATACCACTGGATTGCAGCTGATCTCGCCACCTGTTACCATGCTCTCCACTTCTTGTTTTTCTTTTAGATACTATATGTTGTCAATTTGTTTGTAAATTATTTTAGAAGCATCCGCACTTTATACAGTGTCCCAAAACTGGCGTTCAAAGCGAAACTGTGTAAGATGCAAGCCTGAATAATATTAACTCCATGAAGAAATTGGAGACTTGCTTTGTGGAATAGACCGTTTTGTGGAACTTAATTTCGTAGCGTGAACACAGCTCTGGGTCCTACACAGACGTGGGAATGGAAAATGAAATAAGAGTTCGGCGCTTGTGGCGGACGAGACTTGATTATGATATATGATAGAATACTGGGTTACAATATTAGTCCAGCTAGTTCAGTGACAGGAAGTTACAGCATTTGACGTTTATTACTGTTGTCATCCTTTTACCATTATGTTTGGTTTGTACTTAACAAACCATACCGAACTAAAAATCCATTAGTAGAGTTATTTTCAGGAAGAAGGATCCATATGTCTATGTGCTCTTTTTCGGTAAATCGTAGAAAAGTAATCACAGGGTAATGTGGAATATTCCACCAAAGTTTGTTTCAGTATCTCAATGCTGAAGTCAGAAAGCGGGTTCTTGATACGTGTGCGGTCAGCAGTTCTCATTGTTTAAAACAGCGAGTGCTTGCTTACGTGCAGGTTAGTTTTCTTGGAACATCGGCAGTTAGTGTCGTGTTTACATTACGAAATAATCTGTTTCGAGGTTTTGAACAATAAATAGTAGTTGTTGCTAGAAAACAACGACAGTCTTACGAAAGTACAAATACGAGAAAAGAAGATAGGAAAATTAAACGGCAGAGGATTGACTACTACATTTCCGCCACTGGCGTCGGCATTACAGAAAACACATTTCCAGATGTGTTATCGTATCGTCAAAAAAGTGTTCTTTGCAAGTAGGTGTTAGTCAGCAAGAACGCCCGTTTTGACATTTTCTATGCAGATCAAGGTAAAGCACTATAATGCTGTGTCTTAAGTGAATGTACAGAGAAAACATCTGGTATGCCCAACAAAAAGCTCACGTTAAATCCAAAGCGTTTCAGAGAAAATACCTGGGAATATTTTTTTTGTATTTCTGGCACCTTAGCCTAGGTATAGCGTGATTAGTAATCAAAACGTCCTGGGTCCCGGGCCGAACCCTACCTCTGCTTAAATTTTGAATATAAATCGTTCCAATGATAGCGGTAGACTTGCTGTATAAGAAGTCACGTTCGTCCTGCGAACGGCCTTGCCAAATATGGCGGAGGGGAGGATTGACGTTCACCCACTCTCATGCCCTTGGGGAGGGAAACTGGCCTAAAGGCGGCAAAACCAAAATTCATTGATGGCATGAGGGTGCAGAAGGCTGTAGAAACGGCTGCGTTAAAGACTCATAACGGGTATCCACAGGAGGTAAGACCGGTTACTGAAAAAGTGTCGATTTCTCCATTGGCAAAAGATGAAAGATTCCGGATAACTCCCCCCCCCCCCCTCCCCGTTGGAGGGAGTCTGCTGCTAAGGGAGAGATGAAGATGGAATAACCAAGGACGAAGGACGCATTATATTCCATGAATTAAAGTTAGACTAAATAAGCCTTCGGTTACAAATTTTACTCTTTTGACCAGGTCTCAACAATTCTATGAGTGCCTTCCTCAGAAAATAAATATTCAAATTGGCCTATAACGTAAGTACAAATTTATGGGAATTTTTTTTACATAAAAGTGTAAGTACTGACTAACAGTACAAGATAGAAACTGTTCTTACATGTCACGTATAAGATAAATATCAAGCCAGAAAGGCTTTAGTCACAAAAATATTAAGAACACCACATGAAAGGCGAGCCACTATGGGCTGCTCACACATATAAAGCCACAGGTAGCAACAAACAGAGCTGCCCGCGTTAGCAAGTGTGGGTAGGTGAACATTGCACCAAGACTACCATCTAGTTGCTGTTAATATAAGTAGGCTACTTAACATTTAAAATATAGACCGCTGAATGTTAAAATGAACAGTATTTAGTACATGAAGTAACAGGCAAAGTTTTATTTGACAACTGAAGACATGGTAGCTTTTTGCTTATGTAAAAGCATAGAAATACAGTTTGAAGACTGAAAACTGATTAACAGTACAAAAAGAAGCATTACTTACATGTAACGTATAAAATAAATACTAAGCGAAAAAGTTTTAGTGACAATTTTAAAGTAGAATGCGAGGAAAGCAAGCCACTATGGGCTGCTCGCATATGTCGAGCTACAGGTAGAATCAGACTGAGGCGCCCGCGTTAACAACTGCGGGCAGGTGAACATTGCACGGAGATTGCCATCTAGAATCTCCAAGTACAAATTGTCTACTTAACATTCAAACAAAGACAGACAAATATTATAATGAACATTATTCAGTACAGGACGTAAAAGGCAATATTTTGTTTAGCAGCAACAGATAATATAATATTTTGTCTACATCAGAGCTTAGAAGTACAGTTTAAAGCACGAAAACAGCATTATAGGACATACAAAAAGGGCTGAATGACGCAGCCTGAAGAAAACGATATAACATGAAATACAGCCAATATAAACCATTTAATAAAGAAGAAATTATGAGTTGACTTAGATGGAAAAATATTTCGGTAACTGCACGAGGGCCGGCGGAGGTTCGAGTCCTCCCTCGGGCATGGGTGTGTGTGTGTTTGTCCTTAGGATAATTTAGATTAACTAGTGTGTGAGCTTACGGACTGATGACCTTAAGTCCCATAAGATTTCACACACATTTGAACATTTTTTGAACTGCACGAGGACTCCCGAAGTTAAGTAACAAGTAACGGCTTTATACCGTTTAAGAAGTTTTTATTACACAACTGCAGCTGCTCATTGAGAATGAGGCTATCATTTCGAGAAAGATGCTTAAAAATTTCTAATTGTTGAAGCATATCTAATCTACGCCCCTTCTTTTCAGTGAGCAAAATTTTGATACAGTGAATAGCTTTAGGCGCGGGACTGTAAACAGAAGGTGGTCGGCAAAAGATGAATTACGGGTGCTAGTGCAGGATGTATGAGACTGGTGAGACTTTCGGAAAAATATCAGCAACGCCATTCTGAAGATACTCTGGCGACGGAACGCGTACCACTCATGGTACACAAGAACATTTCAGGTGGTACGACAACTAAGAAACTAAACAGTTACTTATATAAGTCCAGTAATTGTCTTGGGTTACTTTATTTTTAAAATAAAACATTTTTGAAAAAACTGATTTATGAAAGTAGAAACTCTGTAACGTTAAAAGAAATGGGTCAACTGCAGAATATTTATATCGCAATATAGGCAAGACATAAGGTCAGATTGTACCCTCGCCGACCCTACCTTCATAAGTCGTCGCTGCTGTGGGTGGGAATTATCATCGTTTTTTTTTTTTTTTTTTTTTTGACATTGGCGATAATTTGAACTGATCTTGTCTGTGGTTATTAGAAAGATTTCGTGCTACTTTGGGACTGCTACTACCTCATGTGATGCACTAATTTGTGCAGTGGCCATTACGCCGTGAACGATTGCTTGTTGTTATTGTCACTTCTCTTGGCGTTAAGTTAAAGGGCATCGTGATATGGAAAAAGCTTGCGTCTAGAACCGAAATCTGAGTCTTAAAACGAGCTGATTCTTAACTACCGTAATTGTGATGTAAGTTTAATTCGATTGTGCGACTTTTACGTTATTGTGTTTTAAGTTAAACAAAAAGCGATTTTAAAGCCAGAAAGCTCTTTCTGCTGCAGAAATGCATTTAGGAAACCTAAACCAACATGGAATCGCAAGTTCTGTGGAAACTACTTTGACTCTCCAGTAACGGCCGGAAAAGAAACCATCGATAACCCAATTGCCCAATGCCCCTTGTATACTTACAGACGCTTTAAGATTAAAACAGGAAGTCTTCTTTATTAAAATGTTATCAAATAAGCGCTCTGAGTTAGTTGGTAAACGCTTTGAATTTTTTTCATTGGAAATTTGTGTTTTGTAAAAAAGAATCCAAATACATGGCAAAATTTATTAACTCTGCCACCGTCTTGAAAAAGCCTCTTACCTGGGTAGTTTTAGGAAAAAACAGCCTAAGAAATACACACAGTTCCTTTATCCAACCATAACAAAACAGGAGAACTGAAGATATGTCTTCCAGTTACGCAGAAACGTAGTTACTCGTTTTGTACGTTTTGACGATAAGAGATATAAGAAAGACGTATCTATTTTGCAGGCCTCATGAGTCGAATGCTACATCATAAAACATTTGTATGATTGACTTTTATTCGTTAAAATAGGTATTATTTGACAAAACTGTGTTGGTATTTGCACAGACGGGGCAAAGGAAATGTATGGTCGCTTAACAGGGCTGGCGGCAATACTGAAGAAAGATGCACCTGACTGTCGAAGTACACACTGTATAACGATCTCTTAATTCATTTTGTCGTGTTTACATTTTTGGAAATTGTAACTTTCACACGTATGGTGTATAGCTTCTTTAAAATTTCGCGGATAAGCAAGTACCGAACGACCATTCGGCAGTGAGACCTGGTTGGTAGGTAACCAGAGAGCGCACAGGATAAGGTTAAGGTTGTGGATGGGGCCGTAAACAGTTACTGTGGGTTGCACAATAAAACACACAACTTTATTTTCTAAGAACCACTTATTTACACATTGGCTTAAAAGATCTCAGTTAAACAATACTGCAGAAGGCCTAGTTAAAGAAAACGTGATATGCTTTCTCGACTGAAGGCCCAAAACCACACAGCAAACACAAGAACGGCTGAAGGCCTGGCTTAGAAATCAAAACCAATTAAAATAGAAGGAAAATTTTTTCTTTAATAAATGAAAACAGTTAACGGCTGAAGACCTACACTAAATGTCCGAAGGACAACTATAATTAAGGCACATTAATAAACAATTTTTAAGCAAGAGTATTTCTTTTTGAACTTACAACAGAACGTCCGAAGCCTGATTAACTTATTGCACGGCTGAAGGTAACAAACAAAATTTGAACAACGGCTGAAGACCTGAATAATAAGTCAGATAAATAATTTAGGATAAACCTCTTGCTTCTTATAAAAAAGAATATCCTTTAGAGACTACACACGACTGAGGTTTTATTAAGGGTTTCACGCAAATCCTCAGCTGAAGGGCACACATAACACATGGAACAACTAACGGCTTAGGACCTGGATTACAAATAGCGATAGAACAATTTCTAAGAATAAAATAATTTTCTAAAACAATCAATGCTCAAAATTCTAATTTAACACGGCTGAACGCCTTCATGTAAAAGTTACCAAAAACCTGAACAAATACACGGTTAAAGGCCTCGCACGATACTTTAACGAAAATGAAAATCACAATCACAAATAAACGGAACAAGTGGTGCTGAGAAGTGTCCCAAGGGTAGACATGGGAAGGTAGCTCAAACGTAAGGTGAGATGAGACAGGCAGCCAATTCCCTTCCATCCGGCCAACGGCACAATGTTGGAGAATATCGGCCGAGGACGAGAATACGAACAGCACTACGCCCCCAGAAATTAGCGTCTAGAAGCAGCCAGGGGAACAATAACCACTCTAAGCAAATATGAATCAAACAACTTAAAAGTCTGTCCAACTACATGCCATGATGGACAGCAACAACTCGACGAGGAAAAGGCACACTGCTTACAAACTACGCTAATGACCAGGACAGGTAACTGGAGCGTTAACGGCCACAGGATAGAAAATACCGCAAGTGCACTTCACTGACAAGTAACAGTCAAATTAATAATTAATCACTACATAGAAAGACAGCTGCAAGATTTCACCGACTCCAACACGTCATACGATACTGCTAGCCCGAACGGTCAAGGGGGCAACAACCCGCAACTGAACAAAGAGATGTCATAATAGTTGAGGTTTCATATTAACTGATCACTCAACTTCAGCGTCCAGGTTCGGTGTGCAACGAAGATTTCCTTGCTGCTCCGTCCCAATCGACTCACTGCCTGCAGAAAGCAGACAGCATTAAAATAGCTGTTAAGTCAAAACCACAGAATCTACACACGTTCCATGAAACATTTCCACAAACAACTCGAAAAATACTGAAAACAGTGACTATGGAACATCAAGGACGGATCACAAGTAGACACACACGGAGAACCTAGAAGTGATCGGCGACCGAATACACGTCGTCCGATGAGACGACCGACCGAACGACCAACCAACGGTCTTCCCTGCTCAAGTCTGCTTCCGTCGGACAGTGCATCTGTGTCGCCAACGGTCGGGCGAGTACTGGCTGTGCAGACCTCTCTGGAGCTCCATCCCGACTCCTCTGATGTCCTTTCGGACACACGGCGACCTGGAAATCCTAGCGGTCGCTCCAAAGATAATACGACAGTGCTCTGATCGATAAGAGCTGCTGCTGCCACTCACGGCAGGCAAGCCAGCAACTTAGTGACCCCAGTGAATCGAATAAGAAACGAGGTGGCAGTAACGTAAAGACAAGACGACAAGCAATAAACGGCACGAACACGAGCCGCGCACGGTTCAGGCAGATACATTGTTGATCAAACATTTGGTTTATATGAGTACGAGGAAACTACAAATGTCCGTCAGGTATCTCATCGAAACAAATTATCGGTATTATTCTGGGCATTATTCTGATCAGACAAAACATGTAGAAGTCTTCACCTCGTGGCTACAAGGAACTACTGTTGACTTATTGCCTCATTATGCAACTGGACTTCTGAGAAATAATTCTAAGTCATCAGAACATTAATAAAGGTTGAGACATGGCTTTTGTTCGATATTCATGTTGTAGATTATAAGCTATGAACGTGGACTAGTTATTTATTCCCACTAAGTTGGAGTATCCCCATATAACAGTCGAAAGCGTGCTAATCCTACTTACGGCAATCGTTTTGAGCGTCGCCGCAGCACAGTCATCTATGCCTCATTAATGGACAACAAGATACATACCAAACCTAGCAGAGACCTTAGTGCAATGAAATTCGTAATAGGTATACTAATGGCAAGGCAGTGATCGCGAAACTGCAAGTATTCCTACACTGAGAGAGCGTCAAACGAATGGCTTGCACCAATAGGTAGACAAATGACAATCTTTAACGCTATGTGCATGATTCATTTCCCATTATCACTGGCACCGAAACTACGACATATCCAGTCAGACAGAGTTACGAGGTTTTCCACATTTCAAAATGAATGGAATATATACCGAAGAGACCAACAGAGGACAAAAATTCAAATCGTTGTCTATCGACAATAATGTACTGGAGAGACATTAATACTTTGTACTGTAAAATTTTCATTGTTATTTTATTTTATGACCATAGTGAAAGGGAGGGATCTAAAATGATTTATGAAATTACCATAGGAGATTCAGTTTCCAACATCAGATTGGACTTCCTGCGCTGTTCTGCTCCCATTTATCCGACATACAGTCATTTCTGTGCAAGAGTTTGAAGCTGCCTTGGGAGCCAGGTGGACATTTATACTCCAATTAAAACCAAAGGATGTCTAGTGAATAGTTGTCACTGCAGATAGAAATAATTTATTATGTAGTAGCCCAGCACTGCTCGAGAGCGCGAACTGTCATACTAGACGAAACAGGATAAGAGACAGCCATGCGCAACTGCCCCGACCATACGTAATCACACCAAGACGCTGAATAATGCTGACAACATTATAACTTAAGCCGACACGTGATCTATAGGAAAGCAAATATTTCTTGGTCAGAGAGACAGCCGTCGGAGTCCGTACTCTGAGGAGGCGAAGCCTTCCGCAAGAATTTTGTCAGTCAGCCTATGGGCGAGTCTGTCTGAGCGGCTTACTTTCTTTCTCTGCCCAATAACGGCGCAGTACACGGCTTAGTTCTGATGCTGCGACGTGCAGCTATCGTTATACTTGACCCGCCGCTGTTTGAACCAGTCACCGCCTGTCTGGTGAATTTTGGATGGAATTCTTAACCACACTTTAGAGCTAATTCGCTCTTCTGAAGCTGTCGACACGCACAATGCGGGAGCATGGGCATGGGCAGGAGCACGCATCTATGCATCGTCCTGTTGGAGTAGCTATACATAAAACAGCGTAGACATTATGTAAGAGAATTAATAATTTTTAACGAAGTTCATACGTCTGCTCACGGAAGAAGAAAAGTTATCCGCCGCATAGGTAGATGCTACAGAAGAATGCTGAAGATTAGATGGGTAGATCACGTAACTAATGAGGAAGTATTGAATACGATTGGGGAGCAGAGAAATTTGTGGCACAACTTGACCAGAAGAAGGGATCGGTTGGTAGGACATGTTCTGAGGCATCAAGGGATCACCAATTTAGTTTTGGAGGGCAGCGTGGAGGGTAAAAATCGTAGATGGAGACCAAGAGATGAATACACTAAGCAGATTCAGAAGGATGTAGGTTGCAGTAGGTACTGGGAGATGAAGAAGCTTGCACAGGATAGAGTAGCATGGAGAGCTGCCTTAAACCAGTCTCAGGACTAAATACCACCACAACAACAACAGCAACAACAACAGGTCTGTAGACGCCGATGGTTGCAGACACAGCGCCCAGTAGCTGCCGTAAGACAGAGGTTGGTGCCAGACATTACCACTACGTCAGTTCTGGCCGAGAGATCTCGTAGTCGTAGTAATAACGAGCCGGTCGCTGCGGCCGAGCGGTTCTAGGCGCTTCAGTCCGGAACTGCGCTGCTGCTACGGTCGCAGCTTCGAATCCTCCTCCTACATTCACAGAAGAGTGGTGATACGGTAGAGAGGTCGAGGAACGATCGTGGCCACCACATCACCAACGGAAGAGAGGCACGTCTCTGTCTAACACAACGCCGGACTATATCCACAGACGTGGTACCTAAATCTACACAATACGTGTGTATATACCCTCCACTTAGTAGCTGTCACAAAAAGACGCTCAATCATCGGGCTGTAAGCGTATTGTCATATCGCTGGCCTAGTTGTGGAGTATCTTTGCGGGCAGCCGCGTCTGTAGTGAGTCGAGCGTGGGACCGGTACTGTTATGTTGTGTAGTGTGTAGCTCTGCGTGTAAGAAGCATTTTTAGTATTCAGGTTGAAGTGTTGCTACAAGTGCTGTTACAGTAAAGTGATGAAATATGGAAGTGATTCAGAGGAAAGTGTGTCAAGAAGTAACGAAAAAATGATCAGTGCTGTCGATAACGTATTTATGTTTCCTCTTGTTGCGTGTCGCACAGTATCGAACATCCGCGCCGTGTTCGGTCTCCCAGAATGAACCAATGTGAATCAGTAAAAATTAGTTACCATAAAAGAGTGCAGTCAAGTGCCAGTGTCTTGTAGCCAGCGTGAGGACGTGCGTTCGATCATCGCGTTTCCGCATTATCAACAATCAGCCGCGCCTCGACGGTTACGCGCACGCTCGTACAAGTGAGAACTGAGAACGGAAAAATTAACTCTACGAACATTGTTATATCATTACTAGTGACTAGGAGGACTATTACCAGGTATCTGTATGTGTGACGAGCGTAAGAACTTTCATTCGATCATTCGGCTTCCGCATCATCAACAATCACCCGCGTCGTATCGGTTACGCGTACGCTCTTCTAAGTGATATTTTGTGGACTGTTAATCATCCATTAATTGGGATAACACTTCTGAATTGGAATGTAAACAGTGCAACCTGCGATTTCCCTTTAATCGTCTCAGAATATAGTTGTTCATACCAGACGTCGAACATTGTTGTGTTTTAACGTTGAGTGGCTCCCTTATTCGCTTGCATATTTCGATAGATAATTTCAGGCAAGCCATCAGCAGTGTGGAGCAGAACAGTACAACCGCCGCGGGATCACCAGGTACGTGGTGTGGACAGGGCACATGGCCAAGAAAAGCAGGAACGACGACCTGTTTAAGGTACCCCCCTCCCCCCGCCCATTTGTACCCCCGTGTGTGTTACAGGGCGTCCCGCTACAGTAAAATATGTCGTATATTGTCGACGGTTTTGCAGATTAAACACTGCAGACAGTTTAAGCGCCAAGCACTCTCCCTCCCCGCTCCTTTATAATTTCTCTATGGAACACCTAGACAAACCAGTCTTAAATTTTCTTAGCAAATATAACAGTTTGCTGATTGTGCAGACTGTGTCTTGGAATTTTATGGATCAGCCGAAATCACATGCCATACTCAGATTCTCGCGTGATTAGTGTATGAGACTTCTAGTCGCGTCGCATGTATTTGCAGGGTTTACTTCGTAACAAGTCATGATCCCAATGGGAAGCCGCCTGGCTGATAAAGATTCATCCACACTAGTTTTATAAATATGACGTTTCTAGGGAGGATGTGGAAGGAAGTATATTTCTGGTTAGTTCATAAAGAAAGATTGTTATTAGCTACGGCTATTCGCAAAGGAGTCTAGAGGTTTCCTCTGGTGAGCGTGTTGGTGTCGACGAGTTAAGGCTGTTTTGTCTAGGTGTTCCATAGAGAAGTTATAAAGGTGTGGGGAGAGGGAGTAACTGGCGCCTAAACTGTTACCAGTTTTTGTCTGCAAAAGCCTCTACCATACTGTCGTTGTGACTTGTATGCCAGTGGAAATTGCAAGAAAACTAAAGAAAAAGGGTAGAGTTTTCTTGTTTGTGAAAGCAAATAAAAGTGTCATTAATGAAATCTTCATAGTCAGCTCCTACCATTCACTGTGGGACACAAAGATATTGAGCATCTTTGGTCGGAATTTAAAGGTATTGTAGACCACGTCCGAGAGAAATATGTGCCTAGCAAAAATGTAGGGGAGGTAAAGGATTCACCTTGGTCAACAACCATACGAGGAAGTTGCTGAGAAAGCAGAGAATTTTGCTCAGTCGTTTTAAACATTGTCACTGCCCCGCTGACAAACAGAAATAATGCGAAATGAAAGCAGCTGTCCGAAATTCAATAAGAACTTCTTTTAACTAATTTGAAAGCAATATTTTATCTGCAGATCTAACCCAAAAAATTTTGGTCTTACGTAAAATCAATGGACGCTACACTCCATCTTCATGCAGTGAGTGGCCTACCGGCACCATCCGACCGCCGTGTCAACCTCAGAGAAGGGTGCGGATAGGAGGGGCGTGAGGTCGGGAAACCACTCTCCCGGCCGTTTAGATGGTGTTCTTGACCGAAGCCTCTACTATTCGGTCGAGTAGCTCCTCAATCGTCATCACGACGCTGAGTGCACCCTGAAAAATGGCAACGGCGCATGGCGGCCTGGATGGTCACCCATCCAAGTGCGACTACGCCCAACACCACTTAACTTCGGTGATCTCACGGGAACCGATGTATCCACTGCGGCAAGGGCGTTGCCCAATGAACGCTACAAATAATTCAATACCTTGATTTGCTGACAATATGGGTAGTGCAACGGATGATGATAAACAGAAAGCCAAAATTCTAAACCTAGCTTTCAAAATCTCGTTTATGGTAGAGGACTGCAGCACCATTCCTCCTTTCAATTATCGAACAAACGAAAGGTTGGCCGACATAGTGTTTCGGTATATGGGATTGGAAACAGTGAAGGTCCTTAGACGGTAGGAAGGCATCTGGCCCAAACAGTATCCCCGTAAGATTATATGTTGACTACGCTACAAATATAGCACCAATTCTTATCCCTCATCTATCAGAGATAATTGGAACAGCGGAAAGTTGCACGGGACTGGAAGAAGGCCCAGGTCATAGCAATCTATAAAAAGGGTAGAAAATCGGATGCACATAATTACTGGCCAATTTTATTGACATCGATTTGTTGTAGAATCATGGAACGTATTTTGTGTTCAGACATAATGACCTTTCTAGACACTGAGATGCTCATCTACAGAATCGAGCATGGTTTTAGGAAACAGTGGTCATGCGAGACACAGCTGGCCCTCTTTATGCATGATATACAACAGGCTCGAGATACCGGCTTCCTTGACTTCAAAAGCCATTAGACCCAGTTCCACACTGTTGCTTGCTTCAAAAAGTGCACGCTTACGCTCTATCCGATGACATATGCGGTTGAATAGAAGGTTTTCTAAGGGACAGAGAACAGTATGTCTTCCTGAATTGGGACACTTCAACAGAAACAAGCGTAACATCAGGTGTGCCCCAGGGCAGCATAATAGATCTGCTCCTTTTTACTATTTGCATAGACGATGTGGATGAGTATATTGACAGCGGAATTTAGACTGTTTGCCGATGATGCTGTAGTCTACAGCAAAGTTGTGAATAAATCAGTGAGGATTTGCAGAAAATAAACGCGTGGTGTAGTGACTGCCAGTTATCTCTCAATATTAGTAAGTGTAACCTACTGCGTATAACATAGCAAAAATTCCCATTGATGTACGAGTACAAAATAAATGCCCAGTCTTTGTAAGCGATATCATCCGTCAATTATCTGGGTGTGACTATTCGAAATGATCTCAAATGTAACGATCAGATTACACAAGTAATGGGTAAGGTGAAATCTAGATTGCGGTTTATTGATAGAATCCTGAAGCGATGCAGTCCTTCAACAAAGGAAATTGCTTACAATACTTTAGTTTGTCTGGTCTAGAGTATTGTTCGTCTGAATGTGCCCCTTACTAGCTGGATCTGATTCAAGAGTTGAGAAGGTCAAAATAAGAGCGGCAAGATTTGTGACTTGTACATTTAGCCACGGCGAGAGCGTTAAAAATCTCATAAAAAGTTTGAAGTGGGACAGACTTGCAGATAGACGACGCACTAAACGAAAAGGGCTGCTCACTAAATTCCAAAATTCAATCTTCGCCGACGATGTAGAGCATACAGGGTGTTACAAAAAGGTACGGCCAAACTTTCGGGAAACATTCCTCACACACAAAGAAAGAAAATATGTTATGTGGACATGTGTCCGGAAACACTTACTTTCCATGTTAGGGTTCATTTTATTACTTCTCTTCAAATCACATTAATCATGGAACGGAAACACACAGCAACAGAACGTACCAGCGTGACTTCAAACACTTTGTTGTAGGAAATGTTCAAAATGTCCTCCGTTAGCGAGGATACATGCATCCACCCTCCGTCACATGGAATCCCTGATGCGCTGATGCAGCCCAGGAGAATGACGTATCGTATCACAGACGTCCACAATACGAGCACGAAGAGTCTCTACATTTGGTACCGGGGTTGCGCAGACAAGAGCATTCAAATGCCCCCATAAATGAAAGTCAAGAGGGTTGAGGTCAGGAGAGCGTGGAGACCATGGAATTGGTCCGCCTCTACCGATCCATCGGTCACCGTATCTGTTGTTGAGAAGCGTACGAACACTTCGACAGAAATGTGCAGGAGCTCCATCGTGCATGAACCACATGTTGTGTCGTACTTGTAAAGGCACATGTTCTAGCAGTCCAGGTAGAGTATCCCGTATGAAATCATGGCGATGAATCGAGGAAGTACAGTACATACTGACGAAACTAAAATGCGCTCTAACATGGAAATTAAGCGTTTCCGGACACATGTCCACATAACATCTTTTCTTTATTTGTGTGTGAGGAATGTTTCCGGAAAGTTTGGCCGTACCTTTTTGTGACACCCTGTATATTATTACCGCCAACTTTCATATCGCGCAATGAGCACCATTCAAAGTTAGGGGAAGTTTGATCTCGTAATGAACGCGTTCAGACAGTCGTTTCTCCCTCGTGCGGTCCGCGAGTGGAACAGATGGGGGGGGGGGGGGGGAGGGGGGAATATGACTTTGGCGCGAATAGTGCCCTCCGCCACGCACCGCGAGGTGGCTAGCGGAGTATATATGTAGATAGTTTGCTGTGGAGGGACGTCATATCCCTGGCATATTGAGCACTTTTTTGTGACAGCTACTAGGTCGGAGGAGATTACTGGTACATTGTCCAAAATTCTCTACGACGTCTGGGAAGATGATCTAACGAAGTGTTACACACAGATGTGACCTTATGGCCACGAACGGACATGAAGCTCCATACTGTATTCTTCGGGGAATACGGGTGGAAAGTTCTTCTTAATCTATTTCCACCTGCGACATGGGATCCGTTTGCCGTTATGACTGCCCGTGCGAGATAACTCGCCAGAATTGATCTAGTGGTGTCTTCTCGGCAACTCCTAGGCACCGCGTTCATGATCATCGGAGTTCGCGTCTACACACCCATACATCTGAGGCAGAGGTTGTTATCTACCATGCAGCAGGCGACATGACTTTCACTGTGGTTGTCACAGATAGTGGATGAATCTCCGTAGGTGTATGTTTCACATAGAGTGTCTTTGGTTGGAAAAGTCAAATTTGCTATGCCGTTACATAACCTAGTAAAGTAGTGTGGTGCGTCTTATATAGTATGTTTCTCTTATAGCATTCTCTATGACGTCAGTGTTTCTATCAACGTGTTCGTTTCTAACACTATGGCGTCACATACCATTAAAGGAGCGGTAGCTTAGATATGATACACAGAACTGGACCAAACGTGGCAACATCATAAGTCGACGTGACGCGATGCGGCGTCGTGACGCGAAGCAACTAGAAGCGGTAGTGTGACGTGCGGTCGTGACACAACACTACGCGATGTTGACACATCATTCCTGTAATTGGGAGCAATGTGCTAAATTTTGGAGAATACGTGGAACCGGGGCTGCTTACATATTATCTTTCTTGGTGTGGAGTCTTCTGGTGCCTCCAAATATTAAAGAAATAGTGAGAGATCAACATAATTTGATATAAACAAATAGACATCCTATCCCTATGCTCCCGAGTGCCTCCTGTTATAAAAGTTCGAGTTAAAATGTGTGCCTCAGTATCTGTGATAATGAGCATCATGATATTGCAACATCGGGAAGAGTCTTGTGTAATTGAACAAAAAACGTAAAATTATGGAAAAACTGAAAAAAACGTTACTTAACTGAGGGTACGAAACACACGTAAAACTGAGACTGCTTATATATCTGCCTAGGTGACGACTCTTCTGGTGCCAATAATATTGTTATTGACAGGTGGAACTCAAATGGCGCAATTTGATTTGTTACAAATAAATCGGCACCTCCAGAATGAAGTTTTCACTCTACAGTGGAGTGTGCGCTGGTAAGAAACTTCCTGGACGATTAAAGCTGTGTGGCAGACCGAGACACGAACTCGGGTCACGAGTTCGAGTCTCGATCCGGCGCACGGTTTAAACTACCAGGAAGTTTCAAATAGATACGTCCCGTCCAGGTGCTGTCCAGCTGCGGAGTAATCTCTGCCACACACTTGCCCCAGTTATATAATATGAAATGGTGGAGGGGTTGCATGATACTCACTGGTCCATAGGGGAGCAGGTCGGCTCCTGCTATTTCTGTGGCACATGACACAACTGCCCAGGTGATTCCCCTACAGCGCTTCAGGGAAAAGGGATGGTGGAACCAATGATTCCAAGTGTGTATCCCGATAACGGACGTCCTTAGAAGTAATCTTGAGATAAGATCGTTATCTCCAGCAGAGTACCTAATGTATTCCACTTTTTACTTTCACTCCGTTATCCAATTATGATGAAATAAACCCAATACAAAGCTATGGTAAAGTTGCCTGTGAAAACCACATTAAACTTGGTCTAGTGGTTCTGGACATTAGCATGTTCAAACAGACATACATTAGGGTTCTATACAGAACCTTGAATAACGATATCTTTTTTTTTCGGTCACCCGATTTGAATGAACTTAGAAGTATTCCTTGCCTCAAGCTACGCTCAAGTTACCTCTGAAAACCACCTGAAAATTGATATAGTGATTATTGAGATTATCGTTTTGAGACAGACAGACAAATAGGAACGTTTAAATATTTTTAATAGCATGTATCTTTAGCATATGAGGCAATATATTCCATCTTTGTTCTTACGTTGTGACGAGGGAAGAAATAAGTCAACGACCAATTCAGTTAGTAAATTATATGTTACTGTCTCAATGAGTAAGATTTCAGTCAAATGTGAACTATGAGCGGTACTCAAGAATCAGCTCGACCATGCTTGACTGAGTTAGGTAACCTGTCTGTAAGACACCATTGTGTAGTACACGATAACACTATATCGATATGACGCCTAGACGAAGTTACCGTGTAAATCACCACGTACGCAATAGATGGATGTATAAATTTTGTATCACAAGTCGGCAACACGATTTCTCTTTCATACATGTGTTTATACTTTGTTCAGATAATCTGATAGACGGTAGCTTGTGGTTATTAATTAATGAGGTACTCAGATTTATTTAATGTGAACTTTCCAAATTGTTCTTCCAGTGCATTAAAAGAAATCATTCAGGTTGTCCGATTTATCTTGACAACCCCATGTAACTCTTTGTGGAGAAGCGAAACATAAAAAGGAATTTATCAAATGTTTCTTGGCTACCACAGAATATCAGCTAGCACGATTGCTTTTCTTGTAATTTTATTCGCTACGTAGAGGTGAACAGCAATACCTCTTTTTTAAAATACCATCCTACATTATTTTTTCGGTAATCAAATTCCTCTCCTCAAGACCTATTTAAAAACGTACCACATTGAAATAGCGACATAAATAGGACACTGTTGAAAAATTAACAAGTATTTCACGTTGTCGCTGCTGTAACAGCACATATTTCGTGCACCTGTGTTAAGGCAAGTCATCCACATGCTCTATCTGACAGCAAAATGCAAAACAACGAAAATTCACACTATTAATTCAGTCAACCTTCTTAAGTTCAACGCTTCTTTCAGTGGAATATACACCAACGAGTGAAGATAGAAATGTACTGATCTGCTGAAAAAGACTTACTGCTTTTCGCGTGTTTTTTACTTTTTTATTTCGTTTTTTATTATTCATCAGTCTTCTGACTAATTTGGTGCGACCTGCCACGAATTTCCCTCTTGTGCCAACCTTTTAATCTCATAGTACTTGTAACCTACGTCCTCAATTAGCTGCTGGATGAATCCCAATCTCTGTCTGCCTCTACAGTTTATTCGCTCCCAGCTCCGTCTAGTACCGTGGAAGTTATTCCGTGATGTCTTAACAGAAGTCCTATCGTACTGTCCGTTATTCTTGTCAGTGTTTTCCATATGTTCGTTTCCTCGACGATTCGACGAAGAACGTATTCATTACTTAACTTTATCACCTAATTTTCATGTTGTTTTTTAACATAACATATCAGATTTTTCTATTCTTTTCCGCTCCCGTTTTCCCAAAGTTTATTTCTCACTACTACACAATGCTGCGCTCCAAATGTACATTCTCTGAAAGTTCTTCCTCAAATTAAGATCTTTGTTTGATACTAATAAAACGCCTCTTGGCCAGGATGGCCTTTTTGCCAGTCATAGATTGCCTTTCGTTCCCTCCCTGCTCCTTCCGTCTTGGTTTATTTTGCTGTTTAGGTATCAGAATTCGTTGACTTTAAGTGCTTCGTGATCACCGTTTACGATGTCAGAATTCTTGCTGTTCTTACTTCTGCTGCTTTTCATTTCTTTCGTCTGTATCCGATTTACTCTCAATCCATATTTTGTACTCATTAGACCGTTCATCCTATTCTACAGGCCCTGTAACTCCTCTTCGCTATCACTGAGAAAAGCAATGTCATCAGCGAATCCTAGCATTGATAAACCTTTCATCTTGAATTTAAGTCCCACTCTGGAATGTCTCTTTTATATCCACCATTTTGGTGAATGCGTCAAGCGCACGGGAGACATATAAATAATCTTAATTTTAGATTTGAATGAGGACTGTAATGCATTCGTAAATGCTATTATGTGGGAAAACTGCTAATGATATACATTGTAATGTAGTATGTGCTGCACAGTGACAATTACTTACATATCGTGAAATTCCTTGATATTCTAATTTGTCTTTCATAAATAGCATAGATGCTCCTAGAGCGTTCACGTCAAAATTAATAGCACGTAAGTTAAAATTTTCGACGCCGGGGTTTGATCAATACAGTACTGTACCGTCTTTTTATAAATTAGTTACAAGAAATGAAAGCTTTAATTGTGGGAAAGGTAAATAATTTACAGACATGTTTGATTCTTCACTGAATGAAGTAAACTTTCAAGTTTCACTTTGAAATGTTAATTGTTGCTGCATTATATCCCATCTGTGAGCAGTTTCCTGCCAAATCTATGACGATAGTTTTGATGTAGGCCTTTAGTGGCAACCACATGTGTTATCCGTTGCTGCATTTCGTCGACATTTCCGTGAACTGGAGGAACAAACATTCTGCCTTTAATGTAACCGCGTAAAGAGAAGAACATTGAGGCTAATCAGTTGATTGTGGTGGCCAAAGAAATGTACTCATCCACCACCTCTAATCCAAATCGGCATATTCCTACAGAAATACGCGACAACTTCACGATTGTAGTGTGGTGGCGTGGCATCTTTCTGGAAAATAGATCCTTTGACTGTATCCTGTTGTAATTGATGCTTTAGATAATTTTCAGGATGTTCAGGTACTATATACAAGTTACAGTCGATTCGGCAAAAAAAAAAAAAAAAAAAAAAAAAAAGCTTACTACAGCTTACAGTTTTAGGCGTGAATATAACTTGAAGCTATGCTGCATTCAGTGTTGAATGAAACATTTCTGTAATTTGCTTACGATTTTCACAATAAAAGGTTCCTTTCGCATGACAATCCTTTATATTTCTTCGTACACATGTAAATCTCACCCATTACCTTTTTATTATTTTTTTTTCATACAGGCCGTTATAAGAAAGTGCCTGACTCGGCATGTTCTGCGTTAAGGGGAGGTACTTTCGATTAATCATAAATGTGATGTAATTAGAACTAAATGATGCATCTACCGAGTTTGATCTCTAAACAATGTCGTTGTGTTACATTAATTCGAACTTTTTTCAAGACAGTTTGTAACTCAGTAATAATAAGTTGACCCGGTCGTAATTAAGGAGAAAGCTGTGCGTCCATCTGATCGTCAGAAACTAGTATGCAATGGAACGAAAAATTGGTTTGGGAAGAATGTGCCCTTTAGAAACGAAAAATAAAAACCACCGAAAATACTAAAGTATTGTCTACATTACTATATGTGTATTTATGAATTCTATCAGTGTTCTACTGTCAATGTGTAACATGTAAGGCAAACCATATATTACTTTCAGCATTATGGATAACTTCCGATTGTCTTCGTAAAATAAAATACAGCGAAACTCTGAGGATGTCGTTAAGTCGACAGTATGGATACAATATCGTAGCGAAAGGACATTCAAATAATGAGATGAACATGCGCAGGATAAGCTGTATGTAGTTCCACAATGCGAGTAGTATTTTTTTTACGTGCTTCATGTGAATACTATGTTGCCCTGAACCACCTACTTTGGTATATCCATAATTGTTTCGTGTAACAAAAAATAAATATCGCACGTCAAAAATGTTTCTTCCGCAGTTCGTAGAAAGAATTTTTATTGTTTTATTTCCATATAAGTTTTTTCATATGTGCTTTAACCACGTTTGCACGATTTCATTAAAAATGCAGTGAAGCTGTTTTTGTTCGCTGCGAGAGGTATTTAATATGAAATTCGGTCCTAATATTACCTGCAAAGTTACAGTGAATCATTTAGAGTGGCATTGTCAGGAATTATGAGTACCTTCTCAAAATCAGTAACTAGCGGAGCCGATGCCCATTGTGTTAACTTTCCTATACTGAATGAAATCAAAAGCCTATGGATATGTTACCAATGAATTCAGCTGTAGACATCGTCTTGCTAGCATTAGAAGCGTTCAGGACATCGCGAAGTATTCGCTTAATATCGAATTATAGAAATATTCGTGAGATAATAATCGTAGGAATAAGCAAGCTAGCGAGGGATGGGGATCCCCATTACTGAGAGGAAGCCTGGAACAGTCCTTGATTTACATCACTGTTGGTGGTGTCAGCAGAATACGTTTACGGGAACTTGTTAACGGAAGTATGACAACGCTACGGGACTCTGTTTTCAGAGAATGTTTCAGGTTGGAATTCCCATCTACTAAATTATTTGATATTGGAATGAATGACACGACGATAACTAAAATAAAAGAAATACTCCTCAGTAACCGTAAGTTAGTAAGTAAATACTGCTGTAGTTTAGTAATTCAATGAAACAGTAACCCCTCTCAAATATATAACTATGATTGAGTTAATGAAATACGAAAAGTTGTAGTCTTCATGGAGGTCATGGAACACGTAAGTAATCATAAGAAATAACAAGATTTAAACGTCTGAACTAGGAACTAGGATCACTGGTTTGATTTCGATGTCCAATCTAATGTGCCATCTGCCTAACTGTTCTTTTTTAACTTGTCCCTTTACAGACATTTCATCTAATAGCAACAAAACTAAATTATGGAACAAGTTTTATGCTCAAGAATTATGACGCTTTTGGGAAATGAACATATCTCTATAAAAATCAAACGGTATTCTGCAAACAGAGATCCTGTGAAACTCAGCTCGCTTTGTTCCTCCATGAGATCCACAGCGCAGAGGACAACGGTACTCAGGTTGATGCCGTGTACCTTGATTTCAGTACGGCGTTTGACACCGTCGCGCATTTCCGTTTAATGAAAAAAATTACGAGCTTACGGAGTATCGGAGCAGACCTAAGATTGTATTCAAGACTTTCTTGCAAACCGAACTCAGCTCGTTGCTCTTAACGTAACTAAATCGACAGATGAAAAGTTAATGTCTGGAGTATCACAGAGAAGTGTGATAGACCGTTGCTGTTCAGAATATATAGAAATGATCTAGTAGAAAGCGTTGGATGCTCTTTAAGTATATTCGCAGGTGATGCGGTTGTCTGTAACAAAGTAGTAAGGCCAGAAGATTGTAAGAATTTGCAGAACGACTGCAGAGAATTGATGAATGGTGCAGGCTCTGGCAGCTGACCCTGAACTTAAAAACAAAATAACATATTGCGCATTCATAGGAAAAGAAATACACTACCATACAGCTACACTATTGATGACGAACAGCTGGAGTCAGCGTCTGCCGTAAAATATCTAGGCGTAACTATCCAGAGCAACCTTAAGTGGAATAACCTCATAAAACAGATAGTGGGAAAAGCAGACAACACATTCAGATTCGTCGGAGGAATTTAAAGAAAATGTTACTCGTCAACGAGAGAAATGTCTTATAAGGCGCTTCTTCGCCCGATTCATGAATACTGCCGGCCGTTGTGGCCGAGCGGTTCTGGGCGCTTTAGTCTCGAACCGCGCAACCGCTACGGTCACAGGTTCGAATCCTGCCTCGGGCATGGATGTGTGTGATGTCCTTAGGTTAGGTAGGTTTAAGTAGTTCTAAGTTCTAGGGGACTCATGACCTCAGAAATTAAGTCCCACAGTGCTCAGAGCCATTTCAACCATCATGAATACTGTCCACCTATTTGGGATCCGTATCAGGTAGGACTGATAGAGGAGAGAGAGAAAATCCAACAAAGAACGGCGCGTTTCGTCACGGGTACGTTCAGTTGGCGAGAGAGCGTTACAGAAATGATAAACAAACTCCACTGGCAGACGTTACAAGAGAGGTGGTTTGCATCACGGAGAGGTTTACTAGTGAAATTTCGGAACAGCACTTTTCAGGGGGAGTTGGACAACATATTACATCGCCCCACATTCATCTCGCGTATTGACCACGAGGAGAAATTTCGAGAAATCAGACCCAATACAGAAGCTTACCGACAATCATGCTTCACACTCACTATTCGCGGGTGGAACGACGTTGGAGGCATCAGATAGTGGTACCGAAAGTGCCATCCGCCACACACCATTAGGTGCCTTTCGGAGTATGACATATATGTAGAAGAAGAACTATACGTCCCACAGTATATTGCCATCTTTCAATTTTCTCATCGTGTTTGTAGGTTATATCATAGCCAAAGAGCATATATTTACTGTTTTTACACACTGGGCAGTCAGTCTAAAAGGAGCAAAAATTTTTTCTAGCATTTATTCAAAATCACAAGTACATACTTAATCGGCTTTGTGCCCACTCCTTCAAAGAGTTGATTCTACAAGCTGTAAGGGGTCCGTAGGCCCTTACTATAAATTTGCACTCGGTACAGGTCGATAGGGCAAACAATCGATTGTGTCGTGTTGCGAGAGCGAGTGGGGAGTTGAACCAGTTGCCATGCTGTGGGTAAAGGTGTGCGGAGGCCTGTTGTTGTAATGCGAGGTTTTATCGACAAAGGGAGTTGCCATCGCCGTGGTTTAACCCCTTTGTGCTAGAATAATACCGGGAAAGTGAAGAAGTATTGTTACGAAAGTGATTAGTGATATTCTAGTGCCGATATTTTGGTTTCGCGTCTACCGCGCCGGCATCTCTTTGGATTGTAGTGTTGGATTGCAGTGATGGATTAACGTGTGACGATAATGAAAAATGAAGAAGCCTGTGCTGAGATTAGCCGTAATTAGATATTTATGACGAAGGCAGTGGCTGTCTCCTCCTTTTTTGTGTTTTTGAGACGAATATAGGTTCGTAATTAGTGAAACTGTGTTGGTGTTTTTCTTGTTACCAGACATTTCATTATTACAGCATTTGAGAAGGACGAACTGGAAAGTACGAACTTCCGTAGCGGTCAATTCCGATTGCCAGCCCCATTAGGTACACGGTCACATTAATAATAATTATTGGGCTGCTATTCGATCAGATCAGGTCGGTCGAAATAAATCGGAGGTGTTACAAAGCTCTGCAATAAACTGCAATAAAATTTCTGTGGCATGCATTTCTTTTCATTTTACTGATTGCACATGAATAAATTAAAACAGTTTTCATAAACATGACAAACCATGACCCTTTATTCTTGTAAAGGAAACAGGAGACCCACTGAAAACAATTCTAGAATGATAGGTAAGGTATCAGTGAATTATATTTCCTTTTGATACAATGTTTCAAAGTAAAGTTTCCAACTACGTAAGCAGTCCGAAGACTGCTTTCATGTATTTCTCCATGCTACTCTGTTCTGTGCAATTAATGGAACTACATATTTAACACACATAATAAAATGAGCCTACATTGTGTGTCAGGGAAGACTGCAAGGTAATAAGTAGCAGTAACGAATTTAATGTGTTGTGGGGATGAAAGTAAGGTATCCTACGCACTACAGTCTTCATAACACTAAGATAGATCGTACTATAACTTGTTGTTGTTGTTGTTGTTGTGGTCTTCAGTCCGAAGACTGCTTTCATGTATTTCTCCATGCTACTCTGTTCTGTTCAAGTCTCTTCGTCTCCAAATACATTTAAACATACAGCTACATGATTGTTCTGCAATTGATAAATAAGCGCAAGGAAAAGGAATCATGGAAACTCCTGCGAATTCGTGCTCTACCGCTCTACAACGAAAGACGCGGGGAAATAAAAAGAGCACTTAATTCTTTCTGAACTAGCTCAGAGGTTTAGCTACCCTCTCTTATAAAAAAAGCTGAGTTAATGAGTCTAAGATTAACGTGATACAAGTGTCATGGGACGTCCGCCACGAACAAATAGAACGAACAGTCATTAAACAAACAAAAAAAAAGAACGGTAGCGTTTGTGATTGGTAATCAAATCGTCATCGGTCACTGGATCAAACCTGTCACCGCTTAAATTTTGACTCATAATCAGCACTGGCTGTCGAACACTTCCGCTGTAAGAAATTATCCACATTCTGGCAACGACCTTGTGAAAGAGGACACTCTCTTGTCCTTGGGACGGGAAAATGCCACTAAAGGCGGAAGATTCAGCAATAATCAACGGCAGGAGGATGCAGAAGGCAATGAAAACCACTGAGTTAAAGACACATAGGGTATATCCACAGGACATGTGGCATGTAACTGAACCAGTTTCCTGATGATCCCTCCATTGCCAAAAGATTTCAATATAGTCCTCCATTAGGATCTCCGGAGGGGACTGCTAAGGGGGAGATGACCTTGAGAAAAAGATTCAATAACTAACGAAAGGATAACGTTCTGCGAGTCGGATGTGGAATATTAGAAGCTTGAACGTGGTAGGGAAGGTAGGAAATCTCAAAAGGCGTATACATGAGTTCAGTCTAGATATAGTGGGAATCAGTGAAGTGAAGTGGAAAAAAAGATTAGGATTTCTGGTCAGAAGAGTACAGGAAGATGTCAATAGCAGCAGAAAACGCTATTTGTTATGAAGGTAAGGCAGAGAGTGTTTTTCTGTTAACAGTTGAATGACAGGGTTGTTCTTGTCAAAACAGACAGCAAACCTACACCGACAACAGTAGTCCAGGTGTACATTCCGATGTTGCAAGTTGAAAATGAGGAAATACAGAAAGCATGTGAGAATACTGAAAGGATAATACTGTTTGTAAACAGAGGTGAAAATCTAATAGACATAGGGGAGCGGGATGAATTAAAAAGACATGGGGGATCCAGGATTAGATTTTAAAAGATCTTTGGAGGGCTTGAGGGCAATTAAAGCAGAAGGGGTAGATTACATTCCATCAGAATTTCTAACATCATTGGGGAAACGCAACAAACCGACTCTTCAAGGTGGCGTGTCGAATGTATGGTCTGGCGACATGCCATGTCTTTGGAAAAAATATAATCCACAATTCCGAAGACGGTAAGAGTTGTCAAATGCGAGAATTATCGCACGATGAGCTTAACAGGTCATGCACTCAAGTTTCTGGTAAGAATAATATACAGAGGAATGGAAAAGAAGATTGAGGTTGTGTTAGACGACGATCAGTTTGGCTTTAAGAATGGTATAGGCACCACAGAGGCAAATTCTGTCCTGGCGGTTGATAATGGAAGCAAGGTTAAAGAAATATCAAGACACGTCCATAGGATTTGTTGACCTAGAAAAGGCGATCGACTATGTCAAATGGTGCAAGATGTTTGAAATTCTGAGAAAAATGTGGGTAACCTATGAAGAGAGAGAAGTGTAAGATACAATATGTACAAGACCCAAGACTAAATAATAATAAGAGTGGATAAACAAGAACGAAGTTCTCGGATAAAAAAGTGTTTAGTCTTTCTCTCCTACTGTTCAACCCGCACAGCGACGAAGCAAAGATCGAAATAAAGGAAGGTTTGAGGATTAGAATTAAAATTCTAGGTGCAAGGATATCAATGATATGATTCGTTGATTACATTGCTATCCTCGGTGAAAGTAAGGAATAGTTACATGATTTTGCTGAATGGAATGAACAGAGTAATGTGTACAGAACGCAAACTGATTGTAAATCGAAGAAAGATGAATGTAATGAGAAGTAATATAAATTAGAAAAGCGAGGAACATAGCATCAGGCTTGATGGCCACCAAGTAGATAAAGTTCTGCTACCTAGGCAACAAAATAACCACACACGAACAGAGGAAGGAGGACATAAAAAACAGACTAGCACTGGAAAGAAGGGCATTCCTAGCGAATTGAAGTCTACTAGTATCAAACAAAGTCCGTAATCTGAGAAAGAAATTTCTGAGAATAAACGTTTTTAACTCAGAATTGTATTGTAGTGAAATATTAACTGTGGGAAAACCGGAATGAAAGAGAATCGAAGTATTTGAGATGTGGTGCTACAGTTTAATGTTGAAAATTAGGTGGACCGACAAGGAACGAGGAAGTTCTGCTCAGAATCGGAGAGGAAAGGAACATGTAGAATAACACTCACAGGGGGAAGGGACTGGATGGTAGGACATCTTTTAATACATCAGGGAATGACTCCCATGGTATTAGAGGGAGAAGCAGACGGTAAAAACTGTAGAGGAAGACCGATTTTGGAACACATCCAACAAATAATTGAGGACGTAGGTTGCATGTGCTACTCTGAGATGAAGTGGTTGACACGGGAGAGGAATTCTTGGTGGGCTGCATCAAACCAGTCCGAAGACTAATGACTGAAAAAAAATTATGATTATCATTTTTCCATGCCAACAGAATATGTTCGTAATCGGATGAGAAAGTTGGTGTTTGAATATTCACGGGAAGATCCTGCCACAACGAAATCAGCATTTATCTTAATGATTGCAACTACAGTCCGTGTTTAATGTCCGTGGCACTCTCACCCCTGTGTCCCTATAGCATAAAACGAGCTGCCCTTCTGTGAATTTTTTCGATGTCCTTCGCTAGTCCCATCTGATGCGGATCCCACACCGCACAGGCATATTCCAGAGGAAGGCGGCCGAGCATGGTGTGAGAAGTCTCTGTAGTGGACCTGTTGCGCTTTCTAAGTGTTCTGCCAGTAAATCGCACTATTTCGCTGGTTTGCCCACAACATTATCTATGTGATAGTTCCAATTACAGTTAATTGGAAATGTAACCCCTAAATATTTCATTTGAACCTTCGGCCGTTAGTTTTCTTTGATTTGTCTTGTAACTGAAATCAAGCAATTTTCTTTTAGTACTCCTGTGGATGGCCTCACACTTTTCATAATTGACTGTCATTTGCCGTTTTCCACGCCTAACAGATATCCTGTCTGAATCATTTTTCAATTTCCTTTCTTCAGATGACTTTATAGGACGGGAAATGACTGCACCATCTGTAAACTATCCAAGAGAGCTGCTCAGATGTCTCGTATGTCGTTTATGTAGATCAGTAACAGCAGAGGTCCTGAAAAATTTCCTTTGGAACAGCCAGACATTATTTCTGGTTTACGCGATGGCTTTCGGGCAGTTACTAGGAACTTCGTCCTGTCTGTCGGTCAATAAATCGTTTTCTTGGAGCTGATGCATAATGTGCGACCACAATAAATGTTCCAGAATAAAATTGTAAATCGTCGTCACTGATATGGGCCTGTGTATCATCAGATCAATCCTATCTCCTTGACTGAGTACTATTGTGACGTATTCCACTTACCAGTCTTTAGGTACAGAACCTATGAGTGAGCAGTTGTCTTTGTTAGCTAAGCACGGAGCTATTACGTTAGCATACTCTCAAAGGAACCGGACGGTCATACAACCTGGAACGGAGGCCTTGCCTTTATTAACTGATTTAAGCTGCTTCCCTACACCGAGGATCTTACTGCTTAGTTACTCACATTAGCAGTTGTTCCAGATTCGAACCGTGTAATATGTACTTCGTCTTCTCTTGTGAAACAGTTTCGGAGAACCGTGTATAGTAACATTGCTTTAGTGCACTGTCATCAGTAACATCATCGTGCAAAGAAGGTCTCGCCACTGGTACACCTTACATAAAATGAGATTTTCTGTGGGTTTTCTGCCAGATTTGTATACAGTGTTTCATTGCACAAATTATTAACAGCATCTCCCTTTGAAGTTCACACGAAATTCTGAGATTATGTAACACTTCACCAATTTTGGGAATTTCGTATTCCTTTAAATTTTTCGTGCTGTTTTGGTTGCTTCTACAATTGTCTCCTCCTCAGTTTTGTGTACCATTCAGATCAGTACCATATCCTATTGATTTATTTGGTATACATCTTTTAACTGGCGTCGATACTATTCCTTTGAATCTAAACTACAGCTAGTCTACGCTTACACAGTCAGATGAAAGAAGTGGAAATTGTCTCTCAGGAAGGTGTCAAACGAATTTCTATCTGCTTTTCTTAACAAATGTATCTTTCGTTTTTTTTGGTGGGTCTGGATGTTACTGTATTCTTTCTAGCTACAAGAACCCTGCGGTCAATAAGCCATGTATCTATCGTGATTCTCCCTGTGTGGTCAGTATTATTTGTTGGCCATTAGTAGTCAAAATGTCCTCAGTCCCGGGTTCGTACCCCGACATGGCTTAAATTTTAATAAAAATAATCAGCTGTGGTGGCCGAAGGTTTATGGCACAAGAAGTCACCCGCGATCTTCGAACGGACTTGTCAAAGAGGGTGGAGGAGTGATCAGTATTTCAGGCCATTCTCTTACCCTTGTGGTGGAAACTGCCACAGCAAGGCGGAAGAATCAGCAATGGTCAACGGCATGAGGATTTAGAAGGCAATGGAAACCTCTACGTTAAAGAAAGATAATGTGTATCCACAGGACATGTGGCCCCTAACTGAAAAAGTTTCGTAATGATCTCTTCATTGCCAAAGGATTTCGGACTAGTCCTACATTCGGATCTCCGAGAGAGGACTACACGATACTGTGTCGCGTGCAAGTCTCTTCATCGCCAAGCAACTAACACAACCATCATCCTTCTGAATTTGCTTACTGCCTTCATTTTCTCAGCCACAATTTTATTTATCCAAAAACACTTTCTTCTATTAAATGTAACCTTATTAAAAGAACAGAAAATGGAGCAATTGTTTCTTTGTCTCCATCTACGATTTTTAAGGTCCCACCCCCTCAAGCAAGCACACACACACACACACACACACACACACACACACACACACACACATACACACACACTTCCTTCCAATGCTGTGCTGGTGACCCCTTGAAGTTCAGTAACTACAAGTCCTTTGTTAATTTCGGTGAACTGAAATAGAACAGATATAACCCAAGAGACACCGAAATTAAGGAAAGAAAATGAAGAAATCAGAGAGAAAACATACAGAAGATATCAAAACAAAAAAAATTGAAGAAAGAGTTACAGGATCTGAAAGAGGTGCAACAGAATCTGAACAAACTTCGAGAAGGTGTGAACAGGAAAAGCCAAGAAAGACGTTATAGAAACTAAAAATGTACTCCAATTGATAATACAAGAAGTTGATAAACTTCAGGACAAAAAGATTAATAATATAACAGAAATGCAAGAAGTTCTAAAAACTAAACCAATTGAACTGACTGTAAGTTCAAAAGATGAATTTGAAGTATGGTGTCTAGAGGGCAGTCATAGAGCCATGGCACAGATTTACCTTTGGCAAGGAAAGATACAACAGCTGGAGAAAAATGCCTAAGACTTCGATAGGACAATTATAATGCAACCTTGACAGTGAGGGAAGGTAAGTTATTATATTGATATTGTATATACCCAGGCCAACAAAAGGCGTAAACATAATCTTAAAGAGGGAGAACACCAAACGAAATTTACCAAGTGGTTAAACGGAATTATCCCAGTGCCCTTCAAGATGCAGTTCATATCCAATTCACAGTAGGCGCACTGGAAGGCGGAGCTTTGATCTGGTGGTGGAGAAATGGGGGGGAGGGGAGGGTTAAGAAGAAAGAGTGATCTAATAATTATAGTCAATCTGAAGGTTTGTTGCTGAAAAGATGCTGGTCCATGGTCCAGGGGTCGTCGAAGTGTTATACTTGAAGGCTTGCTACAACACGAATCTCTTAGCACGTGGAAGAGTGTCTCAACAGAATTTTCTGAGCATTTATGGAACCTGAATGAAACGACAGAGCAATACAGAGAAGATAGGTTTGGAGACAGCAGGAAAAATTATCTGGGACCCTAATTAGTACCCGAGGAACCTAACAGAAAGAAAGTAGCAAAACAAACGAGGAAAAGTTAAGGATTCAGTAACTGTCATCAAAATCAACTTAATAACCCTTTGTCTAACTGAGGAAGGGGTGGTGGTCATCTGTGTATGAAGTGTGGAAGGGACCATCAACGATCAGAACAGATAAGATGATTCAAGAAATGATGTGAGAGGGGAAGACTTAGATGAATAATGAAATTAGAAATTAGAAGACGTAGGAAACACGCAATGCTTTACGGTATATTGGTAATTTTTACTTATGGACCGTCTGACAGCAACTGAATAAAACACAATTTTAGTGCCATGCGCGTTTCGCCGTTATTTTCTGCAACGCATCATCAGTGGCAGGTTGCGTAGACAGTTTCTTACATACTACGCTCCTGTTGCATTTTTGGTGTTGTTCTTCTTCCTATGAACGCAAATTTGCTGTTTTTTCCACATTCCACAGCACTATGCACTGAACGCTTGTTTTAATGCAATGTTTTGGTTTGTGTTGCATTAAAACAAGCGTTCAGTGCATAGTGCTGTGGAATGAGGAAAAAACAGCAAATTGGCGTTCATAGGAAGAAGAACAACACCAAAAATGCAACAGGAGCGTAGTATGTAAGAAACTGTCTACGCAACCTGCCACTGATGATGCCTTACAGAAAATAAAGGCGAAACGCATATGGCCCTAAAATTGTGTTTTACTCAGTTGCTGTCAGACGGTCCATAAGTAAAAATTATCAATATACCGTAATATTACACGCAACTGTGGAAGACAGGACTACAAAAGTTGAAGACGCAATGCTTTCGTTAATATACCAGTTGTCAATTTGTAAGCTTGCAGGCACATGGGAGTTTCCTTCTTCCTTTTAGTTTCACTCTTCTGCCATATTTCCTGTCAAGAGATTAAAATGTTCTAGAAGTTATTAATGTTGATAAGTTGATTACGCCTTGGTAGTCCGTATCCCAGTAGCGTGCTGTTAATGTTCATGTAGTATTTGGAATAACTAAGACACCATGATTTTGTAATTCTGCAATACAAGATGTTATAGATAAAGCAGTGCCAAATGAATTAAGTTAAGTGCCATAACTGAAAGGAATCAAGTCCTAAAATACTACTTGAGAGTACTTCGCGTTACTGAAGAATTCTGTATAATCTTGTAGATTTATTTCATAAGTCACGAAAGAACAGAGAAACTACGTGATCAGCCAGAACATTATGACCACCTACCTAAAGCCGGTTTGTCCAGTTTTGTTACAGATAAGAGTGGTGACGCGTCATGGCATGGAAGCAATGAGGCCTAGGTAGGTCTCTGGAGGGAGCTGGTAACACCTCTGCACACATAAGTCACCCGATTCTCGAAAAGTCGGGGGAGGAGAGAGATGAGTTTTGACACCACGTTCTGTCACATACCAAATATGTTTGATCGGGTTCAGATATGGCGACCAGGGAGTCCAGCTCATCAAACGGGATTCGGTACCATATTCCTCGAACCACTCCACCACACTCCAGTACTTGTCACATGAAACAGTACCTTGCCGAAAAATGCCCCTACTGTCAGGAAACATGATCTTCATGAAGAGGTGTATATGGACTGCAACCAGCGTACGATACCCCTTAGCGGTCGTGGTGCCTTGCACAAGCTGCACTGGACCCACAGATGCCCACGTGAATGTACCTCAGAACTGCCGCCAGCTTGTCTCCGCCTCCCGGTACAGGTGTCAGGGAGCTGTTCCCCTGGAAAACGACGGATTTGCGCCCTACCATTGGCACGATGAAGAAGGTATCGGGATCGTCAGACCATGCAACGCCCTGCCACTGCGGCAATCAGTAGTGCCGAAGGTCACGTGCCCATTTTCAGTTGTAGTTGCCGATGTCGTGATGTTAATATGCGGAGGCCCAATGTTAGCAGTGTTCGTTGCACTGTATCTTCAGACACATGTGTACCCTTCCCAGCACTAAACTCTGATGTTAGTCACACCACAGTACTCCGCCTGTCCTTTTCTACCAGTCAGCAGGGCCTACGACGTCCGACGTCTGTGACGAGGAGTGGCCGCCCGACCACACGACGTCTGGACATGTTTTCAAACTGTTTCGCCAAGTGTTGAGGAGACTCACCACAGCACTCTTCGAACACCCGACATGTCGTGCAGTTGCCTCTGGGCCAAGCCTCTGGGCCATCACAGTCAGACCTCGGTCAACTCCGATTTATTTTGCACCTTTCTCACTCTACAGACGTACGGAAAGCCCACTGATTCTACATGAAGCGTGCTCGTGTCTGACTAGTAGTCATTCGTCGCCAGATAACGTTGCTATCGCTTCGGTGGGTTTACATCGACAGTACGCCGGTGGTTATACCGTTCTCGCTGATCAGTGGGGAAGGAATTGGAGCTGTATACCTGATTAGGGTGTGGTAAATCAGAAAAATTGTGTAACGATGTATCTGTACGCCGGTTGCACGTTTGGTTAAGTAATGTGAATTATAAGCAGGTCGCAGGTGTGTGCAGAAGTAAAGACAGCATGGAGGAATATTTCTGTGTTTCGTGAGGTGGAAAAGGGTGATAAACATACTTTAGAGGATTAAATAATTGAGAAAATGGTGATATCCGGTTGAAATAGATATAAGTTAAAGAGATTTACGTGAAGTGGAAGGTATAAAGGAGAATGAACATGGAACAAACTCATTCATTACTACAAAAGTCATCGTGTTTGTTACTGTATGTACTTACATGTAGGTGACGATGAAAACGTTATGTTAATAAGAGGAAAAGAATGGTGAAGACATAATGATTTAATGATCTGGTAAGCTGCCGTGGTGGTAAGAGATATACTTTTATTGGGCTCCAAAATCACAGTTCTGGCACTGTTATATAAATAACAAATATTGGAACATGTCGATAATATCCAGTACGCAATACACGGAGTGGAAGGAGCTTTGACTTGGGGAGTTAAGAAGAAACAAGAAGTTAATAATTATAATCAGTTTGAAACTGAATTTCTCAAGGACAATCGGTCTACGAGTCGTCAGTGTGCTACACCTGAAGATTTCCTACATTGCAATCATCTTAAAGCGTGGAGGAATGCTTTGGTAGAATTTGTTGTGCGGTTGTGGTAACTGAATGAAACGATAGAACAGCCATTAGGTACCGACGTAATGACTTCTCCAATAAAGACTAGACTGAGTCAGAGACGGCAGGGCAGTTTATCTGGGAGCTTGATTAAGTACAGAGAAACCTTATTTGATATGCCGGAACAGAATCAGTTTGCTCACAGGATATGAGCCTACAGATGAGCAAATTTGACGAAGCAATAAGATTCTGCTAGGAACTTTAACAATGACATTCGTTCCTATACAAGTCATCCAATTTGAATCTGTACGTATTTATAGGGCTTGTATGTGATGATGGAAAATATATGGTGTGAAAAGTGATACTCTTGAAGTGTGAAGTTAGCTACCGAGGGCGATAATGGAATAATTTGTAATAGGCTTCAAAAATAAATTCCCAGCGCAGTTAAGTTAATAATAAATACCAAAATTTAAAATTTTGTATCGTAAGTCAATAAAGTAAGAAAATATTTTACTGTTCCTATTGGCAATGAGAATAGCTGTTTGACCAATGTAAGAACCCTATGGCATGGTAAAATAGCTATGTCTTCTGAATTTTCTCTCTCTAAAATCACATTATTTGTAGATATAGCCATAGATTTATAAGATATGTTTAGATCATTAAGTTACCATCTTCATTTCTGACAGACATAATGAAAAGTATGGAACTGTCAATTAGCTATATAATTTGGTTGATAAATTATGTTTTACTTAATATGTTTAGGATCTATAATTTGGTAAAAATGGGAATGAAATAGTTACCAAGTTACTGAATTTCTTCTCTTCCTTTCATGAGTGATGTCTGGTATGAGCTAGGATAAGTAATATTCATAATGGTAGTAGCATGGACAGTAAAGTCATGTTGAAGTAAGGAAATGATTTGGTGCTGATCTGTAATAAAAGTACTCATGGAATCGTATTTGACAGCACGCATGAGTTTCTAAAAGGAAAAATCATTTTAATTAACTCATTATAGCCTAAATTAATGGTGTGTTAATGTTTTACATTTCATGCCTTTATCCTATTCGTTGCACAAAAAAGAAGCAGATAAGTGACGAATCTGTTCTTGTACTTCTATTTTTGGTGTAACATAACATACCACGTATGGGTAACGCCAGCTGTTGAGAGCAAGCTATAAGTTTATGGCAAGGCTAGAGATTTTTGTACTGAATGAAGTAAATTAAACATGAGTAAAAAATACACATCAATGTGAAAGTGAACGCTGACAACATTTTTTTTTTGTTACGAACTGTAGATTATGACTGAATAAATTCTAAAAAGGTAGGAAATTAATAGTTGGAACATGGGTACATCGAAAGCACCAGAGATAGTTTCAGTTGGCGCATTGAGCAACGATTGAGTGCCACGAGGAAACAGAATACAGTAGATCTTGAATAAGTAGATTTGAGATCTGAAATAGTTAGGCAGTAATTAAGAAAATAGACAAGGCCTATAATAAATTCTGTATATCACAGGGGATACTGGATTTTGTTGACGAAAGCAGAAAATATAACAAAGCAACAAGTACAGCGGAAGAAAACGAATACAAACGATTAAGAAATGAGTTTGACAGTAAGTAAAAGTGTCTAATCAGGAACTGGTAGAGGATAAATATAGAGATACAGACTCATAGATCACTAGAGAAAAGATAGATATCGCCTATTGAAAAATGAAATAGGCGTTTGCACAAAAGAGATGCGGGTATACGAATATTAACTACTTATATGGGAAATCAATGCTAAACAAAAAAAGAAAGCTGAAAAGTGGAAGGAGCATACAGACCGGCTGTACAAAGGAAATGAAACTTGAGGCCAATAGTATGAAAAGGAAAGAGGAAGTAGACGATGATGAAGTAGTAAATGTAATGTCGTGTCACTAGGGCCTCCCATAGGGTAGACAGATGGTCGGGTGCAAGTCTATCGATTTGACGCCACTTCGGCGACTTGCACGTCGATGAAGACAAGATGACGATCATTAGGTCAACACAACACCCAGTCCCGACCCAGACGGGAATCGAACCTGGGCCCTTATGATTGATATTCTATCTCTCTGGCCACTCATTAACCGGGGGCAGACATGAGATAGTAGATACTGCGAGAAGAATTTGATAGGAAATTGAAAGACCTATGTCGAAGCAAGGCCCCAGGAGTAGACGACGTTCCATCAGAACTACTAATGCCCTTAGGAGAGCCAGCCATGATGAATTTATTCCCTCTCGTGTGCAGTGTGTACCAGACAGCGAAATACTCTCAGACTTCAAAAAGAATGTAATACTTCAAATTCAAAAGAATATAGGTGCTGACAGGTGTGAATATTACTGAAATATTAGGCTAGTAAGTAACGATTCTAAGATAGTAACACTAATTCTTCACTGAAGAAAGGAAAAACTGTTTTAAGCCGACCTCGAGGGAGATCAGTCGGGTTCCAGAGTTATGTTTTAACACAAGAGGTAATACAGACGTAAGACTTGCCGTAATAGAAAGGTTAAGGAAAGGCTAGCACTCATTTACTGCATTTGTTGACTTCTGGAGCTTTTGGCAATGTTTATTGTATTACACTCGAATATATACGTAACAGGGGTGAAACAGAGGGAGTGGAAGGCCATTTATAAATCCTACAGAAAGCAGACGCCAGTTACAATAACAGATGAACATGAAAGGGAAGCAGTCCTGAGACTGGTTTGATGCAGCTCTCCATGCTACTCTATCCTGTGCAAGCTCCTTCATCTCCCAGTACCTACTGAAACCTACATCCTTCTGAATCTGCTTGGTGTATTTATCTCTTGGTCTCCCTCTGCGATTTTTACCCTCCACGCTTCCCTACAATGCTAAATTTGTGATCCCTTGATGCGTCAGGACATGTCCTATGAACCGATCCCTTCTTCTAGTCAAGTTGTGCCACAAACTTCTCTTCTCCCCAATCCTATTCAATACCTCCTCATTAGTTACGTGATCTACCCACCTAATATTCAACAGTGTTCTTTAGCACCACATTTCGAAAGCTTCTATTCTCTTCTTGTCCAAACTATTTATTGTCCATGTTTCACTTCCATACATGGCTACACCCCATACAAATACTTTCAGAAACGACTTCCTGACACTTAAATCTATACTCGATGTTAACAAATTTCTCTTCCTCAGAAACGCTTTCCTTGCCATTGCCAGTCTACATTTTATATCCTCTCTACTTCGACCATCATCAGTTATTTTAAAACTTCCTGGCAGATTAAAACTGCGTGCCCGACCGAGACTCGAACTCGGGACCTTTGCCTTTCGCGGGCAAGTGCTCTACCAACTGAGCTACCGAAGCACGACTCACGCCCGTTCTCACAGCTTTACTTCTGCCAGTATCTCGTCTCCTACCTTCCAAACTTTACACAAGCTCTCCTGCGAACCTTATTTTTCTCCCCAAATAGCAAAACTCCTTTACTACTTTAGGTGTCTCATTTCCTAATCTAGTTCCCTCAACATCACCCGACTTAATTCGACTACATTCCATTATCCTTGTTTTGCTTTTGTTGATGTTCATCTTATATCCTCTTTTCAAGACACTGTCCATTCCATTCAACTGGTCTTCCAAGTCCTTTGCTGTCTCTGACAGATTTATTTTTGATAAGGAATTAAAATGCAGGAAAAGAAATAAAATCCTAGAGTTTAGCTGATGGCATGGTAATTCTGCCTGAGAAAGCAAAAAATTTGAAGAGCAGCTGAATAGTGTGGACAGTATCTTGAAAGGAGAATGTAAGATCATCACCCGCAAAAGCAAAATAATGATAATGAAATGGAATTCAGTTAAATCAGGTGACTTTGAGAGAATTAGATATGGAAAAGTCGTTAAAAAAATTTGGCAGTAAAATAACTGATGAAGCCCAAAACAGAGAGGATACAATATGTTCTTGCAATGGCTAGAAGCTTTTGCAACGTGGTGTGATAAAGAATATGGAAGATGGGTAGGTCATGTAACTCATGAGGAGGTAGTGAGTGGATCTGGGAAGGAAATAAATTTCTGGCACAACTTGACTAAAAGAAGAACCATCTGTTAGGACATGTTAAGAGATGTCAAGAAATTTCAAAGTTAATATTTAAGGGAAGTGTGTGAGGCAGGAAGGGGGGACTAGAGAATTTTAGTGGGAGACTAGGGGATGAATGCAATAGTCGCAATAGTTATTCAGAGATGAGGAGGCTTGCACAGGATCTACTAGCGTGGAGACCTGCAACAAACCAGTCTTCCGACTGAAGACGCAACAAGAGCAACATATTACTTTTTATTGCTTATTCTAAAATTTAACGCTCTTTTTCTTCTTTTTTGTAACTCTTAACATCTGTCTCTGAGCTATTTCTCGGCCGTGGATCTAAAGGGTAGGGATGTAACGGATTCACTACTCCAATATAAGCATTATGCACCCACCCAGATCGACCATCGAACCCCAGCTGCACAGGGACGGTAACATTGTTTGTGCCCTTTATAGTTTGGACTGTGAGTCGACTCGTTGTTATGAAAGAGTAGCAGCTGCTGAGAGGGTGCCCTGCCCCTCCACCACGGGCTGAACGTTCAACAAACGTATGTGACTATGGCAACAGGGAAGAAAATGCGTTTAACAGAATGGAAGTGATTATTATCACAGTGTGCCGATTGTCAGAATTCGTGTAAACCACGCCATGTTATGGTTTCCATTATGAATTACCTTCAACCTGCAAGTCCAGTGGTAGGGTTTCAGGCCCTGGATAACAATTCTTAGGCCACTGTCCTAAATCTTTTAGTATAATCATCTGTTTTATAGATAATACAGAAACTTTTAATACAAATGTATAAACAACGCCTTTTTTAAGGAAATGATTTCAGTTTACATATTCGACACCTTACAACATTATACTTTCATTACAGCTCTTGACACTTCAAGAGACAGTTTGGTATAGGAAAAGAATCACATGGAAGGCTTGGTCCCGAATTCTTGCATCGTTTGTCTACTGAATCACCACATTTTATGTACAAAGCAAGTGATAGCACAAAACGAAACACAGAATCACTAAATATCTCTGAACATAAGAGATTGTTAAACGAAGGTAAGCTTTTAAATCTTAACCACTGATCGACATGACTAAACTTTCAATAATTGCTGCCATAAGGAATCAGCGCCAGCAAGAAATAAATAATAATGCAAACACTCTCTAACAATAAGTGAGTGCAATGTAACTCTTGTGCAATCTTCTTAAATGTCAGTTATTAAGTTAAGAATTGGGAATTTAGAATAACTGAATCCTGGAGATACTAGAGGTTATGAGATAGATTACACAATGGAAAGACAGAGATTTAGGAACCACGTTTTAAACTGTAAGACCTTACGACTTATCTTAGAAAATATATTAAGGAGAGACAAACCTACGTTTCTAGCATTTGTAGACACAGAGAAAGCTTTTGACAGTGTTGACTGGATTACTCTCTTTCAAATTCTGGAGTTGGCAGGGGTAAAATACAGGCAGCGAAAGGCTAATTACAATTTGTACAGAAACCAAATGCCAGTTATGAGAGTCGAGGGGTATTAAAGGGAAGCAGTGGTTGGGAAGGGAGTGAGAAGACAGGTTTGTAGCCTATCCCCAATGATATTCAATCTGAACATTGAGCAAGCAGTAAAGGAAACAAAAGAAAAATTAGGAGTAGGAATTAAAATCCTTGGAGAGAAAACATAAACTTTGAGGCTCGCCGATCACATTGTAATTCAGTCAAAGACAGTAAAGTACCTGGAAGAGCAGCTGAATGGAATGGACAGTGTCTTGAAAGGAGGATATAAGATGAACATTAATAAATCCAAAACGAAGATAATAGAATGTAGTCGAATTAAATCTGGTGATGCTGAGGGAATTACATTAGGAAATGAGACACTTAAAGTAGTAAAGGAGTTTTGCTATTTGGGGAGCAAAATAACTGATGATGGTCGAAGTAGAGAGGATATAAAATGTAGACTGGCAATAGCAAGGAAAGTGTTTCTGAAGAAGAGAAATTTGTTAACATCGAGTATAGATTTAGATGTCAGGAAGTCTTTTCTCATAATATTCCTATGGAGTGTAGCCATGTATGGAAGTGAAACATAGTTTGGACAAGAAGAGAGTCGAAGCTTTCTAAATGTGGTGCTACAGAAGAAAGCTGAAGATTAGTGGGTACATCACGTAACTAATGACGAGGTATTGAATAGAATTGGGGAGAAGAGTAATTTGTGGCACAACTTGACTAGAAGAAGGGATCGATTGGTAGGACATGTTGTGAGGCATCAAGGAATCACCAATTTAGTATTGGAGGGCAGTGTGGAGGGTAAAAGTCGTGAAGGGAGACCAAGAGATGAATACACTAAGCAGATTCAGAAGGATGTAGGTTGCAGTAGGTACTGGGAGATGAAGGAGCTTGCACTGGATAGAGTAGCATGGAGAGCTGCTCCAACCAGTCTCTGGACTGAAGACCACAACAACAACAAGAAACTGCTTTACCTGCTTGAGAAAATCACGTTGTAGTGCTTACTGCCTATAACACCAGTTGCACGTATCAAAGTTCTCAAAGTGACATATTCTGATGTTAACTCTAAAGCTACAAAGATAAACTTGTTCCCACTCCTTGTCCTTGGTAACCATCCCATCAAATCTGTTGATGCTAGATGTTTTAACAATGGTGCTCTAGTCTGAATAGTAATATGCTTGGTACATTGGCAATCTATACATTTTTTGAGTACTTGCCAGGTACGCCTTTCCCTGTGGGGAAACGTCGACCATCATCGGTTATTTTGCTCCTTAAATAGCAAAACTCCTTTACTGCATTAAGTGTCTCACTTCCTAATCGACACTCCAGGAAATTGAAATAAGAACACCGTGAATTCATTGTCCCAGGAAGGGGAAACTTTATTGACACATTCCTGGGGTCAGATACATCACATGATCACACTGACAGAACCACAGGCACATACACACAGGCAACAGAGCATGCACAATGTCGGCACTAGTACAGTGTATATCCACCTTTCGCAGCAATGCAGGCTGCTATTCTCCCATGGAGACGATCGTAGAGATGCTGGATGTAGTCCTGTGGAACGGCTTGCCATGCCATTTCCACCTGGCGCCTCAGTTGGACCAGCGTTCGTGCTGGACGTGCAGACCGCGTGAGACGACGCTTCATCCAGTCCCAAACATGCTCAATGGGGGACAGATCCGGAGATCTTGCTGGCCAGGGTAGTTGACTTACACCTTCTAGAGCACGTTGGGTGGCACGGGATACATGCGGACGTGCATTGTCCTGTTGGAACAGCAAGTTCCCTTGCCGGTCTAGGAATGGTAGAACGATGGGTTCGATGACGGTTTGGATGTACCGTGCACTATTCAGTGTCCCCTCGACGATCACCAGTGGTGTACGGCCAGTGTAGGAGATTGCTCCCCACACCATGATGCTGGGTGTTGGCCCTGTGTGCCTCGGTTGTTTGCAGTCCTGATTGTGGCGCTCACCTGCACGGCGCCAAACACGCATACGACCATCATTGGCACCAAGGCAGAAGCGACTCTCATCGCTGAAGACGACACGTCTACATTCGTCCCTCCATTCACGGCTGTCGCGACACCACTGGAGGCGGGCTGCACGATGTTGGGGCGTGAGCTGAAGACGGTCTAACGGTGTGTGGGACCGTAGCCCAGCTTCATGGAGACGGTTGCGAATGGTCCTCGCCGATACCCCAGGAGCAACAGTGTCCCTAATTTGCTGGTAAGTGGCGGTGCGGTCCCCTACGGCACTGCGTAGGATCCTACGGTCTTGGCGTGCATCCGTGCGTCGCTGCGGTCCGGTCCCAGGTCGACGGGCACGTGCACCTTCCGCCGACCACTGGCGACAACATCGATGTACTGTGGAGACCTCACGCCTCACGTATTGAGCAATCCGGCGGTACGTCCACCCGGCCTCCCGCATGCCCACTGTACGCCCTCGCTCAAAGTCCGTCAACTGCACATACGGTTCACGTCCACGCTGTCGCGGCATGCTACCAGTGTTAAAGACTGCGATGGAGCTCCGTATGCCACGGCAAACTGGCTGACACTGACGGCAGCGGTGCACAAATGCTGCGCAGCTAGCGCCATTCGACGGCCAACACCGCGGTTCCTGGTGTGTCCGCTGTGCCGTGCGTGTGATCATTGCTTGTACAGCCCTCTCGCAGTGTCCAGAGCAAGTATGGTGGGTCTGACACACCGGTGTCAATGTGTTCTTTTTTCCATTTCCAGGAGTGTAGTTCCCTCAGCATCACCCGACTTAATTCGACTACATTCCATTATCCTCGTTTTGCTTTTGTTGATGTTCATGTCATACCCTCCGTTCAAGACACTGTCCATTCCGTTCAACTGCTCTTCCAAGTCCTTTGCTGTCTCTGACAGAATTACAATGCCATCGCCGATCCTCACATTTTTATTTCATCTCCATGGATTTTAATACCTACTCGGAAATTGTCTTTGGTTGCTTTACTGCTTGCTCAATAGACAGATTGATTAAACATTGGGGATAGGCTACAACCCTGTCTCACACCCTTCCCAACCACTGCTTCCCTTTCATACCCCACGACTCTTATAACTGCCATCTGCTTTCTGTTGAAATTGTAAATAGCCTTTCGCTCCCTCTGTTTTACCCCTGCCACCTACAGAATTTGAAAGAGAGTATTCCACTCATCATTGTCAAAAGCTTTCTCTAAGTCTACAAATGCTAGAAACATAGGTTTGCCTTTCCTTAATCTATGTTATAAGGTAAGTCGTAGGGTCAGTATTGCCTCACGTGTTCCAACATTTCTACGGAATCCAAACTGATCTTCGCCGAGGGCGGCTTCTATCAATTTTTCCATTCGTCTGTAAAGAGTTCGCGTTAGTATTTTGCAGCTGTGACTTTCTAAACTGATAGTTCGGTAATTTTCACATCTGTCAGCACCTGCTTTCTTTGGGATGGAAATTATTATATTTTTCCTGAAGTCTGAGGGTATTTCACCTGTCTCATAGATCTTGCTCACCCGATGGTAGAGTTTTGTCAGGACTGGCTCTCCCAAGGCTGTCAGTCGTTCTAATGAAATGTTGTCTACCTGGAGGCCTTGTTTTGGGTCAGGTCTTTGAGTGCTGTGTCAAACTCTTCACGCAGTATCGTATCTCCCATTCATCTTGATCTACATGCACTTCCATTTCCATAATATTGTCCTAAATTACATCACCCTTGTATAGACCCTCTACATACTCCTTCCACATTTCTGATTTCCCTTCTTTGCTTAGAACTGGGTCTCCATCTAAGCTCTTGATATTCATGCAAGTGGTTCTCTTTTAGCCAAAGCTCTCTTCAATTTTCCTGTAGGCTGTATCTATCTTACCCCTAGTGAGATAAGCCTCTACATCCTTACATTTGTCCTCTAGCCATCCCTGCTTAACCATTTTGCACTTCCTGTCGATCTCATTTTGAGACATGTTTATTCCTTTTTGCCTGCTGCATTGACTGCATTTTTGTATTACCTCCTTTCATCAAATAAATACAATATTTCTTCTGTTACCCAAGGGTTTCTACTAGCCCTCGTCGTTTTACCTATTTGATCTTCTGCTGCCTTCACTATTTCATCTCTCAAAGCTACCCATTCTTCTTCTACTGTATTTCTTTCCCCCATTACTGTCAATTGTTCCCTTATGCTCTCCCTGAAACCCTGTGAAACGTCCGGTTCTTTCAGTTTATCCAGGTCCCATCTCCTTAAATTCCCACCTTTTTGCTATTTCTTCAGTTTTAATCTACAGTTCACAACCAATAGATTGTGGGCAGAGTCCACATCTGCCCCTGGAAATGTATTACAATGTAATACTGGTTCCTAAATCTCTGTCTTACCATTATATAATCTATCTGATATCTTCTAGTACCTCCAGGGTTATTCCATGTATACAACCTCCTATCATGATTCTTGAACCAAGTGTTAGCTCTGATTAAGTTATGCTCTGCGCATAATTCTACCAGGCGGCTTCCTCTTTCATTTCTTAGCCCCAATCCATATTCACCTACTATGTTTCCTTCTCTCCCTTTTCCTACTCTCGAGTTCCAGTCACCCATGACTATTGAATTTTCGTCTCCCTTCACTTCCTGAATAATTTCTTTTATCTCATCATACATTTCATCAATTTCTTCATCATCTGCAGAGCTAGTTGTACTACTGTAGTAGGCGTGGGATTCGTGTCTATCTCGGCCACAATGATGTGTTAACTATGCTGTTTGTAGTAGCTTACCCGTACTCATATTTTTTTATTCATGTATTCACCTGACCAAAAATCTTGTTGCTCCTGCCACCGAACTTCACTAATTCCCACTATATCTAACTTAAACCTATTCATTTCCCTTTTTAAATGTCTTAACCTACCTGCGCGATTGAGGGATCTGACATTCCACGCTCCGATCCGTAGAACGCCAGTTTTATTTCTCCTGATAACGACGTCCTCCTGAGTAGTCCCCGCCCGGAGATTCGAAAGGGGACCTCCGGAATATTTAACCCAATAGGGCGCCATCATAAATTAATCATACAGTAAAACTTCATGCCCTCGGGAAAAGTTTCGGCTGTAGTTTCTCCTTGCTTTCAGGTGTTCGCAGTACCAGAACAGCAAGGCCATTTTGGTTAGTGTTACAAGGCCAGATCAGTTAATCATCCAGACTGTTGCCCCTGTAACTACTGAAAAGGCTGCTGCTCCTCTTCAGCAACCACACGTTTGTCTGGCCTCTCAACAGGTACCCCTCCGTTGTGGTTGCACCTACGGTACGGCCATCTGTATCGTTGAGGCATGCAAGCCTCCCCACCAACGGCAAGGTCCATGGTTCAGGGGGGGGGGGGGGGTGCTTACTAGCTTACCATGTGTCAGCTTCACTGGTTGCTAGCTTACCATGTGTCAACTTACTGTGAGTAAAAACTGAAGAGCTTGATGACCTGTGTATACGACAGTTTTCGTTCCAAATAGCAAATATGTAATCTTTCCGACTCCCCAGACTACAGCTAGAGCTTCCAGCTCTGTAATGAAATATCTCCTCTTACTTTTTGATAACATACGACTCGCAAATGCAATGGCCTTATGCATTGTCTGCCCATCTTGTTCGTAGCATTGAAATTATACTATACCTAACTCAGTCTTGGACCTGTCTATTACCATACAAAAATCTTGCTTAAGATCTGGATATGACAGAATCGGTGCTTCGACTAACGCCTTTTTCAACTTTTGCAGTTCTTTTTCTCCAGTTCATCCCATATCCATGGAGTGTTTTTACCAGTTGAACTTCATAATCAGGGTGTACCCAGAGTGTCTATACATATGAACCTTTAGAAAAACGTTACGAGTCCCAGAAAGCCTCTAAATGTCTTCCAATTATATGTGGTTACAAAATTTCGTATTGCCTCTAGTTTTCTGGGTTTGGTTTTATTTCCTCTGCAGATATGACATGTCTTAGGAAGTCTATGTGTTGTGTTCAGAATTTAGATTTTTCCAAGTTTACTGCCACCCCATGTTCTTTAAGTGTTTACAGTAAGGTACCCAGAATTTCATTATCTTTCTCCCATGATGACCCTGCTGTGAGGACGTCATCCACTTAACATGTTAAACGCTCCTGTAACTTCTTAGGTAGAATACTCTCTAGGCCTCGAATAAAAGCTGCAGATGAAACGTTCAATCTGAAGAGAAGCCTTTTTTCAAACCAATAACACCATCCAAAAGCAGTAAATGCAGTAAATTTCCTACATTTAGGAGCTAATTCAATTTACCCAAAGCTAAATCGTAAATCTAGTGAATATTACGAAATTTTTGGAGCAAGTCTTCTTTTCTCGTGGGACGATCTGTTTCTGGAACTATGATTGTGTTAATTCGTCTGGAATCTAACACCAACGTATCGTTGCATCATTCTTTTCCACAACATGTAAAGGACAGTTACAAGTTGATGGCACTTGTTCAATGACACCGCCTTGTTCCATCTCATTTAACTCCAAGAATACAGCATGTCGGTAACTCAGTGGGTTGATATATGGAGCTGCTCTAAGAGGCTTATGGTTCTTAACCTCGAATCTGTATTGTAGATCTTTAATCGCTCCAGATTTCGATTCAAGTAAAATCACATACTTGTGTAATATTCCATCTGATTCCGACCCTTGTTGATCTGTTAACCCCTCAAGACTTAGTATTTTTTATTTGAACTCTTTTCGAACCAAGAACAACTCCCAATATTAGTAACTTATAAGTAGATATTCTCAGTAGGAAATCAGCTTAAATCACGTAATAAGGGCTAGGCTTCCGGTCCTAACTGTATATTCAGGTCCTGACTGTATACCAGTCAGAGTATGCTGATACAATAGCTCCATATTTAGTAATCGTACACAACCGATGGCTCCTTGAGAGGTTCATAACTAAAGACTGGAAGGCTGGAAAACAAACAGTCAGAGCAGTACCCAAGAAAGGAAATAGGAATTATCCGCTAAATTGCAGACCCACTTCATTAACGTTGATTTTCAGTGTTCGAACTCTATGAATTATCTCGTAGAAAATTATTTATTGAGAAACAGCAAACACGAATTCAGAAAATGTCGTTTTTATGAGGCTCAAATAACTGTTTATTCTCACAAAGCAATGAATGCTATTGGCGGGTGACGTGAAATTGATTTCATATTTTTAGATTCTCCGAACGTTTTTGACACCCTCTCTCGCAAGAGATTTCTAATCAAATTTCGTGCGTATCGACTACTGTCTCAGTTGTGCGACTGGATTCGTGATTTCTCATCAGAGAGGTCACAGTCGTAGTCATCGAGTAAAACAGAAATAGTACCCTGTGTTCTCCAAGGAATTGCTACAGTCCCCCTGCTGTTCCTGATGGACATAACGATTTAGGAGACAATATGAGTAGCACCCTTAGGCTGTTTGCAGATGTATCTGAATAATAATGTTGTGGGTAAAGCGAACCAAAAACTACGATGTATTGACAGAACGCTTGAGAAAAGCAACAGAGCTACTAAAGAAACTGCCTCGTTTACGCTTGTACGTCCTATTCTGGTGTACTGTTGCGCGGTGAAGGATCTGCATTGTCAAAAATATTCAGAGTAGGGCAGCTCGATTTGTACTATAAAAAAACAGGTGAGAGAGAGCCACGGATATGATTCTTGAACTTACTGCGGTGATAACACCTAAAAGAAATTCGTTTTCTCTTGCGCCAGGCTCACCTCCGGAAATTTCATTCAGGTACTTTTTCTCGGGGAGTGAAATCTTTTGTGGGTGCCCATCTACATAGGGAGGAACGATCGTCATAAAAAGATAAGATAAATCAGAACTCGCAAGGAAAGCCTTAAGTTTTCGGTTTTCCTGTGCGCTGTTTGAGAGTGGGAAGGTGGGTAAGCAGCTTGAAGGTCGTTCGATGAACCCTCTCCCATGTACTTAATCGTGAATTGCAGAGTAATCACGCAGATGCAGATGTAGATAACGACGAGTACGATTCAACTGTGGATCTGTGGAGACGTGTCGCGCGGTCAGACTTATTGTGTTCCTTTTAACGCTACGTAGATGGTCGTGTTCGCATACACCGTCATCCTGGCCAACAGCTTCATTAACGTGCACTGCGCTGCGGACACAGGCCTGTGCCACGGGTGTAGTATTCTGCTCTACCAAAAGTACTCTACAGTAGTTTTGGTATGCTACATAAGTGATGTAGCATTGTCGGTAGTACTGGTAGCATTGGCAGGGAAAGGAACATTAATGAATATGTGAGATAAGGCTGGGAACCGAGAAGTTCTTTTTGTTTTTTGTTTGTTTCTTTATTTCCTGGGAAAATATATACATTATTGGAACCGCTCATCTTTCGTTGATAGTCCATTGTGCATTTTGTTCCAATACAAAATATAAAAGTAATAAAAGTTCGTTGATGCATTTTTATGTAATCAAAGGAATTGCTTTTGAAGCAAATAAAGTTTACGCACGAGGAAGTACTCTAGCGATTTTTTATACATTTTTTGTATTGCGCTGTGGAGTTTTACGATAGATGTGTATTGCATTAACTTTTTTTCTGTAACATCACTCTGTTTCACTTTACAAATCAACAATTGTCGGATATAACATGAATAAAAGATTGACAGTTTCCATTTTGCGCAAAATACCGTCCACTTTTAAGTAAAAAACAGAAGGACAACTATGCCGAACTGAAATGTTCCGTAGGATATGTGGCCCATATATATCCTCACTCGGTTTCTAGACGGTTCACCGCTTCCGATTGTAGCGTAATCTAGTAAGACCCTGATCGCATACGCAAACAGAGGGACTGAAATGAGGTAACGCCGATTAGGTATAGAACACACCTAAAAGACAGGTAACATGTTTACAATATTAACTGACTAAGGCTACTAGGAGGACTGCCGTAGTATACGCTTACTTATGATAGTCCACCGTGGCTTAGGTTAGTTTTACAGCTCTTTAAGGGGGGAGGTTAGCTTGGGCTACCATGGGACCTGTGGTAGTGAACGAAGTCACCACGATGTGTGTGAATTACTTCAACGTAATTCCGAGCCATCTACATTCCTTTGTGCTTGATGTCTTCCCCGACAGCGATGACATCATCAGGAAGGGTAGCTGCCTATATCAGAAGGCCAGAATAGTACAACTTCGGTTTGAGGAGCATGATAGTGAACTCTTGGTCAACAAATTTGCCTTAAGAGAACCCAAAGAAATACATGTTAGGTGCTACCTGGCACCTATGTCTAGCTAACAATATCTCTGGCTCGTACTTTACGGATTGGGAAAGCTGTCGGTAGACATCTGTTGCCACATACCACAGGAAACCTACCAATAACTTTCAGAATCCATGCCACCCTGCCCTGAGTTCCTAAGGTGGACTAACACGCTACGGAGCAAGTGGTATAAGAATTTTGCCTCATCATGGTACTTAGGTGACTATTGTAAAGGACTTGTCCGGAAATGGCAGCTTTTGATTCGCTACGGAGGTAATTATCCCATGAAGGTTCTCCATTGGAGACCGTCTAATAAACAACGATAATACAAGACAAACGGCTGGAACATCTAACGATATTTGACGAAAATTCTCAGCGAAAATTTGCGTGTGTTTAGCATGTAATGGGAAACATGATCCCAGACGACCAAGAAAGAGGTCGACTGTTGAACTATAATAGGCAGGTAGACCAGCCTGCCACCTGTCTGCAGTGAATAAATGAAACCTCAGTCTCCAACATTAGTTCTAATGTATGGATAATATCCTAAATCAAGATCGCAAAAATTCCTTCGCTGATAATTAGTTTCAGCTCACTGGCGAGTCATCTTCAGATTTCAAATATTAAAAATTGTATACAAGAGGTTAACAACAGAGGGCGTCATCTGATTTTCTACAGATAAGAAGAAAGGGAAATATAAATCCCTAGAGATATGGTCTTATCACGTTAAAAGGCGAAACGCGTCATTAAGCAACAGTTTCTCTAAACCATAACCCAAGACGGTTTTTATTCAAAATAACCTTTATGCGGTTGCTGTACCATCCAACCTGATTGAGTGGGAAAAGTTTTAATAGGAAAACACAAACAAAATTACTAATTAAATCGGTGTACATCGGCCACCATCCATTACACATCGTAATAATGTGCTGAAATACTGGTAAATAGCTCTCGTTATGATGAACATACTCTAAAATACGATAGAGCATGACAAAAATAAAGACATAAAAATTTTTTCATGCGTGGTATTAAGTTATGATCTTACCTACAGCATACTGTCGGTATCGTTACATAATTTGCAACGTTGGCCGTGTGCCGTATATGCAGGGTATTTCTTTTAACTTTAGACAAAACATCTCGAAAAGGTCTCATCGTACGAAAAACGTTCTAAGTGAAACCTTAAAGGTTTGTAAAGAGGACATTCGTCTGTGCTATAACTTGACACCTGCTAACCACTCTTCCTGCGTGGGCAAGGCTAACTTTTTTTTTTTCAAATGCAGAACCCCCCATTTTATTGAATATTCGGACTGAACGCCAAAAGATAGGGTTTACTAAAACCACTGTTTCCCATTCGTTCTAGATGGCGGTGTATTCGACGAATACCAAGTGTACCTGTTTTTGCAATTAAAAACCGATATAGTTGATTCTACATTTTTTCATTTCATTTGCGACGTAAATGTAAACCTTTGCGTTCTGTCGAATGATATGGATATTCAAACGTTACTTGAGTTTTGCAGACGTGATTCTAGGGCATAATAATATGGCTAGATACTGTCTTTACTCGCATATGTGAAACTTATAAGGTAACGTAATTTTCTGTTCCCTACTGGACTGAAACAAACAGCGAGAAACTTAACATCAAAATTGGTGACGACGATGTAGATGAATTTAAGGAATTCCGCTACCCATGCAGCAAAATAACCCTTGATGGACAGAGCAAGGAGTGTATAAGAAACAGACTAGCACAGGCAAAAAGGGTAATCCTGGTCAAGAGAAGTGTAACACTATCAAACATAGACCTAAAGTTGAGCAAGAAATTTCTGAGATTGTATGGCTGGAGCACAGCGATGTCTTGTAGTGAAACGTGGACTATGGGAAAAATGGAACGGAAAAGAATCGAAGCATTTGAGATGTGGTGGGCAAAAAATATTGAAAGTTGGTGGGATTGTTAAGGTAAGAAATGAGGTGGTTGTCCGTGGTATCTGTGACGAAAGGAGTATATGGAAAACACTGACAAGAAGAAAGGACAGGATGATAGGACATGTGTTAACATACCAGGCACTAACTTGCATGGTACTAGAGGGAGCTGTAGTAGGTAAAACTGTAGAAGAAGGAAGAGATTGGGATACATCCAGCAAATAATTGAGGAGACACGTTGCAACTGCTACTCTGAGATGAAAAGGTTGGTACAGGAGAGGAATTCGTAGTGAGTGCCACAGAACGAGCGAGTGCCGTGATGGAGTGATGACTCAAAGAAAAAAGGGAGCGTTCATAGATGTGAGTCCCCAAGTGCTTGATTTCGGAGGCTGCCTTCTAACCCCGCCATCAAGCTCACTGATTTCTGTTATGTTTCTATCCAACGGCTGCAACACTCATGCTGGCCGCTACACTGCTACCGCCAGAATACACACCACAAATGGTTTAATAGGGTAAAATGCGCTTGAAGTGATAGTGGCAGGAGTACCTGACATGGACACTCAACAAAATCAATCACCCCACTAGTGAGACGTAATTACCAGGCATCCCAATGGGAATAAAAAACTGTTACATCCGCATCATTGTTCCCGTATGATGCTACACATAGTTTCTAACCAGATATTGCTACGGCTAACGATATTCTGCTGTACAGTCAAATATGCGACGCTAATGTAAATTTCGAACCTCCATACGTACCATTAGAAAACAGAGACTTACATTTACGTCCTAAATGAAATGTAGAATCTAATGAAGCGGTTCGTAGTTGAAGAAACAGACAGAATTGATAATTGTCCTTTAGAGCATGGAAAGCAATGGTTTGAATGAACCGTACCTATTGTTAGGCGTAGAAGCCGAATGTGCAATAAAAATGGAAGGTTCTCATTTGAAAATACAAAGTCGACCCTGCCCAAGCAGGACGGGTGGGTAGCAGGTGGCCATTTGTAACAGAGACTGATGTCCCCTTTACTAATATTAACTTTACACCTATAACATTTTTTTCCTACTATGCGTCGCTTTTGCGATATTTTATTCTCTCCAGTTAAAACAAACCTCTTGTAAGTCCAGCGCTCATACTCCCAAGCTTGCATCTTAATACAAGACGAGTGATAATGGCAACATTTACACAATCCATGTGCGCATGAAAATAAGACGTGTTACTCGCAACGCCAGCTACAGAAACAAGGAAGTACGCTAGCAGACAACTGGCCACTATGTAGAGCTATAGCTGCACGAAAACACGAACTCCATGACAGCGCTACCAAAGAACAAATGTTCATGAAGTTGTGGCTTTATAGTAAAATTAAGAATTGTAACGTTGCGAACTTTCTACTGTAGTTACTTTACATCAAATAGAAAGATTAATGTTCAGTTCCTATATATTTTTTAGTAACAATATATCAGTTCATGCAATTCTTTAAGTAATAGAAAGCAGGGAAAACTAAAAGAGAGTGAAATTAATACGGCCACAACTAAAATCAGTAACATGTTTTTTTTAAATACCTAAACCAAAGATTATAACAATAAGTAATTTGAGGTATTTTCTTCTATTATATGAGGCACTAAAACTGTGAGTTACGTTACTCAGTACGTCATTGTACACCATGAAATTTCATTTGGAGTATATGCGTGTCTACTTCTTCTGGTTGTTGATTTTCGACTATGTCTGATTTCACGAAAATATATTGCAAAATAAACAAAACCCATGCTTAGTCTTCGTCTGTTAACTTGTATTTTGACAAGTATCGTACGTGTTATTGGTTGGTAATATATTCTGTACTAAATATCGAGGCATAATGTACCATGTGTACATTAATTAAGTTCCATCTTTAGGATCGTCCTTGATGTAACTTCGAATGGCTCAATCGTACCAACTTAGATCTTATGAGTGCATATGCTGGTTTGTAATTAAAGCGACCCATAATCCTGATTGTAAAGGCCACAGAGACCTTGGGTTATAGTATTACTTAGTACCATTATTCAGTATTACCGATTTATAATTTTTTCATCTGCGGCACAGCGCATTCTTTCCGATGTTTCTAAATTTTGTACTGCTTTCAATTGCGATCAGATATTAATTTCGTTCTCTTCTAGTATACGCTGGTTTTTTATTACTTTGCGAATACCTAGTGTTCGATATATGGTTACTAAATATTTGTAGAACCGTAGTATAGTTCTTCGCATTTGACACAATGATAGTCTAGTCGAAAGTTCTTTACGTTTCAGTTCTTTATTTCCTTGTATAATCCGTCCGATGGATCATCAATAATATGAAACCGTTTATGATTAAAGAAACGTTTGCATTTTAACATAACAAATCGCCTGTCTTCGTATCTGACAAGGTCAAATAACGATTTGAGTTATAATAGTTTAATTCCACAGGTTACGCAAAAGCACACACAACTTACTATAGTCCTCGTTATGTTTTAATTTAGTTCATAGGTACGACATACTGCTGAGGAGAAAAAGGTTTTGTTGGAATTCAATGAGTACCGAAACTTCTGCGAGGGCTGCTATGTCTGCAGTTCACTACCAGATTTCCCCACTCTCACAATACAATTTGTAGCGGAGAGCAACAAGAATTCACGAGAGCGAAATAAATAGGTTTTGCATAAACTTTCCTGTTCGAGGACACAATCCAGTGCCAAAAAGTCTAGGCTTCGTAGCTGGTCGGAGCGTTATTTCAAAAGACTCCCGGGATTGCAGGGAGACTGTGTCGTCAGGACTAGCCAACGTTCCGGAGCACAAACTTTCTGCAATTCTCAGTTTAAATGGCGAGTTGTTTTTCCAGCGGACAATGGTCTGTTTCCCGTAACGGTAGCCATATGCGCTTCTGCAAACTCTTCGAAATGTTTTTACACCTGGGAAAGCTGAAATTTCTAGCGAATGTGTTGCTAGTTTGGTTTTCACTTTTTTGTAGTCAATATCCCTTGTTCTGTGCACAATCGTTCTCTACGACGACTGTAACAACTTACGAAAAATTACAATTAACAGGATTATATCAAAACTGGTGGATCTAACGTATCATGTAACAAATAATGCGGTTTTATGAATGAACTACACACAACACTTCTGTAACATTCTACAAATGATTAATATCAAACAAGTTTAGTGTGTTATACTTCCTTACTGTATGACATATTCAAGGTAGATCCAAAGCAGAGGCATTTAATTCACAAGGAGAATTTTAGCATGTTTTTCATGAATGTCTTTCCTGTAAAGAGAATAAGACATGTTGCATGATGAGTAGTTGTGATACGATATTTTCTTGAAGTATCTGTTAAGCCACTTCTGAATGTTAAATGTTTCCTTCTCTGACACAACTACCTCAATAAATTCGCCAGTTCATGTCATTATTCACTGGTGCCAAGAAAAGGTTGTAAAATGTCTTATTTTCGGATTGTTTTAAGACTTTTTATAATTTTTGAGAGAACTATAACATCTCTGCTGTTGGTGAAAAATGCAGTTTCATTTTGGAACATATTTGTCATTCGTTTCTCTCGTGGTCTAAGGGTAGTGGCTTTGATTCTTATTCAAAACGTCTTCCCTCCCGAGTTCGAATCCGGCTGCTACTTATTTTTTGATTAATAATCAGCATTGGCGGTCGAAGACTTCTGCCACAAGAATTCAACCTTCTTTCTGCCAACGGCCTTGGCAAAGAGGACGGAGGAGCGGAGACAGGTTCAGGGCACTCACTTGTCCTAGGGGTGGGAAACTGTCAATAAAGCCAGAAAAATCAGCAATGATCAACGGCATGAGGATGCAGAAAGCAATGGAAACCACTGCGTTAAGGGGGGTAGGACGTCAAACGGGCCAACTTGGAGCAGGAGAGGCACCACAGGATATTTTATTTTCCACAGTATATACTTTTACAAATAAATTCATTAAACTTTGTCAGCATGACCACATTCATAGCAGTGAAAGTTCTAAAACATAACAAAGTAATTTTTTTACGTGTGAAATTTCATTTTTTTTCACTTACTAATGACAGCATTTGTTGCTATAGGTATACATTTCTTCATAAGTTAGAGAGTGCACAGCATACAAACCATACTTAAAGGTGTATGAAACTCTAGAATTTTCCAAATCTATTAAAAACTGTGGTAAAAAACTGAGGTAATTATTTATAAAATTTGTGTTCTTTCTAAACATGAAGTTTACAATATAACAGTTCATTCGTTTTTTTTTCATAAATTAAATAAATTCTTGAGTTTCATACATCTGTGAGTATGGTATGTATGCTGCGCAAAATTCATCGAAGAATCTCTCTAACTTCTGAAGGAAAATGTACCTATAGCAACAAATGCAGCGATTAGTAAGTGAAAAAAATGAAGAAATTTCGCACGCAAAGAAAATTTATTTTGTTATATTTTCGAACTTCCACTGCAACGAGTATGAATCCTGAATTCTTCCTGGTGATGCTGACAAAGTCTTATGAATTTATTTGTAAAAGTATAGACATTGGAAATTAAAATGTCCTGAGATGCCTCTGCTGCTCCAAGTCGGCCCGTTTGAAGTCCTACCCCTCTTAAAGACACGTAACGTGTGTCCACAAGACATGTGGCCTGTTATTGAAGAAGGTCATTATCAACTCTCCATTGTCCAAAGATTCCGGAATAGTCGCCCATTCCGATCTCCAGGAGGGGACTGCCCTGGGCGAGGTTACTATGAGAAAAAGATTGAATAATCAACGAAAGGATAACGTTCTACGAGTCGGGGCGTGGAATGGCAGAAGCTTGAACGTGGTAGGGAAACTAAAAGCTCTGAAAAGGGAAACGCAAAGCTCAATCGACATATGGTAGGGGTCAATGAAGTGATGTGGGAGGAATACAAGAATTTCTGGTCGGATGAATGTAGGGTAATATCAACAGCAGCAGAAAATGTTATAACGGAAATAGAATTCATTATGAGTAGGAAAGTAGGGCTCAGAGTGTGTTACATTTCAGCATAGGGTTGTTCTTACCAGAATCAACAGCAAACCAACACCGGCAACGATAGTTCAGGTATACTTGCCGACGTCGCAAGCTCAAGATGAAGAGACAGAGAAAATGTATGAGGATATTGAGAAGGTAATACAGCACACAAAGGGAGATGAAAATCTAATAGTCATGGGAGACTGGAATGCACTTGTAGGGGAAGAAGTAGAAAGGAGGATATGGGCTTGGGATAAGAAGTGAGAGAGGAGAAAGTGTAATTGGGTTCTGTAACACGTTTCAGATAGTAGTAGCGAATACTCTGTTCAGGAAACACAAGAGGAGGGGGTATACTTGGAAAACGCCAAGTGATACAGGAAGATTTCAGTGAGATTACATTATGGTCAGCAAGGTTTCCGAAATCAGATACTGGATTGTAAGGCATACCCACGAATAGATACAGCCTTAGACAACAATATAGTAGTGATGGCGAGTAAGCTGATGTTTAAGATAACAGTCAGGAAGAATCAATACCCAAAGGAGTGGGATACGGAAGTACTAAGGAATGACGAGATACGGTTGAGCTTCTCTAAGGCTGTAGATGCAACAATAAGAAATAGCTCAGTAGGCAGTAGAGTTGAAGAGGAATGGACGTCTCTAAAGAGGACCATCATAGAAGTTGGAATGGAAAACATAGGTACAAATAAGATAACTGCGAAGAAACCACGGGTAACAGTAGAAATACTTCAGTTACTGGACGAAAGAAGAAAGTTATAAGTGCTTAGGAAAATTCAGGGAAACAGAAACACAATTTGCGGAGAAATGAAAAAAATAGGGATTGCCCAGAAGCTTAGGCGTAATGGATGCATGAAAAACGTGAAGAAATCGAAAAAGAAGTTATTGTCAGGAGGACTGACTCACCATATAGGGAAGTCAAATCAATCTTCGGTGAAATTAAAACTTTAGGAGTGCAACGGGAATTCCGCTATTAAATGCAGAGGAGAGAGCGGATAGGTGGAAGGAATACACTGAAAGCCTCTGCGAGGGGGAAGATTTGTCGGATGTGATAGAAGAAGAAACAGGAGTCGATATAGAAGAGACAGGCGATTCACCATTAGAATCCGAATTTAAAAGACCTTTGGAAGACTTGAGATCAATTAAGTCAGACGGGTTGTATGTAATGTCTGCGTATAAACCAACTGAAGAGCGGTGCTTTAAGGTTTTACAATACTGGCAGACATGGCAAAGACGGATCCTAACAATTTCCGCTATTTACAGTTTGCTCCCAGTAATCTGGGTTCGTCTTTGGAACTCGTTTTGTAGTGTAGTTGCGTCTTCAGAGACGCGTCTCGAATCCTGACATCGACCTTATTCAAAAGAAAGTAACAAAATAATTGTACTTTTACACAGTTTTACTTAAGTATTTTCCATTCTTTGGATGCTGAGTACAGCTTTCAAGAACAAAATACCGAACGCGGCTATGCATAATATAAAAAATTAAGATGATATGTGACGAAGACCACGTTCATTATCGAATAGTACTATCCTTTGTCAGGTAGACTACGTTGTACAGATACTATAACATAACAAGATTCACAATAATTTTTTTACAGCATAGGAACACTACATTCATATGTAATTAACACAGGTAGTATCACGCTTACTGCTACGGTCGCAGGTTCGAATCCTACTTCCGGCATGGATGTGTGTGATGTCCTTAGGTTTGTTAGGTTTAAGTAGTTCTCAGTTCTAGGGGACTGATGACCACAGATGTTAAGTCCGATAGTGCTCAGAGCCATTTTTGAGCCATCACGCTTAATTTTACTGTGCAGTACCATAAACAAAATGTTTACGTAGAGTATTATTAACAGAAAGAGACATTGTCGTAAATAAGACATGCAACAAGTGAATGATCTCAAGAAACAGTGGTTTTATAACCAACAACACTGCTATGTCCACTGTGCTATTTATTTATTACAAAAATTATTCACAGGCGATTACTTCTGGTATTTCATTCTCACAAGAGCAGTCATATGGTGCCTTTACTTCAGTCAAGAGCCGATATCTATTCTTTTCAATAGTCTGCCACATAGTTACAGGCAGCTGAATAAATATTTCTCTTTCTGAATGACAACTACCTATGTTACAGTTGAGAGTATGCACACGTATTCTTTCATTGCATAGTTGCTTTACCTAGCTAGTATCCGCTGATCATTCATCAGTTATTGGTATAAATTCATGTTCTGATACTGTTGTCCCTGTTGCATTCCACTAAGATTTTGTGCAATCTGCAAACATTGATGTATTTGTGATCTTTGAATTGATCAATACATACTCTATCAACTGAAATGTTCAATATGCCAAAATTAAATGTGTTATTTGACTCCATTTTAGGAACAATAGTTTCGATATTTCACTTATCATAGGCTTCATCCTCATATTCTTCTTTCAGTGTAAGTGACAGCCTTAACTGAACTCTAAATTTAAGTCGATATTGAAACTGCTCTCTGCATTAATATGTTGCATCCCGCTACATTCGCACTGCACTTCTTGTTTCGTATCAAGTTCGTCATCTGCATTTGTTCACTTCATTCCCTCGCACGAAATCTGCAAATTACGGCACAATGCAAGTATTTGTAGCATCTGTCACTCGCTTTTTACAGCAAATTTCCTCCACATTTTATAACCCTCTTGATCACGGCAGTTGGTTTCTTCAGTCTTGTGAGGCGTCTACAAAGACTGAATAATGCCCACAGTCTTGTGATTCGTTCCATCACAACTAAAATAAATAGCACTCTGAATTATAAAGTGTTTCCTCAGAGCGATATTCAATACTATTAGTTTAGCATTTACTAATCAATGTGCTGTAGTCATTCATAATTGCAAGAAAGTGTATGGTACGGGTGACCTTTCATGTGAGTGTAGCTTTACGTCAGTATCCAGTGGTATTTCCTGCTTTTTCCCATTATTCCGACTAAGAGAGTGCCTGCTACTGCTTTGCATGTTGATATCTTGTCAACTGCTGAAACATTAAAAATGTATTGGTTCTTATACATAAAAAAAAAGAATTTCGCAAGAACTGTATCATAAAACGTCATGTTAATAATTTTACCAATTAATACAAACAGGCTTTCTGAATGCAGATAATCAAAATTACAGGGTCCATATTAACTGTTCTGCTATGATTCTTTTTTACTTATCCTATCTCCAACTCTATTAAGAGAAATACTATATCCGAACGATTTGATTCCTACATCTCCAACTTTTTAGACCACTACATTGTAACCTCTTTGCTTGAGGTAGGAACCGATTCGAATTTAACACTTAATGAAAAATGACACTTTACGGTAACGGTAGGGTAGGTTTCTATAGCTAACGTAACGTAGAGTGTAGTGTCTCATATCTAATTCATTCCCCTAGTTCACTCTGCAGAACTGGAAACGTTGTCAATTTTCTTCGCAATTAATCCATAATACGTACATTAGACAATATTTAGACCTTTCAAAACTGAAACGCGTGAACGAAATATTCTACTAGCTTTATAAGAAAGGGCAACATAATTTTAACTGTTACTTATTTATTAATGTCATCCACTAGTTGTCTAAGCAAAACCTGCAACATTTACCACTTTCCTTAAAACTGAACAACTCACTGAACAACTCTTTAGCGTAGCGTTTATACTTCTCTTTGTAGATCGTCGAGTAGAAAAACGACAACTCACAATACCAGAGTTGTATTTCATTCACACCTCGAAAACATATTAAATTACAATAGTTATTAAACTACTGGGGCACCTAACCGGCCCATTGCCACTTCCCTTTTCTGTTGCCAAGTAAACGTAGCCAAGCAACTGTCCAGCATCTGCTGGTTCTACCTCATTTCGGCAACTTTCCTTCCTTTTCTATTTATTCAACACCCCCCCCCCCCCCCCAGTCAGATCTTAGGATTCTCGGCAAGCTGCTATGATAATTACCGCGCTGGATTCTGTACAGAGTAAGGAGGACCTAGATGAGTCTTGCAGGAAGCTTCACAAACTGTGAAAAGCTACTGCGCAGGCGAGCGTCCCAACCTTGACTTTACCATCCACGTTAGAGCTACGGCATCCACTTCACAACATAACCGGACCACACTTGCCCTGACTGACCTTCTACAAGCAACTTTATTTTCCGCCGCCGAGCAGACATCTCAGAGACAAGACACTACTTGTCTACACTGCTGCTATAGACAAAGGAATTCACGAACTTCGTAGTGTCATGTTCTGATAATAGTGCTATAATCATCACAGTATATACGCCTTATTTACTTTAGTAACTCATTATCATTTCTAAACAACTGGAAATGAATAATTTTGACTGCTGCAAAACGAAACTTCCCTGTGTTGCAGACCAGAGTGTTGAGCATAAATAACTGGTCGCTTTGCAGCATCACAAGGGGCTCTTCTGGGTTTACTTGTGGAGGTACTTTATCTCGCTCCTTATCACACATACCCGTTCTCTGTATCAAATTCGTTCAGTCGTTCTCTCCTAGAAATTTCTGTAAATTACCCTGTTGTTCTAATGTATGATGTTGTCTGTGGTTAGATTTCTCCTCGAATCTTTTTACCACACTGCTTATCATGATTCAATATTATCGTATGTACATCCTGCTAATGTTAACTGGATATCCCCAGCCTCAAACTGGTTTGTTTTTTGTCCCAGTGAGGTATACTAAGATACTGCTTAAGCCACTAAGCAGTCCATCACGTAACGATCCACCAATACTCCACTTCTTGGGAACCCTCACAACCTTGTTTTATCTTTGTTTTCAATTTTTAGCAAATCGCTTGTTCAGTTAATCCTGTGCACCTTATAGCATCCCAGTTCTTGCATTTAAAAAGAAATATTATTGACCAAAAGTGTTTATTATGATGATGAGTGAAATTTGTGTATTATTTATATGTGTGAAATCGCTATTGAATGCTTTGTGCACCTGCATAGTAGTTGAAAAAGCTTTTCTTGAATAACAAATAGTATGCTCATTTACTTTTTGTCATTAGAAATGTTTTCTAATCTATTGTTATTACATCTGTTATAGATATATATATATATATATATACGCTCTGCTTTATACATATATATATATGCTTTATACATATATATATATATATATATATATGTGTGTGTGTGTTAGGGTGTGTGTGTGTGTGTGTGTGTGTGTGTGTGGATGGGAGGGTGGGTGGGTTGGTGTGTGGTTGGGTGGGTGGGTGTGTATATGTGTGTAGATCTGGGATCTTCCCTGAAATCCCTGGACTGACTTCAAACAAATTTGGCTCAGAAACAGCAGGCCTCTTGAGTATCAACACTGTGTATCTCATAACCTCCTAGCTCCAACAGGTGGGCTGCTAAACCAACCTGCCTTGCAAGGCAGTCTACATGTGAGTGGCAAGAGAAGATGTTAGCGCACTGGCATGTTGGCTAATCCACATGACACGCATGTTGTATTGGAGTAGTATTAGCCTGCTTTATCTACCTGCTATGCATAGTGGCCTGTATCTTAGGGACCAATAAATGATTTTTCAGGCCCTCTGACACGTAACCTGCCCTAATCCATAGGTGTACGGTGGGAGTAGTATCAGGCCACTTTGTTAAGCTGTATTGCCAGCGCTACATGTGCCGATGAGCTTGGCTGGGCACAGGTTGCAACGGACACAGGATGGAATGCTCATAGCAATTGAACGAAGAAACTGATACGGAGATGGTAGGAGGGGGAGGTGCATCAGACATGTGGAAGGTGTAGAGGGGTATTTGGCAAGTGGATATGAAGAGCTGATGCAGAGAAGGAATGACATAGGAGGCGATGATGTGAGAGGGAGAGGGAGGAAGATATGGTCGAAACGTGTTGGAAAAAATAGACATAGAGGTAGGAAAAGGAGATGAAGAGACAGAGAGAGTGGGAAAGAGGAGATACATAAAGGCAGGAGTATGAGGTGGAAAAACAGATGGAGGTGGAGATGGACACAGTGAGTGGAGGATGAGGTTTGTTCTATATGTGTGATGGACTCATACCTGGACAAAGCCACAGGGAATAGGCTACTCAGTTATAAAGCTCAATCACATATTACCCACTGCATTTGTGGATCTTAAATTTTGGGCTATACATTTTGAACGAATTTCGACTATATACTCTACACAGCTTCTAGATGCTTTAGTGGGCATCTTTTTTCAGAAGTTCAAACAATTCATTTCTTGAAACTCCCCTCAGTGTAATTTGTATTTTCCCTAGACATTCATGCTTCTCCAGTCCGCACTTGTCCACTACCCTTACCCACTTTCCCATTAAGCACTTACTGACAACGAAGCTTTTGCATGCTAGTATTTCCTTTTCATTCATGTTGAATTTATATATGTTATTTTTTCGTCAATTCGAATCAATGACTCCTGTTTCTTTAAAGGTCTACAAGGTCTTGCCATTTTGCACCAGTTTCCGAATTATTATGTACGCATTTCGTCAATTAAATTCAATATTTCGTCTTTTAGCACAGGTTTAAAACTGAACCTTGCATATTTCCATATTTGATCCTCTGCTGGATTCCTTATTTCGTCCATCAAAGCTAATACTTCGTCTTGTAACGATTTCGTTCCCCTGTTTCTGTCAGTTATAGCTTACTTTTTGCCTATGAAACTCGTGAAAATCTCTGGTTCATTTTATCCAGGTCCTGTCTACTTAACTTTGTACCATTCTTGAATTTCTTCCGTTATAATCAGCAGCTTCTAACCACTAAATCACAGTAAAGTGCTCTTATTCCTTTAGAAATGTTCTGCAGCTTATAATCTGGTTTCTAAACCTTTTTGTTAAAATTGTCTAATAATCTGTACACATTATAAAACACAGATGTATCTATATATGTATGCCCTTATGCATACATGCATGTAATGTATGCTCCATATCCTCTTCTACGCCGTCAAACCGACTTCAACCAAAAGTGCCACAAGTATCACTTATCGTAAGGAGAGAATTACTATGTGGTTACGAAACTCTTACCTATGCGCAGGTGAAAGGGCTGTGTAACTCACGATGTGTGAAATCACACGCTTCGTAAGTCCAATATTTGAGCAGTTAGTGACTGGGAACAAACTTTACACGTAACTTCAAACCTTTACAGGACCTTTTTTAGCTTAGAGCCCTCACAAAATGATGAAAGGGAAAAGGTTTATCGCTTACTATACAGCCACTGTTTAAGCAGTAAAACTGCCTCATTAGGCATGATGTTTCAAATTATAGCTTCCTTAGTACTTAGCGAATTCACAATACATACTGCAGACAGTATTTACCTATAGCACTAAATGTACCTGCCAAATTACATCATTGTATGACACATTGCTCATGCAATATGAAATCATAGAAACTGAGCTCCGTGAAAATGTAGCTACAGGACTAAATTCGCTAGAGATACAGGTGAAATAAACGTACAAATTTGTATGACATACGTTATATACATTTAAAATATATGTGGTATGTGTGTACAATGTCAGAGACACCCAATTCCCGAGATCGATTTCAACAGGAACTTGGTACACATATTACTCTCTGGAAAAATACACATTGGACATAAGAACAAGCTGGCTCCTATTTCCACAACGAATTTCTGTCTCCAAAACTGACAGAAAACCCAGAGAGATTCTTGCTATACATAAAGCACAACAGTGGCAAGACACAATACCTTCACTGCGCGATAACAACGGTGAAGTCACTGATAACAGTGCCAATAATGCAGAGTTATTAAACACGGTTTTCCGAAACTCCTTCACCAAAGAAGACGAAGTAAATACTCCTGAATTCCAATCAAGAACAACTGCCAAGATGAGAAACACAGAAGTAGATATCCTCAGTGTAACGAAGCATCTTAAATCACTTAATAAAGGCAAGGCCTCCAGTCCAGATTGTATACCAGTCAGGTTCCTCTCAGAGTATGCTGATAAAATAGCTGTATACTCAGCAGTTATATACAACCACTCCCTCGCAGAAAGATACGTACCTAAAGACTGGAAAATTGCTCAACTCACACCAATACCTAAAAATGGAAGTAGGAGTAATCCGCTGAATTACAGGCCTACATCACTATCGTCGATTTGCAGTAGGGTTTTGGAACATATACTGTATTCGAACATTATGAAGTACCTCGAAGAAAAAATTTTTTGACATATTGTCAGCACGGATCCAGAAAATATCGTTTTTGTGAAACACAATTAGCTCTTTATAGTCATGAAGTAATAAGTGCTATCGACAAGGGATGTCAAATGGATTCCATATTTTTAGAATTCCAGAAGGCTTTCAACATCGTCCTCACAATCGTCTTCTAATCAAACTGCGTGCCTACGGAGTATCGCCTCAGTTGTGCAACTGGATTCGTGACTTCATGTCAGAAAGGTCACAGTTCGTAGTAATAGTCGGGAAGTCATCGAGTAAAAGAGAAGTAATATCCGGTGTTCCCCAAGGAACTGGTATAGGCCCTCTATTGTTCCTGATCTATATTAACTACATAGGAGAAAATCTGAGTAGCGTCTTAGATTGTTGGCAGATGATGCTGTCACTTACAGTCTTGTAAAGTCATCAGATGATCAAAACGACTTTCAAAATGATTTAGGTAATATATCTGTATGGTGCGAATATTGGCTGTTGACCCTGAATAAAGAAAAGTGCGAAGTTATTCACATGAGTACTAAAAGAAATCAGCTAAATTTCGAATACGCAGTAAGTTACACAAATCTGAGGGCTGTAAATTCAACTAAATACTTACCGATTACAATAACAAATAACCTAAATTGGAACGATCACATGGATAATATTGTGGGTAGAGCAAACCAAAGACTGTGATTCATTGGCAGAACACTTAGAAGGTGAAACAGGTCTACCAAAGAGACTGCTTACACTACGCTTGTCCGCCCTATTCTGGAGTACTGCTGTGCAGTGTGGGGTCCGCATTAGGTGGGACAGACGGATGACATCGGAAAAGCGCAAAGACGGGCAGCTTGTTTTGTATTGTCGCCAAATAGTGGAGATAGTGTGACAGACATGATAAGTAAATTGGTGTGCCAATCATTAAAACAAAGGCGTTTTTAGCTGTGCCGGTACCTTCTCATGAAACTATAATTGCCAGGTTTCTCCTCCGATTGTAAAGACATTCTGTTGGCATCCACCAGCATAGGGAGTAATGATCATCACAATTAAATAAGAAAAATCAGGGCTCGAACACAAAAATTTTAATGCTCGTTTTTCCACGTGCCGTTCGAGAATGGAACGGTAGAGAGACAGCATGAGGGTGGTTAATTGAACCCTCTGCCGGGCTCTTTATTGTGAATAGCAGAGTGATCACGTAGATGTAATGTAGATGTAGAGGAGTGATAACGTGGTAATAATAAGGCAGAGGAAGACATGTATGTACAGAGAGCATGAAGGGGGACATGGAAATAGATATGAGGGTGGAGGAGATGGACACAGTGATATCGAGGGAGAAATGAGCAGAGAGAAGGAAGAGAAGGAATTGACCAGAGGGGAGCAAGCAGGTGATGGACTGAGGAGGGACAGAGGAGATGGGCAGAGACAGCGGTCGAAGGAGGTAGACAGGATGGAGAAGTAGCTAAATTTAGTGGGGAGATATGTGGGCAAGAGAGGATGGAGTCAGAAAGGAGTGGACGATATGGACACAGAGGAAGGAGCAGATAGAAAGAGGAAGCAGGAGGCAGAGTAGTATACGAACGAAAGAAATGTGAGTAGCAGTTGAACATAATGAAGGACAGGAGTTAGTCAGATACTGAGGTATGGAGTAGGTTGAGAGAAGGGAGAAAGAGAAGGACAGAGAGAAGGGCGGATGATATGGAGAAAGGGGGATGGACGATATGTGCTAATGCAATAAATACATACCAAGACAACCATGGATATTCAACTACTACTACACTTAAACCAAGGGTGTGCACTGAGTAAACTGTGCCTTGTGCAAAATTCTAGTAGGCAACTTGTTGTTTCCTTCATATCTCCCAGTTACTGTGCTCCTATTCTTTCCTTCACTTCATTTTCATGCTCTCGAATTCAAGTCTGCCGTCAACAGCACATTTTCATCTCCCATGAATTTGTGAATAATTTTTTTATTCCATCATAAGTGTATCAATCTCATCATCAAATATGGAGCTATTAGTTATGTAAACTTGTACTGCTTTGGTAAATGTTGTCTTTTTCTCTATATTTGTCACTATAATGCCTTCACTACATTGTGGCTAACCCATGTTACTGCACACTCATTCACTAGTAGACATACTCCTGCATCCCATGTATTTTATTCTGAACTTATATGGCCAAAATTCCTGTTCTTTCTGAGTAGGAATACTGTGGGAATTCTGGGCCACAATGACCTACCTTTGGACTGCCTACACGCCAGAGGTCATATGAACAAACTTCGACTTCAATCTTATGACAACATCACGCTCATCAATGATGTCATCACCGTTAAATTATAGCTACACTTTATCTTCCTCTCACAACTCCTCACCCTTTCACCCTTCCTCACCACCCTCTGTTAACCTCATTGTAGAGTTATAATGAGGCAAGCAATCACATCGTAAACTCTTAATGGATATTATGCAGACGATCTACAGGACCTGTGAAGTTACGCAAAATTCACATTAATTGCATTAAAATGGCGTCAAGTTCTAATATATGCCAATGCAATGGAAAAATAGCGCGAATTGAGAATTTCACCTTTATTTACTTGATGAGTTTTGGGTTGGGACCTATTTTAAAATCTTGCACCAGTAACAATGGTATCTCCCAAAATATAAGAAACATTTCAAGATAACAAACATACATGTATAACAAAGTGAAAACAAACGGTTAAAAAGTATACAGCAGGATTATCAGCTTTTCAGTCTGTGTGTCAAAGTATCCTTTGCCTCCCAAAGATATGATGAATTGTTAGCAATTACACGCGGTAAGACAGAGATATAGGAACCAGGTTTTAAATTGTAAGACATTTCCGGGGGCAGATGTGGACTCTGACCACAATCTATTGGTTATGACCTGTAGATTAAAACTGAAGAAACTGCAAAAAGGTGGGAATTTAAGGAGATGGGACCTGGATAAACTAAAAGAACCAGAGGTTGTACAAAGATTCAGGGAGAGCATAAGGGAGCAATTGACAGGAATGGGGGAAATAAATACAGTAGAAGAAGAATGGGTAGCTTTGAGGGATGAAGTAGTGAAGGCAGCAGAGGATCAAGTAGGTAAAAAGACGAGGGCTAGTAGAAATCCTTGGGTAACTGAAGAAATATTGAATTTAATTGATGAAAGGAGAAAATATAAAAATGCAGTAAGTGAAACAGGCAAAAAGGAATACAAACGTCTCAAAAATGAGATCGACGGGAAGTGCAAAATGGCTAAGCAGGGATGGCTAGAGGACAAATGTAAGGATGTAGAGGCCTATCTCACTAGGGGTAAGATAGATACCACCTACAGGAAAATTAAAGAGACCTTTGGAGATAAGAGAACGACTTGTATGAATATCAAGAGCTCAGATGGAAACCCAGTTCTAAGCAAAGAAGGGAAAGCAGAAAGGTGGAAGGAGTATATAGAGGGTCTATACAAGGGCGATGTACTTGAGGACAATATTATGGAAATGGAAGAGGATGTAGATGAAGATGAAATGGGAGATACGATACTGCGTGAAGAGTTTGACAGAGCACTGAAAGACCTGAGTCGAAACAAGGCCCCCGGAGTAGACAATATTCCATTGGAACTACTGACGGCCGTGGGAGAGCCAGTCCTGACAAAACTCTACCACCTGGTGAGCAAGATGTATGAAACAGGTGAAATACCCTCAGACTTCAAGAAGAATATAATAATTCCAATCCCAAAGAAAGCCGGTGTTGACAGATGTGAAAATTACCGAACTATCAGCTTAATAAGTCACAGCTGCAAAATACTAACACGAATTCTTTACAGACGAATGGAAAAACTAGTAGTAGCCAACCTCGGGGAAGATCAGTTTGGATTCCGTAGAAACACTGGAACACGTGAGGCAATACTCACCTTACGACTTATCTTAGAAGAAAGATTAAGGAAAGGCAAACCTACGTTTCTAGCATTTGTAGACTTAGAGAAAGCTTTTGACAATGTTGACTGGAATACTCTCTTTCAAATTCTAAAGGTGGCAGGGGTAAATTACAGGGAGCGAAAGGCTATTTACAATTTGTACAGAAACCAGATGGCAGTTATAAGAGTCGAGGGACATGAAAGGGAAGCAGTGGTTGGGAAGGGAGTAAAACAGGGTTGTAGCCTCTCCCCGATGTTGTTCAATCTGTATATTGAGCAAGCAGTAAAGGAAACAAAAGAAAAATTTGGAGTGGGTATTAAAATTCATGGAGAAGAAATAAAAACTTTGAGGTTCGCCGATGACATTGTAATTCTGTCAGAGACAGCAAAGGACTTGGAAGAGCAGTTGAACGGAATAGACAGTGTCTTGAAGGAAGGATGTAAGATGAACGTCAACAAAAGCAAAACGAGGATAATGGAATTTAGTCGAATTATGTCGGGTGATGCTGAGGGAATTAGATTAGGAAATGAGACACTTAAAGTAGTAAAGGAGTTTCCTATTTAGGGAGTAAAGTAACTGATGATGGTCGAAGTAGAGAGGATATAAAATGTAGGCTCGCAATGGCAAGGAAAGCGTTTCTGAAGAAGAGAAATTTGTTAACATCCAGTATTGATTTAAGTGTCAGGAAGTCATTTCTGAAAGTATTCGTATGGAGTGTAGCCATGTATGGAAGTGAAACATGGACGATAAATAGTTTGGACAAGAAGAGAATAGAAGCTTTCGAAATGTGGTGCTACAGAAGAATGCTGAAGATTAGATGGGTAGATCACATAACTAATGAGGAAGTATTGAATAGGATTCGGGAGAAGAGAAGTTTGTGGCACAACTTGACCAGAAGAAGGGATCGGTTGGTAGGACATGTTCTGAGGCATCAAGGGATCACCAATAGAGTATTGGAGGGCAGCGTGGAGGGTAAAAATCGTAGAGGGAGACCAAGAGATGAATACACTAAGCAGATTCAGAAGGATGTAGGTTGCAGTTGGTACTGGGAGATGAAAAAGCTTGCACAGGATAGAGTAGCATGGAGAGCTGCATCAAACCAGTCTCAGGACTGAAGACCACAACAACAACAACAATACGCGGTTTGCCTTCCACGTTAAACAATAGGTTCCCTCTCCCCAGCTGAAAAACTGGGTAGGTAAGGGGCACCCAACTCACGAAGTTGCGTCCAATAGAAGGAATTGTAAGGCACTAAGCCACACGAAATTAATATTATTAATCTTTTATTAATATTATTATTATTATTTCTTTCTTGTCTCAGACGTTATGTCTGGTTAAAAATGGAAGGTGACGCGGACCTTGATCAAGCGTGACTTCCTTTTTACTGTACGGTATATTTTACATTGCATTTAGGAAATTTCGGGTAATTGAACAAGTGTCAATAATTACAGATTTCTGTAGTTGTATATATAAGTTTGGATGTAGCTGTATTGCATTGATGTACTGGTGGATATTGTGTGGTATGACTCCTGTAGTTGATAGTATAATTGGTATAATGTCAACTTTATCCTGATGACACATGTCCTTAACTTCCTCAGCCAGTTGGATGTATATTTCAATTTTTTCTCCTGTTCTTTTTGTATATTTGTTGTATTGGGTGAGGATATTTCGATTAGTTGTGTTAATTTCTTCTTTTTATTGGTGAGTATGGTGTCAGGTTTGTTATGTGGTGTTGTTTTATCTGTTACAATGGTTCTGTTCCAGTATAATTTGTATTCATCGTTCTCCAGTACATTTTGTGGTGCATACTTGTATGTGGAAACATGTTGTTTTATAAGTTTATGTTGTAAGGCAAGCTGTTAATGTATTGTTTTTGCTACATTGTCATGTCTTCTGGGGTATTCTGTATTTGCTAGTATTGTACATCCACTTGTGATGTTATCCGCTGTTCCTATTTGTTGTTTGCAAAGTCTGCATTTATCTGTTGTGATATTGGGATCTTTAATAATATGCTTGCTGTAATATCTGGTGTTTATTGTTTGATCCTGTATTGCAATCATGAATCCTTCCGTCTCACTGTATATATTGCCTTTTCTTAGCCATGTGTTGGATGCGTCTTAATCGATGTGTGGCTGTGTTAGATGATACGGGTGCTTCCCATGTAGTGTTTTCTTTTTCCAATTTACTTTCTTCATATCTGTTGATGTTATGTGATCTAAAGGGTTGTAGAAGTGGTTATGAAATTGCAGTGGTGTAGCCGATGTATTTATATGAGTGATTGCTTTATGTATTTTGCTAGTTTCTGCTCGTTCTATAAAGTAGGTTTTTTATGTCGATAAATCCCCTTCCTCCTTCCTTTCTGTTTAATGTGAATCTTTCAGTTGCTGAATGTATGTGATGTATTCTATATTTGTGGCATTGTGATCGTGTAAGTGTATTGAGTGCTTCTAGGTCTGTGTTACTCCACTTCATTACTCCAAATGAGTAGGTCAATATTGGTATAGCATAAATATTTATAGCTTTTGTCTTGTTTCTTGCTGTCAATTCTGTTTTCAGTATTTTTGTCAGTCTTTGTCTATATTTTTCTTTTAGTTCTTCTTTAATATTAATATTATTATTATTATTATTACTGTTATCTATATGCATAACAGTGTTTTTAATAAACCCTCAGAGCACGGCTTCTACAAACACCTGTCTTCTGTTTTCCTCAACTAATGTAGGTGTTGACATAACAATTAGTCACAAATTAAGATGTATTATTTGTTATGAAATTCATTAACTAATGTATGTGTTGTGAAGGTGCTGTTAAAATTCCCAACTCCTGGAAGAGGTACCGGCATTACCACCACAGGTGAACACCAAATAGTAGTCTTAATGCTAGCATTTATGAAGTCTATACTTTCTTTCTACGAGATGAGTTTAACCAAAAAACAATAATATGAAACATTATTGAATGGATACACGCAAAATATATCACTCGCTGATTGGTTTGTTCCCAAGCTGATTAGTTTGTTCCCCAGGATTTCATCAGTATGTACACCCCAACAATTTGGAACATTCTATCCTATTTCCCGAGCGTTGTTGATGTGCTACATCAATATTTGTATGGCTGTTTCATACACAGAACTGAATATAGCGTCTTGATTGAAAATTAAGGAAGAGTCGATTTTCACAGTAATACTAATCAAGAGTTAGTTCTCTTGTTTTCTCTCTGATGGGATTCTTTATAACAGCAGCATCGTCTGCAAAATATACCAAATCTGCTTTTGAATGTTAAGTGGAAGGTTACTGAGGGATAATAGCTAAATACAACTTGTTATAACCTCTTTGGTGTAGAGGCGAGGTAATTGTTTGAAAAGATATTCGAAAAAAAGCCATATAACTGTGTCTAAAATTAGTTAAAGTAAGATATAATGAGAAATATTAGTGTTGAGAAAGAGGCGGTAACAGTTCTCAACATGCGAACAAATGAAACAAACCGAAAGCCTTATAAAGTGGCAACTTAGGAGAAATCTCTGTGGTGGGGATTCTGAAAACTGCTGACAGAATATTAGTAAACAGATATAGTACCTTGCAGCTAAATCTAGTCTCGTCACGCAGGCACATAAACTACATCTTCAAATGGAAGACACACCTCCAGATGACAAAAAGTTCCAGTGAAGTTCTCTACCTTAACCTTCATGGTAAGAATGAAGAAAAAATTACGCTTGAAATATACGACCTCTGTGATTAAGTAGCAACCTCGTATTGCAAACGTGCTCACCTAGCACGTAGCCAAAATCCATCGTAGGACATTTCAGACTTGCAAACAGCCAACCACCAGATTGCCAAAACAGGACTAATGTTGCTAGTAAACACGCCAGAAGAACAAGTGACTTCCTATCCGCTACTCAGAGTTCGCCACCAAGAGGACGATGATCTGGCCGGTCGGCTAATCCGAAACTCTAAGTAATCTTCCTAGTAACCTTACTGACTGTTCCAAAGTGTAATTATGTTAGGAGTAACCGATAACTCGGTACATAATTGTACCTTTGCCGTGTACCTGCTTACACCGATACGGAAGTTATTTTATAGTGAAAGTTGCTTATGGAACACCACGTTCCAGCATAATTCCGTTAGTAGCCTGCCGCAAGGCGCTCACTGCACAACTTTCCTAATTAAGTTTTTAACAAATTACGAGAAAGTTTGCTGCTTCGGTGAATCAGGTTATCTCTCGCTGTTGATGTTATGCCCTCTACTACACGGTATTTAGCCGAGAAAAAATGGCGTTCATTAATAAGCGTTAATATGTATTATTATGTCCATTCTCCTTTAATTTTGTATTATTTCATCTATGTTCTACGTTATTAACTTCCTTACAGTGTCAAACTATCGTAAGTAGTCCATAGTATTTCTGAGCAAGGTTGATCCTATTTCCTCGTAGGAATCATCTAGTAGAGGACTACATTCTTGTGATCCGTTGTTCTCTTGTATTGTTAGGGCGAATATTCATTCCTGTGATTTTCTATTCACCATATTTCTGAGTATCCAAGACAGTATTCGCATATAAACATTTATCTTGTTACTCTGGTCATCGTTTAATGATTAAATTTTCCTGTCATTCATCCATCGAAATAAGAAGCAATGCGACATTCGTAGATATCCCTTGTAGATTGCCCATGAGAGGCACTTAGTTGGTCATAAATAATCGAAAAACCCAACAATGTTGTGTGAAATTTTCCTGATGGTCTCATCAGCTACATGACATCAAATTATTGTCCGTGGATCCCTCATTACAGAACACAAAATACGAAGTCTTCGACCTATTTCTGTTTTTCCACGAAGTGTTATTCCCTTGAAGCAATTGTAACCAGTCGGAAAACATGAAATAGTAACGTAGACCATACAATAAAAATAGCCAGTAACGACAGCTATTCAGTGACATTATCCCAGGATCGAACAACTGGTGTTATCCTGCAGCTAATATTTTAGGTAAAATTCCAATAGTTTTACGATAACTTGCTCAAATGGCTCTGATCACTATGCGACTTAAGTTCTGAGGTCATCAGTCGCCTAGAACGTAGAACTAATTAAACCTAACTAACCAAAGGACATCACACACATCCATGCCCGAGGCAGGATTCGAACCTGTGACCGTAGCGGTCGCTCGGCTCCAGACTGTAGCGCATAGAACCGCACGACCACTCCGGCCGGCCGATAACTTGTATATTCTTCCATAACTAGCATATGATATTATGCGTCAATTGTCTCCCCTTTGCCTAACAAACACACAATTCGCTGGCTTGAGTCATCATGATGTTGCGGTTAATCTACGAAAGATTAAGCCAAATAATACCTGAAATCTCTTCCACACGAATGGTGGGACGTCACCGGTAACGAGGAAAACGTCAGTAGATTTGTCTCTTCGATACTGGCTGGTCATAATACACTAATCGTATTTCCTTTAAGTACCATTGACATTCATAATGTTTCCAGCCAAGCAGCCTGAATTATGCGGTATGCCGCATAGAGAAACTGGAGTATTCGTTGGTGGACAAGCAAAATTTTATCGTACAACTTTAGAACACGTTACACTGTTGATACGTCAAGTTCAAAACGACTTATTTGCAGATGTGGTGTGCCCTAACATTCAATAATAAATGCGTGTTGGAAGCGAGATGCAAGATCGGCATAGCAGCCCGACAGCATTTGCAGTTTCTTTGTCGTCTCCGTCGTGCCATAGTGACAACGAATGTCAGACAGTATGACGTTACTATCTGAAATAAAAGGAGGGGACAATCGAAATTTTAGCAGACTTCTACATATTACTTATTATGACGGCTGTGGCAGATTAGTAGCCAATTTTGAAGCTGTAGCAGTGTGTACAACTATACAGGCTGAGTCACCTAACATTACCGCTGAATATATTTCGTAAACCACATCAAACACTGAAGAATCGATTCCACAGACCGAACGTGAGGAGAGGGGCTAGTGTAATTGGTTAATACAAACCATATAAAAATGCACGGAAGTATGTTTTTTAGGACAAACCTCCGTTTTTTTAAATGGAACCACGTTAGTTTTGTTAGCACATCTGAACATATAAACAAATACGTAATCAGTGGCGTTTGTTGCATTGTAAAATGTTAATTACATCCGCAGATATTGTAACCTAAAGTTGACGCTTGAGTACCACTCCTCCGCTGTTCGATCGTGTTTATCGGAGAGCACCGAATTACGTAGGGATCCAAAGGGAACGGTGATGGACCTTAGGTACAGAAGAGACTGGAACAGCACGTATGATTTCACAACCATTTACCCTTCGAGTGGGCACATGCACTAATTGCTTAAAATAATTTACAGAGAAAAAATTCAGCCCAATTTTCGATGACGTTTTGTCTTGCCGCCGGCTTTAGACGTATAGTTGAAGTCCCCGCCGACTATACATGTATCATTGGGGTACCTATTTGAAATGGTAATCAAGTTTTCCCTGAACAGCAACTATAACTTCTGAGTTGGGGGATCGGCAAAACGATAGAATTAAGTGTTTAGTCCGATTGTCAAGTATAACCTCTACACCTACTTTTATTTCGCAGGATCTATCTACTTCAATTTCACTACAAGGTAGACTACATCTGATAGCAATAAATACTCCACCACCAATTGTGTTTAATCCATCCTTTAAGAACATAGATCGTTCGAAAAAGCTTAGGCTGAACTTATTTTCAACTTTAGCTAGCTTTTCGTACCTATAACTATTTGAGCTTCAGAGCTTTCTATTACGGCTTGGAGCTCTGGTTCCTTCCCAAAACAACAATGACAATTTACAAATACAATACTGATCGTTTCTGCAAGTACCTTACTGTGTTTTACCTGCTCTCTTTTCGACGGACACACTTTCTGTGGTTTCCTGGGACACTCTAACGTAAAAAACCGCACCGGTCTTTCCCACACAGATCCGCTACCCGTGTAGCCGCTTCCTGTGTGTAGTGGACTCCTGACCTACTAAGCGGAACCTGAAAACCCACCACCCAATAGCTCAAGTCAAGGAATCTGCAGCCCACGCGGTCACAAAACCACCTGAGCTTTTGATTCAGGCCCTCCATTGAGCTCTGCACCAAAAGACCACAGTCGGTTCTAACGACGATGCTGCAGATGGTGACCACCTTAGTCTTGCAAGCAAGATTTGCGGCTTTTAACATTTCTGCTAGCTGCTCGAAACCAGAGAGAATCTCCTCCAACCCAAAGCGACGCACATCATTGGTACCTACATGAGCCACCACCTACAGTTGGCTGCACCCTGTACTCTTCATGGCATCCGGAATCATCCTTTCCACATTCGGAATGACTCCCCCAGCACGCATAAGGAGTGCACACTGGCTTCCTTGCCATCTTTGACCGCCATGTTCCTAAGGAGCCCCATTACACGCCTAACGTTGGAGCTCCCAACTGTCAGGAGACCCACCCTCAGTGAATGCCGAGATCTTGAGGACCTAGAAACATCTTCTGGAAAGGTGGACGACTGCATCCGGCTCAGAGACTTCGTCAGTCACAGATAACGCCCGAAACCTGTTCGTCAAACAAACTGGGGAGGACCTACAATCGGCCACTCCGAAAGTCTTTCTATGCTTGCCTGACTATGGAATGATTTCCCACTCATGGGTGAGGGGTCAACCTCAGTGGAGACAGCTCCTGGGGTAGCCACAGCAGTGCACCGATAAGAGGACATGGGGGATGTGCTCGACGTCCCTCGCATCCGACGTCATACGCCCTCCCCCCCCCCCCCCCCCACTGTGATGCCCTTGGCAGCAGCCTCAAACTGTGAAACTGTGTGACGGAAGCCAATACCGCCTGGACCTATCAGTGAAGGGTCACCACATCAGCTCGCATCTGCACACACCAATCACAGTACCTATCCATTAGTGAGGTCGCTCCTGTTTGAAGCTCGTAAAAATATGTAACAAAAGAACAGTTTACATGCCCTATTAGCAGCAGGAACTTCAGGTGCTCTCTCACTGACGGTCTAACTCACTCTAATATGCTTAAATATATTATAACATATTGTCCATTGATGAAATGTATGATACGTCAAAAGAAATCGTTCAGATACTGAAGGGCTACGAAAATTACTAGTCATAGGTGACTGGAATTCGTTAGTAGGAAAAGAAAGAGTAGAAAAAGTAGTAGGTGAATTTGGAATGGTGGTAAGGAATGAAAGAGGAAGACGCCTGGTAGAGTTTCACACAGAGTATAACTTAATCACAAATAACACTTGGTTCAAGAATCATGAAGGAAGGCTGTATACTTGCAAGAGGCCTGGAGACAATGGAAGGTTTCAGATACATTATATAATGGTAAGACAGAGAATTAGAAACCAGATTTGAAACTGTAAGACATTTCCAGGGGCAGATGTGGACCCTGACCACAATATTTTTTGTTATGAACTGTAGACTAAAACTGAAGAAACTGCAAAAAGGTGTGAATTTAAGGAGATGGGACCTGGATAAACTGAAAAAAGCGGTTGTAGAGAGTTTCAGAGAGAGCATTAGGGAACGACTGACAAGACTGGGGGAAAGAAATGCAGTAGAAGAATAATGGGTAGCTTTGAGAGATGAAATAGTGAAGGCAGCAGAGGATCAAGTAAGTAAAAAGACGAGGGCTAGTAGAAAGCGTTGGGTAACAGAAGATAAATTGAATTTGATTAATGAAAGGAGAAAATATAAAAGTGCAGTAAATGAAACTCGCAAAAGGGAATACAAAAGTCTCAAAAATGAGATCGACAGGAAGTGCAAAATGGCACAACAGGGATGGTTACAGGACATATGTAGGGATGTAGAGGCATATAACACTAGGGGTAAGATAGATACTGCCTACAGCAAAATTAAACAGACCTTTGGCAAAAAGAGAACCATTTGCATGAATATCAAGCGCTCATACGGAAACCCAGTTCTAAGCAAAGAAGGAAAAGCAGAATGGTGGAAGGAGTATATAGAGGGTCTATACAAGGGCGATGTACTCGAGGACAATATTATGGAAATAGAAGAGGACGTAGATGAAGATGAAATGGGAGATATGATAGTGCGCGAAGAGTTTGACAGATCACTGGATGATCTAAGTCAAAACAAGGCTCCAGGAGTAGACAACATTCCATTAGAACTACTGATAGCCTTCAGATGGCCAGCGCTGACAAAACTCTACCTTCTGGTTAGCAAGACGTATGAGACAGGCGAAATACCCTCATACTTCAAGAAGAATATAATAATTCCAATCCCAAAGAAAGCAGCTTTTGACAGATGTGAAATTTACCGAACTATCAGTTTAGTAAGTCACGGCTGCAAAATACAAACACGAATTCTTTACAGAGGAATGGAAAAACTGGTAGAAGCTGATCTCGGGGATGATCAGTTTGGATTTCGTAGAAATATGGGGACAACTGAGGCAATACATAGCCTACGACTTATCTTAGAAGACGGATTAAGGAAAGGCAAACCTACAGTTCTAGCATTTGTAGACTTAGAGAAAGCTTTCGACAATGTTGACCAGAATACTCTCTTTCAAATTCTGAAGGTGGCAGGGGTCAAACACAGGGAGCGGAAGGCTATTTACAATGTGTACAGAAACTAGATGGCACTTATAAGAGTCGAGGGGTATAAAAGGGAACCAATGGTTGGGAAGGGAGTGGGACAGGGTTGTAGCCTATCCCCGATGTTACTCAATCTGTATATTGAGCAAGCAGTAAAGGAAACAAAAGAAAATTTCGGAGCATGAATTAAAGTACATGGAGAAGAGGTAGAAAGTTTGAGTTTTGCCAATGACATTGTAATTCTGTCAAAGACAGCAAAGGGCCTGGAAGAGCTGTTGAACGGAATGGACAGTGTCTTGAAAGGAGGATATAAGATGAACATCATTAAAAGCAAAGCGAAGGTAATGGAATGTAGTCGAATAAAATCAGGTGTTGCTGGGGGAATTAGATCAGGAAATGAGACACTTCATGTAGTTGACGAGTTTTACTATTTGGGGAGCAAAATAACTGATGATGGTTGAAGTAGAGAGGAAATAAAATGTAGACTGGCAATGGGAAGAGCAGCGTTTCTAAAGAAGAGAAATTTGTAACATCGAGTATAGATTTAAGTGTCACAAAGTCGTTTATGAAAGTATTTGTATGGAGAGTAACCATGTGTGGAAGTGAAACATGGACGATAAATAGTTTAGACAAGAAGACAATTGAAGCTTTCGAAATGTGGTGCTACAGAAGAACGGTGAAGATTAGATGGGTAGATCACATAACTAATGAGAATGTACTGAATAGAATTGGGGAGTAGAGAAATTTGTGGCACCACTGGACTAAAAGAAGGGATTAGTTGGTAGGACATATTCTGAGGCATCAAGGAATCATCAGTTTGGTGTTGGAGGTCAGCGTGGTAGGTAATATTCGTAGAGGGAGACCAAGAGATGAATACGCTAGCAGATTCAGAAGGATGTAGGTTGCAGTAGATACTGGGAAATGAAGAAGCTTGCACAGGGTAGAGTAGCATGGAGAGCTGCATCAAACCAGTCTCTGGACTGAAGACCATCATAACAACATTGCCGTCAGTGTTGTAAGTCGTTTCACGTTTCATATACACTTCCCTTTTATCATGAAAATCATTTCACATTGGTATGTGAAATGTAAAATTACTGAGTACAACATAAATGTGAAACATGGTGCACATAGTAATTTCACATGCGATATGCGTGAGACCCGGTTCCACTCCTGGTCCTGCACAAGTTTTCGTTGCCGTCATTGCATTATACAGCGGATGGTTGTCCATATTCGCAGCTGCGAATACATTTGACGTATATATTGTTTTTGTAGAATTGTTTCCGATGGTGTCAAATGCTACTGCTACTCAGCTTAGATGATTCTTCAATAGAGATCAGGTATCACCTCCAGGAGCTCATTATTCTATGCACTTTGTCTTGTTTCTCCATCTTACGTAACTGCACGTTCAGTTCTCGGTGACAAACTGGTTGGGAGTATCCTTACAGACAGGTAATAAAAGGATGCTTAAGTAATGGAAAATTATGGATAATATGGTGGTTCTGTTCACGTATCAGGAATTCGAGATAATAATACAGCCTTTAGTAATACGTCTGATGTCACTTGGGGACTGTACGTCTCACCTTTGCAAAACAGACGTCATACAAGGTCTTGCTTTGATAAAACACAAACATTCTGTAGACTAGGGTAATTTATGGGTTACGTGAGTAACGTAGGTCAAAAACTAACTCGTTCATGATTTTAGTACTATTTCTCCGAGCCCCGTAGCTAGGTGGTAGGCTTATTCCCTCAAAGCACAAATGCATTACAAACGTGACATGTTTCAGGATTTTTCCACCCCGTTTTACGCTCACTACTCAGCGTTTCACACCAATACCGCTACCAACAGCGTGGCGTAAAATAGCCCTAATTGCGTGTACCTTGTTGGAATCGAATTTATATTTCAAAACTAGGGACGACTGGAATTATACGGTATTGAAATACATCTCAGCCGTCAGTGCAAATGCATGAGATGCTTTAATAACTCTACTAGTTGTGATAGGATATGCTCATTATGATACTGTGATGTTTCCAGAGTTTTACGACGCTGATGATGATGGCACAGAAAATGTGTATTAAAAGTCTAAGTAGCCCCTCAGGACCCAGGAGCCTTCTGTGATGACCGAAACGCAGTGTTGGGTCAAATCCTAACCTGAGCTGCGTCAGAGTTTAATGCTGACACCCCAAAACCAAACACAGCTCTGAATACCAGGTAACAGTAAACGCCGATCAGAGGCCCAAGATGACCCATCGGCACTGACCGGCCGCCCTGACATCTTCTGCCAGTGGCATCACTGCATGCAATATGAAGGACATGTAGTCATCACACCACTCTTCTGGCCAGTGTCAGTTGAACACAGAAGCAGATGTTTAGCTGAAAAACGGCATTTGCCATGAGTAAAGCTTCAGTATCATTTTGCCAGTTACCATGATTTACGCGTATCAATGGTTTTATTGTGGTTTTATGATGTAAGATCTTTGCGAAAGCTTAATGTGTTTATTGTGTTTCTATGATGACAATGTAAGGGCGAAATTCGCACTGAAACCTCAAGAAGCCAGCCAGTGAATTTTACACCTCAGCTGAGTTTCTGTAAAACAACTAAACTAGATGTACCACCACATGCAAACATATTATTATTCTCTTTGAGTAAAGAGGTATTTCAAGCGTGTAGTCTCTTGCTTTGAGGGTATAATTATTATTGCGCACATTTAATTCTGTGGTTATTCCACTTGCTGTGAAAGTAGATAACTACGTTTACTGTGTTGTAAGTTTCTTTTATGAAGTGTGATGATTGTTTGATTCTAATTGACCAAAGCCAAATGCACACAGAAGCCATTATTGTACTGCATCATACTGTGTTCGATTAGTAAATACCTTATTTTAATTACATTTCACCTGTTTTTAGATCCGAGGTGGTCTCCTATTTTTATTTCTTCTTTCTGTCGTTATGGCGAGATCATTGTGAAATATATTTTGCGTGATTTAAGTGCCAGAAGCCCAAAGTTTTTATTCCTAGTGTTGCAATGTTGATTAGCTGCTTTAGCTTTGTCTGTTTTGGACTATCAAGAACGCCCTTCAGATTGTTATATTTTATTTAAGTGTTCCCTGCCACTAAAAAGTGTGTATCAGATTTGTCTTGTAAAGTATGCCTGCTTGAGCTCCTCTACTTATGTGTGGTCGGTCTCAAAGGTTAAAAATTGTTTGACGCGTAGCTATGTCTCGCGGAGAACAGCCTTGCTTTTCCCGAGCTGTCTCCCCGAATTCTTGAGTTTCGAGTCTTGTGCTGAGTACAGGACAGGCAAATCACTTTCCTGTAAAATCTGTTCTATTTATTTAAATATTCAATATTTCACTCGGGTAATTACACCTGACATTCTCTATAATCGTTAAAATCAAGTATGGTTCTTGTTTAGTGAACTGTGTTTCTGTTCTTCTTTCATGGCGTTAAATCAAAGATAATGCGCGATGCCCGTGTTTATCACATGCGCTGTGTCTTTCGATTTCCGATTATTTGAGTAACATTCGCAATGTACTAGTGCTGATGCTGTCTGCAGTTCTGAGTAACGCAGTTTTCTAGATCGTTTTGGTAGCAAGTATACGCACTCCCAACTGTGAGACTCGCTAGGATGTGCGCCCATGTCCTCTGCTTTATACACTTTGTCCTGTAGCAGCACCCACCTTCCCCTCAATCTACTTCTATTAGCATCCTGACGGCTGTCTTCGTGTGTCGGTGTATAAGACCCCTCTGCCTCTTATCTCTACGTGGTCTTTGTTAACATGTGAGATTTGACAGTTCCTGCCCACCACGGGATATCCAAACGTTACCTCGTCATGCTCTGAAGAGGATGTAGCCGTATAATATTTTGAGTGCAGCTGGTAAACTGCTTCTATACGATATTCATACTGCTATTTGTCATTTGTCTTCGTAATTTAATTAATAAATGTGTTTTTGTATGATTCAGCTTTCACTGTTTTGGAAGTTGACACTTAAGCTTAGTTCACCAGTTTTTTCTTGCATTCTTGATTTCTTTCGAGGGATAAAAATACAATTACAGGGTTCTGAAGCTAGGCGTTACTATTTAGTATTCATCCAATACTGTTGAGTCTGATCCGTACATAATTATGATTTCTAATGTGACCAGCGATTTAGTTCATACTATCCATTTTACTTCGTTAATGAGTACTATCATTTGTACTTGTGTAAATTTGATTATGGGGTTGCAGCATTTTGATCACAGAGTTCCATGACGACTCTTACGCTAATCTTCCTTCCATTTCTGAAACATATGGTTATATGTTTCTGCCACTCCTGTTCTACTTTGTGGCGCTCTTATTTTTATAGGATCTATTGCAAAGGATTTGCGACAGTGGTAGCTTTTCTGTACTTGTGCGCAAGAAGAATATGAAGTTGCACAAGTAAGCCCCTGGCTTCTTTGTATTGTGATGACTGCTGCTTTATTACGAGTTCTGGTGCAGAGAGGTTTCAATTCCTTTTATATTTACCGATTTGTAATTTTCTTGATCGGTGATGACGAATGCTGTATATTCTGGGACAACGTAACGACATTTATGTGGATGATTTATGAAACCATATAACTGATGATCGCCTATAAACGATTTTGCACCATTCAGCAAACGGCTTAAATATTGAGCAGCTAAATTGTATACGATATAAAGAGATAAGACGAGAAGCTTTTCAAGGCCATGACAAAGGCTTCGTAGCTTGCCATTCCGATAAACACAAGAATGACACTCATAAAGAACAACGAAGAGGGTGTGAACTCAACAGTGCATACGAATTGTAACTGTAACTGCTGTTCCTATCCATCGACTATCCAGACTAGAGCAGAGACTTACGAGCGACAATGGTGACACCGAAAAAGCATCCGTGCACGTTGCGGTGATGACAAAGCGTCAGTAATTGAAATCAAGGCTAGCTGAAGCCAGCGACATCACCACGCGAAACGCTACGTCAGCGGAAAGACTCACACGAAGTGTACTGGTCTCATAAACATTTTGTCCTAGACGCTACAGAATGCATTCACCATGCGTTTACCAGCATGGCAAAGTTGTCTACATTAACAGTGCAGTGTCTACAATTCTGTTGACAGTAACCACCACTGCCCACATATTCTACCATGTCGAAAAGACTAGCCACGCGGTCTGAGGCGCCTTTGCCACGGTTCGAGGCCTCCCTCGGGCATGGGTGCGTATATGTTGTCCTTAGCGTAAGTTAGTTTAAGTTAGATTTGATCAATTATACACGACTGTGCTTAAACAGACACACAATATTTTTTAGCGCAACACAATCTGACTTTTAATAATGCCTACAAAAGAATGCGCCTGACTAACATTAATCTATACCTTTCACAAATCACTTACCTCACAAAAATCTTCGTTACTCAAACTACTGCACTACGGCGAGCGCCACTGCTGCCAGTTAAATAAAAGATTCTAACTACTGAAGGCACTAACTACTGATAGGCATAGTTAGCAAATGAAAGATTTTGATAGAGAACAAACAATGTATTTACCTTAATAGTCATAATATATATATATCAGTTACATCCAGTCTTACAAATTTCAAAACTCCGCCATCTCTCTCCCCACATCCATCACTGCCGGCGGCTCACCTCCAACTGCACAACGCTACGCGCTGTTGACATCCAGCTGCCGCTGCCCAACACTACAATGGCAGACAACAATGCAAACTACCCACTGACTGCACACAGCACAGCCAGTGATTTTTCATATAGAGCGCTACGTGACGTTACCAATAAGAAAACATAAACAGCCTACTTACATAGCCCCCATGCTCCCCACAAAAAATTTTACAAATTGTTTTGGGCAGTGGCCAATAATGATTTGATAAAATTTTTCATAATTACAATAACAAAGATATCAAATGCACACACTTATTGATACACTGTTGGTCAAAAGCTAAAATTATCTCACAGTCCATTAAGACAGTCCTGATCGTTCATCACAGCAAAATACCAGTGTTTTTCTCAAAGTCTGAGCAGTAAAAGAAAATGCACACAGAAGTAGTGGATTTCCATGCAGTCTTGAAGAAGTAGTGTTGTCCTTCCAACAGAAAGACAGTGCTGACTCTTGACATGCAGGCAGGTAATGGTCCACAACAGAGCAAACCCACAGCAGAGTCAGTCGAAGTTTTGAAGAATATTGGTAGGTAGGTCATCACAGAAGAGACCACTGCAGTCTTGTTAGAGATTACGGTATTGGTGGGCCACCAGAGGTGCAGACCCACTGTAGTCCTTGTAGAGAAAGCAAGCAGCCATCTGTTGCGACTGTGCAGGTGCACAATCATCATCGAAGAGTCTTGCAGAGAATATAGCAAGTCCATAAACCACAACTTGTGCACTCACAAAGTTTATGGAATTGTCCTTAGAACCAGCAATACTGTTATCCAGTCTCTTGCTGAATTATTAACACACGTGCAAACACTAACAGTCTCTGCTTCTCACATATTGTCCATATACTATGACCAACAGAAACGTGTGCAGTGAAATGGAACTTGCAAGTTAATAATATGATGAACTGGTGTCAATTACAATTTTATAACATAAGAATACAATTACAAAGGTACAAAATACATCATTAAAGAACATAATAGTACAGATAACATTTGTAGATATGGGCTTTACAAAAGAATCGAAATAACATATACATCAGTGCACAGGAATTATGACATAAGTACATACATAAAAGATCACAATAATTATTGAAACATCGACTTCACACATGAGCATTAAAACAGAACAGAATTAATAATGCCTAACATCTTTACAAGGTAAATAACATATTATTAATGCAAATTATATTTGAGGATAACAGTATTCCTCATCATAGTTCATGTAGCAGAGTATTAGAAACATTCTACAACATAAGTCTTATCAGATAAACATGTTAAGACAGGAAGAACATAAATACACAAGGGTACACAAAGACTTTCTTTACTTCTCGGAGATCTCCCTTCGTTCTTCATTATTCCCAGAAGGTCCTATCTATACCTGCTATCTGTACTTTTTTCGTATAACTTCTCAATGCGTTTCTTCAAATTGATTGCAACTCATTCTCTTATATAGTCTACCCCCTCTTAAGCTAACTTAAATCTACTGAGCTCAGATGCTAAACTAAGGGCGAGGCAATGCAGCAGCACAAAACAATTAACACAAACAGCAATGACAAAATATTCAAATTGACCAAGGAAGCAGCAATATTACGACTAATATTACGCAATGAGCAGCAAACAAGAAAAATAAATCAGTAGTAAAACTGGCTTAACAGTGTAATGTAGAGTGAAATTTAGTAGTAAAATGCCTGGCAAACTGCAGAAGCAAAAGCAATAAAATATATCTAAACATGACAACGCTCAAGCAGAAAAATATTACAGTAAAGACATCAATGCAGATAAGGGAAATGTATAATCACATCTTAATGTCTATCTAATTAAAGTGGTGCACCACAACTTATTCTACGAGAAATATTACCAAGTAGTTGAAAAGAAAATTATGAATGCAGTTCCTGTGAAGGTAAATGTCTTTTTGTGCTCCCTCATTTTTTTGAAAACTTTATTATTTACTCGATCTGTAGACAGAAAATATTTATATTAGTACATGTATAAAATTTTATGTTAACCAATGCTGCAGTACCGCTAGAAACTAGATATTAAACAAAATAAGCAATCCCTCAACTAGAAAGACAAGGGATGTAAGATGTTTCTCATCATTTCATTAGGCATTTTAGTAAATATCATAAATTAAGAGCTCCACAGCGTAATCACATGTTTTCAAGTTCGAGCATGTCGTATTTGCGAAGGTTTCTACAAAGGAATGTCAATAGCGAGGATAATGGCCTCCTTTTTTTTTTTTTTTTTGCACCTAATGGCTTTCTTATGTCAGACGTCTACCTTTCAGCTGGCAACCAAAACGCATTACACCAAGGTCACTTACCTTTCTAGCTGAAATATTTATGACGACAGTCTCATATAAAAATATTTCACAGGTCAAGAATTTGGGTTACACATCTGTAGAAACTAAATCCTATAAATATAACAGAGTCCAAAAAATTTTCGCCAGCATTGTGATACATTCACGCATATACACATGTTTCATAACTCTTAAAGTACGATTCTTGGTTTCCAACAACCTTTTTCACAAACCAGAGTCCCTAACCACTACTCATTATGCCTGAGCTTATTCGTCGAAACTTCTTCAATATTTCATCATTACAGATATGTAGCATAATCAAGTAACTCATATAGCATCAGCTTACTGATCATAAACATACCACAACAGCATAATACACATAGTCATCGTAATAATAACATCATAACACCTCAGTCAACTCTCAAAATCGTCGTAGCTTCCTCCAATAATTTCAAAACCTAAAAAATTCACTGCTCATGTCAAAAGTGTCATCTGCCTCAAACGTACTTTAAAAATCATGATCCCATACCAAATACATCATTCAAAGCTCTCATAATATCACAATGGGTCCGAAAAAATATGAACAGTTCACAAAGTACAGACAAAATACAATTTCGTAAGTGTGAAGTTATCCAACGGTGTAATTACGTGAACATGTGTCACTGATGTAATAAAAAAATGTTTGTTTCTCTGTTAAATAATAGATAGCTGTGTAATTTTGTGTTGGAGAAATATGGTACTGATGTGTAAAGTTGTATAAGCAAATACCATATTAGCTAGGGCTCCTTGTGCTTGCCACACACAAGGTACACAAAGTAAGCGTGTACCCCCCTGAGGATTAATGTAATTATACCCTCAGCTGTTACAGATTACAGCAATGGAATGAAATGTATCACAGAAAATCTTTGTATCATTGTACTTCAAATACCTTTAAGAATAAATGATTTAAGTACAAAATTAATCACTCAAATACGTGTACTGTAGCGCTAAATGTGCGTCTTGTTGTAAGATAATCACTGTGGAAGTTCTGCAAAAGCCAATGTACTTACCTCATGATAAACAAAAGTGAAATGCTTTGCGTATAGATATCTTAGTTATTACGCTTATTATTGTGATGAAGAAATTACTGTGCTGTAACGTATTGTTGTGCTACGGAAAAGGCTGTCTCATTGTAGCTATACCACGAAAGTTACTATTAAAACATGTTTTACTTTCCAGAATAATACAGAAAAACTGTGCAGATATGAATCAGAAACACTGCAAAAGCAACATTGTAAATTGTCACTCATTAGTAGTGTCGTGATAAAATCGTGTAGCTGTCACATAAACTAACCACTGTCTCATCTGGTATCTCACAGAAAGTACCTTAAATCCAGAATGTATTTTCAAGTAAACCAAAATGTTGCATTACAATCTCATTAGCAGTACCAGCATATGTTCTAAGTATGTGAGCCTTATAGTCATTACGTAAGTGTGCAACTAACAAGCAAGAATGTACACACAGAATGACACTATGTCGTCTGTTCGCAATAACAATGCATTCGTAATTTCTGTTTAAATAAGTTCTCTTGGTTCTTGACTGGATATTTAACTTCAAACATTGTTGCATGTTAACAGTTTCTTAAGTCAGACAAAGCATACTAGAAATGTGAAGTGAAAAGTTTTATGACAAAGACAAAGTTAAAATGCAGATTATCTTTCAATAAGCGGTTTTACATGTGAAGTGTGGTGCAATCCTTTACTCTTCATAGTACTCAGAGTTTGAACTTGAATGCAATTGTCAGGCGGTATACGTCGGTAAAGAATACTGGAATTTTTCTCAAGGTTAGCGTCTATGTTATTTTTCTCTGAGTCAGCCGGCGCACGCGGCTGCCTGCGGTGTGAGTCATTGTCTGTTCCTTTATTGGCGCGCGTCGTTATTGGGATTAGGAGACCTAACTTCTACAAATTCACCTTGTCGAGAGTGCCCTGCACTATTTGAATCCCGCCAGTTCTAATGGAATTCAGGTCTGTCGTTTTGTCGGTTGTTTACATAGTTTCATGTTTGTCGGTCATGTGGTGGAGAATTTCTAGCGGAATCGTAACTGCGCGCTGAAGTGTTGCTTCTGAAGTTATTCTGGCTCCCTTGATAATAATTATTTTGGTTCCCGTATTGTCTGTTTCTATGGTAATCTCTGTCATATTCATTACTACGGAAATACGATCTTTCTCTGTAACTGTTATTACTCTGCCAGTGGTTGTCATATGGGTGGCGTCTGTTTAGGTCACGATTTGTGTTGTGAGAATAGCCTTGTCGTGTCCAGTTAATATTTCTTTCATCGCGGAATGGTGACAGATGTGACCTATAATTGTTGTGTTCCTGTTTTCGCGTTCCGCGATTGTCAGTGTCAATTTCCAGTTCTTGTAACAGTCCCTGAAAAGCTTCAATGTCGTCTTTGCAACGTCCTGCTAAAATAATATGTCGTAAATGTTCAGGCAATTTGAGTAAGCAAATGCAGATGAGTTCTGAGGGGCTGTATGGGTTTCAAAGATACTGATTCTTATGCAACATGTCTTCAAAATATTTGACAAGACTGGAAAATTCAGATTGTTCAAAGTGTTTCATCATCATGATGCTATGTTTTACTCGGTCTTGTGTAGCTTGAGACCAATATGCTGAGAGGAAGGCATGGTAAAATTCTCCTTCACTGTGACAATCGTGAATGACCGATCGCATTCTTACAGCTGGTTCATTGTCTAAGTAGCCACACATAAATTCTAATCTGTGTTCTAACGACCAGTTGGGAGGAAAACAATGAGAGAATTGATGGAGCCATGCTTGTGGATGAATGTCGTTGCCAGAATTCTTGAATGTTTTGAATTTACGTGTAGTAATGAACAGCTTATAGTCAAAATCATCATGTCGGCGAGTCGCATATCGGTCATTGTTAGGTCGTGTCGGCCATTCCATCTCAAAATTCGGTGCACATTGCCAATTTCTTTCATAACTTCCGAAATGCCCTGTGTTATTATTTTGCGGCTTTTCCATATTTCTAAGTCCCTCTTCCCGTGTTGGAGCGCGAGTGTCCTCTGAAATTTGTACTTTTTGTATTACTTGTGCCAACTGATCTTGTACTTTCCGGATTTCTCTTTTGTACTGTATATTGATTTGATTTTGATTGAAATTCCTAATTTGTTCGCACTCTTCTGTGTCATTAAAGACTACCGGTTTTTTGTCATTCAGATTATCATCTACCTTCGTAGATAAATTAGTGAACTGATCCGAATGTTCGGGTACTTTCTCCGATAGTGTACTTATTTCCTCAGTGTGTTTTTCTGAACCAAGTTTCAGAGTATCTACTGTGTCCTTTAAGTTTTCCTGAGTTTTTGCAAGTTGCATAACCGAATCGGTAGATGCAACTGAGTCAAATTTAGCTTGCAAGGTCTCATGATTTTCATGAACAATAGTTTGCAATTCTTTTATGGCTGCTTCGTGATTCTGTAATGCATTTTCATGCCGCGAAAAAATAGGTTGAAAATGCTCACAAATTTGTGTTTTTACGTCATTACAGACTTTTAGACATTTCGATTCAATGTTATGTAATTCAGTAGTTAAATCTTCACGTGTTTGTTCAAGAGTTTGTTGCAATGAGTCTAACTTTTGAAGCTGTTGCTGTGTTTGTCTCTGATTTTGTTCCATCGTGTCTAACTTTTGAAGCTTTAGCTGTGTTTGTCCCATTTGTTGTATGAATTGTAATAACAATGCATTGGTGTCTGAAACATGTTCCTCAGTGCTTTTCGGCAGTGAATTTGCACCGGCAACATTCACATTCTGACAAGCGGAAAATGTGTCTTGACTCATTTGAGAAAACGGTGAGAACACAAAACCTGAGTCTACAGTATTTGCAATATTGTGTTCTGTCATTCCCGATTCCTGAGGCGAGCTGTTGGCGACTGATCGATCGATAATGCTTCCCTGTTCACTACCTATTTCACTGCCTACACCATTATTTGACGCCCGCATCATTTCCCTATGCACAGTTACCAAATTACTACTTTGAACATTAGTAAATTCATTACTCGGCGGCGCTGATAAGCTACGCTCGTCGTCACTATTATTTCTCAGTTTACTTTGGAGCCTAGTGTTACGTTTTTCACACGCCGTTATTGTCACAATATTTCACACGATAACACAGAAAAGCACGATTTGAAGAGCAAAATAAGATAACACATTAACACAGAAATGGAAATAATGTCTACTTAAATACTTGGTTCAAATCTACATGCATGTCACAACTGTTTTACTGTACAACAATGAAAGACTGCAACTACAAAGGAGATTCTCTCTACAATTATGCGCTAGCAATAAACAAAATCCACGCTAATTACACAAACTACAAGGAAAAAATCGGAAGATTCCAGTGAGGTATCCTCGGCTAAGGGTCGACGTATGAAACGTCCCCTTTTTGAAGACCGTGCTTTAACTGACACACAATATTTTTTAGCGCAACACAATCTGACTTTTAATAATGCCTACAAAAGAATGCGCCTGACTAACATTAATCTATACCTTTCACAAATCACTTACCTCACAAAAATCTTCGTTACTCAAACTACTGCACTACGGCGAGCGCCACTGCTGCCAGTTAAATAAAAGATTCTAACTACTGAAGGCACTAACTACTGATAGGCATAGTTAGCAAATGAAAGATTTTGATAGAGAACAAACAATGTATTTACCTTAATAGTCATAATATATATATATCAGTTACATCCAGTCTTACAAATTTCAAAACTCCGCCATCTCTCTCCCCACATCCATCACTGCCGGCGGCTCACCTCCAACTGCACAACGCTACGCGCTGTTGACATCCAGCTGCCGCTGCCCAACACTACAATGGCAGACAACAATGCAAACTACCCACTGACTGCACACAGCACAGCCAGTGATTTTTCATATAGAGCGCTACGTGGCGTTACCAATAAGAAAACATAAACAGCCTACTTACAAAGTGGTGTGGGAGACTAGGCACAGAACTTAACACAAATTTCCAAAAAAAAAAAATTAATAAATAAATAAATTTGGAAAGACTCTGGGTGTTACACAAACGTATCGGCAGTAATTTCATGGTCGTCACCGGCTCCGATATTAGCACGCTCCATGTCAGTTACGAAGTTCTTAGAAAACACGATCTGCAACCAAGATTGAAAATAGTTATTAATTCATCTGGCAGCACTTACGGACGAAATCTGCACACCGTCGATGTGGGTATCTGCATTTCAGTTCATGTGGACTTCAGTTATCGCTGACGACCGAGAACCTATTTTAGGTGCCGACTTCTTAGCTTATTTTTCACTAACAGCTGATGTACAGCGAGAGCGATTGTAAGCCTTAGTGGACTACAGTACAGTGTCAGAGCTAAAGGTCATTAGACATAAACAGTATTCAGAGAAATGACAATATGTTCCCATCAAAGGAACGTAGCAGAGCTGGAATATGGAAGCTTCCGAATGACTGCAGTGGAGAATCAGTAAGCATGTTGCAAGTGTATGTTCCCTACAACGAATCAGACACGATACGGCACACTACATCTGTAAAACACCAGACTTCAACTGCACACTGGGCAGCACTAAAGTGCTTCGGATCTCATCTTTAAGAAAGCGTGGAACCAGATACTAGCAGCCATTTTTCGTCAGAAATGTAGCATAAACGTGGCAACTTTTCAATTTTGACAAACTGGAAAGATTTCCCTTTATACCGCTTATTTCTATGATTTTTTTAGTATTCTCTCCTAAAGCTCAACTGCATGAAGAATACCAGTGCCAGGTACGCGGACAATTCTTTGACTATGCGGTGGTGTTAAATGGGTACGACTCGAGTCACCTTTCTGGTCTGTACTGTTTCATCTCGTGGTATATGCCCTATTGGCAGAGAAATTTTGACACTCCAGTCTCATCCAAAACCTGAACATTACTGAAAAGTGGGCATATTCTTGGATCGATTAGTTTTCACTGATGTCATCATCCCACTGAAGTGCAGATACTGCTCACAGATTCACTCGTGGGACATGTCATCATGTCATAGAGACCTGTCAAGTGGACGCCAAAGACGGACGTGGCATTCAGTGATCCCATCTGAGGTTCATTCATGCATTGTCACTTACTCACCCAGTTCCATATGTGCTGCTCGCTATGACAGTGGATACAAGTCAGTCACCAAACAGCACAGCACTCCTCCAACAAATGGATGAACACAGGCAACCGCTGAAGTATTTCTCTGAGAAATTACATCTGGCCAAACACAAGTGGGATGCGTATGATAGGGTATTGTTGGCAATATATATTAATCAGCCAAATTCTTCTAACTCTAAACTGAAGCTCATACGGTGTTCATTTCTACGGATCTCTGTGTCGAAAATTGGCAGCAACAAACGCTCCCCAAAACAGTTCTAATACACTGATGTTTGTGATCTAAAAGGGGCAGACAGTTGATTGGTTATTGATTATTTTCGACACATTTATGGAGTTTCGAAGATTACACGCTGCAGAGAACTCGCTGTTGAGCAGTCTAAGGACACCTAGTTACAACAAATGTTAAATGACTTATCTTCAGGAGAAAATTCCTGTACTCAGTTATAAGCTGAAGCTGTGTCGTGATGTTTCTCAAGACAAACTACAACCGTACCTTTTAGAGAAGTTCTAAAATGCAGCCATTGATAACGAACACATCATACCACATCATGGAGCCAGCACCACAATGGTATCACTTATGGACTCCTTCATGTACATTGATATGAAGAAAGAAGCGAGTTTCACATGTCTTTGCGTTCCATGGTAATAAAGTAAAGTGTATTATCACATACATGCTGCAGTCGGTAACCTCTGAGGTGTACCGGCTAGATTCGCTCATGTTCACATCGACCTCTTCCACCGTCAGATAGATAGAAATACTTATTCACAGCCACGGACAGATGTAAAATGTAGGAGGAGACAACAATGTAAACTGGTATGTTAGCTGAAATTACGGCTTAAACGTTTGTGTGTATGTGGACTGAACACTTTTGGTGCCTCTCTATCTTACAACTGATCAAAGACGCGAGAATGAGTCCATACTGTCTATGGAGGTAGCTAGAGTGTGTGCGTTCGAACAGCAGACCACAAACAGTTACTACGCTACCAGTAATAGTATGGAAGAACTTTGGCTCAGAAAGTTGAAAGCATCAATGATGTCACACCTTGACACAAGACAGATACACAACCCATACATCTGTTAGGCCTCCACATGGCAGACAAACCCAGCATTAGGGAGTCTGTCCCAAAAATGATCTATGCTCAACCACTATGGATCCTGTATTAGTACCAGTATTAGTGGTAGATACAGAGCATTATCCACAATTGATGAAACAGTTTAGGCATCACTGCAGCAATATATGCTCCCAGCTCCATTCTAATCACAGTGAGCACCAGCTATTTGTGCATAAAGGTTTGAAAAGCTTGCCACATGTGATGATGCGAATGGACACAATCAACTCGGACCTACAACCAATGTACACTGGTTGTTTCTAGAGCAGAAGTGCCACACAGTAGACTTATTATGTAATGAAACGCCATTGAAACTATCAGTTGCATATGACAAAATGGTAGGATCTTACCCACAACATCAGATACCTCGTTGAGATGGCAAGACACAATAAGTCCAGGGGAGTGGAGTCATTCTTCGCAAACAACAACTGATCCCTCTCCACAGCTGATGAACATACCGGTGTTACAGTTAAAAGTGTCACCACCATTGCAACACTCAACCCACACAAAAACTGGTTGGACGAACATGTTCAGATAACGAGATATCCCCAGAGCTCCACATTCCAGGGAGTTGGTATCTGTCTAATGGTCAAGGATATGCAAACCAGTTCAATAATAGAGTTTAAACTAAAAATGCAATCACTTGACTGTTTTTTCTATTGAAAATTTAATTACAAAATGGTTTTAAGTAAAGGAGTTTAATTTGTTTTTCGAGTTCTCAGTCTCCTGACTAGTTTGACGCGGCTCGCCACGAATTCCTCCCCTGTGCCAACCTCTTCAGGTCGGAGTACCAGTTACAAACTTTGTCCTCAATTATTTGCTGGATATGTTCCAATCTCTGTCTTCCTCTTCAGTTTTTGCCCTCTACAACTCCCTCTAGTACCATGGAGGTCATTCCTTGATGTCTTAACAGATGTCCTATCATCCTGTCCCTTTTCTTTGTCAGTTTTCTCCACATATTGCTTTCCTCCCCACATACTGTTTTCCTCTCCGGTTCTGTGCAGAACCGCCTCATTCCTTAACTTACCAGTCCTCCTAATTTTCAACAATCTCCTGTAACACCACAGCACAAATACTTCGTTTCTCTTCTGTTCCGGTTTTCTCACAGCCATGTCTCGTTACCATACAATGCTGTGCTCCAAAAGTACATTCTCAAAAATTTCTTCCTCAAATTAAGGCATGTGTTTGATATTAGAAGACTTCTGGCCAGTGCCAGTCTGCTTTTGATGCTCTCCTCGCGCCCTCCGTCATTGGCTATTTTGCTGATTAGGTAGTGGAAATCATTAGTTTCATCTACATAGTGACCATTAATCCAGATATTAAGTTTCTCGCTGTTCTTATTTCTGATACTACTCATTACTTTCGTCTTTCTTCAATTTACTTTGAAGTCATATTCTGTACCGATTAGACTGTTCATTCCATTGAGCATATTCTGTAATTCATCTTCACTTTCACTCAGGATAGCAATTTCATCAGCGAATCGTGTCATTGGTATCATTTCACATTCAATTTTAATTCCACTCCAGAACCTGCCTTTTATTTGCATCATTTCTTCTTCTATGACAGATTGAACAGTGTCTTACACCCTTTTTGATACTAGCATTTCTTTCCTGGTCGTCCACTGTTATTATTCCTTCTTGGCCCTTGTACATGTTGGAATTCCACATCTCACGCTATAGCTTACCCAAATTTTCTCAGAATTTCGAACATCTTGCACCATTTTGCATTGCCGAAGGCTTTTCAAGGTCAACAAATCCTGTGAAAATGTCCCGATTTTTCTTTCGTCTTGCTTCCATTATCAACCGCAGCCTCAGAATTGCCTCTTCGTGCTGTTACCTTTTTCTACAGCCAAATCAATTTTCTTTTCCATTTTTCTGTATATTAGCCTTGTCAACAACTTAGATGCTTGAGCTGTTAAGCTGAGTGTGCGATAATTCTTCCACTTGTCAGCTTTGAGTCTTCGGAATTGTGTGGATGATATTTTTTCGAAATTCAGATGGTATGTCGTCAGACTCAAACATTCTACGCACCAGGGTAAGTAGTCGTTTTGCTGCCACTTGCCCCAATGATTTTAGAAATTATGATGGCATGTTACCTATCACTTCAGTCTTAATTGGTCTTACGTTCTCTTGAATTCTGATTCTCTTACTGGGAACTCTTCCAAATCAATTCCTGTTTCTTCCTCTATCACACCAGACAAATCTTTCCATTGACAGAATCTTTCAGTGTACTCTTTCCACCTATCAGTTCTCTCCTCTGCATTTAACAGCGACACTTGCTTTTAATTTCACCGAAGGTTCCTTTGGCTTTCCCACATGCTGAGTCAATCCTTCCAGGATCATCTATTTTTCGGTAGTTCACATTCTTCATGCAGGCATTTCGTCTTAGCTCAATTGCATTTCTACATCTACATCCATACTCTGCAAGCCACCTGACGGTGTGTGGCGGAGGGTACCTTGAGTACCTCTATTGGTTCTCCCTTCTATTCCAGTCTCGTATTGTTCGTGGAAAGAAGGATTGTCACTATGCCTCTGTGTGGGCTCTAATCTCTCTGATTTTATCCTCATGGTCTCTTCGCGTGATATACGTAGGAGGGAGCAATATACTGCTTGACTCTTCGGTGAAGGTAAGTTCTCGAAACATCATCAAAAGCCCGTACCGAGCTACTGAGCGTCTCTCCCGCAGAGTCTTCCACTGGAATTTATCTATCATCTTCGTAACGCTTTTGCGAATACTAAATGATCCTGTAACGAAGCGCGCTGCTCTCCGTTGGATCTTCTCTATCTCTTCTATCAACCCTATCTGGTACGGATCCCACACTGCTGAGCAGTATTCAAGCAGTGGGCGAACAAGCGCACTGTACCCTACCTCCTTTGTTTTCGGATTGCATTTCCTTAGGATTCTTCCAATGAATCTCAGTGTGGGATCTGCTTTACTGACGATCAACTTTATATGATCATTCCATTTTAAATCACTCCTAATGCGTACTCCCAGATAATTTATGGAATGAACTGCTTCCAGTTGCTGACCTACTATATTGTAGCTAAATGATAAGGTATCTTTCTTTCTATGTATTCGCAGCACATTACACTTGTCTACATTGAGATCCAATTGCCATTAACTGCACCATGCGTCAATTCGCTGCAGATCCTCCTGCATTTCAGTACAATTTTCAATTGTTACAACCTCTCCAAATACCACAGCATCATCCGCAAAAAGCCTCAGTGAACTTCCGATGTTATCCACAAGGTCATTTATGTATATTGTGAGTAGCAACGGTCCTACGACACTCCCCAGCGGCTCACCTGAAATCTCTCTTACTTCGGAAGACTTCTCTCCATTTCATTCCTCACGGACTTGTATTTCGGTATTCGTGAATTTCCCTGACAATTTTCGTATTTCCTTCTTTCATCGATCAACTTAAGTATTTCTTCCGTTACCCGTAGTTTCTTGGCAATCACCCTCTTTTTAAATTTATTTTTCTTTACAACTTCTGTAATTGCCCTTTTTAGACATTCCATTCCTCTTCAACTGTACTGCATACTGAGTTTTTCCTTATTGCCGTATCTGTAACCTTAGAGAACGTCAAGCGTATCTTCTGTATCTCACTCCTTCGCATATTGAGTATTCCTGGCTAATATCTTAAACTTCAGGCTAATCTTCATCACTGCTATATTGTGATCTGAATCTATATTGGCTCCTGGGTACTCCTTACAATCCAGTATCTGATTTCGGAATCTCCGTCTGACTATGATGTAATCTAACTGAAATCTTCCCGTATCACCTGGCCTTTTAGAAATATACTTCCTCCTCTTGTGATTCCTGAACAGAGTATCACAGAACTCAATTTGCCTTTCTTCTCTCTCATTCCTTGTCCCAAGTCCATATTCTCCTCTAACATTTTCTTCTGCTCCTTGTCCTACAACTGCATTCCAGTCCCCCTGATTATTAGATTTTCATCTACCTTTACGTATTGTATTACCCTTTCAATATCCTCATACACTTTCTCTATCTCTACATGTTCAGCTGCTCGGCAAGCATAACTGAACAATCGTTGTCAGTGTTGGTTTCCAGTCGATTCTGACAAGAACAACAACCCTATCACTGAACTGTTCACAACAACGTACTCTCTTACCTATCTTCCTATTGAAAACGGATCCTACTGCCGTTATACCATTTTCGGCTGCTGCTGATTTACCATATACTCATCTGACCAGAAATTATTGTCCTCTTACCATTTCACTTCACTGACAACCCACTATATCTAGGTTATGCCTTTGCATTTCCCTTTTCAGATTTTCCAGCTTCCCTAGGACGTTGAAGTTTCTGACATTACATGTCCCGATTCATATAATGTCATCCTTTCTTTGGATATTCAATCCTTTTCTCAAGGTTACCTCCATCTTGGCTGTCCCATTCCGGAGATCCCAATGGGGACTATTCCGGAATCCCTTGCCAGCGGAGAGCTCATCATGACACCTCTCCAATTACAGGTCACGTGTCCTGAAGTTCTGTCCGCTTCTCCGCCCTCTTTGACAAGGCCATTGACTGAATGAGTGCGATTTCTTAAGCTAGAAGTCTTCGGCCGCTACTGTTGATAGTTAATCAAAATTGAAGCAGTGGGAGGTTTCAAGCCCTGGACCAACTGGTTCATGATTCCTAATCAGAGACGATTCACCTACGTTTACTATTGTGCTCGTGGAAAATACATGACAGAAAAGGTGCATATGCAATATTTTTCACCGATCTTAAAACCAAAAATTTTTCATATCTTGCACTTTTCTTATTTCGCCTGTGTGGTCCCATTATCTTTACACGAAAAGCCAATAGTAGTTAAACATGAACAGAACTATAGTATTGAAGGAAAAGTCTTTTCTTTAGAGTTGGATATGTGACTAAGTAATATAAACCGTTGTCGTTATCTTGGATATATAACAATCAGAGCCCTCAACAAAAATTTAAGAAGATTCAATCTTCTGTTCTTTTTATCTGGATTTTGCACACCCTCTTTTTCCTGTTTCACTGTCCTCACTTCTAAAATAAACCATACTTGAAGCTATTGTCTGCTAGCTTTTGGTAGCCATTTCATTTTTTAAAAAAGGAATAAGATATAGATGTTAACTGACATCCTCAGCTTTGGGTTCCACTAATTTATAGAATCTCTCAAAACGCCCATAAAGGCTTCCTTTAATTACTTCTATCGTCACAAAATTGTATGTAAGGTTGTCTATTTGCAGGATGCTTACCATTATTCGCATTTAATGAATTCTGGCAGAAGATAACAATAGCGGGCGCTATTATGCCATTCTAAACTTCTGATACTGCCAATATTATTTGAACAACTTATATATTCTCTAAGACACTGTATTTCAATTTCTTTGAAAGCTGACAATCTGAGTTACCCGAATGTTTAATTTAGAATTTCCTTGAATGTGAGTAAGTCTTGAATAGAATTATAATATTAATTCCATCGATTGGACATCCAAATAATTTCTGTATATTTTCAAAGCTTTGGTCATAGTTTTCACGACATTTGTCAGCCTTGAATCAAATTCAGAATGATTGCCAGCAAGCTGTTAAGCTACTTATCGTAACTCTGTTCCCTTAAACATCCTGCAGGCCAGAGTTAACTTTTCGTTCAGAGTTTCACAACCAATTCATGAGCTGCCAAAGGCACATAGCTTCCCTTGGATGATGACAAGATATCAGCACTGGTGCATAAAAAATCAACAATTTTTGAAAGTTCCTTTCGTATTTTGTACATAATTCTATGTATTTATCTGCAATTTTATATTACATGTTTCTTGGCACAGATTTTCTGGTGGGACTAGTAATTGCTGTGTGCCTTCAATGAGTTCGTGAATGGATTCACTTTCTACAGCTGACACGTGTTACTTGGTATCTCTTAGGAAACAATCACCATTGTCAAATCGCTCTCTGCACTTACAATGTAGTGCTTGATAAACATCGCTAGTAAAACAAAATCAGAATTATTGATGGCTAAGGAAAAGCTATGGATACTAACATTACTGACTAAAAGCAAAATCAGTTTTCAATTGCTCAATGGATGGAGTCATTCTTTACAAATGTATAGTTGTTACTGTCACAGTGAACGAACTGTCTTACAAGGGAACCTCCCCATCGCACCCTCCTCAGATTTAGTTATTAGTTGGCACAGTGGATATGCCTTGATAAACTGAACACAGATCAATTGAGAAAACGGGAAGAAGTTGTGTGGAACTGTGAAAAAATAAGCAAAATATACAAACTGAGTAGTCCACGGACCGGATAGGCCACATCATGGAGATAGTGAGCTCCTGAGCGTCGTGGTCCCGTGGTAGCGTGAGCCGCTGCTGAACGAGAGGTCCTTGGTTCAAAGCTCCCCTCGAGTGAAAATTTTATTTTCTTTATTTTTGCGTAGTTATTATCTGTCCGTTCGTTCATTGACGTCTTTGTTCACTGTAATAAGTTTAGTGTCTGTGTTTTGCGACCGCATCGCAAAACCTTGCGATTAGTAGACGAAAGGACGTGCCTCTCCAATTGGAACCGAAAACATTTGATCGCAAGGTCATAGGTCAACCGATTCCTCCACAGGAAAACACATCTGATATATTCTATACGACACTGTTGACTGCATGTGCGTCACATGACAGGAATATGTTGTCGACCCACCTAACTTGTATATTTGGCGAAGGGGTAAAAAGACTCTTCTACCTTGCCCGATTTAGGTTTTCTTGTGGATGTGATAATCACTCACAAAAAAGTGATGAAAACATAAGAGTTTGTCACATAAACTGAAAATAAAAAAGTAAATTTTTCACTCGATGGAATATTTGAACCAAGGACCTTTCATTCCACAGCTGCTCACGATACCACGGGACCACGGCGCTCCTGTCTTCGGAGTGTCCTTGACGTTGCGTATCTTGCCATGAACTACTCAGTTTGTATATTTTGCTTATTTTTTCACAGTTCCACACAACTTCTTCCTGTTTTCTCAATTGATCTGTTTTCAGTTTTTCAAGGCCTATCCACTGTGCCAACTTATAAGTAAATCTGAGGGGGGTGCGATTGGGAGGTTCCCTTGTTAGTACTGTGCGTGAATTCGTCATCACACAAAAATGTTATACTGGTCTCGATCCCTCCATCTTCACTTCCATTTGAGATCACTGGGCATTATCAGTTAACTTGGGTGCGTTTTATAATAGTCAGACAAAACACAGTAAGCACGTAATGTGTACTCAACTCCTAGTGCCTTTAACCGAGTGAGGTGGCACAGCAGTTAGCACACTTGACCCGCATTCAGGAGGACGATAGTTCAAATCCACGTCCAGTCATCCCGATTTAGGTTTTCTGCGATTTCTCTAATCGCTTCAGGCAAATGCCGCGATGGATCCCTTGAAAGGGCACTGCCTGTCTAATTCCCCATCTTTCCCTAATACAGGCTTCTCCTCCATCGCTAATGATCTCGTTGTCGACTGGACATTAAATCTCCTCCTCCCCTCCTCCTCTGCCGCTTCCTCGTAATGCCTTTTCTGATAACTGGGGTCGTGTTTATATTCACTTGACATGAATACCTTTTGGCGCTCATTGCACATATCGCTAACTAATTGAATGAAAACTGCGGGGTATGAAATAAAATAATTAAAGACAATCATTTTGCATTTTACACATACAAATAAAGTATATTTTTAGTATCTAAAATAAAAAAGGAAATGCTTTTAAAAAGTGTTTCAAGTTCCAAAAAAAGAAAAGAGGTATTTCGTATTTGTATTCAACGTCATTCACTTCTTTCGTGGCACTGAAAACATTTTGTGTACCTGAGCGACATAGGAATAGAAAGTTGCACAAGTGAAGTCTTTGGCATATTTATGCTTCTATCTCTGCTGCTTTATTTAGAGTTCTGTTGTTGATAGTCTTAGTTCATTTTATTTCTACCGGTATTCAACTTTCGTGATTGGTCAAGAAGAATTCCATAGGTCCTCAGACTATGTGCTTTAATGTATGTTGATTTATGAAGCTACTGCTTTTGAAACTGGTCTCAATTGTTGTTAGTACTTATTGCCAAACACTATGAGGGAATAGATTATTTTCGGTTTCTTTTCACATCTCTTAGGAAATGTTTATTTAATGTTTGTGTTATAGGGCCTGGGACGTTAATGAAGCAAACATTTGAAATCCAATGGTAGCAAATTTCCATTGCACATTTTCATTTTATTGTGGATTTAGTATTAGATAATTAATTTTTGAATTTCCTCCCATTCGTCAACCCGTTGAGATTGTAAACATAAAAATGTACAGACATTAGCTGTAAGTGGGCAGTAATGGAAACCAGTGGGGTAAGCTGAAAATTTGTGCTGGACTGCGATTTGAATCCATGGTTCCTGTTTACAAGGCAGATGTTCTGATCACGAAGCCATCTGGACCCAGATAGCACAAGACCACAGTTGGGGTACCAGTACAGGACAAATTTTCACCGTACCACATTGATTTAAATTAATTTCCACTCTCATCCAGTATCTGTAATTATTTGGTGTCTTAATTCATCATGGATGTTGGATCAAAATGGTGTCCATTCTTTCAGGTCTGAGGTGAAGTGTGCTGGGATAGTCCGTGCAGTTTAATGACCATTGTGGGCACATGGCTTAGTGGTCAGTACATCTGCCTAGTAAGCAGGAGATCTGGCTTCGAAACCAAACTTTCTACTTTCCCCATTAAATCAGTGCCCACTTCCAGACAATGTCTGTAATTCCCTTGTGTTCAGTTCATAGTGACCGCTGGATCTAAATTCTGTGACTGTATTTGTTAATGCTGAATAATAATAATTTGACATTCATATTTGGACTCTTTTCTGTGTTCCCCTTGCTGTTCAGCCATTTGAGTAACCTTAAGTAAATAATTAATTAAAACTCTATATTAAATTGTGACTTTTCCTCTAGAAGCTTCAGCAGAGTCTCTGTGTAGGTGGATGCAGCAAGCAGTCAAATGACTAGTCTCCCACAGTTAATGATAGCATGTTGACAGTGTGCTGATCTATGCTGCATCTTGCACTTCAATCTTTCAGTTCATTACTCATGTAGCGGTGTGTGTAGCTCGCTGAAATGTCCGAGTGCTCAATAGGACAGAGCTGTACAAAAATTTAAAATATCTTTCAGTCCCTAGTGCGAGTGACAGCTGACGTTATCCATACAATTACTTATCTATACACATGATACCGCACAGCTACTTGCGTAAAGTATTGGAAAATACCTGTATTACTGCCAAATAGTATGAAATTTTCACATACCTCGGCGTGTCACAGCTTAACACTACGAATTTTGCTCCATACATCACGACAACTGCACCAAATTGTAAGAAACTGCCCTATACGCCGACATGTTAAAGCAAAATTGTAACCTATATGGGCTTACAAGGCAATATTATGAACAAAAATTTCAACAAATTACTCAATGCACAGTTATATTACATCAAAATGCTCTACACGTGTATTTTACCCCATGCATTGTCGTATTACAGCAAAAGTGTATCAAACTGCATTATACATCGCTTTGTTACGGTTAAATATAACGATGTGCAATATGTACTGACATGTGACAGGAACATTGTACAAAATAACACTACACAGATATTTTATAGGAAAATCATATAATTTGCCCTACCAGTTGTTACGTTATTTCAAAACTGTGTAATATCCATGACTATGTTTTACTCAGAATAATTTTCAAGACATAACTGTATGTGGAATTTGATCGAACATTATCGTGTTATCAACCAAAAGGACTTCATCGACAGTAAAAATTAATGATAAATAATTATTATATGTGTAATAATTTTATTTTCTGTGTTAATAATATCTCAGAGAATCTTCGTGGAAAATAGACAATGAAAATCATCTTTGGTTGTCTGTGACAACTGTAGATCAACGACGCTCTTCTTCGAACCATTTAACTGACTGGACGCGATTCATGTAACACTGAGATCTGTAGGAAACTGTTATGTGTTGTTAATTAATATTTGGAAAATAGAGTTACTTTGCATGTGAAATGGTTTTTATCTCTTTCAAAGTTTAATCCATTGTAATTCTCATCCTATATAAGTGTTAATTTTTCCGCTCAGCTACTAAGGAGCGTTAGTGATTTACAGCGCAGTTTATGAGTAAATGGTAGAAAAGTAATAAGCAATTTTCAAAGAGAATATTCTCAAAAGTTAATGCATAATGAGACTAAAGCAAAGTGATTTACTATATATTATTTGTTTGTGGTAAAACAGGATCTGAAGCGACAATCGATACGACGTAGTCTGATGTCGGCCCCCATTTTAGTAAAATATGGCAGCTGCTGTTTTGAATAGAAATAATATGAGGCACAAATGTTGTTGGTTATAAATAATTACTATAATAATTGTGGATTGGTGGCCCAGAACCTACTTTGAAAAGACAAATTCAACTTAGATTGATTCTTTAAACATAGTGCAGATAGCATGTTACGTTATATAAATTCTTATCTGCTGGTGTATAATGCCTGATTATTTCGCACTACTTTCATGAAATATTTTAACAGGAAAAATAAGCCAGTGTCGTGCGCGTGTTGTATTCTGTGACAAACTGTACATTTTGCCAAAGAGAAGAGCTTCCACCTCATTCAACAATAGTATTAAATTTTATATACGATCTGCAATTTAGTGCCATTTACACTACTTTACAGACAACATTGCTACACAAATCTCAGGTGGAGTTTTGTTTAGCAAAGTGACAATTATTAGCCTGGAAAAGCAATGTCGAGATCAAACGACTTCTTGCGTTGATGACAAGTAACTGGTTTTATTGGTGATCTTGCTGAAATACCACAACACATTATCAAGCCACGAATACTGCTTACGCCTCAACTGTAAAAAGTTAACTGTATAATCACGATACAACAAATAGTAATAAAATACTCCAGTCAACACTGTGTTGGTGCATAATTGTTAAAAATTCCCCTTTGACAAAGAGAATGTCATCTATTGCTATCACACAGTGGAGACTGTGTGACCTTACGCTCCAAACCTATGTTTGGTTTAGAGTTGCCCCTATAAAGGTAAAATCGTAAGAAGCTGTCCTACAGTTGTATGTATTTATGTGTCTATGTTTGATAAACATTGACTGCCATTACCTCTGGAACCTCGTGACAACAATTGCCCAAACACTGAAAATATATGTACCATGACAATCGTCTAAGACTAGTGTCTTCAACTAGTATTCACAATGTAGTTGGCCTCCGGTTCGAACTCCACCATTGCATAATTGTGAATAAAAGTCATCATCAATTGTGGCCCAAAAAAATAATTATCAGTAGGACTGACTCAACATATAGAAAAATCAAAGCAGTCTTCGGTGAAGTTAAAAGCAAGGTAAGTAATATTAAGAATTCAATGGCAATTCCATTGTTAAATGCAGTGGAAAGGGTGGATAGATAAAAAAATCACATGATGGCGTGTGTGAGGGGGACGAATGCCTGATGATAGAAGAAGAAAAGGAGTCGATAGCTAAGAGAGAGACGATCAAGTAATCAGAATTTAAAAGCGCGTAGGATTACTCAGATAAGACAGAAGGCATAGATAAAATTCCATTGTAATCATTAGGGTAAATGGCAATAAAACGATTCTTCACGTTCCTGTGTAAATGTATGAGACTGGCGCCATCAAACTTTCGAAGCAAACATTATCCACACAATCCAGAACACTGCGAGAGCTGACAAATGCGAGAAATACCACACAATCAGCGTCACGTCTCATACATCCATGTTTGACATTCTGAAACTAAAGGAGTAGTAGGCAAAGCCGGGTATGTGCGTAAGTACAAGAACCAAGAAGGAACAATAATACTGGAAGACTAATCACTAAATGCTCAGATTAAAAGAATGTAAGGCAGGGATATAGTTAAACGTATACATCAAAAAACACTAACAGATATAAAAAAAATGGTCCAAGAGTCAAAGAGTCAAACGAGGTGAAAGGATGGGCAATGAATAATAACATTCGCTGATGACAATGCTATCCTCAGTAAGAGTGAAGAAGAATAACAGGATCTATTGAATGGAAAGGACAAACTGATGACCATAGATTGTGGATGGAGAGTAAATTGGAGAAAGAAGAAAGTAATGAGACTAGGCAGAAGTGATAATACCGATAAACTCAACATCAGAATTCGTGATAACGAAGTAGATGAAGTTACGAAATGCTGCTACCTAGGCAGCAAATTAACTCCTGATAGGCGGTGAAGGAGGACATAAAAAGTAAAATAGCACTGGCAAAGAATGGATTCCCGGCCAAGAGAAGTGTACTAGTATCAAAAGTAAGCTTTAATATGAGGAAGAAATTTCCGAGACTGCGTGTTCGGAGCACAACAGTTTATGATAGTGAAACATTGACGGTTGGAAAACTTGAATGGAAGGGAATCGAAATATTAGTGATTTGTGGCTACAGAAGAACGCAGAATGTTACGTATAATAGTAAGGTAACGAATAAGGAGATTCTCGGCAGAATCGGCGTGGTAATCAATATTTGGAAAACTCAGAAGATTAAGGGACAGAATGAAAGGGCCCCTGGGAATAACTTCCATGGTACTACAACTACATCTACAACCATACTCCGCAAGCCACCTGACTGTGTGTGGCGGAGAGTACCCTGAGTACCTCTATCGGTTCTCCCTTCTATTCCAGTCTCGTATTGTTCGTGGAAAGAAGGAATGTCGGTATGCTTCTGTGTGGGCTCTAATCTCTCTGATTTTATCCTCTTGGTCTCTTCGCGAGATATACGTAGGAGGGAGCAATATACTCTTGACTCTTCGGTGAAGAGTGCCGGTACATGCGTACATTAATCCTTGTTCCATAGATCATGAATACGACATTTCGTAATGATGTGGAACAGGTCACCTTTCTTTACAATGAATAATAATAATGAATAATACTGACTAACTAGCTGAAACCATCTGTTTCAGCAGATCATCGATGTGTTCCTTCCATTCAATTTCTCATCAATACCCAAACCCAGAAACTTTGTTTATTATGCCATAGCAACAGACTTCTGTTCATAGTCTATATTTATCAATGGTGTTATGTCATTTACGTACAGAATTGTATAAACTGTGTTTTCTCAAAACTTAGTGACAGACCATTTGCAGAGAACCGCTTCATAATTTTCTGATAGACATTATTTGCAATTTCCTCAACTGATTCTTGCTTCTTGGAAGTGATTAATATACTTGTATGAACAGCAAAAAGAAGTAGCTCTGCATCTTCATGACTATAGAGTGGCATGTCGTTGATATATATTAACAACAATTATTGATCCCAGACTAAACCTCGTGGGACACTATTTTTGATACCTCCCCAGTTCGAGGACTCTGCTAGCTTTTGCAGACTATCTGTACACCTAATTTCAACATCCTGCATTCTTCCAGTTAAGTATGAATTAAACCATTTTTGCACTGTCCCACTGAAAACACAATACTTAATCTTATCTAGAAGAATTTCATGATTCACACAGTGAAAAGCCTTTGAGAGATCACAAAATATCCCAGTGGGTGATATTCGGTTATTCAATGCATTTAATATTTGATCAGCGAAAGCATATATACCATTTTCTGTTGAAAAGCCTTTCTGAAAACCAAATTGACGTTTTGTTAGTACTTCATTTCTACAAATTTATTATGCTAATCTTGAATACATTACTTTTTCAAGAATTTTTGATAAAGCGGTCAGAAGTGAGATTGGGCGGTAATTGTTAGCATCAGATCCATCCCCTTTTTTATGCAATGGTTCAATAATAGCGGATTTCAGTCTATCTGGAAAAATGCCTTATTTCAGCGAGCTGCTACATATTTTACATATGTGGCTGAGATTCCTACTTAGTTGTTGGGAACAAGCTTTTCGTACACTGTTGGAAATGTCATCAATTCCATTTGAGCCTATACTTTTGAGTGAATATATAATTTTCCTAATTTCATTAAGAGAGGTAGGTTGAATTTCAATTTTATCAAATTGCATAGGTACTGCCTTTTCCATATACTGCCTTGCATTTTCTAATGAGTAGCTCGATCCTATTTTCTCTGCAACACTTAAAAATCTCTACATCTGACTTCTTGTTAACAAACTTTTCATTGTGTTTGATTGAAATACAGTCTTCCTGTGATCTCGGTTGCACTGTTTCACTTCTCACAATATTCCACGCTGTTTTAATTTAGTTATCAGATACACATACTTCTGGAATTTTTAACAACATTTGCTGATGGAGTGGAAGCAGTTTTTATAATGTTTCACAGTTTTGGGGTCATTACTCCTCCTAATTATAAGACACATTTCCCTTTCCTGCTTTCAAGATATTTTTATCCCTTTAGTAAGCCATGGTTCTTTGCATGGTTTCTCACAATTATATTTCTCTTTTTTCTTAGGGAAACTGTTTTAAAATATACATACAAAGGTGTCATGAAACAGGTTAAATTTTAAATTGGCCTCATGTTCCCTCTACAGCTCATCCAAATCTGTTCCAAGCTTTCCCTAAAATTTTGAATTGTTAAATCGTTAATGGAACACACTATTTTGGGGGACTGTTTTGCATTACCACATGGAGCTATATCATATACTGTAACTAGCTGTGCATCATGATCAGACAGACCATTCTTAACAGGAAAAGTTTTTATTTGATGACATTTACCTTGGTCTATGAAAAAGTTATCTGTCAGTGTGCTGCTTTCCTGTAACACCTGAGTAGGAAAATCAATGACTGATAATTGATCGAACAAAGTAATACTTCAAGGTCAAGGTTTCTATTGGACTCTTTCAGAAAATCTACATTGAAATTCCCACAAAAAATTATTTGCTTTCCTTTGTCTGACAGGTAGAATCCAAGTTTCTAAAAAATAGTTGAAAATTTCCCAATGAGGACCTATACACGGCTACAATGATAAAAGTGTCATTATGTAGTTTAAGCTGACATGCACATGCTTCTATATGTTGCTCTACAATATATATTTTAGTTTCACAATTTTGAACACTATGACTGATTTTAATATATATGGCAAATCCTCCTCTGCCCATAGTGTCTCTACATAGATGTGCTGAAAGCATATATACACATACATTAATTATTTCCACACCTGTGACTACATGATGTTCAGACAGGCATAGTACATCAATTTCACCCTGAGTTTCTAAACAAACAAGCAGCTCATCTACCCTCCCGAATGAGATTTTCACTCTGCAGCGGAGTGTGCGCTGATGTGAAACTTTCTGGCAGATTAAAACTGTGTGCTGGACAGAGACTCGAACTCGGGACCTTTGCCTGTGGCACGCAGGTGCTCTACTGCTGAGCTACCCAAGCACTACTCGCGCCCAGTCCTCACAACTTTACTTCCGCCAGTACCTCGTCTACTACCTTCCAAACTTTACCGAAGCTCTCCTGCGAACCTGGCAGAACTAGCACTCCTGAAAGAAAGGACATTGCAGAGACTTGGCTCAGCCACAGCCTGGGGGATGTTTCCAGAATCAGATTTTCACTCTGCAGCGGAGTGTGCACTGAAGTGAAACTTCGTGGCAGATTAAAACTGTGTGACGGACCGAGCCTCGAACTCAGGACCTTTGCCTGCAAGGTTCGCAGGAGAGCTTCTGTAAAGTTTAGAAGATAGGAGACTAGGTACTGGCAGAAGTAAGGTTGTGAGAACGGGGCGTGAGTCGTGCTTGGGTAGCTCAGATCGTAGAGCACTTGACCACAAAAGGCAAAGGTCCCGAGTTCAAGTTTCGGTCTGGCACACAGTTTTAATCCGCCAGAAAGTTTCGGCTCATCTACTTTGTTTTTTAATCTCCTAATGTTCTCATGCAATATATTAACATTATTTTCCACAGTGCTTTTATGTGAATGTTGTGACATACTAAAATTATTTTTCACTGTACTGTTACGAGAATCTTGTGATATTTTCGCATCTCTAGTACGTGCATGTCTGAACTTCTCATGAAGCTTATTTTAATCAAGGTAGGATGATTGGACACTGATCTTAGCCTAAAAAAGTACTCCCATGAGTTTCAGTGCCCCCCCCCCCCTTTTAAAGATTTGGCTTCCTATTGAGATGCAGGCCATGTCTTGTGAAGTCCCACCTACCAAATACCATCAACAGGAACCAAACCTATGTCTGTCAAAGTAACCGCCCAAAGTAGCTGATCTAGGTCCATATTGACCCTCCTGACAGAGCTTTTCAATTGGGGCCAGTCATACCGCATGATAGCAGGAACCAAGCCAACATCTGTATGGTTCGTTGAAGATTATTCTTACCCGGTCACACACAATATTGTAGCGCTGATCCCTATCAATACTGTTTCCCGCTCCACCCACTACCACAACATGATCCCACTTTTATAAGACCCTTGTACAATGATCCTACATTCTCTCTCACATGGCTAAGACATGCACTGGGCTTGAAAATATTTGTGACCTGGTACCTGTCACCTAATTTTTCCTGCGAGTCTGGCCCACACCTCTTCCATGGCTAGTACCTAACAACAGAACTTTCCTCCAACTTTCTACTTTTTGCAACAGTTGGTTTCCTAGTGAAGGTCTGTTTAGTGCTGACTACACTTACATCTGCTTGAGCATCTCCTTTATCTTACTGAGGTAGCGAGGAAAATCTGTTGTTTGTGCCAATGAAGAAACTGTCTGATAATGTTCTCTTTCTGTGGCCCGAGTTCCTTGCTACCACTTCCCACCTGTCTTCACTCTATTCCACCCTTAACTTCATAGGTTCCTCCCAAGCACTATCCAGTTCAGCCTGGGTAGCTCTAATGTTCCATTCCAGTTCCGCTTCTTTCCTATCCCTTGAACATAATCTGCTATACCATGGAAGAGAGCCGATTACTTCCCCGATCCCAATGCCATTAAATTCACCCCAATGTAACTATGTGCCACAATAGCTGCACAGAACCTCAAAACTGACTTCCGTACGGCAGCCCAAACACTTGTGGCTCATGGTTGTTTACGGTATTTTTTACAAAATTGATCTAGGCAATAACAGTAATATCCTATTAACGACGCATCACTTAAGTCACTAAAGTTATGTGGAACACTAATATACGTGTATACCATTAATATAGTAACGCAATGCTGTTAAACTAATGTTAAAAATCAAAACATGTATACCCGAAAATTGATTCTAAGATCGTGTAGGCGCGATACGTACTTGACACGTGTTCAAAGGAAATAAAAGATAGAACTTAAAACCTTTAATTCCCCGAGTAGATACGGCACTACTAAATATATGTGTAATGAAAGCAACCTAAAGTCTTCACTTAATAATTAAGGAAATGTCTTAAATTTCTATGTAAACCTACGTCTTAAGTTCGTGGAAACCGGCTCTTGTGTTTCATTTCTTTTTCGAGAAATACTTTGAAACGAGTGAAATCTTCATTAGATAATAGAAAACAGACTCTAATTAACTTCGTTACTGTGTAATATTAACTTAATTGGCAGTTATTACAGAATTAATTACTTATCTTCACGAGCGTAATATTCAAGCGTGAGCGATCTGCGCCAATGCTGGAAACCATGGTGGCAACACTGAATGGATCAATAAGGAGTAAATACTATGGGGGAGAACAGAAATGGTTCAAATGGCTCTGAGCACTATGGGACTCAACTGCTGAGGTCATTAGTCCCCTAGAACTTAGAACTAGTTAAACCTAACTAACCTAAGGACATCCTGCCCGAGGCAGGATTCGAACCTGCGACCGTAGCGGTCTTGCGGTTCCAGACTGCAGCGCCTTTAACCGCACGGCCACTTCGGCCGGCGGAGAACAGAAACTGAGGATGCAGATTGCAGTTGCTGCTCTGAGATGATTAGTTTGGTACAGGAGAGGAAATTATGCTGAGCCACATCAATCCAGCCAGAGGACGGATGACTCAAAAACAAGTGACAGTGAGTGTCAGCTACTACATCTGCAAAACTGTTTTAAACGAGAAAGTGACAGCATATTTACCATTTTACGATAGTTAGTGTCAGTCACTTGCGGTCGTAGATATTTTCGTAAAACTAGAAGCGGTCAGTGTCTTTTAATGGCATACTCTGCAGTGATTGTGAGCTACTGGATCTCCATTATTTTACATTCGATGAACGTAAGCATCAAAGTTAATTGTGAAAAATTGCTCTGTACATTGCCGGGATGTAGGAAACATGTAATAAAATGCCAATACGTGGCCATGTTACAGTGAAATTTTAACAAACTGCCCTATACATTGTCATGTTACAACAAAACTGCTTTAAAGTTCTCCATACACTACTACGTCACAGCAAAATTGTTACCATGTGTCTCACACATCATAAAAAATTGCCCTGTATGTTATGACAGTATAGCTAAGCCGCAACAGGTGGCTCTCTGCATCTCTATGCTACAAGAAAATGGTAAAAAAAGAACCTCATCTATCACCATGTTAAAGAAAAATTGCATCACGTCACGCTATACATTGTGTATTACAGCAAGTTGGTAACAAAATCTCTCATACATAGCTCTGTTATTGTAAAATTATAGCTGATTCCCTATTAATCGATGTGATATAACTAAACGGAAATATTTTACCTAACAACAAAATAGTATCAAATTACTCCATACACCACTATATAACAGCAACATCTTAGAAAAGTGCTACACTCGAAGTGATGTTACTGGGATACTGTATGAAAGTCTTCATGTGATACTGTATTACAGCAATACTGCGTGATGGACATATTGTTTGTTATGGAGTGGAGACTACACGACACTTCACCCCAACGCTGCTGAGCTACAGCATTGCCTGCATTATAACAAACATTTAACAAATAGTCTCTGTGATACAGAAGGGCATCATCTGTTATTACCCCTCAGTCTTTGGGCCTATGAGTACCATCATTGTAAGATGATTTGACCATAGCCTGACAGTGTGAGTAAGCTTCTGGATCTCAAATCGAAAGTTAACAGAGTGGGTACCACAATCTGACAGTGTGTGAAGTATTGTAGTAATACCAAAGGCTAGTAAGGTGCGTACCTTGCAGTAATTTAGAAGGAGGGATCAGCTATGTCAAGCTATGTCATACTCTCTTTCTGAGAATCATCAATTGAAGGTGTAAGAAATTGTTTATATTGTAACACTTTGTTATGCTCCGCAAGCCACCCAAAGGTATGTGGCGGAGGGCACTTTACGTGCCACTGTCATTACCTCCCTTCGCTGTTCCAGTCGCGTATGGTTCGCGGGAAGAACGACTGCCGGAAAGCCTCCGTGCAGCTCGAATCTCTCTAATTTTACATTCGTGATCTCCTCGGGAGATATAATTAGGGGGAAGCAATATATTCGATACCTCATCCAGAATCGCACCCTGTCGAAACCTGGACAGCAAGCTACACCGCGATACAGAGCACCTGTCTTGCAGAGTCTGCCACTTGAGTTTGCTAAACATCTCCGTAACGCTATCACGCTTACCAAATAACCCTGTGACGAAACGCGCCGCTCTTCTTTTGGTCTTCTCTATCTCCTCCGTCAACCTGATCTGGTACGGATCCCACACTGATGAGCAATACTCAAGTAATGGTCGAATGAGTGTTTTGTTAGCCACCTCCTTTGTTGATGGACTACATTTTCTAAGGACTCTCCCAATGAATCTCAACCTGGTACCCGCCTTACCAACAATTAATTTTATATGATCATTCCACTTCAAATCGTTCCGCACGCATACTCCCAGATATTTTACAGAAGTAACTGCTACCAGTGTTTGTACTGCTATCATATAATCATACAATAAAGGTTCCTTCTTTCTATGTATTCGCAATACATTACATTTGTCTATGTTAAGGGTCAGTAGCCACTCCCTACACCAAGTGCCTATCCGCTGCAGATCTTCCTGCATTTCGCTACAATTTTCTAATGCTGCAACTTCTCTGTATACTACAGCATCATCCGCGAAAAGTCGCATGGAACTTTCGACACTATCTACTAGGCCATTTATATATATTGTGAAAAGCAATGGTCCCATAACACTCCCCTGTGGCACGCAAGAGGTTACTTAAACGTCTGTAGACATCCCTCCATTGAGAAAAACAAGCTGTGTTCTGTTTGCTAAAAATTATTCAATCCAGCCATACAGCTGGTCTGATATTCCATAGGCTGTTACTTTGTTTATCAGGCGACAGTGCGGAACTGTATCGAGCGCCTTCCGGAAGTCAAGGAAAACAGCATCTACCTGGGAGCCTGTATCTAATATTTTCTGGGTGTCATAAACCAATACAGCGAGTTGGGTCTCACACGATCACTGTTTCCGGAATCCATGTTGATTCCTACAGAGTGGATTCTGGGTTTCCTGAATCGACATGATACGCGAGCAAAAAACATGTTCTAAAATTCTACAACAGATCGACGTCAGAAATATAGGTCTATAGTTTTTGCGTATCTGCTCGACGACCCTTCTTGATGACGGGGACTACCTGTACTCTTTTCCAATCATTTGGAACCTTCCGCTCCTCTAGAGACTTGCGGTACACAACTGTTAGAAGGGGGGCAAGTTCTTTTGCGTACTCTGAGTAGAATCGAACTGGTATCCCGTCAGGTCCAGTGGACGTTCCTCTGTTGAGTGATTCCAGTTGCTTTTCTGTTCCTTGGACACTTATTTCGATGTCAGCCATTTTTTCGTTTGTGCGAGGATTTAGAGAAGGAACTGCAGTGCGGTCTTCCTGTGTGAAACAGCTTTGGAAAAAGGTGTTTAGTATTTCACCTTTACGTGTGTCATCCTCTGTTTCAATGCCATCATCCCGGAGTGTCTGGATATGCTGTTTCGTGCCACTTATTGATTTAACGTAAGACCAGAACTTCCTAGGATTTTCTGTCAAGTCGGTACATAGAATTGTACTTTCGAATTCACCGAACGCTTCACGCATAGCCCTCCTGACGCCAGCTTTGACATCGTTTAGCTTCTGTTTGTCTGAGAGGTTTTGGCTGCGTTTAAACTTGCAGTGAAACTCTCTTTGCTTTCGCAGTAGTTTCCTAACTTTGTTGTTGAACCACGGTGGGTGTTTCCCGTCCCTCACAGTTTTACTCGGAACGTATCTGCTTAAAACGCATTTTACGATTGCCTTGAACTTTTTCCATAAACACTCAACATTGTCAGTGACGGAACAGAAATTTTCGTTTTGATCTGTTAGGTAGTCTGACATCTGCCTTCTATTACTCTTGCTAAACAGATAAATCTTCCTTTTTTTTTATTCCTATGTACTTCCACATTCAGGGATGCTACAACGGCCTTATGATCACTGATTCCCTGTTCTACGCTTACAGAGTCGAAAAGTTCTGGTCTGTTTGTTATCAGTAGATTGAAGATGTTATCTCCACGAGTCGGTTCTCTGTTTAATCGCTCGAGATAAGTTTCGGATAGTGCACTAAGTATAATGTCACTCGATGCTCTGTCCCTACCACCCGTCCTAAACATCTGAGTGTACCAGTCTATATCTGGTAAATTGAAATCTCCACCTAAGACTGTAACAAGCTGAGAAAATTTATGTGAAATGTATTCCAGATTTTCTCTCAGTTGTTTTGCCGCTAATGCTGCTGAGTCGAGAGGTCGGTAAAAGGAGCCAATTATTAACCTAGCTCGGTTGTTGAGTGTAACCTCCACCCATAATAATTTACAGGAACTATCCACTTGTAATTCACTACAAGATAAACTACTACTAACAGCGACAAACACGCCACCACCGGTTGCATGCAGTCTATCCTTTCTAAACACCGTATGTGCCTTTGTAAAAATTTCGGCAGAATTTATCTCTGGCTTCAGCCAGCTTTCCGTACCTATAACGATTTCAGCTTCGGTGCTTTCTATCAGCGCTTGAAGTTCCGGTACTTTACCAATGCAGCTTCGACAGTTTACAATTACAATACCGATTGAATATTAATTATTTCCATCATACTTTGTCATCGTTACATCACAAAGGAAGTGTGGGAAACGATGGTGATTTTTGCTTTTTAAAAGTCTACACCATATACATTGCTTCGCATTTGGAGGCCAGATGAAATATCTGGCTGAAGATGTTTTTCATGCTGTTTGGGCAGAAAAATTGTGTAAAAGTTGTCACCATGAACTGGTGCCCATTTTACAATAAAATGGTTCTGCGAAGCACTTCGATGGGTACATTGTGAACGAGCAGTTTATAGTGGCGTCTGTTCTGGTTGACACGATGCTCATCCGTGAGTAATTCGTTTAAGTGGGGGTCAGCGTTTTTGATACATAGGCAACTGGAGAAGTACCAGCGTTGTTCCTATTTGCTATCGTTGCCCCAGTGACGTATAGGAAGGAATCCACAGCCAGAACCAGTGGCCGTAGTGGGGAAAATGGTGTGAAGCAGGGAGTCGAGTGCAGAATTCTCTTTAGTTATGTGAAAGCGGATGGATGAATTTGCCTTTTCCAAAAATGCATTCAACTTCTGTAAGTTTGGCGGTCGTGACAGAGATTCAGTATGTTTGGTATTGTGGTCAGCGGGCTACATCTCATCTTTTTTGAGCTTTTATTCGACATGCTCCTGGAAAATGGGGCCTTTTTCCTATACAGCACTATGTCCCTGCGTCATGTAATGGAGTTAAAAGGGTGCAAAGGAGTTGCAGGTATGTTCCAGGTAACTAAGGAAGACTGTCAAAGCAGAACGGATTCCAAACGGGCGCTCTTGTACTTCTTTAATCCAAAAGGAAAGTTGGTAGTTATGATGATCTGCTGCTCCTCACCCAGCAATATCTGCTGTTGGGAATCGCAAGGTCTAACTAACAAAAATATTTCACCCTGAAAAGGTTGATGGGTTTTCTCCTGGACACAGAATGAAATAGGTTTCCACCTGTGCCTAGGGATTGATCGTCGATTCAAAATCTCTTCATAGCAGGAGGGAATTATTTGCTTAGTTGCCTGTTTTCAAGGACGTGCCCATAGCGCTGGTTTTTATATCTTAGATAACCCATACCCCCTGCAGACGATCAAGTCCCGCTTAATGGCAGTCCATAAAGGGAGATGATTAGTTCGTGCCCAACAGAAAAAGGGTACAGAATAAGGACACAAGCAGCTATCAACCTAGAAATCTGTGGCGCACCTGGGCTATATTCGCTTATCAACGCGAAAGTGACACAAACGCCGTGAGTTCCTGGATGGCAACCTCGTGTTAAACGACCAGAACCCTGTAGCTGACTGAGAATCCAAACAACGAGCATCCAAACTGAAATTGAAGACCGGTCAATGACTATCGACAGCAAATAGTGTGAACTGTCATGTAATTCTGAGGTAGGCGATGGGAATTGTGAATTTACCCCTGCCAAAAACTGAACTGTCACCATACGTGACGAAAGCATGGGGATGTGGCGCTGATTCTGTGGAACATACATTTGAAGATCCACCAAGTGAACCGTAGCTCCTGCGTCCACCAGGATAACGTAGTTTTCCCTTACAGGTCCGACGTTGATAAACAAGATAGTAGCGAACGGGTAAGCCTGGCGTACAGTTCCCGGAAGTTCGTGAACCAGCGCTAAACGCATGCGTTAATTGTTCTGATGCTTTACAGCAGACAGTTTGGCTATGCCCATGTTTTTCACGATGGGTTCAGTCCGCCCAGTGATCGAGACACTTTGCATATGTGTTAGCTGTGACGCAGCCTGGAAATGACGAAAAATACTGCATCCGACGCCAATACGGAGTGGCCGGCTGTTCTGGGGTCATCGACAGATGTGAAATTGATAATAATGGCACAGCTGTTTTAGATATTGTTTACGAGTATTTGCCACCGCCCTTTTCCCCTCCCGTCCCCCTGCCCCTTTCGGGAGTGTGGTGTGGATTTTGAACCACAGATGCTTGTTGTCGACCGTGAGGCTCTCATTCACAGCTGCATGATACTGAAACAGGGAACGATTTTCCAAATTTCCTCTTAGGCTAGGTTGTCAGACTTAAGGGCTGCTGTGCATACATCCGGATTGGGGGCCACTTGGACCTTAATTTAAGAAAACTGAACAAACGCCTTTTCAAAATAACGTTTTAACAAATGGTTCAAATGGCTCTGACCACTATTCGACTTAACTTCTGAGGTCATCAGTCGCCTAGAACTAAGAACTAATTAAACCTAACTAAGCTAAGGACAACACACACATCCATGCCCGAGGCAGGATTTGAACCTGCGACCGTAGCGACTTTTTAACAGATTCTGGTATTGCACACAGGTGTATTTTGCTAGGTTGCATTTATTTTGCCACAAAACAGTAAAAACAGGTGATAGTAAAGTAGGAATAATGTGAAGAAAACAGAACGTGAACATCTGCAACATGCATAACGGTACACAAGAACGTTCTTTTTTCCAATTGTAACGGATTTGCGCACACATTCCGACAACTGGTTAATGTGCTCAGTACGGGGTGTGACCGTCTCTAGAAGCAATAGAGGCCTGAAAACGACGGGGCATACTGTGAATGATGTCATCGGTCTAATGTTGAGGCAATAACGCCCATTAATCCTCCAGAGGTGTTCGCGGTCTTAGAGAGTTGTTGATGGATGCTGATGAGGTGCAAACCGTCTCCATAGTGCATCCCAGATATGTTCTACGGGATCCAAATTGTCAGTGCTCAATGACATCGAGCGTTATCGTCCCTCAATAAGAAGTCTGGACTCACAGCACCTCGTAACTACCGTAAATGACGTCCCAAGAGCCGGCCGCGGTGGTCTAGCGGTTCTAGGCTCTCAGTCCGGAACAGCGCGACTGCTACGGTCGCAGGTTCGAATCCTGCCTCGGGCACGGATGTGTGTGATGTCCTTAGGTTAGTTAGGTCCAAGTAGTTCTAAGTTCTAGGCTACTGATGACCACAGATGTTAAGTCCCATAGTGCTCAGAGCCATTTGAACCATTTGAACCACGTCCCAAGACCTCGCCACGATACAAGAGAGCAATTAAACCTTGCCGATGCACCCATTCAATTTTATGAAGAGGGTTTCGATTGGTAAAAGTAATCCCTGCCCACACCATTAGGGGTCCTCCTCGATATCGGTCTCTTTTAACAATGTTTGAGTTCCGGAACCGTGTTCCACGTTCCCTGCATATGATAATTCATCGAGAGTCACTCACTAGGCTAAATCGAGACTCATATGTGGAAACGACATTAGACAACTGTTCACCGCACTGGGTAGCCGTACGGTTAAGTCACCTTCCGAAGGATCGCACGGCTACCCCCGTCGGAGGTTCGAGTCCTCCCTCGGGCAACGATGTGTGTGTTGTCCTTATCATAAGTTTGTTTAAGTTAGATTAAGTAGTGTGTAAGCCTAGGGACCTATGACCTTAGCAGTTTGGTCCCATAGGAACTTATCACAAATTTCAGTTTCAATTTGCCCACTGTTCGACTTCCCAGGTCGCATGTCGATGACTCCACTCAAGACAGTCCATTCGGTGCAGACGTTTCAGAGTTAGACATACAGCATATCTCCGATGATAAAGGCCACTCCACTTGACTCGATACAACACGTCCATTGGATGCAGCAAGCTCACATGCGAGATGCGGTACAATATGAAGGCGGTATTGTCGTACACTTACAGCCAGATTATGGTCCTCTGCTCTGAAGTCGCACGTGATGTGCCCTGCCCTGGTCTTCGGGAGATAGTTTTGGTCTCTATCAATTGCTGCAACATCCGAGAAACAACAGAACGATTCACATTAATCCATCGACCCACGTCAGCTTGCCACTATCCTTTCTTTCCATGGACCTCCAGCGCAGAGAGTCTGGTAGACATCTGCTCTGTGCCATACTGCAACGTCTGTGAGTGTGTACACCGCGATTGTGGATGTGGGGCTACCCAACAAACATACCTTGCTTCACAGGTGTCCTGACGTCATCGATCTCAAGGTTGGCCGTTGACCAGAATGCCACCTTCAGTGCAGAACACGATCGTACGGACATCTGGTTGACAGTCTGTATGATTACATTGTGAACTAAACACAGATCGGCAAACAGGGGTTTCTTGCTTTAATTTTGGAAACCAGTGTAATTATGAAACGGTTAGGGAAAAAATGTTTTGGAAGCTGAGTTCACGAAAATAAAATTGCGTCTGCGATTCAATCCTTGCAAATTACTATCCCATGAGTCATACAAATGAACAGGTTGTTTGTGATACTGATGAAATTAGAGTTGCTGTGCTACCACATGGAATCGGTGCGACTAATAATTCGAAAGTAACGTGCAAATCTTCTCGAATGGGAGTGCGAGATGTTTGGAGATTCATGCCATACATCACCAGTAAGAGAAACATCTCGGGGTAGCCAAACAAATAAAGAATAACTTAATTTTATCCATTGTTTTTCAGTGTTTCGTCCGCGATTGTTTTACTTTCGTAAAATGAAGAACAAACTTGTGACCGAAGGCGGTTTGTTCTTCATTTTACTAAAGAATGAGAGCATCAACACAGACCTGGGAGGTGTTGAAGTGCTATTTCAGCTGCTAAAATATGTTTCCCCGTCGTCTTTGGCATCATTAGTATATACAAATACGAGTGGGCGATTCTTCACCTTCGAAGTGAACACGACCTGTATTGGAAGTTGAATTTCCTGACAGAGTAAGCCAATTTCTTTTGGAACTGCTGTTGCAACTGATGCCGAAGGAGCAGCTGTTGCTATTGATATTCCGCACGTTGCAATATTTTTGTATCAGTGGGAGGTAGCTAAACTTTTACCTAGTTGACTGCTATTGTGACCGATATCTTTGGCAGAATGTTCGGAACAACGGAAGAGACGCGGATGTGGCCGGACGAACTGGCCAGAGGTCATCAGCGGTGGTTCGCACAGCTTGACCGAGGAAGACCGCAACAAGAGGAAAACAGACAACAGAAACAGAGTCCAAATGAGTAACCTAAAGGTATAAATCTGAGACCAAAGCTGCGGTGTGCAATGAGAAACTAGAACAACATTCGAGCGCAGCAAATTCACCACCGAAGGGAGAGTAGCAGAGTGGCTAGCTTAATAACAGGATAGCGCCCTGTAACTGCCCGACAAATTAAGCGTGGCTCTACGGTAACGTGAGACCAACGCTCGCCATCGCAGATACAGCAGTGCCATCTAGCGGCTACGGTCGAGTTCCTTCCCTACGGCGGGCTCTCGTGATCGTCACGCTGAGGTTTACAGTAGGCTCATGATTCTCAGTAACTAGACCTACTAACAGAAACGACCACAATCCCTATTCCCTCTGATAACAAACTATCAATTTGTATGGGTCCTTGCCTGAGATTCGTTCGGTTTACTTCTGAGAAATAAGCGGTCTATTCGTTGTGCACAAATCTGGAATCATGAAGGAAGATTAATTGCTAGCGAGAAGTTCTTATTTACCCACATTCTTGTAGATCTTAGCCGCAGACATGTCCACCCTGATAGCTGAGTGGTCAGCTTGACGGATTGCCGTCCTACGGGCCCGGGTTGGATTCCTGGCTGGATCGGAGATTTTCTCCGCTCAGGAACTGGGTGTTGTGTTGTCTTCACCATCATTTCACCCCCATCCGGCGCGCAGGTCGCCGTATGTGATGTCGAATGTAATAAGACCTGCACCAAGGCGGCCGGACCAGCCCCGCAGGGGAACCTCCCGGCCAATGACGCCAAACGCTCTTTTCCATTTGACTTCAGACATATTATGTTTTGTATTCTGCAGCTTTTGTTAACTGCTACCGTTGAGGTTGTTTATAAATTAGTTATACAAAAGTAATCTTTAATTGTGAAAATGGTAGATAACTTACAAAAATATTTTTATACAGCATTCGTTGTAGTATGTCTTCAAGTTTTATTCCCGCCTAATTCCGTACGTTACCACTAGTTAGTATGCACAAATGTGTTATTGCAACAGTCATCGTGGAGTCTTAGAGCGATGCAGAGGGTACGCAGTGTAATTTATAATTTCATGAATCCAAATCTGCTGCCGGCCGCGGTGGTCTAGCGGTTGTAGGCGCTCAGTCTGGAACCGCGCGATTGCTACAGTCGCAGGTTCGAATCCTGCCTCGGGCATGGATATGTGTGATGTCCTTAGGTTAGTTAGGTTTAAGTAGTTCTAAGTTCTATGGGACTGATGACCACAGATGTTAAATCCCATAGTGCTCAGAGCCATTCGAACCATTTTGAACCAAATCTGCTTCTACAGTTCAGAGACGTTAAATGACTAAATGTCCCACACCACCACTTCAAAAACAAACTGTTATTAATCAGTACAATCGTTTCACCGAAACTGGCTGTGGTCAGGGTCTGCTAGCAGTTTCTGATGCAGTAAGTTCGCCAAATGCATGTTTGTACTCCGGGTAAATCTACGAAACGTGCCAGCTTAGAAATGAATATTCCTAACATTACAGTGTGAAACGTATTATGAAAAGTCCGTCATACAAATGTTACAAACTGGAACTGTTAAAAACATAGGGAAAGTGAAAAAGAAAAACGATCTCTGTTTTGTGTAGAAGTTTTTAACAAAATGCAAAGTGAAGATGATTTTGTTAATAAAATTGTTTTCAGGAGCGAATCCACCTTCTATGTCTTCGGTTAAGTAAGCGCCTCTGTCTGGTGTTGGAAATTAGACAGATAATGAGACACAAGACAAGTATATTGGATTTATGCAAACCACGTGATGATTTCTTATAACGACTTACTATTATCGGAAACTTTATAATGAAATTAATCGTCCATAATTCATTTTAACAGCTCAAAATACTCTCGCAAATTTAGACACAGGAGCGACAGTAAATCGTGTTTTTTACTTCGATTGTACTATTTCTTACAGTGTTCTTCCAGCGCGGGGCTACTGCACAATACTATCGCCAGAGGGGTTGTAAGTGACGTTCACTTAAGTGGTGTTTATGAAGTGAGTGGAGCCCTGAGCCATATCCTGATGGCTAAGAAAGGCAAACGCAAATGGAATGCTATCTGACGTTAAAATCAAAGTAAAAGATTGGGTCACCACCAACTCTTGTCACACGACAAACAAGAGATTCGACTGAATTGGAAAACTGATTAATCTACTCGGAAGAAAAAAACTCATAAAGGAACATCCGTTGTAATGTCACTCATAAAATATGAGACGCCATTATTAATATGATCCAGGGATTGTTCACATACGTCAACTATTAAAATAAAGTAAAAAGTGAGTGAACACTGTGAATAAGGGCAGCTTGCTGCAACATTCCTGAAAACAAGATTACTGTAAAGAACTTATTTTAAACAAAAAGGAACGCTAATTATTGGACCTGTGCGCATGGAAACGCTATGGATGGGCTAATAAGGAAAGTACAAGGCGAATGGCGTCGGTAAAGGAGACGGAACATCGGTACACTGTATAAGACTTGAAACAAAATCGTTTATTTCGTAAAACATTGATATAAAGCATCTACATAACTGCTGTTGCCTGGTAACTACGTACAATTGCTTGTGAAACTCTTTACGATTCACAACAGAATCTTTTAGTTTAGAATCGCTGTCCTAATTAGAGGGGGACGCGAAAGTTTTAATACTCGAATTCAGATACACATTCACTCAAAGAACAGCAAGGACGGCCCCAACACCAACATGCAACGAAGCTAGGAGGTTTGTCCCTGTGTGCTGAGAAATGATGAAATAAAAGAGCAAATCTGAATATACGGTTGCATTTAAAGTTGAACATCGGTTTGTAGAAACAGCATCAACGAGGGCCACACATACACGCTTACGCGATTAACACGAAGTCACAGACCACAAATAGTAATTTAATATTCCAAAAATAAGTAAACTCTAGGACAGATGCCGGGGGACGCATAAACGTTAGGTTCGCAGTTAACTCGTGTGGCCACGTGGTTAGTGGAGAGCAATTGATACATATCGTGGCCAAATTTGGCAGAGGGCGAACGAACTCAAATATTAGCCCACGTGGATGGTTTACAACGGACATAGAGTAATGAAACAAAGAAAATTCACAAAGAGGCCAAAATTATCAGTATTTGGAAAAGATTAGAATGTATACTCACGCAGTCGCAGGCACACAAAAATTCACACTCAACCGACGGCGCACTTCCTCGTGAGATAGCATCAACATAGGCAACACATTTGTGCTACGTTTTTCTAATGAACCAAAGTCTGCATTAGGAATCAAACTGAAAGTTTGCAAAAGCATGCCATTCTTTGCTGCGACCCAGCAAAACAGTCTTTATAAGACAAAAAGCGAGGCCCAAAACTAAATGCTCCCCTCTCGCTGTGAAACAATGAGCCACGCTGTTAAATCAACTCACGCTTCTTCGAAGGGACCTCGTCTGCAGGCCCTCGGAGAGCCGGAAGCAGACCGCCCATCTCACACTAAAGCTTCTCCCATTTAGCTCCGCGGCCTGGAATGCTAGAGACGAGGCTTAGTCCACCAACACCGGTAACTTTCACACAATGGGAACAAACCTCTTTGCCTACCTGAAAACTAAAAGGGTTGGCCATTCTGTAAGACTACCGCCGATTCTCTGAAGCAGGCTAAACTACCGTAGAGCAAAATGAAACTCTCCCACATTCATTCACTCACTCACGTGTTCTGTAGGATGTAAAGTGCACTGGAAAGCAAATAAAATGAAAGGGGACTATAGGACCCTTTCAGGGTCAAAGTAGTAACTCTGAGAAATTCGCTGTGTAGCATGAATTTATAGCTGAGTGAGACGCGTGGGATTATATCAGCAACAATGAATAGGCTACAAACTTTAAATATTTCCTCTGTTGTGCTATGCCAGACGTGGCGAAATAAATAAAAAAATTAAATTTATTGGTTTTTTGAAAAGAGGAAAAATTACGGACATGGAACTGTAACTTCAGAAATTTTGAAGGGCTTTTATACGGACGGTATTAACCGACTTGAATACGGACAAATTCAGTGCTGCGTGAAATATGGCTGTAATATAATTTACCATTCCGATTAATTACATTTTTGAATTCTACGACATTGTTGATTTATTCAGAGTTCTCACTTTAGACGTAAAATTCGTCCTTCTGCCACAGTATTAATTCATTAGTTGCCATCGGTGTTCTTCTCTTTGTTGACCGTGTGTATCTTCCTGAGTCGGTATCGGTTCACTTCACGAAGACGGTGGAAACCAAGGAAATACAATGCTACGTCACTTTAAATAATTCTCGTAAAACATAGATACTTCTCACTAATTTTTATTCACAACACAATAAAACTTGCTGTGCTCGTCGCACAAACCACAATTATTAACTATATGGCCGCCTTTCCGCACACTCCAAAAATTACGTCCATCCTCCACAAGGCAACAATCGAAAGTGTCCCTTAGCTCCTTCTTGGAGTATGAAACAAAAGAGAATCCAATGTGAACATTACAAAGATTATAATCTACATGCCAATCAATTTAATCTTTGGCGCCGCCTTTAAGGTATTGTATGTCTTTGCGTCAGAATATGTCATTACAACTGCCCCCCTACTGTACACTGTCACTAGAAAATTTTATTTGGTTGACAGGATACAGTAGTCGACCTTGCAACTGATAGGTTTGGGGGTCTTTTATTTACAAACTTCATTTTTATTGTCTCGTTTTCATGGCCCTGTGAATTCTTTGATATTACTGAGTGTGTGTCAGTTTGTTGGTATAATTATGCTAATATGTACAAACCTTCATCCTAATATACAAAGTTCTGGTTAATACTGGGAAAACGACATCATGTAGTAGAGTTTTTACAATAAAATATACATTGAATACAACGTTATTTACAAATGTTTCCTTCGTCATCAGAGGTGAAAATTAAGTCCTTGTATTGCTCTCTGTATTTTTTCTGGGGCGACGAGCTTTGTTCGCTAGCCCAAAATTTGAATATGGTCGGGTGATACGCGCGCCTGATTGTTTGGTCGTCCGTTAGCGGGTGACGTTGGTTGAATGCGCGCCCCAGTGCAGTGAATATATACCGACGTGCGGGTGCCGTCTAGGCTTCTGAACCTCAGTATGCGTGTGCTTTTTGTAGTTCCTTCCAGTACTTAGACTGGATACGACGAGGTACATTGGAATATGTTCCCCGAAGAACACACCACACTATGTGCGAGGCGGAGGACGATCCCGTCGATGCAACTCCAGGTAAGAAGCGTACCATGTCAAACTTGTTTGGCATTGTCCTTTCCTATTGTGACGCCATGGGTTGTTTGACGATACAAGCTTCAATTTTCGATGTCACTTGTTTAGGCTCGCTGACACTTGTAACGTAGCACTGCTTTGCACAATTTTAATTTCTACCCACACCACTCTTACAGCGAGTACTGCGATCGAAACTTTCTTTTTCACTACACTTTTTTTCCGCATTAACCCCTTTTACCTATTGTACCGTGATTCATTTTCCTCAATACTTCTGGTCAATGTACATAATTATTCACAAATTTGTAAGTCACGGGACTTGGCATGAAGTACAACGTACATTACATACAATGGAATAACGTATAATACATACAATACATTGTGCATTTTCAACTTCTCGCGGCGTAATGAATAATCCATTAAATTTCGGGCATGCAGCTGCGCAAATAAAATTTCTTCTACTGATATTTCGGCCGCGTATCGTCCGGCCATCTTCAGAGCGAGTCACAAGACTGACGACAAGGAAATAAAATAGAGGTGGAGCCCCTCCACGCCCACACCGGCATGATGGCCAACACAAAAGGTCTACTGCCATCTCTGCATAGGGGTTAGTATTCACTAAAGTGAGGTGTCGCAGGATGTGGGTACTGCGATGTTTGCGTACGTCTGGTTAGGATTAACCATTATTACGCGCTCATCTGGAGATAGATTGGTCGAAATCTGACGAAGGGTAGCGGTTTGAAGGTCAGAGGAAAAAAAGTGCCAAAGCAAGAGCCAAGGGAAAAAAACCTCTGCGATAGTTAGGTCGGGCGGCAAGAGCAATAGCGGTTGTCTTGCTGCCTGCGATAGGTTGTGCAAGGATAGGCTTTGTTAGTACTGGGTATCATGCATGTCGATACCTTGACGTTGTGCGTTTGAGCTGCTCGGCGGCTGGCGCTGGGTGCTGGTACAGAGTCCTCGTTCAGCGTCCTGCAACCTGCAACAGTTAGGTTTGTTATCGGTCTTGTGTCCGATAGGTCATATACCGGAGGCACAGTGTGAGGGAGTGTTGGCAGATTGTTCGTGCGTCTGTGGGCGAGCTCGTCGATGTCCCTGCTGTGGCCTGTTGGTCGGCTCTAATAGCAGCTGGTAGTTACCAGTCAGTGTTGCTGATATGCAGGGGCTTACCAGCGTTTGTCGCTGTTTGCGTATGTTAGTTTACCATAGGTGGTTATGCCCTAGCTAGCAGTGTCTTTGGCCGCTTGTGTTTCCACCTGTGGTTGTGATCGTAGTTTCCCAGAGTGAGGATGAAAGGATTGTTCGAGTGTCTCGAGTTCCTGTATAGTCGTGTGGCGTGTTTCTTGAATACTTCCTTGAGGGTATCAAGGCGGTATTCATGGTGAAGATCCACGGTGCGTGTGTAGCGTGGAGCATTGCTGATGATTCGTAGCACCTTGTTCTGTATGATCTGCAGGCGGCGCAGTCGTGTGGGAGCTGCATATCCCCAGACGGGAGCTGTGTACGTCATTAGAGGTCTAATCAGTGTCATGTATAAGGACCTCGACACCCTCCTATTCAGTGTGCTTTCCCTGTTGAGCATTGGGTAGAGCTGTCTGAGCCGCGCGTGCGCTCGGTTGGCAACGTATTCGATGTGGTCCCCCATGTAAGTTTCCGGTCCAGCCAGACACCAAGGTATCTGACTTTCTCTCGGAAACGTATTGGGCGTGTATGTAGTGTTATCGGTCTACAGTGTTGGTGTTTGCGCAGTAGTCTCGGTCTGCGTGTGAACAAAACTGCTTCGCACTTGTCGACGTTTACTTTAATACGCCATCGCTCCAGCCAAGGCTCAGCTGTTCTGAGTGCCGTCTGTATTCGTGAGTTGATGTTCGACGGTTTCCAGTCTTGCGCGAGGATGGCTGTGTCATCCGCGTAGACGGCTAACGTCGTGTTTCGTGTCGCTGGGAAGTCAATAATGTACAGATTAAACAAGATGGGCCCTAGGATGCTTCCTTGGGGTACTCCAGTTTGGATACCGTGTTGTGTTGATTGTTTATCCTGCACGGTCGTGTTGAAACATCTGTTCGTGAGATATTAGTGTATGAGACATACGAGTCCGTCCGGGAAACCAGCATCGCTTAGTTTGCGTATGAGTCCGTTGTGCCAGAGACGATCGAAAGCCTTTTCGATGTCTAGGAACTTGGCCCCTGTGGCTTTGTTCATGTTGTAGCAGTGTGTTATATGTTCTACTACGCGGAGGAGTTGTTGTGTTGTCGAGTGGTGATTCCTAAAGCCGAATTGCTCCGGTCTTAGGGTGTCGTTGGCGATGCAATGCCTAGTGATACGTTTTAGTATTACCTTCTCAACAATCTTTCTGAGCGAGCACAGCAGACTGATAGGTCGGTAATTTTGTGGGAGGGAGTGGTCTTTCCCTGGCTTCCTGAACATCAGGACCTTGGCCGCCTTCCAAAAGTCAGGGAAGTGTTGATGTGTCAGGATGGCATTCGTTAAGTGTGTGAGGTATTCTACGGCTTTATCCGTGAACTCCTGGAGGACACGGTTTTGAATGCCATCAGGCCCAGGGGCTTTTCTAGCGTTGGTGTGCTTGATAGCCCATGTGACTTCATTTGTGCTAGTACGTCTTATTTCGTTGCGCGAGGGCTGGGCTACAAGTCGTGTAACCTCCTGGTCCGTTTCAAGTGTGAATGCTGGGTCTAAAGGAACCAGATTCGGCATGAAAGACGCTGCAAGTGTTGTGGCCATAAGCTCTGCCTTCTCCGTCGTGGAGTAGGCTGGGCCGTCTGGTCCTTGTAGCGTGGGAATGTAATGTTTCTCCCTGGTGAAGTGTCTGGCCAGCTGCCACACGCCAGGACGTGTGGTATCCAGCCCAGCGAGTTTCTGTCCCCATTGTTCGTTTCTGAATGTTTGAATTTTATTTCGTATTATGCCCTGGAGTCTGTTGACGTGCAGTTTATTGAACGGGCGCCTGGTACGCTGCCAGTATCTCCTGAGGCGGTTCCTCATTGAAATAAGGCCCAGGATTTCCTGGGGCAGGGCCGTCGAGTGTTGTCTTGGTGTTGTAAATGGAATGGCGTCAGTCATTGCGTCTTGGACGGCAGTTGTGAGAGCCTCCACAGCCTCATCGATTTGCTGTGTGTTATTAATTTCGTGGGTGTCAGGAATGCGACTATCAAGCGTTTCCTTGAACAGTGTCCAATTCGCACGCTTGTAGTTAAGCATCCTGCGTGGTTCGATGTCCTGCAGTGTCTCTTCCATGTGCAGTATTACAGGCATGTGGTCTGAGTCCAGATCGTTTTCAACCGTTAGGTTGAGTGTACATGTGATGCCCTTTATGAGGGCTATGTCTAACACGTCTGGCCTATGTCGGGCCTGTGTAGGCACGAACGTGGGAACGTCCGGTCCAAGTATAATGTAGTTTCGGCCTAGCGCGTGTTCGTACAGTTTCTTGCCGTTGGAGGTTCGTATTCCTGAGTTCCAATCAGGGTGTTTTGCGTTGAGGTCTCCAGTGGCTATTACCCGCAGTGCTATGTTGAGTACTGTGCTGATATCGCGTGTTACTATGTTTTTAGGAGGATTGTATAGCGATACCAGTGTGGTGTTGGCTCCGTTGAACTTGACCCTGACGGCCGTAGCCTCTAGTCTTTCAAGTGCTGGGAGCCCGATATTCGTGTGGTCAATGTCTCTGTGTATGATGATTGCCGTGCCGCCTCCCCTCCTGCCATCCGCTCGGTCGGTACGATGGACGCAATAACCTGGGAAGTTTAGTTGTTTGCGAGGCGTAAGCAGTGTTTCGTTCACAAGAGCGATTCGGATACCCTTTCGTCCATGAACGCGGCCATCTCGGCTTTTTTGCTTGCGATCCCGTTGGCATTCCAAAACAGGATCTGTGTGATTGTGTTTAAGTCTGCGTTTCGGGGCTATTGTGGTGTATTATCCATGTAGTAGTGTGAAAAGCGGTGTGATAGTGGCTTGGAAGCTAGTCCAGTTGAGCGTACCCGACATGAACTGCATGAAGAGTTGTGAGACACACCCCATAATCTTCGTGACTATTTCGGTGGTCGTGCGTCCGGGGAATAATGTTTCCATTATTCTCTGGAATGTTGTCGTAATGTTGGTCATGTCGGCCTGCGAGTTATTGGTCGTGTTAGCGGCCGCTTGTTCCAGTGTTGGCGTTTGGTGAGGGCTGGCCTGCGAGTCGGTTGTTCGTGTGGCAGTTGTGGTCGCCTGTGTATTCTCTGTGGTGAGTGGGTGTGTAATGTTGGTTGTTGAGTTGGTGTCCGGGATGTATTCGTGGGTGTTGGTGTTCTGTTGCCTGTGTGGTTGTTGTGGTGTGGTCGTGTTCCTCGTGCTGCGGCTGTTTCTCCTTCTCCTCCTCCTCTGGTACTGTGGTTGTCCCTGTGTAGGTGCGTTTTCTGTAGCCTGTGATGGGCTGCAGTTCGCGATCTCAGGGGGTAGGGTGGTGGTGCTGCTTGTTTCGTGTGGTGTGCCCGGTGCGGGTGTGGTGTCAGGTGTTGTGCTTGTCTGTTGTGTGTCTGTTGCTGGGGGTGTTTGCTGAGCGTGTTCTGAGCTCTGGGGCTCCTCTGACCGTCCCGCGCTGCTGGGGCTGCTAGCGACCACTCCAGCGAAGGATATTCCACTTCTTACTGGGCGCGGGGGCGGTTTTGGAACTGTGATGGCGGTAGGTTTCGCATGTTTCGCGATTTTGCGCCTCAGAGCTGCTTTGTAAGCAATGCACCCTCTGTAGCTTGCCGGATGGGCAGCACCACAGTTGGCGCACTTGCGAGGTGCTGTATGGGGGAGTTTGTAGCGTTGGGTTGTGTGACCGCCAGCGCAAATGCGGCAGCGGGGTGCGAGACCGCATCTGATACCCGCGTGCGCATAGCGCTGGCAGTTGTGGCATTGTTGGGGGGTGCGCGGCGTGTTGTCAATTTCTACATTTACGACCGTGTGAAGAAATAGCTTTAACTTCATTAGGTCGCGGGATTTGGCCGTGTCGACCAACTCCGCCATGTGGTTATGAGACGGTCTCGCTGTGACGAACTCTGACAATCGATTTACCCGAATGCACTCCCACCCGAGAGCAGAGAGTTCATTGTGTACTGTGTCGGTCGGGGTTCGTGAGTCTATCCCCTTTATCACGTACTGCTGTGTTTTTTCCAGGACAGTCCTGTACGTGAAGTGTTCTACCTTCCTTTCTTTGAGAAAGTCCAGTAGATTTGTGTAGTCTGCCTTGTTCGCCACGTACAGTGCGGCGTGTTCCCCGGTGAGCTTAGAGTAGTATGTTGTGGGGCTGTGCTGATTGTTAAATTCCTTGTTTAGGAGACTTAGGTCTCCGTAGTTGTGGATGATGACTGGTGGGAAGCCAGTCGCGGTGTTGTTTGTGTTCTGCGTAGCTGCTTGTATATTTGTGGTTGCTGCAGTCGCAGGGTTGTTTGTGTTGGTCCCTGTGTTGTTATTGTTGTTTGTTCGCGATGTAGATGGTGTTGGCAGCAGCGCTCGGCCGTTGCCTCGTGAGTTTGTGGGCTCACTTGTTTGCGTATTTGGCTGCTGTTTGCACCTTGGGCCGACCTGCTGCCACGGCCCGTCTTCATCTGTGTTTGTTGTGTCCTCTGTCGGCTCTGGATCCGGTTCCGTCGGTGCCTGGGCCGCCAGAGGTGAAATAGGGGGCATGTCCTTCTGTTGTTCAGCAGGTGCCTGTGTGTGTGGTGTGGGTGTTTCTGTTTGTGTGTTTTCACTGCCCATCAGCTCTGCGATCAGCTCCAGCTGTTCCGCGATCTGTTTGTCCTTCAAGGCAACTTGCTCTTGGAAGGTGGACAGTGGGACGGAAATGATGGCGGGAATAGCCGGCATTACCGCCTCTTGTGCTGCAGCTTTGCTGCGGGTGAGTGGTGGGGAAGCACAGGAAAGATCTGACATCTTTGCTGTTTCGGGAGTATTTATTTATTTGGATAGGGAATGATGGATGCACGACAATTTTGCTCCTTTTCAAGAAGCGACAATATTTGCTTTTTAGCGAAAGCGCTGTGTATCGTGTTCCTACAGAAGAGGGGTGTCCCTACGACCTATCTGCGCCGAGCGCAATGCGCGGCGCAATAGAGCGCGGGTTGAAGAGAGCGGCCTACAGTGCGCTGGGTTATCCGACGTCAACGGGCCCCTGACACTGTTGACGACAAGGTGCCAAGCGCGGCCTTATATGCTCCACCGCGGCGGTACTGCGCATGCGGGTCACAGATGCTGCGCCGCCTGTGGCGAAGGCGTACGGACATTCGATGTGCTTATCGATGTTTGATCGGCGGCGGTGACACGGTGACGACTTCTCTGCAATTTAATTACTCCAAGAGCCGGATTCCATGCTTTGTCCAAATTAAAACCATTATCTCTGTTTATTAAATTGTTGGCTAATCGAATTTCTATGGCTTCCTTGAATACAGATTCCCAAAAAGAAGAGGTGGATGTTAAAATCTTCACATCACTGTAATTCATGGAATGACCCGTATCAATACAATGTTCGGTCACAGCTGACTTGTCTGTTTGTAATAAGCGTGGGTATCTTCGGTGCTCCACACATCTCTCATGAACGGTGCGTGTTGTTTGACCTATGTATGACTGCTCACAATTTCCGGAAGGAATCTGGTACACACCCGCCTTACGAAGCAGTAAATCGTCCTTCACAGAGCCGAGTAAAGCCGCAACCTTCGTGGAGGGCCGGAAGATCACCTTAACACAGTGTTTCTCAAGAATGCGGCCTATCTTTGAAGAAAGAGCACCCACCTAAGGCAGAAACGCCCTAGATCTGAAGGAATTACGATCTTCTTCCCCATCGCATACATTCTTTTTAGGTTTTGCATCGAGTGCTCTACGAATTTGTTGCGGAGAATATCCATTCGATTTAAAAATACTCTTGAGGTATGTTAGCTCTCCTTGTAAATTGTCTTCATCGGATATGCAGTGCGCCCGATGCACTAAAGTCTTAAGGACACCCATGCTCTGAAAAGGGTGATGGCAGCTACTGGCATGAAGGTATAGATTTGTGTGCGTTGGTTTCCGATGTACGGCATGTCCTAATGTGCCATCACTTTTACGGCGAACGACAACTTCCAGAAAGGGGAGGCAGCCGTCTTTTTCTATTTCCATAGTAAATTTAATGCTAGCATGGATGGAATTCAAATGCTCAAGAAATCGATGTAATTCATCCATACCATGGGGCCGTACCACGAATGTGTCGTCCACGTACCTCCAGAAGACCGTAGGTTTAAAACATGCTGAGTCCAGTGCCTTGTCCTCGCGGCTGCATGCCCGAAATTTAATGGATTATACAATACATTGTTTACATTAACTACACGAAAAAACTATCTACGAAAATTTTAAAACTTTTGACCACTCATAGTGGCTTCTTCGTCTTGGATTTTACTGACACACACATACGCCTTTTCCCATTAATCTGTTAGAAGGAACAAGTCCTTTGTTTTCCTTCTTGAACTCAAGTTAAGGTTTACCTCCGTTACGTATTCTTCATACGCAACGACATGCATCAGCATGCAGAGAATACACCTGTAACCGCTCCATTGAAGCTTGGGAAGGGAATTTTCTACCTTCTACTTAGGGTAGTGGCAACGACTACGTGTATGCTACGGTTTTTTACGTATAAAATCTGAAAATGCACGAAATAATCATTTATATGCAGCATAAGCCTAATATGTAGTGTTTTGTGCGTAAGCACATTCTGGTGTGCTCGTAAATCATTAACCCTAATAAAACTTCCTACATTAACATGGACATATAAACATAAAATTTTGAAGTTCAGTGTGTAACTACTATTACTATGTACAGTGTTTCATAATAGCGGCACGCCCTTGTGTGCGTGTATCATCTTCAATTAAAGTGCGCTTATAGGCGTCTTGTGTTATCATGGGAGAAAAAATACAGACATTTATACAGACATTTTGATACATCGGTTGTCATGAAAATCTATGTACACGAATAATCCGACTTTCATAGCTTCAAAGCAGCATGAAATTCTGTATAAGGTTTTTTTTTCCATAGTTTATTTTACAGACGATTCCTTTGCTTACAGGTCGTCCATCACACTACTTACCTGTTTCTCGTACAGCGGTGATATCATTTTCATTCTTTGTGACTGTAAATCGTGGTACGTATGAAAGATATAATTTTGACATGATTTATCATTTCATGTTTCAAGTGTGTAAAGAAATTCATATCTTCCTTCCGCATACATGAGTGAAGAATCGCTAATGTTGCACTGGGTATCAGGTATTTCGTATTTTCTCGTAAACTCGTAGAGTCTTACGGTTTTAATTAAGTTATTTCTTGATGTTAGGTATACCTGTTTATAAGAGGTTTTCTTAGAGTTTAATTTTCCTTAAACACTTCTATGTTGTTTAGGTACCGTACATGTACAGAGCTTCTTTCGCCTTCCACACATTCATACATACGTTTATACACACAAAAAATATCTACCACTTAATATACACATTGCTGGTGGGGCCCCTTTTCTAGTTTAATGCATGTTTTTCACTAAGTGACTGTCTTTTGGTTTCGTGTTCGCAAGTTTCTTAGGTTAATGACAGCAATTTTACTATGTGATCCAAGGTTGTATAATTTCAATTATGCTAAAATAGCATAACCTTTAATGAAAAAATTCCTTGATATCCTTGTGGGGGTATAACCCTTTCACCTTGCCCATTCGTGTGTTACCTAACAGATATCATCCTGGGTGAGGTTTGTGTATTATAATGAAAGGGCCATCATACAACAACTGCCCTTTTTTGTTTAGTGCCTTAATTTTAGAGGATTTTGGGTGGGTACATAATAGTACTTCCTGTCCAATGTTAAATTAACCTTTCTTATCTTTTTGTTGAACTGTTTTCTCCTTATTTCTGCTTGTTCTTCCATCTGTAGTAATGCTTGACGTACCTTTTCGTCTAGTGTTATTTCCTTTGTGGCTAATTTAGGTAAAGGTTTAGCCCATATGTCAAGTTCTGTGCCTTGAAACATTAACTCTGTAGGTGTAAAGCCTGTTGAAGTATGAATTAAATTATTTACAATATGCTGAAATGGGGCTATGTATTCCACCCACTTTGTTTATTTCGTATATAACTTCTTATAAAGCGATGAAATTCTTTAAAATTTCTGTCAATCGGGCCCGATTCTGGGTGAAATTAGGATACCAATAAATGTTTAATGTTTTGAGATTCGAGAAATGTTTTCCATTTATTACTAGTGAAGTTTGTTGCATTATCAGTTAATATAATTTTCGGTTTTCCCACTAGTGGTATGTAGTCTTCTATCATGCGTTTGATTATTGATCCCGACAGTACTGCTTTTAAAGCATACATTTTTAAATATTTGGTGAAGACATCATAAAATGCGATCACATATCTAACTCCTCCCCTAGCTCGTGGATATGGTCCTGCTGCGTCCACGGAAACTGGTTCTCTTGGTGTAGTTGGAATTATAGGGTGTAATACGTCCAAACAAGATCTGTTAAGATGTTTAACCTTCTGACTTATTGTACACTTTTTTATTATTTGTTCAATCCTGCGTCTGAGATTCGGGAAGTAACAATACATTGATATTTTTGCTGTACATATTGATACCCCATAGTGTCCCCATACTCTATGTGTGTGTCTTATCAAATTGTCTATGTATTCTTCTGGGATGCATACACACCAAGTGTTGGATTGTGGATTGCGCCTGTAGAAAAGAACATCGTTTGACAGTGTGTAATATTGTTTCAATGTACTATTGTCATCTGCCTGCAGTTTTTGTGTATCTTGTTTCCATCTATTGTCTTCCTTTTGTAGTTTACTCATATCTTTACACATCTTTCTGTAATATGGCTGATATGTGCCATCATGTGTCAGAAAAACTCTAAAATCGGAAGTCTGTTCGATCAATTCATTGAACTCGCTCAAGCCTTGTGGCAAACGCGATAACGCGTCGGCCATTACATTCTGTTCACCATAGATATAAACTATCTCGAAATCAAATTCCTGGAGGAATAAACACCAACGTGCAATCCGTTTGTGCAACAATTTACATGTGAGTAAAAACGATAATGCTTGATGGTCACAAAACACTCTTGTATGCCTTCCCCAGAGATAGTACTGGAACTTGCGGAAAGCCCACACTACAGCTAACGCTTCAAGTTCAGTTGCCGAATAGGCTCTTTCACATTCCGTTAACGTTCTACTGGCAAAACTAATTATGTTTATTTTCTGTTTTCCATTATCATCTACTAATTGGAACAGACAAGAGCCTAATCCCTGAAATGAGGCGTCCGTGCTCAAACAAAAGTTGTAGTTCATGTTAGGATGCTTCAGAATGGGTGCGTTTACGAATGCCTGTTTGATTTTTACGAAATGTTCCTCACATTTTTCTGTCCACAACCATGTGTGGTTTTCCTTAAAAGGTTGAGTAGGGAATCACTATTCAGTTACTGTTTGGGCACTAATTTTCGAAAAAATGACGTGACTCCCAGAAAAGCTTTCAATTGTTTACGTGTTTGTGGTGAGGGGAAATATTTTATGGCATCAAGCTTTTTTGGATCTGGTAAAATTCCGCCTGGTGAATTAATGTGGCCTAAAAAATTTATTCGATCCCTTCCGAATTCGGACTTCTTAAAATTTGCTGTGACGTCATATTCTCGGAACTTTTGGAACACTTTGTGTACCAATTCTACATGCTCTTTCCAGGTCTCCGTGACTATCAAGAGATCGTCTACATACAACGTCACTTTCCTAATCAGTTCTGGACCCAATACTCTGTCTAAATCCTCTATAAACGCCCCAGCACTCACGTTGAGTCCAAATGGCAGTACTTGGAATTGATAGCTTCTGCCAGCATGAATGAACGCAGTATATTTTCTGCTATCACTATGTAGGGCTGTTTGCCAATACGAAGCCTTCATGTCAACGGATGTTAAATACTTCACTCCATGAAATTTAAGCAATTGCTCATCTAAGTTCTCCGGCCTAGTGCGTATTGGTACGATGATCTTATTAATTTCCCGCGCATCAAGTACTAATCTGACTGACCCGTCAGGTTTGCTGACAGCTAGGATGGGACTGCAGTACGGTGAATGCGAAGGTTCTATCACCTTCCACAGAACCATTCTATCTATTTCTTTGCGAACCGCTTCCTTCTTTGCCCATGGTATCGCATATGATTTATGGCAGTACGTTTTATGTGGGTGGACTTCCATTTTGTATTCATAATTTTTGATTATTGTCGGCTGTTTTCTAAAAATGTCTCGGTATTCATAAATAAGATCTGCTAGTTCATTTTATTGCGTTTCTGAAAGACAAGTGGATTTTCCTACCTTCTCGTGGGCGGCCTGTTCGTTAATTATTTCCGTGTCTAATTGTTCGGGGAAAGGAATATCTATCAATAAAACTTGTGGGTGAACTAATTTTACTTCAGCTTGTTTCTGTAATTGGCCATTACGAACTATTGTTGACATTACAAGATTAACCTTCACACTACGACTGCCCACTCGGAAATAGCAAAGTCCACTGCCTAAGTCGATGTTTACTTTATACTGCCGGAAAACTTCCATACCTAAAATACAATTGACGATTACCTTGTCAACGATTAAGAATGTACAGTTTATCGTGACATCGGTAATGGTAACTGGTATTTGCGTCTGCCACTTAATAATTTTTGACTTGTTACCTACAGCTGTCAAGATTTTACAATTTTCCGTTGGCAAAACTGGTACTTTTAATGCTTTCGAAACTTCTTTAAATAAAGTGTTAGAAATAATATTCGTAGATGCGCCTGTATCTAAAATTACGTTGGTGATTATAGTTCCTATCTTTGCTGTTATTACAGCCTGCACGAGGTCACTTACCTTGTCCGGTGCTTTCATCTCTTCTTCACATAGATCATCTTCTACGGTCGCATCCTGATCATATCTTAAAAATAATTGTCTAAGATGTAATGTGTGCTTGTTTGTGCCCCCTGTTGTCAAATCGGTCGGCCGGTGGGGGCTCATTACGACCGATTGTTGTTTACCGGGGGAGACAACGACGTTGCTTCAGTACTGTCCGTTACCTCTACAAAGTGTACTGAGTGGCTATTCTGTCGCCAATTAGTTTCTGGACCGCTGCGTGCAACATTTTCTTGCGACCGGCCGTCGCTATTCCTCCTTGGTCTGTCATTCCTATTACTGTAACTATTATAATTTTCATTTCTGTGCCGCCTTTCATCACGCGGGCCTGAGCAATCATTCACGTGACCTCTATCATTTGCATACCGGCGTGGAGCGTAATCTGTACTATACCTTCGGTCTTCACGTCTCTGTGACGCCGAATTCCTCCGATTTCCGTAATTCCAGGTACCATTATTTGGCCTTGTCGCATACGGATGCCAACTGTGTGGGTTTTGTCCACTGCCATTAAAATGATATCCGTTACCGTTGTTTTGATTGTTTCCGGACACACACATACACACACCTTTTTCCATTAATCTGTTAGAAGGAGCTAGTTCTTTGTTTTCCTTCTTGAACTCGAGTGTAAGTTAAGGTTTACCCTCGTTACGTAGTCTTCATACGCAACAACATGCATCAGCATGTAGAGAATACACCTGTACCCGCTCCTCTGAAGCTTGGGAAGGGAATTTTCTACCTTCTACTTATGGTAATGGCTACGACTACGTGTATGCTACAGTTTTTACGTATAAAATCTGAAAATGCACTAAATAAGCATTTATATGCAGCATAACCCAAATGTACAGTGTTTTGTGCGTAAGCACATTCTGGTGTGCTTGTAAATCATTAACCCTAATAAAACTTCCTACGTCAACATGGATATAAGAACATAAAACCTTGAAGTTCAGGGTGTAACTACTATTACCATGTACAGTGTTTCATAATAGCGGCACGCCCTTGTATGCGTGTATCATCTTCAATTAAAGTGAGCTTATAAGCGTCTTGTGTTGTCATGGGAGAAAAAATACAGACATTTTAATGCATCGGTTGTCATGAAACTCTATGTACACGAATAATCCGACTTTAATAGCTTCAGTGCAGCATAAAATTCTGTATGACGTTTTTGTTCATAAATTCATTTTATAGACGATTCCTTTGTTTACAGGTCGTCGATCACATTACTTACCTGTTTCTCGTATAGCGGCGATATCATTTTCATTCTTTGTGACTGTAAATCGTGATACGTATGAAAGATATAATTTTAACATGATTTATCCTTTCCTGTTTCAAGTGGGTAAAGTAATTCATACCTTCATTCTGCATAAATGAGTGAAGAATCGCTAATGTTGCACTGTGTATCAGGTTTTTCGTATTTTCTCGTAAACTCGCAAAGTCTTACGGGTTTTATTAAGTTGTTTCTTGACGTCAGGTATACCTGTTTATATGAGGTTGTCTTAGAGTTTAATTTTCCTTATACACTTCTATGTTGTTTAGGTTCCGTACGTGTACAGAGCTTCTTTCGCCTTTCACACATTCATACATACGTTTATGCACACAAAAAATATCTACCACTATAATATACACTTTGCTGGTGGGGCCCTTTTTCGGTACCCTGCACCATTCCCTCAATATTCCAAAATAATTCAGGGTGTGCTAAGCATCGTCCCCTCATACTAATAATACTTACAACTAAATATTTCTTCTTACATACATAACTGCCTTACGGTCGATTAATGCGCAATCATTCCATATTTTCCTCCTTTACACTTTAGCTTTCGTACATGTACCCTCGTGTATAGCTTAGATATTCTACAAAGTTGTTTGCTGAGTGCTTTAGGTGTTTCCTAACGTTAATGTGTTTCTCCGTCTAAAAAGCCTAGGTATTTGTTTTGAGGACGATTCAGTTCATTACTCACGCTGTATAGATCTGTTTATTATTTTCCCATTTTAAAGCTTGAGTCATTCTCTTCCTTAGTCACAAAAATTAACCCGTTTTCCTTGTTATTCATTCCGAAAATCGCCCGCTACTGTGTAATGTAGATGTATGCGTTATCTCTTTGCTTTCCTCTTTGCTGCTAGCTTTTACGTATATGTAATTGTGTGTTGTTCTCGTGTACATAGTCTTCCTTCCGGTAATATATCTGCATTATCTATTTTTTTCTATTGTGCTATTTTCTTTCTCCTTCCATACAAGCTAAGATTTTACTCAATATAATATAATATTACAATACCGTCCATGATCAGTATGTACTTGTATGTTCACTTTTACTACGTAGTAGCAGCTTATAATTAGATTTTCTAAGCTACTATTTACAAGACTTGTGTACCCTTTTCCTTCTTGTTTTTGAGTGACTTTCGTCACTGTGTCTCACAGTAAGCGTGGTTTCAAAACTTTTAAACGTTCCGCGCATGCTCGCTTATGTACCATAACTAGACTGCACGCGCGGAGAAAACTCTGCATTGTTGGTGACCATTATTCGTGACAGCCGCCATCGTGTAATATGAGTCACGTATCGTCTGGATTTGACCGCGCATGTGCCTTCTCACTTTGTGTACACTCAGCTGATCGGACATGGAAGGGGGAAGATTTCTCCCCGGCTCGCTGCCTATAGCGCGGCCAATGACCTCGTCTTGACATGAAGCTATCACGTGCTCATCAACTGAGCGTTGGATTGCAACTTCGACGCGTGGATTGTTGCTCGTCTCAAGAGAACTAACTCTGACCTTCGCGCTAATTTCTCTTTGTTCCTCTCTCTTACATAACTGAGTTAGACTACAAAAGTACCGTATGGTTTATTTTATAGTGTTAAGACTCACGGTAACACCTGTTTCATTAGGTGTGGTTAAATATGAGTTTTTTAGCTGGCATATGTCCCCAGTTCATTGCTGGTTTCGATGTTTAACTGAAATTTCGGTTATGTTTTCTAGTTTAATGCATGGTTTTCACTAAGTGACTATCTTTTTGTTTCGTGTTCGCAAGTTTCTTAGGATAATGACAGCAATTTTACTATGTGATCCAAGGTTGTATAATTTCAATTTTGCTAAAATAACATAACATTTAATGAAAAAATTCCTTGATATCATTGTGGGGGTATAACCCTTTCACCTTGCCCGTTCGTGTGTTACCTAACAGATAACATCCTGGGTGAGGTTTGTGTATTATAATGAAAGGGCCATCATACAACAACTGTCATTTTTTGTTTAGTGCCTTAATTTTAGAGGATTTTGGGTGGTTACATAATAATACTTCCTGTCCAAAGTTAAATTAACCTTTCTTATCTTTTTGTTGAACTGTTTTCTCCTTATTTCTGCTTGTTCTTCCATCTGTAGTAATGCTTGACGTACCTTTTCGTCTAGTGTTATTTCCTTTGTGGCTAATTTAGGTAAAGGTTTAGCCCATATGTCAAGTTCTGTGCCTTGAAACATTTACTCTGTAGGTGTAAAGCCTGTTGAAGTATGAATTAAATTATTTACAATATGCTGAAATGGGGCTATGTATTCCACCCACTTTGTTTATTTGGTATATAAGTTCTTATAAAGCGGTTAAATTCTTTAAAATTTCTCTCAATCGGGCTCGATTCTGGGTGAAATTAGGATACCAATAAATGTTTAATGTTTTGAGATTCGAGAAATGTTTCCCATTTATTACTAGTGAAGTCTGTTGCATCACCAGTTAATATAAATTTCGGTTTTCCCACTAGTGGTATGTAGTCTTCTATCATGCATTTGATTATTGATCCCGACGGTACTGCTTTTATAGCACACATTTTTAAATATTTGGTGAAGACATCATAAAATGCGATCACATATCTAACTCCTCCCCTAGCTCGTGGATATGGTCCTGCTGCGTCCACGGAAACTAGTTCTCTTGGTCTAGTTGGAATTATAGGGTGTAATACGTCCAAACAAGATCTGTTAAGATGTTTAACCTTCTGACTTATTGTACACTTTTTTATTATTTGTTCAATCCTGCGTCTGAGATTCGGGAAGTAACAATACATTGATATTTTTGCTGTACATATTAATACCCCATAGTGTCCCCATACTCTATGTGTGTGTCTTATCAAATTGTCTATGTATTCTTCTGGGATGCATACACACCAAGTGTTGGATTGTGGATTGCGCCTGTAGAAAAGAACATCGTTTGACAGTGTGTAATATTGTTTCAGTTTACTATTGTCATCTGTCTGCAGTTTTTGTATATCTTGTTTCCATCTATTGTCTTCCTTTTGTGGTTTACTCATGTCTTTACACATCTTTCTGTAATATGGCTGAAATGTGCCATCATGTGTCAGAAAAACTCTAAAATCGGAAGTCTGTTCGATCAATTCATTGAACTCGCTCAAGACTTGTGGCAAACGCGATAACGCGTCGGCCATTACATTCTGTTCACCATAGATATAAACTATCTCGACATCAAATTCCTGGAGGAATAAACACAAACGTGCAATCCGTTTGTGCAACAATTTACATGTGAGTAAAAACGATAATGCTTGATGGTCACAAAACACTCGTGTATGCCTTCCCCGGAGATAGTATTGGAAGTTGCGGAAACCCCACACTACAGCTAACGTTTCAAGTTCAGTTGCCGAATAGGTTCTTTCAGATTCCGTTAACGTTCTACTGGCAAAACTAATTATGTTTACTTTCTGTTCTCCCTTATCATTTACTAATTGGAACAGACAAGAGCGTAATCCCTGACATGAGGCGTCCGTGCTCAAACAAAAGTTGTAGTTGATGTTAGGATGCTTCAAAATGTTGCGTTTATGAGTGCCTGTTTGATTTTTACGAAATCTTCCTCACATTTTGCTGTCCACAACCAAGTGTGGTTTTTCCTTAAAAGGTTGAGTAGGGAATCACTATTCAGTAACTGTTTGGGCACTATTTTTCGAAAAAATGACGTGACTCCCAGAAAAGCTTTCAATTGTTTACGTGTTTGTGGTGAGGGGAAATATTTTATGGCATCAAGCGTTTTTGGAACTGGTAAAATTCCGCCTGGTGAAATAATGTGGCCTAAAACTTTTATTCGATCCCTTCCGAATTCGGACTTCTTAAAATTTGCTGTGACGTCATATTCTCGGAACTTTTGGAACACTTTGTGTACCAATTCTGCATACTCTTGCCAGGTGTCCGTGGCTATCAAGAGATCGTCTACATACAACGTCACTTTCCTAATCAGGTTTGGACCCAATACTCTGTCTAAATCCTCTATAAACGCCCCAGCACTCACGTTGAGTCCAAATGGCAGTACTTGGAATTGATAGCTTCTGCCAGCTTGAATGAACGCAGTATATTTTCTGCTATCGCTATGTAGGGCTATTTACCAATACGAAGCCTTCATGTCGACGGATGTTAAATACTTCACTCCATGAGATTGAAGCAATTGCTCATCTAAGTTATCTGGCCTAGTGCGTATTGGTACGATGATCTTATTAATTTCCCGCGCATCAAGTACTAATCTAACTGAACCATCAGGTTTGCTGACAGCTAGGATGGGACTGCAGTGCGGTGAATGCGAAGGTTCTATCACCTTCCACAGAACCATTCTATCTATTTCTTTGCGAACTGCTTCCTTCTTTGCCCATGGTATCGCATATGATTTATGGCAGTACGTTTTATGTGGGTAGACTTCCATTTTGTATTCATAATTTTTGATTATTGTCGGCTATTTTCTAAAAATGTCTCGGTATTCATAAATAAGATTTGCTAGTTCACTTTGTTGAGTTTCTGAAAGACAAGTGGATTTTCCTACCTTCTCATGGGCGGCCTGTTCGTTAATTATTTCCGTGTGTAATTGTTCAGGGTAAGAAATATCTATCAATAAAACTTGTGGGTAAACTAATTTTACTTCAGCTTGTTTCTGTAATTGGCCATTACGCTCTATTGTTGACTTTACAAGAATGACCTTCACACTACGACTGCCCACTCGGAAATTGCAAAATCCACTGCCTATGTCGATGTTTACTTTATACTGCCGGAAAACTTCCGTACCTAAAGTAGAATTGACGATTAATTTGTCAACGATTAAGAATGTACAGTTTATCGTGACATCGCTGATGGTAACAGGTATTTGCGTCTGCCACTTAATACTTTTTGATTTATTGCCTGCAGCTGTCAAGATTTTACAATTTTCCGTTGGCAAAACTGGTACTTTTAATGCTTTCGAAACTTCTTCGAATAAACTGTTAGAAATAATATTAGTAGACTCGCGTGTATCTAAAATTACGTTGGTAATTATAGTTCCTATCTTTGCTGTTATTATAGCCTGCACGAGGTCACTTACCTTGTGCTTTCATCTCTTCTTCACATGGATCATCCTCTACGGTAGCATCCTGATCATATCTAAAAATAATTGCTTAAGATGTAATGTTTGCTTGTTTGTGCCACCTGTTGTCAAATCGGTCGGCCGGTGGGGGTTCATTGCGACCAATTGTTGTTTACCGGGGGAGACAATGGCGTTACTTCATTACTGTCCGTTACCTCTACGAAGTGTACTGAGTGTTTATTCTGTCGCCAATTAGTTTCCGGACCGCTGCGTGCAACATTTTCTTGCGGCCGGTCGTCGCTGTTTCTCCTTGGTAGGTCATTCTTATTACCGTAACTATTGTAATTTCCATTTGTGTGCCGCCTTTCATAATGCGGACCTGACCAAACATTCACGTGGTTTCTATCATTTACATACCGGCGTGGACCGTAACCTGTACTATATCTTCGGTCTTCACGTCTCTGTGGCGCCGAATTCCTCCGATTTCCGTAATTCCAGTTTCCATTATTTGGCCTTGTCACATACGGATGCCAACTGTGTTGGTTTTGTCCATTGCCATTAAAATGATTCCCGTTACCGTTGTTTTGATTGGTTACGGATTGTTCATTCCGATTACTTGTGCTCGGCTCTTCTTCATATATTAGATCAATTGAGTGAAGCACGGAAAGAAACTATTCAAGGTCGTACTCCGGTATGGTTACCAATTTTTCGCGTAAATTCGCGGGTAGTCTGTTTTTCAGAATTTTGAGAACATCTACGTGCTGTATTGGATTGTTCCAAAAGCGCGTCTTATTCAAATACCTTTCGAAATACTTTCTGAACCCGCCGTTTTTGAGGTTGAACGGTTGTGGGTTGAATACCGCACGTCGCAGTCTTTCTTGGACCCCAGTAGACCAATATTTCTCCAAGAAAGCCCCTTCAAATTGTTCGTAGGTGACGAACTGTTCAGCCATGTCTGTGGCCCACAAAAGTGCGTCGCCTTGTGTGAAGCCTACTATGTATCTAATCTTCTGTGCCTCAGTCCGGTATCCTGGTAAGACATTTTTAAATGCTCTTAAGAATACGACTGGATGAGTTTTTCTGGATTCTGTGGAGAAAACTGGAAACTGTCTATGTTTCAACAGGCTCTTATCGACTAGAATCGTCAAGATGCAAGGCGACACGCCTACTGCCTGTTGCAGCACCGCGTTTGGCGAATAGCCATTGTTTGCCTGCGCCGGTGCGTGCACATACGCCGGACTGGGTGCGTGATGTTCTGCGTTATTGACATCGTAATCTGTCGCGGGCGAATAAGTGTCGCGCTGCCTGTTGCTTGACGTAGGCAAGTCATTTGAAACATTCAGTCTACCAGCAATTTCCTAGCGTATTCTGTCTTCGGCTACTTTGATTTCATTACCTAATTTTACAAAAAGTTTTGTTTCCCGGTCAGTTATTGATTCATTTACATTACCGGTTTCTAAAGTTTCATTTATTTTGATAATGTCCGCCTTGATACGTCCAGTCTCCTGTTTCAGAAGACCGACTTCTTAACTTTATTAACTTGGTTAAGTATTTCTTCACATGCGGACTGTAATCTGGTTAAATTTAATTGAATAGCATGTACGTTTTCATGTATTTCTTTTTGTACGGTTTGTGTTTGATTGTGTGTTTCTACGATTTCTGACAGTTCCTGTTCCTGTTAGTTTGTAAGATCTGAAAATTTCTTTTCTAAACCATTTGTCAATACATCATATACACTATTGACGGTTTCGATGACTTGTCTTCGATCTTTTGATCGATTTCATTGGTGAGTGTATTTAAGCGTTGATCAAAATGTTTGTGCATATTTTCAAATTGTGTGTTTACATTTGAAAACTGCTGTTGGAACCCAATTTCCATGTTTGACAATTTTGTGTTTGTCATGTTGTGGCTGATTTCTAGATTTGCTAGTTTTGTGTTCATTGTGTTGTGGCTAATTTCTAGATTCGCCAGTTTTGTGTTCGTTGTGCTGTGGCTGATTTCTAGATTCGACAGTTTTGTGTTCGTTCTGTTGTGAGTGATTTCTAGATTCGACAGTTTTGTGTTTGTTGTATTGTGACTGATCCTTAAATCAGATAATTGCTCGCTCACGTTTGACATCAGACTATATAATGCCTTAAGCGTAATTAACGAAGCTTGTGTGTTTGTATTTACGCCATTGTTTGTAGCCATTGTTTCTCTACCACGGTCTGATTGAATCGAAACCGGGCTATGTTCACTGATTTCACGTGAAATATTTTCATCTGATCTGGTAATCGATGCTTCATCGACTGCGTACAAGGTTTCATTTGCAAGTGGTTCGTTATTGTTAATCCGTGTCGAGTGCAATTGAACTGTATTTACTTCTACATTATGTTGTGCTGAAAAACTAATTGCGTCATCATTTACGTCACTATTGTCAGAATCGGTGACGTGTCCATGAAAATATGTCAAAATTCTCCGGTTCCATTGTCAAGATATTATTTTTATCTGTACTTTATTGTTAATCTAAATCTTTAATTTCTCTTGCTGTTGAATTAATAAAAGCATCTGGCGATTGTTATTTGTTGTGCGTCGGAAATTTACAAGATGGCGCACTACGTCTTCTAATTCTGTGATTGTTGAACATAAAAAAGTAATTATCAAAGTGTAATTGTGTGTTGCCACCAACACTGCCAGGATTTTAATATGGAAAGGAAATGGTTCTGCTGTAAGTGGAACCAAGCCAAGGTTAAGCAGCTGCATACGTTTGCGGTTTCCTACCTTAATTCCGGCTGAGCTGCGTCACTCACGATTACGTCAGTTTTGTAAATCCTTTTCCTTGTTCCTTCTGGTTATTGTGCCATCATTTTATACAGTTAATATTGTTTCACCTTATTCGTCATTTTCCATGTGCATCATGTAACAGAGAAACAGTAATCAGTAGAAGTACATTTGTAGTACAACAATCAAGTACTTACTCTTTGTTCCACCAGTACTGTCCCTGTCAGCAGTCGCCAGTGTGTCGAAATAAAAAAAAATATATAATTAATTGGTTTTTTGAAAAGAGGAAAAATTGCGGACATGGAACTGTAACTTCAGAAATTTTGAAGGGCTTTTTTACGGACGGTAATGACCGACTTGAATGCGGACAAATTCAGTGCTGCGTGAAATATGGCTGTAATATAATTTACCATTCCGATTAATTACATTTTTGAATTCTACGACATTGTTGATTTATTCAGAGTTCTCACCTTAGACGTAAAATTCGTCCTTCTGCCACAGTATTAATTCATTAGTCGCCATCGGTGTTCTACTCTTTGTTGACCGTGTGTATCTTCCTGAGTCGGCATCGGTTCACTTCACGAAGACGGTGGAAACCAAGGAAATACAATGCTACGTCACTTTAAATAATTCTCGTAAAACATAGATACTTCTCACTATTTTTTATTCACAACACAATAAGACTTGCTGTGCTCGTCGCAAAAACCACAATTATTAACTATATGGCTGCCTTTCCGCACACTCCAAAAATTACGTCCATCCTCCACAAGGCAACAATCGAAGGTGTCCCTTAGCTCCTTCTTGGAGTATGAAACAAAAGAGAATACAATGTGAACATTACAAAGATTATAATCTACATGCCTCTCAATTTAATCTGTGGCGTCGCCTTTAAGGTATTGTATGTCTCTGCGTCCGAATGTGTCATTACACAGAGCAAGCTTTTTTGCTGCTGCAGTTGAAGATAATTGAACACTGGTAACATGCCGTATATAACGTAAGTTTTAAAAATCTTGTAACATCATTCTGCTTTCGTCAAACAGTACATGAATAAATAAATACATAAAGCTGTACCGCCTCAAGGAAGTAAATAGTTTAAATACGGCTGTAAAATCTTGACTAAAGCTTTTAAATAAAATGAAAAATTATCTTCCCTGTTCTGTGATTGGTAATCACTAGGCACACTGTTATATTGAACTGAAATGTCTACTTTTCTGTCATCTCTACGCAGTGTAACTTATCTCTGCACTTTCTTGCTGTCCCAAAATATCTGTGCCTTGTAACAACGAAAGTCTGCACGTGCTTTATGTTGTGCCTTTATTCGTGAAGTTTCTGTGGTGCGTTATGGGCTTAGACCACTGTTAGAAAAAGAAATTTGGTACTGCAATTTAGCATTTCATAATGCGAGAAACGCCTAAGCATGTGCTGTGCAAAATGCGCGGTCCTTACTGTGCCGCACGTTCTCCTGTGGAATTTTTTTCAGTTGTACATCAGAACTGTTTTACGGATCGGTAGTGGATTTCCATGGTATTTACAAACTTTGTGGGGCTGAAAATTGGCCAATATGGAAGTTTGCAGTACGAAATTTATTACACGCGTCAGACGATACACACGAAATTTGCATTGGTGACGTACAAAAACTGGCGACTCCGTCAGCGGATGCTTTGTTGTAGTTGTTGTTTTTGTTGTTGTGGTCTTCAGTCCAGGAACTGGTTTGATGCATCTCCATGCTACTCTATCCTTTGCAAGCTTCTTCATCTCTCAGTACCTACTGCAACCTACATTCTTCTGAATCAGCTTAGTGTATTCATCTCTTGGTCTCCCTCTACGATTTTTACCCCCCTCGCTGCCCTCCAACACCAAATTGGTAAACTCTTGATGCCTCAGAACATGTCCTACCAACCGATCCCTTCCTATAGTCAAGTTGTGCCACAAATTTCTCTTATCCCCGATTCTATTCAGTACCGCCTCATGAGTTCGTGATCTACCCATCTAATCTTCGACATTCCTCTACATCACCACAAGCAGATGTATTTAATGCTGCGCTAAAAACACAGGCCAAGCTAATCACGCAGCGAGTCAGATAGCTATCGGAACTGTTGAAGTAAAAGTCATGGCATTAATGGTTGTGTGTGAGAGTGAGCGAGGTAGGTGGGACAAGCCGAATTTGAACAGAAAACAATGTAAGCTGCACCTTCCGTTCAGTCAGGGCTCTTCAATTTTCCAGTGATTTAAGGCGATGACATGGTGACACACGTAGCTCGTGTTGAAAACATGGTTCTCTGAATGCAAAAACTTAATGTGAAACCTGATTGAGTATGATTAATGGTGCGACTACTTGACACACTGTCTGAGAGTTAAGAAAGTATACAATAGTTTCGGTAGGCTATATTTCAGAACTAATAGACACTAAAACATTTAATGGACGTGTTAACATCTGATGAAAATCGATGTGCTTATCGTAGGAAGAAACGAACTGATTTAATTGCACTATTCGCTGCCAACGCAAACATTAAAGAACGAAAATTTTAGACGGCATAGTAGGCAGAAATATTAATGCGTCAGATAAACAGGAAAATTGTCAAACGCAAAGAAGCTGAAATGTTTTGGCTGTGGTGGATTTGGTCATATTAAAAAGAAATTTATCATACTGCCAAACGCAACAAAAACGGTCCATGACGAAAATAAAAGTGAATTGCCTTACCAGGCTCTTATCGGTGAAGAAATTAATTGCAGAACTGGACGAGGACTCTTAAATCACAGATTGTGGAGCAACGAATCGCATGGCCAAGAAAACTGAGTGGTATACAGCGTTTACTAATTTTGCAAACGCACTGAAGATGTACAACAGCATTGATTTGACTATGAACGCGTTCGAAAAAGAGAAAATATTTTTATCATTTTTTGGATGGAGATAGGATATTACGCCATACGGACAATATTTTGTGTGCTCCGGAAGGAGAAGAGATCTTTGTTTTTATCAATTGCTATGTACAAGTGCGTGGACTTTCATTCATTGAACAACATGTGTGAGTTTCGAAACAATGGAGTTGTAAAAGCGTGTGGCGCATGAAGTAGCCACTTGAAAATTATGATTCCAGTGAAAAAACAAATTAATTATTGTAATATTGAGGTAAATATTCCCTCAAAAATATCTGTACAAATATGGTATGAACGCTTGAGTTATCAGAAAAATCGTCTTTTCCAATATTTCTTGAAGCAACGTGATGCTGAAAAGTTACACGGGGAATTTTGTGAAGCATGCATTAAGGAGAAACAGAATCACGACAGTTTTCAGTCACGATCGCAGCGCGCCGCACAACAGGAATAACTGGTTCATGCTGATCTCAGATGGAGTGCAAAACACTGGGAGAAGTTTTCCTGCCTTACTTGTGAATTACGAGATTACGCCTGGAATATTTTATCAAGGCGAAGTTTGACATTTCAGAAAACTTTGCAGAAATGGTGAGCATTCTGAAGGATTTTTATGGTCAACTACCAAAAGTAATTCAATGTAATGGCGGACGAGATTTTGATAATGTCGGAATTGATGATTTGATGTGATTAAATGGTTACAACTCATCGTGACTAATCCTTACACTCCTGAGCACACCGGTCGTGCTGAGCGTACCAACAGAACGTTTGCAGAGCTACCTCGAAGCATGTTGCTAGCTCAGAGTGTAATGCCAACTGTCAATGACTGCCAACTGACATATTCCAAATTCTCAGATTTGCGAAAAGCGTTTGGCACGGTTCTGCACTGAAGAGTGTTAACGAAGGTAAGAGCATACGGAATAGATACCCAGCCTTGTGAGTGGCTCGAGGGCGTCTTAAGTAATAAAGCCCAAAATGCAGTCGTCGACGGCGAGTGTTCGTACAGACAACGGCATCGTCAGGAGTGCCGCAGGTACAGCTATTATTTTCTATTTACATAAATAAAATGACGGGTAGAGTGAGCAACACTCTGCAGTTCTTCGATGATGATGCTGTAATATGCGGCTAGGTGTGGAAGACGAGTGACAGCAGCAAAATACGAGGTGAGTTAGAAAAAAATTCTATTTGTAGCGATAAATGACAGCTGGCTCCAAAAGTAGAACAATGTAAGTTAATGCTGATGAGTATGAAAAAAAAAACGAAATGTTGTGTATACAGCATTGGTATCGTCCTGTTACGTAATTCATGTCGTTTAAATAGGAGGTGCTCCAGGAACTCAGTGGCAATCCTTAGAGGGAAGGCGACATTCCTTTCGAGGAACACTGAGACAATTTAGAGAACCGGCGTTAGAAGCTGACAGCAGAACGATCCCGTTGCCGCTATCATACATTTCCCATCAAGACCACGACTGAAAGACACAAGAAATTAGGGCTAATACGGAGGGATATAGACAGTCCCTTTTTCCTCGCTGTGTCTGCATTTGGAACATGAAGGAAAAGGTCCAGTAGTGGTGCAGGATACCCTCTGCCACCACGTAACATATGGTGGCTTCCGGCGAATGTATGTAGATGAAAATGTAGATCAATAAGTTACTGTGGGCAGAAGCTGTAAACACGGCTGTTTATGGGCTAAAAAGAACTGGTATAAGTCGTGTGAACGGCAGAAAACCCAAGAGGTACTCAGTGGAAAGGTGATACGGCTAAATAAACTTAATTTTTTGGAGCAAAGTGTTTTGTTCTTATTCCGAAGGAAAAGCGAGAGAAATTGTGTCTAAAAGAAAAGAAGCAATCTTTGTTCATACTATGTTCGCGATGGCACTAACGGCTTTCGTCTGTGAAATGAATCAGAAAAATGCACTATTCAGAGAAAGAATGCTGTTTATGATCTCGTGAAATGGGTCAGGACGAATCGAAGAATCATCAGATGATGCAAGTGTGTTTCAAGAACCTGCTGGAGCAAGCTATAATGAAAATGAACTGAGGATTAAGCAACAACTGAAGGAATCGGAGCGTTTCTTTGAAATGATGGTGGCTGAAATAAATGAGCCTAAGAATTACACAGAGACTGCATATTCTGTAGACCATGAACAACGGAGAAGAGCAATTGAGAAAGATATGAAAGATGCAGTTCTACTGTAAAAAAATACAATGTGGACTTTGGAAACTCTGCCACTATATGGTAAACCTATCACACATCGCTGGATTTATTCAGTTAAGCGTAAAGTTGATGGTAAAATTGGTATCTAGAAAGCAACACTAGCTGTTCCGATTTAAATCAACAACAAGGTATTGATTAAAATGAATTGTTTGTTTCTGTTCTACACGCGATATAATTAGAACAATCTTGAATGTGCTGCTAGCGAGCATCGTCAATGGGCACAGTTAGATGTAAAATCTCCATTTTTCGATTGGCTTCTTAAAAGATAGACGAGGAGCAGCCTGAGAGATTTAGTGATGTGACAAATGGGGATGCGAGCATCTTAAGACTTTAGATCGACTAAAACCATCTCAAGGGTGCTGGAACCAAAGCTTGTAGGACTTCCTAATGAATCTTGAGCTAGTGGGATGTAGAGAGATCCGTGCCTGTTCTATCGAGAAGACCGCAACGACGCGTTGGTGGTAGTTATGTAAGTAGATGCTCGATTAAGATCTGCAAGTCAGAAGAGGGGCATTGATATTTCTCTAAGGGAAATTCAAGACGGAGTTCGAAATATCAGTTAAGCCAGTAGTATAGTTCTTAGATATTAGTTGTGTATGTCATGAGAGAGGATCAATAGAGATTAATCAAGAAAGGTATATTAAAGTCTTTCAGTGACGGTTTAACATGCCAAAGGCAAATCATGTGTGAGTTCCTATCGAGTCATAGCTACAGCTAGATCAATTAAACAGTGCTAAACCATATCGAGAAGCAGTTAACTGTCTTACATATTTAGCTGTCGGTACAAAGTCCGATATAGCATTCCAAGTGAGCTATGTGTCAAAAATTGTAGAGAACTTGCAAGAAAATCACTGGTCTTTTGTACACTGGATACTAAAGTATATAAAAATATCAGTGCCATTGGCTACAAAGTAGGTAGCTAACCAGGGAAAGGGAAGACTTTAGATATAACACCGATGCTGATTATGCCTGTGGTGCAGGAACTCGATGTCAAGTTTGTGGATTGATTTTAGAATTTGTGGAGGGGCGATTTTCTGTGTTAGCAAGCGGCCTCTGAGTCACAATATGTGGAAACCAGTAAAGGAGCAAGAGAAGGAATATGGCTACAAATGCCCTATGAAAGAATTTTATCACGGGACAGTGTTCCTGTTAATCTTGTTGACAAATTAAGTACCATTAAACTGGCCATAAATCAATTTCACAAAAGCTCAAAACATATTATAGTTCACATACACTACACCCGTGAGAAATTTCAAGAAGGCCAGCTAGCAATCGAGCAAGTATCGGGCAATGATCTAGCTCCAGATATTGTCAGATAACTAGTGCTACGTATTCAGCTTTAATACGAGGCGTGTTTTTTAAGTAAGTACTGTTCTGTCAGACCGCGGCCGCAGCGCTGCGGTCGGCGTTCTGCGCATGCGTACTGTGTATCTACATCCATTGTCTACGCACAGACGCCATTACAGTCTGATTCTTCCTTATTTACGTTGTGCGCTGAGTGTTTAAGATGCCTCCGATAATCGTGAGTCCCACCGACTGTGAAGTTCTGGCTGTTATAAGATTTCTTAGTGCTAAAGGCCTAAAAGCGATCGATACTCATCGTGAGATCTGTGCAGTTTACGGAGAAAACATTATAAGTGCTGGAATGGTAAGAAAGTCGGTGAGATCATTTAAAGCTGGCCGCACAAATGTGCATGATGAACAATGGAGTGGGCGTCCTTCGGTCGTTAATGAAAGTTTGGTGCAGGAAGTGAACAATAAGGTGAGAGGAAACACACTTTACTATTTCCTCCTTGTGGGATGACTTTCCTAACGTTTCTCATAGTGTTTTGTATTGCATTTTGACCGATCTCTTGAATTACCGAAAATTGTGCGCATGTTGGGTACCGAAAAAGTTGATGGATGTGCACATAACGAAACGTTTAGAGGGTACATTGGCTTTCATTGAGGGGTACCACAACGACTGTGATGATTTCTTACGCTAAATTGTTACGGGAAATGAAACATGGGTGCTTATGTCACACCAGAATCAAAGCAACAGTCCATGGAATGGCGGCATTTAGATTCACCCAGAAAAGAGAAGTTTAAGCAAACAATTTCTGCCCAGAAAATCATGTGCACAGTTTTTTGGGACAGAAAAGGAGTTTTGCTTGTGGAATTTCTGCCTCTTAATGAGACACTAAATGGAGCAGCTTACTGTAAGACATTGCAGAATGTACGTCGTTCAATTCAGAACAAAAGACGTGGCAAGTTGAACAAGGGAATCGTTTTGCTGCAAGACAATGCCCGTCCGCATGTGGCGAATCAGACCAAAGATCTCGTCACATATTTTCGATGGGAAACTCTAGATCATCCTCCGTACAGCCCCGATTTTGCGCCCAGTGACTACCACCTGTTCCAGCACTTGAAGAAACACCTGGGTGGTCAGCGTCTTCAAGACGATGATGAAGTCGAAACAGTTGTGATGCAGTGGTTAACAAGTGAGATGGCAGACTTCTATGAGAGGGGGGGGGGTATTCAAAATCCGGTACAACGTTATGACAAGTGCCTCAGTATTGACGGAAAGTATGTAGAAAAGTAGATTAAGGAACAGGCTTTCATGTAAAAATAAAATTATTGGGATATCTTAGCATGTCTTTTCTTTTTAATTTCAAAACGGTAGTTACTTAAAAAACACGCCTCATTTTAAAATACTGTCGCAGGAAAAGCTGAGTAGCACTGTGGTATAGTGGTTATGATACTAACCTGATGCATGGTGGGTCGTGCATTCAACATTCCTCTGGAGTGTAGGATTTTCATTTCCATATTCGTTACGAGTACATTCCAGAAGTATTCACAAATCTCAAGAATCGTTGTACGGGAATGTTCTGTAACTTATATATACTGTATGTGTTTGGGCTGGAGGCAGTTCACTCTGCGCTCTTGTATGTGGATGTTCTGAATAAACTTTCGTCAAGTGAAGTTAGTGTTCGTCATTCATCTAGTTACACCTTCTTCTACATGACAATATTAACAGTAATGTACTGCATTTAGCAGTATAAACACTAGGTGGGTATTTTGAAATGAAATATATTCGTTTATAACCTCCCCACAAAAAAATTACACCGCAACCTCTCAAAAGAAAATGCTAAAATAAATAATATTCACGCCAAGTGTAACCTCCCCACAAAAAATTTGTGATTATATTAAATATGAATAATGAATGTGATTCTAATTTAGTGTAACCTCACCACAAAAAAATTATTAAATTGAAACTAGAATATAATTATTATGGATAGTGATTCTAATTTTTGTGTAACCTCACACCAAACTGGTTCACATTTAATGTAACCACAAAATTCTTTTCTCATTTAATGTAAGCACGAAACAGAAAAATTCCTAAGTCTCATAATAAAAAAATAAAAATTGAAATTAGAATATAATTATTATGGATAGTGATTCTAATTTTTGTGTAACCTCACACCAAACTGGTTCACATTTAATGTAACCACAAAATTCTTTTCTCATTTAATGTAAGCACGAAACAGAAAAATTCCTAAGTCTCATAATAAAAAAATAAATTCAGTAACCCGGTAAAATTTGGACGACAGCAGTTCTGCGTCATGGCCTTGTAAGATCATTCTGAATAAAAATAAAACATTGTTACCTCATTAAAAACGGCGAATATATCTGCTCTTACTTAACATTTTTCTGGGACAGCTCTGTGCAATGCCGCCCTATACATTTGTGATTTGTGAAAGGAAGCAACTGATTTTTTTTAAATGAATGCTTTCTGTTAAAAAAAATTACTTTATAATACCAAAATTATTATTAGGACATTTTTTAAAACTGTTGGATGACAGTTCAGATACATTACTAGATACGCGTGATGCTGCTTCTTTGCCTTATACAAAATTACTCCATCTCCAGATTCCCGACCAGAGCAGACTGCAGACAAGTGCAGACAACCTCAGACTAGCGACTAGCAACAACTAACTGCTACAGTTACATAGTTCGCACTGCAGTCAACACTGCTTTCTGGTCAGCGATTCTCATATCGCAGACACCGCATACCTCTGACATAACCCTCCACTGGGGGGGCAAAAATTTGGCAGTGATGGTGAGTCAACTGGACTTCCCATGAGCAACAAATTTTTCTTAATTAACTAAGTTTACACTCACAGAATATATACATACATGTAAGTGCAGAACATGATATAAAATATAGTGCACATGCACTGAGTGCAGAACATATCAAGCAATGACAAATGTATATGCAATGAGTACAAAACATATTAGCAAATGACATAAAGTGCACATGCACTGTAGTACAGAACATATCAGGTAAAGACAAAATGTATACACAATGAGGACAAAACATATTAACAAATGACATAAATTGCACACGCACTGTATTATTTTTTTTTTTACCATTTTACAAGGACTAGTGTAAGTAGGCTCTTTAGGTTTTCTTATTGGTAACGCCACGTAGCGCTCTGTATGAGAATCACTGGCTAAGCTGTGTGCAGTCTGTGGCTAGTTTGCATTGTTGTCTGCCATTGTAGTGTTGGGCAGCTGGATGTTAACAGCGCATAGTGTTCGGCAGTTGGAGGTGAGCCGCCCGCAGTGGTGGATGTGGGGAGAGAAATGGCGGAGTTCTGAAATTTATAAGACTGGATGTCATGAACTGCTATATATATTATGTCTTTTCAACACTGTTAAGGTAAATACATTGTTTGTTCTCTATTAAAATCTTTCATTTGTTAACTATGCCTATCAGTAGTTAGTGCCTTTCGTAGTTTGAATCTTTTATTCAGCTGGCAGTAGTGGCGCTCGCTGTATTGCAATAGCTTAAATAACGAAGATTTTTGTGAGGTAAGTGATTTGTGAAGGGTATAGTTTAATGTTAGTCAGGGCCATTTTTTTGTAGGGGTTATTGAAAATCAGATTGCGTTGCGCTAATAGTATTGTGTGTCAGTATAAGCACAGCCGTATATAATTTTTCAAAAGGGGACGTTTCATATGTCGACCCTTAGCCGAGGATACCTCATTGGAATTTTCTGATTTTTTGCTTGTAGGTTGTGTAATTAGTGTAGCTTTTGTTTATTGCTAGCGCGTAATTGTAGAGAGAGTTTCCTTTGTAGTTGTAATTTTTTATTGTTGTACAGTAAAACAGTTGTGGCAGGCATGTAGATTTGCAGCAAGTATTTCGCAGCTGCGCTTGCAATTAACTAGATATTATTTTCTGAGCTATGTTAATGTGTTCTCTTATTTTTGCTCTTCAAATTGTGTTTTTCTGTATTGTCGTGTGAAATATTGTGACAATAATGGCGTGTGAAAAACGTAATACTAGGCTCCAAAGTAAACTGAGAAATGACAGTGAAGAAGAAAGCAGTGTGTTAGCGCCACCGAGTAATGAATTAACTAATGTTCAAAGTAGTAATTTGGTAATTGTGCATACGGAAATGGAGCGGGCGGCAAACAATGGCGTAGGCAGTGAAACAATTAGTGAAGAGGGAAGCATTATCTATCGATCGATCGCTCGGCAACAACTCGCCTCAGGAATCCGAAATGACAGGACACAATTTTGCAAATACTGTAGATTCAGGTTTTGCGTCCTCACCGTTTTCTCAAATAAGTCAAGACACTTTTTCTGCTTGTCGAAATGTGAATGTTGCCGGTGCAAATGCACTGCCGAAAAGCATAGAGGAACAGATTCCAGACACTAATGCATTGTTATTACAGCTAATGCAACAAATGGAACAAAATCAGAGACAAACACAGCAAAAGCTTCAAAAGTTAGACACAATGGAACAACACCAGAGACAAACACAGCAACAGTTAGACGCAATGGAAAAAAATCTTCCAAAGTTAGAGACCACACTTGAACAAACACGTGAAGATTTAACTACTGAGTTACATAACATCGAATCGAAATGTCAAAAAGTCCGTAATGACGTAAAAACACAAATTTGTGAGCATTTCCAACCTATTTTTTCGCGTCATGAAAATGCATTACAGAATCACGAAGCAGCCATAAAAGAACTGCAAACTATTGTTCATGAAAATCATGAGACATTGCAAGCTAAAATTGACTCAGTTGCATCTACCGAATCGGTTACGCAACTTGCAAAAACTCAGGAAAACTTAAAGGACACAGTAGAAAGACACATGGAGGAAATTAGTTCATTATCAGAGAAAGTAGTTGGACTTTCGGATCAGCTAAATAATTTATCTACGAAGGTAGATGGTAATCTGAATGACACAAAACCGGTAGTCTTTAATGACACAGAAGAGTGCGAACAAATTAGGAAATTCAAACAAAATCAGAATCAAATTAACACGCAACACCAAAGGGAAATCCGGGAAGTACAAGATCAGCTGACACAGGTAATAGAAGAATTATGTATTTCAGAGGCAACTCGCGCTCCAATACGGGAAGAGGAACATAGAAATACGGAACAGCCACAAAATAATAACACAGCGCATTTCGGAAATTATGAGAGAAACTGGCAAGGTGCACCGAATTTTGGAATGCAACCGCCGAAACGACGTAACAATGACCGATATGTGACTCGCCAACATGATGATTTTGACTATAAGCTGTTCATTACTACACGTAAATTTAAAACATTTAAGAATTCTGGCAACTACATTCATCCACAAGCATGACTCCATCAATTCTCTCATTGTTTTCCTCCCAACTGGTCATTAGAGCACAGATTAGAATTTATGTGTGGCTATTTAGAGAATGAACCACCTGTAAGAATGTGATCGGTCATTCTCGATTGTCACAGTGAAGGAGAATTTTACCATGCCTTCCTCTCAGCATATTGGTCTCAAGCTACACAAGACCGAGTAAAACATAGCATCATAATGATGAAGCATTTCGAACAATCTGAATTTTCCAGTCTTGTGAAATGTTTTGAAGACATGTTGCACAAGAATCAGTACCTGTCAAACCCATGCATCCCCTCAGAACTCATCCACATTTGCTTAATCAAATTACCTGAACATTTACGACATATTACTTTGGCAGGACGTTGCAAAGACGACATTGAAGCTTTTCAGGGACTATTACAAGAATTAGAAATTGACACTGAGAATCGCAGAACACAAAAACAGGAGCACAACAATTACAGGTCACATCCGTCGCAATTCCACGATGAAATAAATAATAACTGGACACGACGAGGCTATTCTCACAACACAAATCGTGACCAAAACAGACACCACCCGTATGACAACCACTGGCAGAGTAATAGTTACAGAGAAAGTTCGCATTTCCGTAGTAATAAATATGACAGAGATAATCATAGAAACAGACAATATGATAACCAGAACTATTATTATCAAGGGTGATAAATAATTTCAGACGCAACAGTTCAGCGCGCAGTTACGATTCAGGAACAAATTATCCACCACATGACCGACAAACAAGAAACTATGTAAACTAGTTACAAAACGACGGACCTGAATTCCATCAGAACTGGCGAGCTTCAAACAGGGCAGGGTCTTCTCGTCAAGGTGAATTTGTAGAAGTTAGGTCTCTAAACCCCAATAACGACGCACGCCAACAAAGAGATAATAGGCAATGACTCATACCGCTGGCAGCCACAAAACGTATGTATGAAACTAACGACGCAGCTGCTGTAGCTAGTAATTACGTAAAAATGGAAGACATTAGGGACATCTTACTCCAAGAACACGATGTAAAACATAACAACATTGCATATCCTGTGATTCACATTACAGTAAATGACGTAAAATTTACAGCAGTACTTGACTCTGGCAGTCCCGTTTCAGTAATTAGTGAAACAGCCTCTAGCAAACGCAACAAATCGAACGATTGCCCCACACTTCCGTTACGTAAGATTAAATTACAAGGTGCAATCTTTGGAAAAAGTGTAGATGCACGCCAACAAACCAACTTAGAATTCTTTTGTCAAAGCCACAGCTTCTCTATGAACTTTCTTATTGTTCCGTTATTGTCGACGGAAATTATACTGGGAGTAGACTTTTTGAATGAATACAAAGCAATGCTGAAATAAGTTTCGAAAAAGAAGGTAAGTCAGTAGCTTTGGAATTTGAAGATTGGCTCTCAAACCATGACGAAGAAATTAATCGGCTTTACCTCCTGTTAGACAATAGTTCGGAATTTTCGACGGAACTTGACACTAACAATCACTCTGCTAGTACTGACAGGGATGATATCGACGGCGCATTTGATACTAATGAGTTAATTCAGAATAAAATTCAAACAATTGAGAATTGTAATGACACTGATAGGGAGGACCTTTTTGAGATTTTACAAGCACATTCCACAGTTTTTACTCACAGAACAGGAACAATCAAGGGATTTCAATACCAATTTCGTGTTCGTGAGCATACTAAATTTTGTGTTAGACCATATGTAATTCCGGCGCATTATAGGGACCGTGTTAGAACAGAAGTAAAATCTATGCTTGACGAGGGCATTATTGAGCCTGCAGTAAGCTCATACAACAATCCATTACATGTTGTTGAGAGGAAAAATGGATCGATCAGGCTTGTCTTAGATTCGAGACAATTCAATACTATCATCATTCCTGAAACAGACAGGCCGCAAATGATGGAAGAACTTCTTCTAAATTTTAATGGCGTAAAAGTGTTGTCTTCCATTGATCTCAGCTTTTATCAGATCGAACTTCATCCAGAACGTAGAAAATACACAGCTTTCCTTTGTTTCGGCGTTTGTTATCAGTTTCGGAAACTTCCTTTTGGTTTGAACGTTTCTTCGGCAACATTCATTCGCGGGCTAAATTCCATATTACCTGAGTTCTTAAAACGTCACATCACCTTATATGTGGACGATATTCTAATAGCAGAAGCTTCATGGGAACAACGTAATCGCATCCTCAACAGTTTGTTACGTATTTTTGCAGAATCTGGAATTACAGTTAACTTGAAAAAGTCTGAATTCGGTAGGTCAAAGGTGAGGTTTTTGGGAAATATTATTTCTTCTGAAGGCATTCAGCCGGATCCTGAAAAGTTAGAAGAAATCAAAGCCATTCCAGTTCCATCCACAAAAAGACAAGTCCGCAGTTTTCTAGGTCTCGTAAATTTTTACCGTCGTTTTCTGAGTATGCAAATTCTAGTTACACCAAAACTTTGTTCTCTCACTGAAAAAAATACTATTTGGAACTGGGGCGAACAAGCACAGTTGGAATTCAGTTCTTTGAAAGAATCGCTACTTAACGCGCCAATACTAGCTCATCCAGATCTGTTACAAGATTTCTGCCTTAGCACAGATTCTTTTAAAGTCGGTCTTGTTTGCCCATTTATTTCAAGAAGCCACAGAAAATGACACTACTGTTCAGAAAACCATTGCTTTTGCTAGCCGAGTGCTAAAAAATCTGAAAAAAATTATTCCATTACTGAATTAGAAGCTTTAGCTATCGTTTGGGCATTTAACCATTTTCGTTTCTTTCTTTCTGGTAATCACGTAAAAGTATACAGTGATCATCATGCATTACAATTTCTTATGTCTTCAAAATTAAATCATGACAGGTTAAAACGTTGGGCATTGTTTCTGCAAGAATTCCACTTCACAATAGTCTACATTACCGGCAAGGAGAACATTGTATCGGACGCACCGTCATGCGCACCGGCTGGGCTTGAGAAAAGTAACACAGAAGGCAACCTCGAGAAAAATTTCATTATTCTTTACATTCAGAAAGTCGCCTTTGAAAACTTCATCACCACATCTTTAAAGGACATTGCTCATGAACAAGATAAAGATCCGATTGGGAAAGACATCAAAAGTAAATGGCATGAAAAGCCACACACTCAGATTCGGCATTATCATCTGGTTAGAAACAACATACTGTTCAAACACTGCACTGTTGATGACAAGCTATGGGTACTTTGCATTCCTGACGATTTTGTTAATAAGCTCATTTGGTACATTCATATCAGCTTGTAACGCTACCGCCCTGCTCGGACGTACGTTAGCTCTATAAAGCCTGTACTGCAATAAGTTCACGGGCTTCACCTTATAAACAAGGATTTTAGTACATTAGTTGACCGCGTGTACCTAATAGAAGCAAGATCGGACTTATACTCAGTCAATAACTACAGTGATGCATCAAGCAAATGTAAAGTATAATTACTCTTTCGCATGGACAAGAAGTACACACAGTAGATGCTACCTATAATTAGTAATTCGGTCGCCAGCCTACTTAGGCAATGAGTGAGTTTTTCCTTGTACAAGTGGGCGCATGTACAAGCATAACTACACGTAGTAACGTTGCGTTATATGGCAAAGTTTGGAACCAAAAAAAAAATCCACTGAACTAAAGTTTTCTCCTTTTGTATTAATTTGGACGAGCTAAAATTACACAACACCACACAGTAATGATTACTACGAACTGCATTTTGTATGTTGAGCAGACTGAAATCGGGCATAGATTGCCCTAGCATCGACAATCTTGAAAGTACACACACAATATCACTATTAATGATGGAAAAACACTAATACACTTAGGATTAATATAGACTTAGCTTTACTGGTCAAATCTGATCAACACATTTCAAGGTTTGAAAGAATGGACAAGAGAAGGGGGGGGGGGGGACCCTGAAACTGTTATGGTCGTTAAACTGAAACTATTAAGTACTGAAGGCAAATTAACACTCAAAATTATCAATCTATGGATAACTACTCTTTTGTCTTACTTCTGAATAATTTAACTGTCATTATTTCTGTCTCAAATTAATTAAATAACATCCTTAACTCAATTCAAAAAACTCTCTTCCCATTTAGTCATGCTTTTGTTCTTTACCAACATTTGCAATAACACACAGAACTTTAGACTCCTTTATGGCATAGATGAATCTGCCGATAATTTTCATTAACACTAACATTAAACTTTCAGTTCAGGATACTCGGGTTGCACAATACGAGGTAAGGACCCTGTCTAGGTCAGTGAACAGGATAAGTCACGCCTAAGGCAATTCTGGTAAAAGTCACGTTATTATTGAACAGTTAGAAACATTTTCGACACTGGTCCACACAGATACACTTCTAAAGATGAAATAAATGTTTGACCTGTGCAAGTCGGTGCGGCGGATGGCGGGCAGCGAGATAGCGGGCAGCACAGCACACATACAAGCACGGCTAAGGCTCACACTACATCGACACTTTCCGTCTTCTTAGCGTCGTAATCTTTCCAATTTTGTGCCTCAGAAATAACCATGCCAAGTAGTCGTCGGAATCGGTTCATCCGAGGCTCAATGGAATCCACTTTTCCAGGGTAACCTCCTCGGTACAGTACGTGTTCCTCTGACCGATTCCCAACTCCGACTGTTGCTCGCCTCCGACTGTAATACAGAGCCCGTTGTGCCGAACCGCGCCCACTGTACGTTTTCCCACCTCGCCTGCTTCCATCTTTTCCCGCTCCCCTACAGGTAGGGTATTCACCACAGGTTTTCTACTACACATATCCTACTGCATTATCTACATATGGACCAAGTGTATAAATTACAATTTTCACATCTTACAATAGTTTTAACATAAAATACACTTCCCTTTGATTATCACATTATTTGAAATCTAACATAAATAATAATATTCATTTCAAAAGTTGCTCACAGTCTCTTAAACATAACGATACGAACCGAAAAAGAAGTTCAAAACATTGCTTACATTAATTTATCTAAATTCATAAAGAAAAAATTATTATATGTACAGTTGTCGTTACAAGCTATGCACATTTTGTTCCACGAACATCTTATCATATTCTTCGGACGACTTGTTATTTTAACAATATGGAAAAAAGAATTCGAAGAGTCTTCTCTATTTGTAAACTTTGTCAAAAGGCGAAACCATCTACTATCTCACATCGTGCTCTGTTGTTTCCTATTATTCCTCCTAAATTAAAAGAATTTGCTGCTGTTGATCTCTTGGGACCCCTTGTCAGATCATCGAATGGATTTTCATACGTTCTAGTCGCTGTTGAACTTACTTCAAAATTTGTTTCTTTCACTCCGTTACGTAAAGCCACTGGACAGTTTGTATCCAACGCCTTATTAAAAATTTCTTACGTGAAGTTGGCCACGTTGCTAAAGTCATTTCAGATAATGGACCGCAATTCAGATCTGCTGTTTGTTCATGCATGCTTCGGAATCATAAAATCAAACCGGTTTTTATTTCATTGTACTCACCACATTGTAACCCATCTGAAAGGATTATGAAAGAAATCAATAAGCTTTGCTGACTTTATTGTCACAGAAAGCATCAGCACTCGGACAGATATTTACACTTATTTCAAAATGTGCTGAATGAAATTCCTTATGATTCCACTGCTTTACCACCTACTCTTGTACTGAAGAATGAAGAACCAGCGAACAGAATCAGAGAGCTTGTACCTTTCCCAAATACACGTAAACTTCGACACAAAGACATAATTGATTTGGCTCTTAAAAATATAAAATCTGCAGCAGACAAAAGGAGAAAACTACACAGTAAAGCAAATGCAAAGAAATTATACATTGGTCAGAAAGTTCTCATTGAAGCTCATTTATTATGACATAACAAGAAAAATTTGAGTCACAAATTCTTTCTACTTTACAATGGACCTTTCAGAATCCGACGTATACCACATGATAATTGCGTTGAAGTTGAAACTCTGCGTACTAGGAGGAGTAAAGGCTTACACCACATTTCACATGTAAAACTGTTTATTGAAAGATAACCTGCTTTTTAACTTTGTCTTTGCCATAAAACTTTTCACTTCACATTTCTAGTATGCTTTGTCAGACTTAAGAAACTGTAAACATGCAACAATGTTTGAAGTTAAATATCCAGTCTAGACCCAATGGAACATTTTTAAACAGAAATTACGAATGCGTTGTTATTGTGAACAGACGACACAGTATTATTGTGTGTGTACATTCTTGCTTGTTAGTTGCACGATTATGTAACGACTATAAGGCTTACATACTTAGAACATATACTGGTACTGCTATTGAGATTTTAATGCAACATTTTGTTTTACTTGAAAATACATTCTGGATTTAAAGTACTTTCTGTGAGATACCAGATAACACAGTGGTTAGTTTATGTGACAGCTACACGATTGTATCACGACACTACTAATGAGTGACAATTTACAATGTTGCTTTTGCGGTGTTTCTGTTTCATATCTGCACAGTTTTTCTGAATGATTCTGGAAAGTAAAACATGTTTTAGTAGTAACTTTTGTGGTATAGCAATAATGAGACAGCCTTTTTCGTGGCACAACAAATGTTACTGTGCAGTACTTTCTCCATCATGCCAATAAGCATAACTATGATATCTATACGCAAAGCATTTCACTTTTGTTTATCATGAGGTAAGTACATAGACTTCTGCAGAACTTAGCTTTCGGAGGACAATAAATACGACACTTCCAAAGAGATTATGTTGCAACAAGACACACAGTTTAGCGCTACAGTACACGTATTTGAGTGATTAATTTTGTACTTAAAACATTTATTTTTAAAGATTTTTGATTTACAAAGAAAGTTTTCCATGATACATTTCATTCCATTGCTGTAATCTGTAACACCTGAGGGTATAATTACATTAATCCTCAGTGGGGTACACACTTACTTTGTGTACCATGTGTGTGGCAAGCACAAGGAGCCCTAGCTAATATGGTATTTGCTTATACAACTTTACACATCGGTACCATATATCTCCAACACAGAATTACACAGCTATCTGATCATTTAACTGAGAGATAAACATTTTTTTACTACATCAGTGACACATGTTTACGCAGTTACACAGTTGGTTAACTTCACACTTATGAAATTGTATTTTGTCTGTACTTTGTGAACTGTTCATATTTTTTCGGAACCATTCTGATATTATGAGAGCTTTGAATGATATATTTGGTAAGGGATCATTATTTTAGAGTACGTTTGAGGTAGATGACACTATTGAAATGAGCAGAGAATTTTTTTTAGGTTTTGAAATTATTGGACGAAGCTACGATGATTTTGAGAGTTGACTGAGGTGTTATGATATTACTATGATGACTGTGTATTATGCTGTTGCGGTATATTTATGATCAATAAGCTGATGCTATATGAGTTATTTGAGTATGCTATGTATCTTATGATGAATTGTTGAAGAAGTGTCGACGAATAAGGTAAGGAATTATGAGTAGTGGTTAGGGACTCTGGTTTGTGAAAAAGGTTGTTGGAAACCAAGAATCGTACTTTAAGAGTTATGAAATGTATGTAAATGCGTGAATGTATTACAATGCCGACGAAAATTTTTCGTACTCTGATATATCAATAGGATTTTGTTTCTACAGATTTGTAACGCAAATTCTTAACCTGTGAAATATTTTTATACGAGACTGTCACTGTAGCGGAAACTGCTGTTGTAAATATTTCCGTAACAAAGTTAAGTGACCACCTGCATGTAATGCGTCGTGGGCAGCTGCACGACAGTCGCCTGGAAAAAAGCCATTAGTGTGTGCTTTTCTGAGGCACAGGTGAAAAAAAAAAGAGGCCATGACCCTCGCTATTGACATTTCTTTGTAGAAAGTATCGCAAATACGGCATGCTCAAACTTGAAAACATATGATGATACTGTGGAGCTTTTAATTTATGATATTTACTAAAATGTCTAATGACATGATGAGAAACATTTTACATCTATTGTCTTTCTAGTTGAGAGTTTGCTCATTTTGTTTAATATCTAGTTTCTAGCTGCACTGCAGCATTGGTTAAAATAAAATTTAATAGATGTACTAATATAAATATTTTATGCCTACAGATCCAGTAAATAATTTTATGATCTATTCAAAAAAAACCAAGGAGCATAAAAAGACATTTCCCTTCAGAGGAATTGCATACGGAAATTTCTTTTCAACTATGTGGTAATTTTTTTGGTAGAATAACTTCTTGTTGTGCACCACTTTAATTACATAGACATTATGATGTGAATATACATTTCCCTTGTCTGCATTGTTGTCTTTAGCGTAATATTTTTTCTGCTTGAGCTATGTCATGTTCAGATATAAGTTATTGCATTTGCTGCTGCTGTTTGCCAGGCATAGTGCTACTAAATTTCACTTTGTATTACTCTGTTAAGTTAGTTTTAGTACTGATTTACTTTTCTTGTTGGAGCACATTGGCTCATATTAGTTGTAATGTTGCATTGCTTGGTAATTTAGATTTACTGTAGCTTGCTTTGCAACTTTCCATTTTTTTCGTCATTGCTGTTTGTGTTAATTGTTTTGAGCTGCTGCATTGCCTCGTCCCTTAGTTTAGCATCTGAGCTCAGTAGATATAAGTTAGCTTAAGAGGGGGGTAGCCTCTGAGAGAATGAGTTGCGATGAATTTGAAGAAATGCGCTGAGAGGCTACACGAGAAAAGTACAGAAGGCAGGTATAGAAAGGACTTTTGGAAATAATGAAGAATGAAGGGAGATCTCCGAGAAGTAAAGAAAGTTTTGTTTGCAAAATACTGCAGTAAAAGAAACCCTGTCCTTTCCTGGTGTTATTCCACTATGTGTTTGTGTACCCTTCTATATTTATGTTCTTCTTGTCTTTATATGTTTATCTGATAAGACTTATGTTGTAGAATTTTTCTAATACTCATCTAAATGAACTATAATGAGGAATACTGTTATCCTCAAATATAATTTGCATTAATATTATGTTATTTACTTTGTAAAGATTTTAGATATTATTAATTCTGTTCTGTTTTCATGCTCATGTGTGAAGTTGATGTTTCAATTATTATTCTGATCTTTTGTGTATTTACTTATGTCATAAATCCTGTAACACTGATGTATATGTTTATTTCTATTCTTTTGTAAAGCCCCTATTACTACAAATGTTATCTGTACTATTATGTTTTTAATGATGTATTTTGTACCGCTGTTATTGTAATCTTATGTTATAAATTGTAATTGATATTAGTTCATCATATTATTAACTTGTAAGTTACATTTCACAGCACATGTTTCTGTTGGTCGTAGTATAGGGACAATATGTGAGAAGTAGGGACAGTTAGTGTTTGCATGTGTGTTAATAATTCAGCAAGGGACTGGATAACAGCATTGCTGGTTCTAAGGACAATTCGAAAAACTTTGTGAGTGCACAAGTGGTGGTTATGGACTTGCTATATTATCCGCAAGACTCTTCAATGGTGATTGTGCACCTGCACAGTCACAACAGATGGCTGCTGGCCATCTCTACAAGGACTACAGTGGGTCTGCATCTTTGATGACCCACCAATACTATTATTTCCACAAGGACTGCCGTGGGTCTGCACCTCTGGTGGCCCACCAATACCGTGATCTCTACCAGGACTACAGTGGGTCTGCTCTGTAATGACCTGCCTACCAATACTCTTCAAAATTTCTACTGACTCTGCTGTGGGTTTGCTCTGTTGTGGACCAATACCTGTCTGCATGTCAAGAGTCAGCACTGTCTTTCCGTTGGAAGGACAACACTACTTCTTCAAGATTGCATGGAAATCCACTGCTTCCGTGTGCATTTCCTTTTACTGCTCAGACTTTGAGAAAAAAAAACACTGTAATTTTACTGTGATCGATGATCAGGACTGTCTTTATGGACAGTGAGGAAATTTTAGCTTTTGACCAACATTGTATCAATAAGTGTGTGCATTTGATTTCTTCGTTATTGTAATTGTGAAAAAAATTTTAACAAATATGTATTGGCCAGTGCGCAAAAAAATTTGTAAATTTTTTGTGGGAAGCATGGGGGCTATGTAAGTAGGCTCTTTAGGTTTTCTTATTGGTAACACCACATAGCGCTCTGTATAAAAATCACTGGCTGTGCTGTGTGCGGTCTGTGGCTAGTTTGCATTGTTGTCTGACATTGTACTGTTGGGCAGCTGGATGTTAACAGCGCATAGCGTTCGGCAGTTGGAGGTGAGCCGTCAGCAGTGGTGGATGTGGAGAGAGAAATGGCGGAGTTTTGAAATTTGTAAGACTGGATGTCATGAACTGCAATGTATATTATGATTTTTCAACACTATTAAGGTAAATACATTGTTTGTTCTCTATTAAAATCTTTCGTTTGCTAACTATGCCTATCAGTAGTTAGTGCCTCCCGTAGTTTGAATCTTTTATTTAGCTGGCAGTAGTGGCGCTCGCTGTATTGCAGTAGCTTAAGTAACAAAGATTTTTGTGAGGTAAGTGATTTGTGAAAGGTATAGTTTAATGTTAGTCAGGACCATTCTTTTGTAGGGATTATTGAAAGTCAGATTGCATGCGCTAATAATATTGTGTGTCAGTATAAGCACAGTCATGTATAATTTTGCAAAATGGGACGTTTCACTAGGATAGGAAAGGGAAGGATTGCATCATGGTTGTAGCACAGTAGGTTGCACGTAGCTGCACTGAAAGTCCGTATCTTTGTACAGAAGCACAACACCACGTGAGACAATCTGAAGTTCTCTTCCCTGAACAATTAATCAGTGTAGCCAAGACACTGAAATGTATTAATATTCAATGTTATCATTTTGGTAGTACATTAGGTACACCAATCAGTGGGACCATAATAACATCTCCATCGCTCAAGGTGGTGGACAGCATGTCGTGTCAACACCACGTTCTTGTAAGGTACACCAACGTAGAATTAGTGCAAAAACCAAATATAGTGCTCCATGATCATGAGGATAGACAGGAGAAACGGATATTGCAGTAATTCCTGGTAATTAGGTCAGAAGGTGAAGGACATTAAGTCTTACACTAGTCATCATTGAGAATTACACTAGTCTATCAACTGATTTGAGTAATTGGTGGCACTCATCGCCTAGTTACTGAACTTTTCTATACTATGTATGAAGTATTACAGAATAATGTTCATAAGTCATGTGATTATAATGAACATTGGCTCTCATTGCCCAGTTACAAACCATTTTCTGCATTACTCAAAAGTGATCATTCAACAAGAGTTAATTAATGGCATACTATTTGCATAACTCAGCTAGTTATAGTAATCATTGGCTCTCATTGGCCAGTTACAAACCATCACAAGTCATCCTTCAAAACAGGAGCTAATGAGTGTAGCATCAAGCTACTAGTATTCATATATATAGCATGTAAGTGACATAATACAAATATAAGAAACAGTGGCATTCACTGGCCAGTTACTAAACATATAGCAAGTATTGAATATTGCAAAACATTTTTCATCATTCAAGTGACATACGACATATTTAAAAATAATTATTGGCACTCATTGGCCAGTTACAAAACATCAGAAGTCATCCTCCAAAACAGGAGTTAAAGAGTGTAGAGCATGTATGCATTATTACAAAATATCGTTCACTATTACTCAGAACTCATCATTCAAGTGACATACGATATATTTAAAATGTAACACACTGTAACTATTACTCAAGGGCTGTGATTAGAAAAACATCATTCAGTATTACTCAGAACTCTCTTAAACTGGTAGCATTATTTGGGACTGTTAATACATTTTTTTATACTAGCAATGCATTGCCTTGGGATCGATAATTAATTGCTGGGGCATAACAATATTTACTTTTGACTTGTTGACACACAAATGGGTAAAAAAAATGCAAGTACTAGAACAGGTTTAATGACCAACTGCTTATAGCACATTAATTTCATGAAGAGCTTCTCCTAAAAAAATACAAAATGGACTATTAAGCTGAAAGAAGAAACGAATATTATGCTGAAAAGTAGTGAACTTCGAATTAACAGGTAATCAAATGCATATTAAATATATATGTTCTCTAGCTGTCCTTTCCAACACCTTCAGTCATCATACCATGCGACATAAGACATACTGTCAAAACGAACTGCAACAAATACTTAAATAACTACATAGCATAAATACATAAACTTCATCATTATCCTCACCTGCAAAGAAAAACTTAAAAGTGGTGCGTTTAGTGGCCATATAAAGTTTATCACTATCAACACCTGTAAACAAAAACTTGGTTATTCATATCACCATAACTCCATTATTATCATCACCTGGAAAGAAAAACTTCATTATTCATATTACTATATTCTTCATCACTATTCATGACCATTCATTATCATCTGCAAAAAGACACTTCATCATACAACTATTCATAGTATAGAGTTCCTTATTTCTAGCATATTTCATCACTAAAACTAAGATGTGTAGTTCTGTCTGACAACCTGCATCAATCGCTTCGTATTGTGAAAGAAAAAATTAGTTAAGACCGCTATCATACGATGTGTATAGTATATTCTTGTTAATGCTTGTTAATTCTGATCCGTTTACTCTTCGTGACGAGGTATTGCATCTTGTTTCGTTCATTCCGAAGGTGAAATTCCCATTTCATAGTAATGCACTGCGGTTTGTTTAATTTATTTCTTTGACACGTTATTGCTTTCTGAAAATGATGAACAATGATTAATGTCTTGCATTTAAATCATATACCCATTAAATAAAAACTGGTTTCTAGTGAAATGATTAGGCATACAGCATAGCATGACAGAAAACGTAATATGTCAGAAACATAGACAGTGTGCAGGTGCAAAAATGTACACAGAGTATCACAATGTAGCAGCAAAAAAATGTAAAATAGTCACGATGTTGAGATATCATAAGGCAAAATGTCAATGTCATCTGTTGTTTGTTACATCTTAAACATTTCATAGTGCATACAAACAAAACAGGAAAACAATCATACATACATGAAGAATGGAAAATGTGCACGGTCTGATGTGTAACGACAAGAAATGTCTTTCTTTCCTCAGCTTGTATGTTGTGTAGTTGATCGAGGAGAGAGTTGAAGACTTTAATGGAAAAAGAATTTGATAAAATTAATATGTCACTAGATAGAATTGCATAACTGGTCATAAAATATGTAAGCTTATCTGGAAAAATATGCACAGTCTGATGTGAACCGACAAGAAAAGCGACCTGCTAACCTTACCCTGCCGGGCACTTGCCAAGAAAAACTACGATAATCATCAGTAAGTGTTCATACAAATATAATTGCATCATTGGTCATATAAAAAATCAGGAAATGGCATTACAGTGTGATAAATCATAAAGTACATTCATTTAATAAAGGGTTCAATATTGGAGACATGGTGATTGCCTTTACTTTTTCTGGTTCTCAAAGTTTCGACGTGTACTACACTGGGGTGAGGAATGCTGCGAATTCGATATGGACCTGCGTATAGAAGCTCAAATTTACTACACCTATTCTTTCTTCTGTTGGATAAATAATGTGTGCGTGCTAATATCTTCTGTCCAATGTGAAAGTCTCGGCGTGTACAAACCTGTTTTTGCTGTCTTCTCCGGCGCTCTGCGGCACGTTTGATGTTGTTCAGCGAAATGTCAATTATTTCATGGTGTCGTAGTCGACGAGATGTAGGAAAGGTTACTAATTCTTTAATTTTGTTAGGTGGTTTAACATTTTTCAGTATAACAGTCGGAGATAGCATAGTAGATTCATTTGGTATGGAATTAATTACATCTTGGAATAAGAGTATGTGTGTGTCCCAATTAATATGTTTTTTATGGCAGTATATTCTACACAGTTTACCAATTTCTTTCCTTAGTCGTTCACAAGGGTTCGAAGAAGCATGGTACCTGGATATATAGATCGGAGAAATGTTTCTAACTCGTAACATACGTGTCCATATAGCAGATCGAAATTGTGATCCATCGTCGGAAATTACTTTCAATACATGCCCTACATGGAATAGAAAACGTTTTACAAATGTCTACGAAACAGTTTTAGCAGTAGCTTTGCGTAACGGAGTAAAGGTAACAAATTTTGAAGTGAGCTAAACAGCGACAAAGATGTAGCAAAAACCTCTATTAGTTCTGGGACTCGGACCAAAAATATCTACAGCAACCATGTGTCTCAATTTAACAGGTACAATGGGATGTAACGGAGGAATATGTGAAGTCGTATCTGACTTAGCTTTCTGGAAGATTCTACATGACGCTAAAATTCGTCGAATATGTTTCTCCATGTTGGTAAAATAACAGTTCTGTCTGAGTATAAGAAAAAATTTTCTGGCTCCGTAAAGTGCGTAACTTAAATGAGTGTACCAAATTAATTTGTTAACAAGCTCGTCAGGAATACATAATAACCAATTGTTGCTGTCAGGGTGAGAGCGGCGAAACCGAATATTATTCTGTACAATGTAACGGTTTCTAACGGTAACATTATTCCTATCTAGCCAAAGGTGTTTAATTTATTTCCATTCTTTGTCTTTACTCTGCTCTTGTGCTATGTCTTGTAATGATGACGAAATGAAATTTTCAAATGCAACTCGTTGAATGTACATGAGGCTGACATTTGCTTTGAAGAAGTTGGTGGCGATGTCTTGCTCATTGTTGCTGAGAGAACGGGATAGTGCGTCTGCTGCAATATTTTGTGTGCCGGGAATGTGAACAATTGTAAAATGAAATTCCTGTAAATAAAGTTTCCATCTGCTTAATCTGTCGTGTGTAAATTTAGCGGAAATTAAAAACTGTATAGCCCTTTTATCTATGTAAACGGTAGTGTGTCTTCCATAAAGAAAATGCCGAAATCTCGTAAATGCCGAAACAACACACAATGTTTCAAGTTCTGTAACAGAATAATTGCGTTCAGCAGGTGACAGAATGCGACTTGCAAAGGCGATGTTTTTAATTACTGTAGTGCCATCTTCTTTAATTTCATGAAAAATGTGTACGCCTAAAGCGGTGTTAGAGCTGTCAGTGGCAATGGAAAAATTTCTAGCAAGATCTGGATGTGATAAAGGTGGTGCATTCAACAAAGCTTCTTTCAGGTTCATATATTCAGAATGTACTTGCCTATCACAGCACCAAATAGTGTTTTTACCTGTCAGTTGACATAATCTAGGGGTGTCTAAAGCAGAGTAATGAATAAATTTACGAAGAAAGTTAATTAAACCCAAAAGGCTGCGTAGTTGTTTCTTCGTCGTAAGAACAGTAATGTCACGTAAAGCTTGAAGTTTTTCCGGGTCAGGCGCAATGCCTTCTGCTGAGATTACATGTATAAGAAATTTTATAGAAGTTTTGCCAAAGTGCGATTTACTGAGATGAACTGTGAGTCCTTTTGCACGAGAAGTTTGCAACAGTTGTTGAAGAATCAGATTGTGTTCAGACCAGTTAGCTTCTGCAATAAGAATGTCGTCTACGTACGTTGTGATTCTGTCTTTCATGCAAAAGTGTGTCTCGGATGTCGCCAAAAGTAATAACATTTTCGTGAACAAGATTCTACTTGTCCAAAGCATTGCTTGCATTGCTGGAAGATGCAACCTGTACTGTATCTAGTCAAATTCTACCTGACGTGCTATTATTTTCGGGAGGATGCTGTGGCATTTCCACTATTTATACCGTTCTGTTATTTCTTCCTGACGTATTACGTTCGGGATGATATCTACCGTCTGGTTCATTCATGATAATTTGTTGTTGTGGATGATTTTGCTGCTGATAAGACCGACTGTTATTAAACGTACGCTGAAAATTGTGCTCATTACTTTTACGTCTGTCATGATAGTCACTGCTATACGGTGCATTGGGATATGAGCTGAAATAGTGAGTTTTCTGTACGTACTGATTTCCTTGTTGCTGTGCGTTACTATTTGTTGGAGCTGACACTATACGTGTAGGCGGCGAAACATTAAAGCTTGGTTGACTTTGTACATTATATTGTTGGTTAGGTATGCTAACCGGCTGGCTTTGATGCTGTTGCGGTGAAAAGCGTGTATTGTTACCAAAACGTGGTTCCTGTTGCTGATAATTTTGACGATACTGATAATTAAAATTTTGTTATTATAATTACGGCGGTAGTTGTCATTTCGGGAGTGTCTAAAGAAAACTGTCACTTTCGGTAAAACTCGTCATATGAGGTTTTCTTTACTCATCCTTAATCGTAGATAGATCGATAGTTGAAGAGCTGTTTTGACAGATATAAAGGATAGTAGAAGAGAAGGCAGCAGTGCAGAAAACTAAAGATGAAACAGCACTACTACAGCTCGGGGCCCTGTGCACGCCACAGCACATATTCATCAAAGCGTATTGAATCCCCTGAGGTCTATTATGCGCTACAAATTTTAGTTTGTGCGTTACAGGCAATGGCGGTGAAAATTCAAAAGCAAGTTGTTGTGTCCAACCCAGTGCTAGTTTCTGCATTATAGGCCAAGCTGATGAAAATACAAAAGCAAATTGTCGTATCCAGTCCAAAGCGTGTACCTGTGCTCTTTCGTTTTTAAATCCTTTAAATTTTCTCATGTATAGAAAGTGCTTGTACTCAAAATTATCGTCTCTGTACATCTGAACAGGTTCAGGATTGTGTGAGAATCTATTTGTCTGTGACTGTTCGGAATCTAACTCACGTACTCTCTGTAAATTACCTAAATTATACTGGCTGTGTGAGTCTGACAAATATTCGGGAAGTGGCGTATGCTGTGCCTATTAGTGACTGAAACATTTTTCATCTCTGTCACTTTAAAACGTTCGTCAATTTGGCTGTTCTGTTGTTCAAATTTCTTATCGACTTCCGTATCCCGAGTGCATGAAACTTCTGCTGACATTAATTTAAACTCGTCGCGTATCTGTGTTGCGTTTCTTGAACATTGTTCAGTGACTGCATTAATTTCATCTCTAAGTGGTTCTGTTGTGGCTTCATGTGTATTACTCAATTCTTGTGCAACAGATCTAATTTCTTCACTACTGTTACTAACACAAGCCTTAATTTCCTCACGTAATTGTTCTTTAGTATCATGACGTTGTACGGTAACGGCTGTAACGTGTTCACTAAGTTGTTTGTTCTGTTCATTAAGGTTGTTGTGTTTTTCGTTCGACTGTTTGCAACTTTCATTAAAATGTTTGCACGATTCATTAAGGTGTTTAAAATTGTCGTCTTGTTCTTTCTAAAACTGTAGCAATACTGGCATAATTTGAGCCAAGCCAAAATTAGCGACTCTATTCTCTGTGCCGTGTGATGGTGTATCTGTATGTGTCACGTTTTGTATAACCATTTGGTCATTGTGTGATTAACAAAAAGCTTTGTCAATCGGATGTGCACTGTGGGTCACTACACCGGAATCAAATAAATCTGACGTATTCTGATTACACTGTTCATTTCCGTTAGAAAAATTTATCTGTTCGTTACGTAAATTTTGCAAACCGAGTGTGTCAAATGGGGCACCGTTCATTATAATGGACTGTGCCGCGTCATCAATTGTCGTTAATTTAACAGAGGACACAATTGAATTTGTTTGTTCATCATTAGCATTAAAATCATTACTAGTGGTCAGTATGCACTGATTCTCTGTATTTGAAGGATTATCATCGTATTTTTCATTGAGTTGTTTGCGTAACTCATTAAGTTGTTTAAAATGGTTGTCGTGTTTTTCATTCAACTGTTTGGAATTTTCATTAAGGTTGTCTTGTTTTTCATTAAGTTGTTTGAAATTTTTTAGTTTTTCATTCCACTGTCTGAGATTTTCATTACGTTGTTTGTACGATTCATTAATTCGTTTGAGATTTTCATCAAGTTGTTTGTGCTCATTGTCTAGTTTTTGTCTAGTAGTTGTAATAATGCCATAACTTGATCCCAGCCAAAATTATCGGCTCTATTCTCTGTACTGTTTGATGGTGTATCTCTATGTGTCACGTTTTGTGTAACCATTTGGTTATTCTGTGATTCTTGAAAATATTTGCTAATCGGATGTGCACTGTTGGTCACTACACCAGAAATAAATAAATCTGATGTATTCTGATTACGCTGTTCATTTTCGTTAGAAAAATTTGTCTGTTCATTACGTAAATTTTGCAAACCAGGTGTGTCAAACTGCGCAGCGTTCATTGTATCGGAACATGCCATGTCATCAATTGTTACATTTACAGTGGACATAGTTGAATGTGTTTGCTCATCATTAGCATTAAAATCATTATCAGTGATCGCTACGCACTGGTTGTCAGTAAATGGAGGATTATCGCTATTACACTGAGTGTCGCTAGTATTACCGGTCAAATTATTCGAGTTGGCTGTTTCACTCATTGCACATTGCGATGTACTGTTAACAGTTTTTTGCGGCATTTTTCACAAATCAAAAAATAAGCACAAAAATGAAACAAAGACAAAGCAAAAGTGGAACAAACACAATTACAACAAAGAGCAATATATTGCCAATGATCTGTGAAAGCAAGAGTGACAAATTAGTAAATGTGTTACGCCAGATGCAAACTACATTTAAGTAAATAAGAGCACATATATAACTACTTCTCAGAGATTCACAAAGAAATACGATCCTGGCAGGGTCGCCAAGTGTAACCTCCCCACAAAAAAATTACACTGCAACATCTCAACAGAAAACGCTAACATAAATAATATTCATGCCAAGTGTAACCTCCCCACAAAAAAATTAATGATTAAATTAAATATGAATGATGAATGTGATTCTAATTTAGTGTAACCTCACAACAAAAAAATTATTAAATTGAAATTAGAATATAATTATTATGGATAGCGATTCTAATTTTTGTGTAACTTCACAACAAAACTGGTTCACATTTAATGTACCCACAAAATTCTTTTCTCATTTAATGTAAGCACGAAACAGAGAAATTCCTAAGCCTCATAATAAAAAAATTAATTCAGTAACCCGGTAAAATTTGGACGACACCAGTGCTGCGTCTTGGCCCTGTAAGATCATTCTGAATAAAAAGCAAAAATTCTTACCGCAATACAAACGGCGAATATATCTGCTCTTACTTAACATTTTTCCGGCACAGCTCCATGCAATGCTGCCCTATACATTTGTGAATTGTGAAAGGAAGCAACTGATTTTTTTTAAATGAATGCTTTTTCTTTAAAAAAATTACTTTACATTACCAAAATTATTATATGGACATTTTTTAAAACATTTGGATGACAGTTCAGATACATTACTAGATATGCACGATGCTGCTTCTTTACCTTATACAAAAATACTCCATCTCCAGATTCCCGACCAGAGCAGACTGCAGACAAGCGCAGCCAACCTCAGACTAGCGACTAGCAACAACTAACTGCTACAGTTACACAGTTCGTACAGCAGTCAACACTGCTCTCTGGTCTGCGATTTCCATATCGCAGACACCGCATACCTCTTATACGTTACTGAAATCTCTATGTAGTTTAGCATGCCTTCGACTTTTGTTGTTACCCTGAAATATATGCCTCTCAGAGCAACCAAGTTGAGCGAGTGCTTTATATTGTGCCCTTTTTTTCTTTGAAGTTTCTGCAACATATTACATAGTTCCTTCATCATGATATAACAGTCTCCTCCCGCGTATGGTCAATAAGTGCATCTTAAGTTTCTTCTACGTACATTTCCATTCAGTAATATACATCTTTTCTAGTACCCCTCAACAATTTTCTGCCACGAATAGGAGCACTCCCTTGACAGTCCTTAGTTTTCCGGTTTCCTTTCGTAGTCTCGTAACTCTATTTTTGAGAGGAGCCCGATTTTTCCAATACGGATTCTTATCAAGTGGTTCACAATCAACACTATTAAGGGCACATTTCTAGTGATTGTACAACCCACTTACGTCTCTGTTCCTGTGTTGATTTTCCCCACCCGTCTTTAGATACTATTCGCTCCTACCTTTTTAGTCTTCATATTATACTTCCGTTAACACGCTTTTTTATAAACTATGTAATTGATCTAAATAATTTAACAAACCTTGCACATCACTGAGTTTTGTAACACTAACGTTACTCTCGGGGACTCCCTACGTTTTGCACTACGTTGGACATAAACCGCAGCAGCGCCTTCAAACGGAAGCTTTTTGTTCGTCTCTTACAACACATTAGTCACCTCGCATGTTACTGATGGCTGGTACTGGATTCTCACAGACGAATTACTGTGTGGTGGCGTCTTCTTTTTTACAAAATCATTTTTCACCAACAATAGTGCAAAATGTACTCCACACTTGTTTCTTAATTCTGGTGCACAGCACTATTCCTCTTCACATTTCCCTGGCCTTATAACTCAGTGGAGGAAATAAGGCATAAGGACTACAAATTATATGGACCGCAAAGAATGGACACTACTTAACAGTTTTCTTCCAATATTGTTTCATTACTTTCTTTATATTGGTCTTCAGTTTATTTTAAGGATGGGCTAGATTGAACGATTATTCACAGCGTACAGATTATTGTCTATTCATCAGTGAGCCTCTCAGATGGCGTAAATCAGTTTTTAATAGCTTGAAACATTAAACTGATGTTGATTACCTGATATACAAACATATGAAATATTTCTACTGAAAACTCTGTGCAGCTTTATTATACGTCATTTACTAGTTCAAGTTTTCCCCCAGTTCCAAAGGATATTTACTTTTAAACTAGTTTATTTATCTCTTCGTTGATTATAATCCCATGTCTGCAAAATGATAATGGAGCATTATAGTTTAAGTCATCAATTATGTAACAATTTGCCGATACCTTTGTACTTTAACGCCAGTGGTTCTCCGCGTAATCTTTAATTTACTGTAGGTTCCTTGCTTCAACAACTACCACTCTATGTATTCTTGACAATCGACACGCTAATCTAGATGCAGTTTTCTATTCCATACCTTTCTGTTCTCAGTCGAGTGTACTTCCCTTGTCACAGAAATAGACTCGTAGTCTATATTCGATAAAGTTTCGTTAACTTCTACTCACGTGGTTACTACGAGAATAACGACTGCTGAAATTATCATTGAAAATCAGGTAAGACTCATCAAACCCTGTAATTTACTACGTCAACATACACTACAGAAGCGTAGGATACGAGGACCACGCCCCATACTGTCTGTGGTAGGAGCGCAACCTTTTACAGTTTGAGGTGTATGAATAATTGCTGTAAACGTATACTGCTGTAGCTGTGACCTCATGTAATGTTTTGTCATTCCTGTCTGGATGAGGAGAGGGTGATATATAGGTGGGAGACCGGTTTCCCCTAACCAAAACACGAAAAGTACACATGGTTAAAATACACTTTATCACATGAACCAGTTGAGTAATTTCAGCTCAGTTCAATCTGAAGTTCTGTGGCTGACAGCAATCCAATACATACACTAATTCTTAAATCTTGTCCGTGTCCATTCACAACTATATACAAAGACTAACGTTCCCTCACAGTTAACTAAGGTACGAGGCGACGACTTATACTGTGGAAGACTAGAGCAAAGTGCGACGTATTGAGGCGCAATGAGAATCGGAACCCGATGCGACATACTGAGGTACATAGACAGAGACTGACAGCTCGGTCGGCGGCGGCGGCCTGTACGCGCGCTGCCCAGGTTTTGGGTTCGGCTGTTTTGGGGGAGGAGACCAAAAAGCGAAGTCATCTGTCTCATCGGATTAGGGAAAGATGATAAGGAGGTCGGCCGTGCCATTTTCCAAGGAACCATCCCGGCATTTGCCTGAAGCGATTTAGGAAAATCACGGAAAACGTAAATCAGGATGGCCGGACGCGGGATTGAACCGTCCCCCCCCCCCCCCCCCAAATGCAAGTCCAGTGTTCTAACCACTACGCCACCTCGATCTGTCGCGCTGCCCAGGAGGCGTTATCGGCGAGTAGTCCGGGGGCGTGTCTTTGTCTTCTCTTGTCACAGGCGCCCCTTGGTCAGCAGTTGCTATAAAATGTTTCCTAGTGCCGAACGTTGTGCTGGTGAAGGCGTATGCCGGCACATATACATTTTGATATCTCCTGATCTAATGGCGATGGATCCGACCACATCACTCGACTTGTCACATCCAACACATTACGACAGCTGTCCATCGCGAGACTTAATCCAGTCTGATGCATTTGTAGGCGTTTGGCAGTATAAGGAAAGTATTTTTTTTTTCAATTTATTGGCCTTTGGTTTGAGCCCATTCAACCATCTCCATAACAGAATGAAATGTTCACTCTACAGCGGAGTGTGCGCTGATATGAAACTTCCTGGCAGATTAAAACTGTGTGCCGGACCGAGACTCGAACTCGGGACCTGTGCCTTTCGCGGGCAAGTGCTCTACCGACTGAGCTACCCAAGCACGACTCACGCCCCGTCTTCACAGCTTTAATTCCTCCAGTACCTCGTCTCCTACCTTCCAAACTTCATAGAAGCACCCCTGCGAAACTTGCGGATATTGCGGAGACCTGGCTTAGCCACAGATTGGGGGATGTTTCTTCCAGGAGTGCTAGTTCTGCAAGTTTCGCAGGAGAGCTTCTGTGACGTTTGCAAGGTAGGAGACGAGGTACTGGCGGAATTAAAGCCGTGAAGACGAGGCGTGAGTCGTGCTTTGGTAGCTCAGTTGGTAGAGTACTTGCCCGCGAAAGGCACAGGTCCCGAGTTCGAGTCTCTGTCCGGCACAGTTTTAATCTGCCAGGAAGTTTCATCTTCATAATGTTAAGACGATACGACAGAAAAAAGAGACGATGTTTACACTTATGACTATACGAGCATAAGGACAACACAGCACACAGTCCTCGAGAGGAAAGTCTCCGACTCGGCCGGGACCCGACCCGCGCCTGTTCTGTAAGCAACCTGTGCCGCTTAACCCATAGCTACTAAGACGAACTGTGAGGAAAGTGTAGAAGTAGAGCACAAAGAATACTGTATCACACATTTCGAACTCGCACTACCAAGAGAGACGTAGTATCGTGCATATGTGGCCTCATTGTCGGGCGATCGGTGTCCTGCGTTTGCTTCGCTAGCGGCTGCAAATACATTCCGTATAGAATCATCTTCTGTGAAGGTAAGCGAGAGGACCGCACTGAAGCTCACAGTCAACTACTTCGAGAGATGTCACCCGCCACTTACTCAACTGACGAAACGTCACGAGAAAAATTACACACGCTCCACACAACAGATGCTCCAGGAACGACGGAGGCCACGCGTCATAGCATGTCAGCAGACCGACAAGAGCAAATTCCGCTGACAGAGGTCGGAGTCTGCTCACAACTTCAGCAGACATCTTATACACCACAGAGCCGATGCAATGTGAGACCGTATCCCGCTAAAGTTGTAACAAAGTCATACAGGATTGAGAGCCAAAATACTGCTCCCTTAAGGAATGATACTTCAGAGCTCACCCACGTGGCACCCACATGAGACCACTAAAACCTAACACCGACAGTTACAGCTTCACAATACCAGCAGGAAAACATCCCTCTTGCTACACAGTTATCTTGCTCTCCGACAGCACGTACGAGGACTAACCAAACGTGTTCCACTCGCAAGGGCTGCAATTGAATATTTTAACATGGTAATGGCACCCAGCGGAGAACCTGCTTCACCATCCCTTGTGACAGAGTACAGAGTACAGAGGGTATTTTATAACATTGAACCGAATGTTCAGCCATTTGTGCTGTTCTCGACAGGTCTATTAATATTTATCGAGTCCCATCCCTTAGCCCTCCGTCTATAAAAATGTACTCTTCTGTTTTTCTTAAAATATTTATAAGAGTGATAAAGATATAAAAGATCCAATAGGGGACATAGAGAACGAAACATGCTGTGGAGGTCTATCATGGATAGCACCTCCAACTGTTAAAAAAGTTGGCAATGATGGAGCAGCTAAGCGTAAAGTAAGAGCCATCATGTGATCAAGAAGGTCAGCGATGCAGGTAATAAGTCAAATCCTGCTATCAGCTTTATATTTCCCTCTTGCGGAAAACTGTCTGTAAGCATGTCTAGAGTATTGCTAAATTGCGCGTGATGCTGGCTGGATGTGTTAAAGGCCTGACGGCTTTCAGTTGTATGTTGCAATGTTTGAGATTTTCGAAGGTATGTCAGATCAGTGGAGATGCTGAAAAATGCTGACCAGTTCGAGATGTTAGCCACCAAAGAATCCTGTGTTGTAGTTACAAAAAGCTGTACACTGTTCAACAAAGGTCAGGAGACGATTTTGTTTCTCTCGCAGACCGCATCCGCACAATTTCATGTCTTGCTTGTATCTTATGATCAAACCAGTCCAGGAATGCTGTCCTGCTTGAAGATGCAGAGGGCCGAGTAGCTGATGAATTTATTAGGAAAATAAAGCGATGTCACTCCAGTCTCTACTCGAAGCAGTACGCATTGTTCTACCGAGAGATGAGGTTGCTCGTTTTGTTTCCTTTGCTCTCTGAAGCGATCCGCAAAGTTTACATCACCGAGAGTTACTGCGAGCATTTTGAGCAGTCTGGTCGTACTGATGATAAGTCTTACGCTCCCTGTTTCAACTTCCTCAGGGAGGTCAGCCACAGAAGTACTGATTGAAACCACCAATAGAAACCAGACTGGGGAAGACTTCGAGGTATTGTAAGTATTAGAAAGTCTGGTCAGCAAAATACACTGGTGTCCTAAATTGAAGCAAAAAACGGAAATTTGGCAAGGTTGCTTTTACTTTGCCACAAAACAGTATAAACATCTGATAGTAAAGTAAATGTAAAGAATAAAGAACGTGAACAACTGTAACATACATAATGGTAAACAAAAATGTTCTTAGTTTTTTCCAACTTAACGTATTTACGCACACATTTCGGTAACAGGTTAATTTGCTCAGTATGGAGTGTGACCACCTCTGGCAGCAATAGAGGCCCGACAACGACGTGGCAGTTGTGAATGATGTCATAGGTCTCATGTTGAGGCAATAACGCCCATTCTTCAACCAGAATTGTTCACAGTCTTGGAAAGCCGCTGGTGGATTTCGAAGTGACGCAAGCCGGCTCCAAGAGACGCTCTATCGAATTCGAATCGGGAGAGCGAGAAGGGCACGCCAGGTGTATAATATCTTCCGTTTCCATGAAAACATCAGCCACTCGTTCAGTATGACGTCGAGCTTTATCGTCCATGAACGCGACGTCTGGGCCCACAGCACCTAGCAACAACCGGAAATGACGTCCTAAGGCCACGCCAGACGGAGCTGCGCTCGCTGTGAAACTCTTAAGAGTCAAACATATGAGAAATCGATATCGATACAGTACGACAATTCGTCACAGCTCATCTACTGTACTCAGAGTTAGAGGAATTCACATGATTGTTTGAAGCAAGGCAACATTTGCCAGCTACAGATTTGCACGCCATGAAATTCCGGCAGGGAATGTGAGGTTGGTAGTGCAAAATCACTGTGAAATTCCCTGTAACTTGCAGCTAGTTGCGGGAGAAACCATCCAGTAGTAATTACTAGACGCTGAAATTATTCAGGCTCCTCCATCCGTTGGGCCACTCCTATTGTTGGTGTTCCTTGGGTAATCGTTAATGGTGAGGCCACCTGTTGTTATTTTGTTGACATGTGAGCACTCCTGGTACTTGCGTTCTACTTTACATAGATGAGACACATAACTGATTAGGAAATTACATGTACTTCACTACTTTAGAGTTGAAACAAGGTTCCAACAAATTCCCGGGACTAACCGAAAGTAGCAATTGTTGTGCCTTCAGCATTCTGTGAGTTCGTTAGAATGATACTTTCTTTTTGAGAAATTGCACCCACTATTTTACAGTGGTTTGTTGAGTATTAAACTGACTATGTGTCTATTATGTGTTGATGACAACATTGTCTTTTCGTTCACAATGGAGGATGGTCTTGAATATCAAAGAAGTGTACTTTCTTGGTTACAAGAGTAGAACATATGCTTAAATAAGGAAAAATGTTCGTTTTGCAGACCTCAGGTACAGTACCTAGACCACATTAGCAGTTCTGCTGGAATGAAACCAGATCGGTACCTTGCAGATGTAGTCGATAATTTCTCTGCAACTACAAACATGAATTACAGGAAATTCCCAAGAATATCAATTACCATCATACATTCGTTCAGGATTATGCTACTGTTACCAAGCTTCTGAACATTGGTTTTTGAGTTACCCGTCCCCTAACTGGTTTTATGTGGACCGCTATGAATTCCTTTCCTGTACCGACCCCTTCATCACAGATTAACAGCTGGAATCCATGTCCTCGGTTGCTTCCTCGATGTATCCTAACCTCTGTCTTTATCTACAGTTTCTACCCTGTAGAACCCCCACTAGTGCCTTGGAAGTTTTTCCGTTATGTCTTACTAGATGTCTTACCATTCTGTCCCTTTTCCTTGCCTGTGTGTTCCATATATTCCTTTCCGACCATTCCTCTGAGAACTTCCTCATTGCACACCTTTTCAGTACACAAAATGTTCAGCTTTCTGTTTTGTTCCCTTATCCCACAGCCAATTTTTCACTAGCATAGAATGATGTGATCAAAACGTAGATATTAGTACACTTTTCTTGGGCAGGAATGCATTCGTTGCTAGTGCTACTCTGCATTTTATGCCCTCCTTACTCCACCTGTCATCGGAAGTAGAATTTCTTAGCTTCGTCTACAACGTGATCACCAATCCTGACGTACTTGTTCTTGTTGTTCTCATTTCTGCTACTTTTCATTATTTTCGTCATTGTTCGATTTACTCTCCATCCACACTCTTACTCATTACACTGTTCATTCCATTCAGCAGATCTTGTTATTCTTCTTACCTTTCACTGAGGATAGCAATGTCATCAGGGAATCGTATCATTGTTATCGTTTCACCTTGAATTTGAATTCCTCTCTTTCATCTTCCTTTTATTTCCGTCATTGCTTCCTCGATGTACAGATTGAACATTTGGGGTGAGATACTACATTCTTCTCTTACACCCTTTTTAAAAGGAGCACTTCGTTCTTGGTCGCCAACTCTTATTATTCTCTCTTGCCTGTTGTACATATTGTAAATGACCCATATTGTAAATGTCTTTCCCTACAGCTGGCACCATTTGATACTGCCGACGCTTTTTCTAAGTCGACAAGTCCTATGAAAGTGCCTTGATTTTTCTTTAGTCTTGCTTGCATTATCAACCGCAACATCATAAGTGCATCTCTGGTGTCTTTACCTCTCCCAAATCCTAGTTGATCGTCATCCAGCATATCCTCAATTTTCTCTTCCATTCTTCTATGTATTACTCTTGATAGCAACTTGGATACATGAGCTTTTAAGACGATTGTGTGATAATTCTTGCATTTTCCGGCACTTTCTTTCTTCGTAATTTTGTAGATCACGTTCTTCCGAAAGTCTGATAGTATATCGTCAGGCTCATACATTCTACACACCAACGTGAATAATCGTTTTCCGGCCACTTCTTCCTATGATTTTACAAATTCGCTGCAATGTTCTATCCCGTCGGCTTATTTGACTTTAAGTCTTCCAAAGCACTTCTACATTCTGATTCTAATATTGGATCCTCTATCTGTTTCCTATGGACTCCTGATTCTCCTGCTACCACGTCATCAGATAAATCCTCCCACTCGTAGACGCCTTCAATGTACTCTTCTCACCTATCCGCTCTATCCTCTGCATTTAACAGTAGATCTCCCGTTAAACTCGTAATGTTAACGCCGATGCTTCCATTTTCACCGAAATTTGTTTTCATTTTCATACATGCTGGGCCAGGCCTTCTGACAATCACTTGTTTTTTGATTTCTTCACATTTTTCATGTAGCCAGTTTGCCCTAGGTTTCATGCATTTCCTATTTGCTTAGCTCCTAAGTGACTTGTATTTCTGTATGCTTAAATTTACCTGAACATTTTTGAACGACCCCTTTTCTCAGATCAACTGAAGTATTTCATCTGTTACTCATGATTTCTTTGCAGTCACCTTCTTTTACCCATGTTTCTCTCCGAAACTTCTGTGATCGCCCTACTTACAGATGCCCATTCTTTTTCAAGGATGGATACACAATGACTGTCTGCAACGACTGCGTGGAATATTAGTTCCAACGTCCCGTTTACAAGTGCTCCATTGTCTGTATCGCCTACTGAGCTATTCCCAGTATTCACGGCCTCAGAGAATTTCAATCGCATCTCTTCATTCCTTAGTACTTCCGTATCCTACCTTTTTGCACACTGATTATTCCTAACTGGTCTCTTAAACTTCGGGCTACCCCTCATCATTACCTAATCGCGATCTGAATCTATATTTGCCCTGGCTAAGTCTTACAACCCAAGATTTGATTTGGGAATCTCTGCTTGTCCATGTTGTAATGTAACTAAAATTTTCTGTATCTCCAGGCGTTTTTGTAGAATATCTCGTGTAGTATACTTCTTTCTCTTGTAGGTCTTGAACAGAATACTCTGTTTTGGCGTGTAAAGTTTATCGCAGAACTCAGTTTTTCTCCTCTCTCATATTTTCCTGGTAGCCCTTCTTCTACTCCTTCCCCTACAACCAAATTCCTATCCCCTACGACACCTAGATTCTCATCTCCCTTTGCATACTGAATTATCGGTCCAGTATCCTCATATACTTTCTCTATCTCTTTATCCTAAGCTTGCGACGTCGGCATGTATACCTGAACTATTGTTGTCGGTGTTGGTTTGCTGTCAACTCTGAAGAGAACAACCCTGTCACTAAACTGTTCGCAGTAACTCTAGTCTACTCTAGTGAGGAGTCTTACTCTAGTTATACTACACTCTGCAGTTGTTATTACCCTTTACTTGACCGACCACACATCCTTGACATTTCGAAATCTATATCTACAATTAGTCATATCACTCCACTTTTCATATTTTCTTGCTTCCCTAACAAGATCTAACTTCTGACATTCCACGCCTCAACTCGTAGAACGTTACCCTTTCCCAAAAATTTTCTCTTTATACACGCAATCATATTCTTATGACACAGTCATAACCGGTTTCGGCCATACTATGACCACCTTCAGACTCTACAACAATAAAAAGAAAATTTATGTTAACACCTAAAAATAAGTGCAATATTTAACCAGGCTTATTAGTAATCTAACTGAATCCATGCGAAATACATGTAGTTCATACCTAAAGGCATCATAAACTGAACACAGGCTCATGCTATCAAATGTCAAACACCGCTCTTATATATATATATATATATATATATATATATATATATATATATATATATATATATATATATATATATGTGTGTGTGTGTGTCTTAGATTTTGTTCCCCCTCTTTGCGCTAGATGCGCGCGTCCTCTCTAAGATAGTCTTTATTTTTCAAAAGCCGTACTAATGGACAACGGCATAAACAGGCAATAGCCGGAAATACAGCGCCATCTACAAGTGCTACTACTATTTTCATCTATAACAATTTTTCTCCTTGTTCTGAAATGTTATTTCACTAATTGAACGACTTGTTCGTAATTTGAAATTTTGTATACATTTGACCTAAATATTAATAGTACATTAGTCATATTTTAGGCTTTTGAAAAATAAAGACTTTCTTAGAGGGGACCCGCGCATCTGGCGCAAAGAGGGAGAACAAAATCTAACACATTTTTATATCTATATAAGACCGGTGTTTGACATTTTATAGCTAGTTTGACAACGCATGAAACAGTGTATGCCGCATTTCAGTATGAACTATACGTATTTCGCAACAATTCAGTTAGATTACTAATATGCCTGGTTAAATATTGCACTTATTTTTACGTTTTAATATAAATTTTCTTTTGTATCGTTATAGAATCTGAAGATGGTCATTGTATGGCCGAAACCGATTATGACTGTGTCATAAGAATGTGATTGCGTCTATAAATAAACAAAAAATTTCACAACATAATCAATCATGAACTCCGATAACAAAATGTTTTTTCCGTTACCCTTTCGTTCATTATTCAACGTTTTTCTCATGGTCGTCTCTCCCTTGGCAGTCTACTTCTGTATACCAGAATGGGGTTTAGTCCAGTATATTTTTCCAATGGAGAGATCCTCATGACACATTTTCAAGCAAGCCACGAGTCCTATGAGCACACATCTGTGTTTAATGTAATGGTTTCCATTGCCTTCTTCATGCTCTAGCTGTTGCTAATTCTTCCACATTTACTGCTGATTCGGTTCTTAGAACATCTTCAGGATGGAGGTTCGAGTCCTCCCTCGGGCTTGGGTGTTTGTGTTGTCATTAGTGTAAGTTAGTTTAAGTAGTGTGTAAGCTTAGGCACTGAGACCTCAGCAGTTTGGTCCCACAGAACGTACCACAAATTTTCCAATATTTTTCTGTATTTTTCCTCAAGGGCAAGAGAGTGCCCAGAACCCCTGTCCGCCTCTCCACCCTGTTTTACCAGGCCATTGGCAGAATGAGGATGACCTCTTATGCCAGAAGTCTTCTGCCACCACTGCCGATAATTTTTTTGAAAACAGATATTTAGGCGGGGTTCGAACACGGGACAGAGGGTGTTTTCATTACTAACCAAAGACTCTACCCCAAGTCCACAGGTACACTTTCCTTTAAATTGCTTGCAGGGAAATCTTTCAAGTCGACTACCTTATGTGGAACAGCAGTTAAACAGATTAAGAACAGTTTGACAAAAGTACCACTGCTTATCCGTCCAGAGTTTTAATACCCTTTTAATCCTTCTTGTGACGCGTCCGATTATGCCCTTGTATATATCCTAAATAGGCCTTAAGGCCATTCTGACGAAATTTCATTTGCTTATCAGTCTCAATTTGGGTAACTCTTGATTCTTTCTTGTGGCGCTAGTAGTTACTCCACACACTATGTCATAATCGAAGGTTCTTCTAACAAAATCACCAATGCATTTTCACACGTATTTCAAGAAGTCCTTAATTCTGCTCTAAGTCATGAGCAGGGAGGCGAAGAAAAGCCATCTCAATAAAGCAGACATTAATTACAGCACAAATGAGAAGTGTTGTCCCTACTATTTGAAGTATATTGTGTGCTACATATATGGAAGGCTTTCATAATAGTGACCAATCATGCTGCCTTACTTTGGTTTTCAAACCTAAAGGATCCAAGTAGTCGACTGACCCTACACAGCTGACTCATTACGATTATGAAGCACATCATACACTGGGCAAGATGCACAGTATGCCAGTATACTGTGCAGAAGGGATCACGTGTTGCAAACAGACGAGTTACGCATTGCTTTGTTGCAAGAGGCACGAGCAACACAATGGAGAACACCAGCAGTTTGCTACTCTAGCCCTTTTTTGTTTGAAGATGGTATTGTGTAGCATAAATGTCCACACGAGAATTGGTTAGTGGTACCAAAGTGTTCCAGTGTCATATTATTGCACAATGTTTGGGAAATGTGAAACGACTCTGATTCATGTGGAAAGACTGTGAACGTCACATTCACAATTACATTCACGCAAATGTTCCATGTGCCCAGAGAATGGAAAGGAATTCGATCTTTAGTCCGTTTTACACTCCATCGGAGGGCTCCAGATCTTTTGGCATTGAAGTCTTAGAGCTTTAGGTATCCTGTCCACAGTTACGAAAACAACTACATATTGACTGTTATTAACACCTTTTACATTATCTAGTCTTGGTTCCAATGGCTGTTATGATAACCCTGAAGGTAGTTAAAACCTTTATTAGGCATTTAGTTTTGGCTTAAAACCTTCATCGAACATTTAGTTTTGACTTTCCGAATCCATGACTCAATTATAGCAGAACAAGGACAAACTTTATCTGTTTCTTATTTATGCAAGCCTTCACGATTTTGAGAAACACCACTTTCACCCTAAAACCAGTGGCTGGTTCACAAGATAATCACGAAAATGTTATCTGATTATGTTAACAATTCGTACTCGTAATATGAATGGGACAAATATTTACCATACATTTTATTCACCTACAGCAGTCACAGCCATTGATGCACGTGCGTTTACTTTATATGGTTGTTTAAAGGTTAACATTAAGTCCAGCTTTGGAGCCAGATGAACTGCCACGAGGCTCTGATTCAAGTGAGGTCGAAAGCCTAGCCCAGTGACAAAATGTCTGTCGAAAGGTGCAACAAAGGAATTTTAAAGCCGCTGAGATGCGGAAACAGAAGGAAAACGAAGGGTGGCACCATGCTACCATCCTCTGACCTGGACCTTCCTAAGAAACCTGGCAAGCAATAAGGGAAAGACGAAGACATTCTCCACACACACACTCTGAAGGATTATACCACGTTACACATCTGACATTGTCAACGGCGAGATGTAATTAACAGACAGTCGTGCTTCTCGATACGCTCAATCCATCTCCAAGTCGCATCATTGTCATTTGACACTACCATCACCTTTGGCACCTGTGGATCTGATTCGAGTCAAACTCACTAGTTTTAGGTGCTAGGTGGCAAAACATTGTCATACCATATTGGTATGCACTATGCCCCATGCTCCTCTATGCTTTACGGCTGAGGGACTGAGTGCGGCCCTCACTAATTGTTCTCACTAAAATTCTAGTACTTTTATTTTGTTTGCTAAATAACCACTTAACACTCCTGATGTCAGTTACACATGAGATACCAAGTGGACCAAGAGTAACTTGCAACATTTTTTGTTCGATGAAGCAATGCCAAAAATTCAACAGGCATTTGTTTCCTTTCAGCTTCTTCCCTTCCCCAGAGCGCATGCACCGGGGTCCACACTTCGAGAGATCGTGCGTGGCCACGATCAGTCTTCTCTTGCTCTCCCTGCATGCTGCTTTCGACCGAGTGGAAATGCCACTTGTATGACGTAGGCACGACCGCTTATACCATGATTAAAATTACATTGATACTGTCGTTTAAGGGAATCAGAGAGGCTAGTTGTAGCTTTTGCTACAGCGCCACATGTTCGCAGTATTCTCTTGTGTAGGGACATGTAGCGCGGTGGGAAGCAAGACAAGCTGTGTGCTGACAACAATGCCCCCACTCGCCGCCTCCACAGTAGTGTGTCCGTCACAAAGCAATTTTAATTGGAGGACACCAGCATGCGTCAGTTCATTGACACCCGTTTACATTTCACCACAGCCCAACGAGTGAGGGTGTGATGGGTACCTTTGACCCTTTTTGATGTACGTGCCAGAGACGAATCATCATGATAACTGGTCACCACTACCAACAGTCATCGATATCCATCAACTAAAGTCGACAGAACAGAAAACGGTCAATGAGTGTGGATAAAACAGTTCGGATCGTACTGCCTCTCATACCGCAGTCAACAATATAAATACACTCCTGGAAATGGAAAAAAGAACACATTGACACCGGTGTGTCAGACCCACCATACTTGCTCCGGACACTGAGAGAGGGCTGTACAAGCAATGATCACACGCACGGCACAGCGGACACACCAGGAACCGCGGTGTTGGCCGTCGAATGGCGCTAGCTGCGCAGCATTTGTGCACCGCCGCCGTCAGTGTCAGCCAGTTTGCCGTGGCATACGGAGCTCCATCGCAGTCTTTAACACTGGTAGCATGCCGCGACAGCGTGGACGTGAACCGTATGTGCAGTTGACGGACGTTGAGCGAGGGCGTATAGTGGGCATGCGGGAGGCCGGGTGGACGTACCGCCGAATTGCTCAACACGTGGGGCGTGAGGTCTCCACAGTACATCGATGTTGTCGCCAGTGGTCGGCGGAAGGTGCACGTGCCCGTCGACCTGGGACAGGACCGCAGCGACGCACGGATGCACGCCAAGACCGTAGGATCCAACGCAGTGCCGTAGGGGACCGCACCGCCACTTCCCAGCAAATTAGGGACACTGTTGCTCCTGGGGTATCGGCGAGGACCATTCGCAACCGTCTCCATGAAGCTGGGCTACGGTCCCGCACACCGTTAGGCCGTCTTCCGCTCACGCCCCAACATCGTGCAGCCCGCCTCCAGTGGTGTCGCGACAGGCGTGAATGGAGGGACGAATGGAGACGTGTCGTCTTCAGCGATGAGAGTCGCTTCTGCCTTGGTGCCAATGATGGTCGTATGCGTGTTTGGCGCCGTGCAGGTGAGCGCCACAATCAGGACTGCATACGACCGAGGCACACAGGGCCAACACCCGGCATCATGGTGTGGGGAGCGATCTCCTACACTGGCCGTACACCACTGGTAATCGTCGACGGGACACTGAATAGTGCACGGTAAATCCAAACCGTCATCGAACCCATCGTTCTACCATTCCTAGACCGGCAAGGGAACTTGCTGTTCCAACAGGACAATGCACGTCCGCATGTATCCCGTGCCACCCAACGTGCTCTAGAAGGTGTAAGTCAACTACCCTGGCCAGCAAGATCTCCGGATCTGTCCCCCATTGAGCATGTTTGGGACTGGATGAAGCGTCGTCTCACGCGGTCTGCACGTCCAGCACGAACGCTGGTCCAACTGAGGCGCCAGGTGGAAATGGCATGGCAAGCCGTTCCACAGGACTACATCCAGCACCTCTACGATCGTCTCCATGGGAGAATAGCAGCCTGCATTGCTGCGAAAGGTGGATATACACTGTACTAGTGCCGACATTATGCATGCTCTGTTGCCTGTGTCTATGTGCCTGTGGTTCTGTCAGTGTGATCATGTGATGTATCTGACCCCAGGAATGTGTCAATAAAGTTTCCCCTTCCTGGGACAATGAATTCACGGTGTTCTTATTTCAATTTCCAGGAGTGTACATTATTACAGTAATGTTCTGCATCTCTGTTTCGACATTTCTATTCCTGCTTCTGTTGGGAGCTACTGCAGCAATCCTGCACAAACAGGGCTAGTCAGTCAACAGCAGCTGACCGAGACACAAGAAGTCGCATTAAATGAGCCTGTTTTTTGACATTTCACGTGTTCCAAACCAGGAGAGATATGTATAATTTATCGTGTCATTTGGTTTTTTAGTTTCTTGAGTTACTTCGTGTTATTTTAATAGTTCTTCTTCTGCTTCGTTAGGACCCTTCAGGATCACTTGTGGCTTGTTTTGAACGTCTTCTTTCTTCCAAATACATCCTCATTCTCTCGCTTCTTCTGTTTCTTTTTTCTTCTATTAAGACAACTTCGATTTTAGTGTCCGGCCGCCTTTGACCATTCACCAACCTTTCATACTTCTCTGTCCTGTACAATTGCCTGCAGATTCCTTTCTTTTATGAAACTTCCTGGCAGATTAAAACTGTGTGTCGGACCGAGACTCGAACTCGGGACCTTTGCCTTTCGCGAGTAAGTGCTACCCAAGCACAACTCACGCCCCGTCCTCACAGTTTTACTTTCACCAGTACCTCGTATTGAGGTTTTTAATTACCTTTATTACTTCTGCCGTGATGGGTGGATTGTCTAGATTATCCTGACTTTCGTTGCTAGAGCGGTTTTGTGTCTACTCCACTGTCGGTGCTTCTGCAGTCAGCAAGTCCCTAAAATACCTACCGATTTCCTGCACTTCTTTCTTGCCATTTTTTATTGTGCCATCTTGTCCTATTACGAAGTTTTTTTTTTTTTGCCTCCAAGCCGAAAATTCTGCTCTTCATTTCTCTGAAAAAGACTCGTGCTTTGTGTTTCTTAAAGGCTGTGTTTGCTTCTTCAAGTTTCCCATTCCATCTGCTTCTCTTGGCACTTCTGATCGTTTTGCTAGCAATTTTTCTCGCATTCTGGAAGTTCGACCAGTCGTCTTGCATTTTGCAATATAAACATTTCATCCATTCTTTCCTCTTGGTCTCGACTGCATTCTCACACTCATTCGTCCACTACTCATGCTTCCTTTTCTTGTTGTTAGTTAACAGTCGCAGTGGCACTTCTTCCTTAATATCTGTCACTCTCTTCCAGTCATCCTGAACTACCCTTCTCTTTGCATACTCTGCTCTGTGTTTTTTCAGAAGATCTAGGTCGATTCTGTGTTTATGGTCCTACGTTTCCTTGCTCTGTTGGGTATCCATCAGCATTTTATTTCGGCATAGTAGTGATCTGATTCCATCCTGCTATTTTTTTTCACTTTAGTGTTCATAATGTCTCTGTGATTCTTGTCACGGATAGCTACATAGTCTAGCTGTTTCTCCCTAATATTTTTCCAGGGCTGGTCCACGTTGTTTTCTTACTTGTCTTAGCTTTGTAGTGGGTGGTCATTATTCTCATCTTGTGTCTCGTACGCAGGCCCATGTATCTCTCACCATTCTTGTTTGTGCTCTTGGGAACTGGATAATCTCTCTCAGGTCCTCTGAACTTCCTTTCCGTTCCTATTTACTCGTTAAAATCTACTAGCAAAATAGTTGCACCTCTTTTGTCCACATCTGTCACTGCCTTATCCGAAGTGGACAAAAAATGTTCAGTTCCTGCTTTGTCGTTTTTGTTCTTACCATTTGTAGGTGCATTTGCATTTACTGTTGTATAGGTTTTGTTTCCTATTCTCACAGACGGATATGACAGCCTCTCGTTTATGCCCTTCCACGCTGTGATACTATTCAGGATTCTACTATGTACTACAAAGGTTGTGCCAAACATAATAGGTTGCTTTGGTTCCCAACATCGGGTTTCCGTTTCAGAATTACATATCCCTCTGATTCCATCGTGCTTTCGTTCCTGAATCTTGTTTCCTGTAGTGCCGGTACGCCAATCCCAAGTTCTCTCCTACTCTCAAGAACTTGATTCAGCCTGCCCACCTTAATCATTGTCTGTATGTTTATAGTTCCCGTTTCAAAAGTGTTTCGGTCAGATATTGTGTCTGATTTAATTCGCATTTTTATATTTTTAATACTTAAGAGACACAGTTCGGGCGTTTTCGTTTCCGTCGCGAAGTAAACCCATTTTGTGTCATATTACAAGTTCCTAATCAGGATCGAATTATTTCGTCTCACCTGTTTGCTTTGGTAGCTCAGTGCGATTGTCTAATTTACTGAACACATTTCTTGCATTGTACTTCGTGATTACAGTAGAGTTCCTGAGCTTGAGTCAATTGTCCTTGAGTGCGCGCGCGTACACGTGTGTGTGTGTGTGTGCTTTTGTGTGTACTATAGTTTTCCAAGGTCTTTAGTATGGACAGGTACTGTGATGACTGTGTGTGGAAGTGAGCTGAGTTCATGACACTTCGCTCCGCAAAAATTGTTCAAATGTCTCTGAGCACTATGGGACTTTACATCTGAGGTCATCAGTCACCTAGAACTACTTAAACCTAACTAACATAAGGGCATCACACACATCCATGCCCGAGGCCGGATTCGAACCTGCGACCGTAGCGGTCACGCGGTTCCAGACTCTAGTGCCTAGAACCGCTCGGCCACCTTCGGCCGACCACTTCGCTCTTCACTCCCGGCTGTGATGGCTTCGGTTACGCTGCTTCAAGCTGCAGTGGATGGGCAGCATTGTTGTAGGCCGTTCGTGCAGATCCAAAGGGCGTCCAGCACAGAGGTCACGCACACCAGTGACCAGCCTAGTTACTGCCTGCACTGAGGTTGGCCATTCAGCCGTGGTCGAATGAGAGGTCGTCGCAGTGCGTGGCAGGTAGCGAAAGACGCCCCTGGGGTTGCCCCTGGCTACTCTGTCAAACACTTTCCAGGTGCTGGCTGTGGCTGACACTGTCTCTCAGCCAGACGCAGTCTCTTGTGTTTCAGAGGGAACCTCTCAGCCTGCAAGATTCAGACAATCACAGAGGGTGAGATTTTCGGTAGTTAGGAGCTCCGGCCTTAGGCACGTTACTGTGCCCCTTAGAAACATGGCTGCCAAGGAGGAAAGGGAGCCAATAGAAACTCAGTGTGCATACGGGTTGGAGTCATTCCTGACGTGGAAAGGGTCCTTCTGGATGCATGAGGAGCACAGGGTGCAGCCAACTGCCGGTGGTGTTCCACGTCTGTACCATTGATGTGTGTCACTTAGCTTGGAATGGATTCTCTGCGGTTTCAATCGGCTACCAGAAGTGGTAAAGGCTGCCAGTCTTACGTGCGAGATGAAAGCAGAACTCACCATTTGCAGCATAGTCGACAAGAACGACTACCGACGTTTCATAAAGAGGCAAGTGGAGAGTCAGAATCAGAGGCTCAAACGGTTCTGCGACCGTGTAGGCTGCCGATTAGTCGACTTGCGACATTGGGTGGTAGGGTTTCGGGTTCCGCTGAGAAGGTCAGGAGGCGGCTACACGCGTTGCAGGGACGTTGTGGCGTAGACTGGGCGTTTTCTTTTAGGTTAAATAGCCTCGGGGAAATACAAAACGCTTCAGTCTTAAAGCATGCAGATCGAAAATAGGAAGAACTTAGATACAGGGATCATTGGTATAACTGTTGTGAATTGTCGTAGCTGTGTTGGGAAAATACAATTAGTTCCAAGTTCCAATAGAAAGCACTTATGCTGAAATCCTTATGGGCATTGAAAGATGGCTAAAGCGGGAGATAAGTTCAGCCGGACGGTTCTTGTAAGGTGGTATGAGCAGAGGTTATTCTTGGCAACCGGAATAAAATAATAATTGGAGCTTCCTACCGACCTCCCAAATGAGATGTTAGAAGTGCCGAAGGATTCAAACACGTTTAATTTCAGACACGTACCCGGCTCATACAATTATAGTTGGTGGTGACTTTAATTTACTCTCGATATGTTGGCTAAAATATATCAATAAATCCGGAGATACGCACAAAACATCATCCAAAACAAGAAATTTTCGCTCTACAGCGGGGTGTGCGCTAATATGAAAGTTCCTGGCAGATCAAAACTGTGTGCCGGACCGAGACTCGAACTCGGACCTTTGCCTTTCGCGGGCCAGTGCTCTACCGACTGAGCTACCCAAGCACGAAGCACGCCCCGTCCTCACAGCTCTACTTCCGCCAGTACCTCGTCTCCTACCTTCCAAACTTCACAGAAGCTCTCCTGCGAACCTTGCAGAATTAGCACTCCTGGAAGAAAGGATATTACGGAGACATGGCTTAGCCACATCCTGGGGCTCAGTCGATAGAGCACTTGTTCGCGAAAGTAAAAGGTCCCAAGTTCGAGTCTCGGTCCGGCACACAGTTCTAATCTGCCAGGAAGTTTCATCATCCAAAATTGTGCTAAACGCATTCTCTGAAAATTATTTCGAGCAGTTAGTTCGTGAGCCCACACTAATAGTAAACGGTTGTGAAAACACACTTGATCTCCTTGCAACGAATAATCCTGAGCTAATAACGAATATCAGAAACGGATACTGGAATTGGTGTACATAGGGCTGTCGTAGCAAGACTGGATAACGTAACCCCCAAACAGAAAACGGGTCAGAACACTGCTGCGGAAACAACGAAATAAGCGTGCCAAATTGAAACGAACGCAAATTCTCCAAGTTTGGCGATCTTCAAGAGAAGCTCCTAATTTGGAGCGGACATCAATGCGAGATTCTTGTAATAGTTTCCATAACGGAACTTCATCTCAAAACCTAGCAGAAAATCCAACGAAATTCCAGTCGTACGTAAAGTATGCTAGGGGCAAAACAATCAATGCCTTCTCTTCGCGATAGCAATGGAAATGCTATCGACGACAGATCTGTCAAAGCAGAATTACTTAACCCAGCCTTCCAAAGTAGACGACGTAAACATTCCATAATTAGAACCAAGAACAGCTGACAACATGAGTAACTTAGAAACAGATATTATAGGAGTAGTAAAGCAATTTAAATCACATAATAAAAGCAAGTCTTCTGGTGTAGGCTGTTTACCAATCAGGTACCTTTCAGAGTGTGCTGATGCAATAGGTACATACTTCACAATCATATACAACCGCTCGCTCAACTAAAGATCCGGACCCAAAGACTGTAAACTTGCACATGTCACACCAATATTGGAGAAACGTACTAGGAGTATCCCTCTAAAGCACAGGCCCATATCATTAACATCGGTGTGGAGAAAGATTTTGGAACAAATATTGTGTTCGAACATTATGAATTGCCTCTAAGAGAACAGGCTATTGACACGCAGTCAGCACGGACTTAGAAAACACCGTTCTTGTTAAACACAACTAGCTTTTTACACGCACGAAGTGTTGAGTGAAAATGAAAAAAAGATTTCAAATTGATCCCGTATTTCTAGATTTCCAAAAGGCATTTAACACTGTACCACACAAGCAGCTTGTAATGAAATGTCGTGCTTATGGAATACCGTCTCAGTTAAGTGACTGGGTTTGTAATTTCCTGTCAGAGGTCACATTTCGTAGTAATTGATGGAAACTTATAGAGTAAAAGAGAAATCGTGTCTGACGTTCCGCAAGTTAGTGTGATAGGCCCTTTGCTGTTCCTTACCTACACAAACTATTTGGGAGACAATGTGGGCAGCCGTCTTAGGTTGCTTGCAGATAAGGACGTCATTTATCGTCTAGGAAACTCATTAGGAGATAAAGAAACTGCAAAACGATTTAGAAAAGTTATATTGATGGTGTGAAAATTTTAAATTTACCCTAAATGAAGAAAAGTTTGTGGCAATCCACGTGAGTGGTAAAAGGAACGCGTTAAACGTCGGTTACACGAAAAACCAGTCAAATTCCAAAGGCCCTAAATTCTACTAACTACCTAGAAATTACGATAACGAACAATTGGAAAGGACGCATAGAAAATGTCGTGGGGATGGCTAATGAAAGACGGCGTGTTATCGGCAGAACACTTATAAATGTAGAACATCTACTAAAGAGACTCGCTACACTACGGTTGTCCGTCCTCTTTTGGAGTACTGCTGCGCGGTCTGGTAGATTTACTACATAGGATTACCGGAATATACCGAAAAACCTCAAAGAAGGGCTACATGTTTGGTATTATCGCCAAATAGGGCAGAGAGTGTCACGGACATGGTGCAGGATTGGGGATGCACACCATTCAGACGAAGTTTTTCATTGCGTCGGGATCTTCTCACGAATTTTCTATCACCAACTTTCTCCTCCGAACGCGAAAACATTTTGGTGACGCTTAGCTACATATGGATTAACGATCATCATAGTGAAATAAGGGAAATCAGAGCTCGGACGGGAACATATATGAGTTCGCTTTCTCCGCGCACTATTCGAAAGTGGAATAATAGATAATTATTGTGAAGGTGGTTAGATGAACACTCCGCCAGGTACTTCAGTGTGACTTGCAAAGTGTTCGTGTAGATGTAGATGCAGGTATTGCAGATGATTTTGTAAGTCACACTGTTAAGTTCTCCCTGGGCTGCAACCAGTCAGCTACTGTCATAAACAGAAAATATAGAACTTGAGACTTTGTATTTAGTATTTAAGCCCTAATTTCTATCTAGCTTTTGTTTTTACATTAACTCATGACTGACATCCACATTTAAATGATATGGAGCTTGAGTACATGAAAGGATATCCTCGGTACAATAATTTTTAGAAGGTTGTTTGAATGCAAACCTATTAGTGATAAGTACGTTGCTATTTGTAAGTAGAAGATAAGTATCCTGTGAGACAGCCACAGATATAACCATTATGGCTTACGATGTTTTGAATAGCATGGAAAGTTACTGTTTGAAAATGTTCTAGTATGAGCATTTCGGCATTATCCGTCTGTCTTGATCATAAACACTGGGACTTAGTTTCTGATTGGACCAGAAAGAGTTTTGTAACGACTTCAAGCTGGGTGTAAACTTGCATTTCAATTGCTGCAACGTATAAAATATCAGAGCTTACTGTCCTGCAAGATGTTAGCAGTTCAGTTTTAAAAACAAAAGAGAGCATTTTGGCACAGGTATTAATTAACAGGTACAGCATTTTGTACGGTGTGTGTTATTTACTGACACAGTGTAATCTTAATTTAATTTATTCTTTGTAATTTGAGTATCATCTGTTCTGCTGTCCTCTAACTTTAGTTGGCGTAAATCGATAATTGGTGACTGTGAGAGAAGAGTCCATTGGCGTGGACACATATGTCTGAGGTGCAGGGTGGTTTCGTATTTTATGAGCTCACTGCTAGTGGATTCTACCTGTGCACAACAAGTACTTGTGTAAATATTGAAGAAATTAGGGTAAGTATTCCTATGTTAATATCAGTGATGCATCATTTTTCTGTAAATACTTCAAGAAATAAGATACCTTCGTAATTAACAATTGTTTGAAACTTTTGGTGGATACCTCACCAATTTTCAAAAGTGCATGTGTGCACTAGTAATGTAGAGCCCAAAAGGGCCTTGTGAGTAAAACCAGCAATAAAATTTTTGACGCGTGCTAAAAGACTGTGTCTTCCTCAATCTGTAAACACTGTTAGTCTGATCTGGCACCTCTTAATTAAAGAGGAAGGAGATCATTACTTGAGAAAGTAGACAACGTTCTGTAAGGAGATAGTGATCCATGATAATGTAAATATTATGTTCACAAGGAGACTCTGTTAATGGGTAAGATACTATTAGACACTGAAGAGCTTAGAATCTGTGACGCAACTTCTAAGTGTAAGACAACAGTGTTACTGGATTACACCGTTAACTGTTACTGGATTACACTGTTAACTCGGTGAAATGCTCTGGATGGAAGTAACTTCATTTACTAAATGACGTAGTTAAATTAGGACTTCAAAGTAAGGAGATGTAGGAGGCAGAGTGGTACATCTATCTCCTTCCATGGACCTTCAGCTTCAATATGAGTGTGATGTTTACATCATTAGTTTCTGTTACTGAAAATAGTAGGACACACAAAGGTGCCTTGGTCGTTATAATGCTCTTACAAATGTTAGAGAGCCACAAATGGCTACAGCAGTTTGGTGCGTCTACATATACAAGATATATCACTTTGATTAGTATCAGAGAATAAATATATAGCCAACATGCTTAGTAGGTAAGTCCAAAATAATTTGGAAAAATGACTATAGCTCCAGTTTCGAGAAGAAACATCATAATATGGAAAAATGTGCACAGTTTCACTCTTAAAAACTGTCTGAAATTATCGAATGGCATTTCCAGAACCTCAAAATGCGTATGTGCACTTGAGTACTGTAGGAATTATCCGTGTCTTGGGAAGTGAAATGAAATACTTTATTTTTAATAAATTTGGACGGTAGGAAAAGATATTCTATCCCTCTCTAACTTTATGCACTGTTGAGTCACTCTGGTACAGACTAGTGTCACGCAGATCGTAATTTCAGCTTCTCTCCTCTGTTTTGCCTTTGATTGAAGGGTTTTGTAAGCCAACACTAGCTTTTTAGACACCGCCATTGTGAAATACCTTATGAGGCCCTAAGTTCGAACCAGTCGGCAAAGTGTTGTGCCCATCACGACCACAGTCCAACTTAAGCCTCCTTACGCCAACTCATTCTAACAATACTGACTTGCGGCATATAAGAGCCTCCATGAAGGCCTGTATTATTCTGCTGCCCTTGTCTACAGATTAAAACAATAAAAGAGGCCACAATGAAAAGTATTACTAACAAACATGTGAACATTTTAAGTTATATGACAGGCATTCTTGTTTTAAAAACATGTCCTCATGTAATGGAGCTATAGTGGAATCGTCAAAGATAAATACAGAATCAGCTCATCATCGTGACACGTAAATGCAACATTGTGTGTACTAGAGTCATTTTGTTTACAGCGCTATTGTTCAAACCAAACTGCTGTACTGCAGGCTGAAACTATTTGTGTCGCAACCGTAGGCGTACACATATTCACCAATCATATAATTGTACAATATGGAATAACACGAGTGCGTTATTGCTCTTACATTCGTTCGTCAGTTACTGGATATGAGTACAGTCCTTTTATAAACCTGCTCGGAATAAAGACTGTTTCTTTTAGTTTTCCCCATGTTGATGATTATTTATAAATAAATTTAAGTTACCCGGAATTTTCCGATGAAGACACCCATAGTCGGTGTGGAAACCTGGTAAAAGTAGAATTTTTTTGCAATATGTTAGCCATCTGATACATGTCATGTCTTAGAGCATTATGGGTTTAGAGTCGATATGCTGCAGCGTACGTAAGTAAATCCAACTGTAGATTTTCGAGAGGGCTTGGTACAGGCTGATGGGACGTAGGTATTTGCCCACTTCAAGGGCACCCACTAATTTGACTTACTCCCAGCAGGCACGATAGCTAGTAGGCCCTAAAATGTGGGTAAAGTAAGCTGCCAGATGTGCGGAGGCCACCCACAGGAACTGCTTCTGCAGAAAGTTTGTGACTAGTGACTGCGTCAGGTCCATCCAGCTTTTTCGGGGTCGTAGGTGGCAAAAGCATATTTGACATAGTTGGGATTTACAAGCTGGAGTTTGGCTCAGTCTCTGTCCGCTAGATGTGGCAACCTTTTTCCCACTGTGTGGATGAATTTGGGGCCCTTTAGATCTTCACGTGTGATGAAATTACCGGGGATGGTATCTGTCAACACCTTCCCTCTCCTGAATATTCTACTTGTTGTATGTGTGTTTTTCCCATGTTTTGCTGCAGATCTGAAGGTGCTCATTGCTGAACGAAATTGGGAGCATGACGACCTAACATGTTGTGATCGCTAACGAAAATAAAGAAATTTATTCTACATCTCAGGACCTTTTTGATTCGTGACCATGTTGCAGCTTCCAAACTAGTTCATCAAGTAGTTACACAAAGAAAGTTGCTTTAAATGAAGAAGCTTAACATCTGCATGTAGGACCCTAAAGAACAATTAACGTAAAATACAATTTTCATATTGACAAATTTTGAAGTTACATATACGACGGATTGGAACCAGCCAGGGTGGACGATAGTGCTAATGCGCTGCTTTCTGGACTCAGGTAGGCGAGCCGGCCCCGAATCGAATCCGCCTGGCACAATAATGACGAGGGTCGTGTGCTGGCCAGCCTGGATGTGGGTTTTAGGCAGTTTTCCACATCTGACTAGGTGAATACTGGGCTGCTCCACACGTTCTGGCTTAATTACAAAGCTCACACACATCTGAGAAACGTTCACTCTATTACATGACTTACACTAGATGCAGACAGCTGGGGGACACTCATTCCATTCTGGGGGGTTCTCGGTGGTGGCAGGAAGGGCATCTGGCCACCCTCTACAACTAACACTGCCAAATCAATAGTAACACGGACGACCCCGAGTTGAAGCAGGCCAAAGGCCCTGAGATAGAAAGATAGAATCAATGATGGATTAGAAAACTGTTACTAAATCATCCTCAATGAGGACAAAAGAAGTTAAGAAAGTTTCTTCCCTTCTACCCCCCCCCCCCAAAAATAATTATCTTATGCCAACAACTCTCAAAAATTTATTACAAAATTTTATAACACAAAAAAGACCAAATTTCCTTATTAGAAAAAGTTTAAAGTATAACCTCATGTTGTACAAGATCTGATGGTGAGTATTAAAGCTGGTATCGACAGCATAATATTCGATACTTCTCACAAAACCAGAACGGCTCATGATATGTGCATGATGTACGCAAAAATTTAGGTTATTTTCAAAATACAGTTAACTGTAATAAAAATTAATTAAAGCCATTAACGTGAAGTTTAAAGAAGACAATGCATTAATAACGAAATCTGATAAAGTCAATGCCTTAGTTATTCCTAGCAAACAATAGTACATATTGAAAACTTTGGAGTTTTTAGAGGACAAAATTTTTTTGAACTACACTACGATCCTACTACAGTTTTGCAAAGAGAAGTTATATCCGATATTAGCAATGCAAAAATTTTAATTGAGCCCCTGCATAAAAAACAGTTAATTATCATGAACCTCAGACTTCAAAGTTACGTTCTCAGCCTATAGTCCACAAAATAAATCATTCAATTCACCTGATAGCCAGTAAATCCTTCAAGATACTTCTAAAAATGTTATGTCTTTCACAATAGTTATTCAATTCCTAACAGTCAAAATCTCATTAGTAAAATAAAAAACTTAATGTGTCGTCAGAAAATAGAATTTCTTTCTTTCTAAATTAAAAATATTTATTTGAACACACCTGTGCAAAAAAAAGAAAAATTAAAAAATTCCATATTGTAAAAATAAATTACGTCTTTTTGACATCAGATTACTGCCATCACGAATGTAATGAAAATAGTAGGAAAGTATAATTATTTCAATTTCAATGGACAGTGATATCAGCAATATGACCGTCTTGCAATGCAATCAGCTCGTTTCTCATGAGCTATATTGATAAATGTCTCATTGAAAAATGTTTGAAAGACTTTTCCAACTGCCACTTTAGGCGTTCTTTTAAATTTACTTTCATATTCGATCACGAAAACGAATTTCGTTGGTAGAGTTATCTGTATTTAACATTAACAACATTTTTATCAATATTTTTGGCAGAGAAACCGGTACTGATCATAGAGTGTTGTTACGTTCCATACACCCTCATTCTCACAAAAAGAGCTTTCTTTAATTCTTCCGTCCATAGAGATGTTTCAATTCCTCGGTGTGGTGAAAATCTCGGAGCTGAAATTGATTTGATTAAAACTATAATGGTCAATAAATGATATTAGTCAACCACAGTGGGTATTATTTTAAAAAATAAACGAAGTAGTAGAATTACCACCGTTGGCACTTCTTATAAAAACGATCGTAATGAGAAAAGAAGAAAACGTTTTTCTTTACCAGTTTTAGTGCCCGCATGTTACAGGATTGAACATCTTGTCACAAACAAATATGACTGCTCTGTATCACGTCCTACTAATAATAGCTCGAATAATAAACTTATTCATAATTTTAAGCGATGTATTGGACAAACGGGAGAAGGAATTTATGTTAGAGGCAAGGAACCTCTCTTAGGGAAGAGTGGTATCACACAAATAGTTCGTCCTTTGCTGCTCATTTATTAATTACATGGTTTAAGCCCAAAGACGTTCATGACGTTACTAACTTGCAAACAGAGAGGGGAGGGGTTTACACTTAATATGCTTGAAGACTTAGAAATTTTCTAACAGGTTTTTTAAGACTGTTTCATCCTTAAAGAACAGTTGCGTTTACGTAATAAAACTTTTTAGTGTCATAAACCCGTTACGCTAAGATATCATTTCCCTGTGTTTTCATTTATTTCATTGCAATACGTGTTGCATTGTCCACCACAATTTTTTATTTAGTATACTATTGACTATTGATAACTGAGGTAGATATTTATATGCTACATGAAGTATTTTTTTCGAAATTAGGCTGCTGTTGTCTTTGGTTGTTACTAGACGGTCCGACTTGTTTAGTGTTCTCCTTGTGGCAACTTCCTCTTGTGTGCCCCTTTGTCTGATGGCACCTTATGACGTATAAAATTATATATACGTGACACAGAAAATATATATTGTGTGCCTACAGTGTCACGTCTTTCATTACCACACAAATTTTTATTTTTAAAGGGGATCTCTTAAGACTATTGCCATGGGTTCACCCCTCAAATATCTCCCTCATATCACAAAATTGTCGTCTGATTTAGTACAAACTGAAAAAATAAATTCCTTTTAAAGCACAGTTTGGTATATAATTTATATTCAAAACCTTGCACCTGTGTCACAGAACAAATCCTACATCGAGAATACTTTACACAAGTTTAAGGGAAGAAATGCTTCCGATAATTATTACAGCATTTAAAGACCATCAAAATATGAACAGGCTGAAATGAACAAACAGTACATGAGACTATGTAAATCAAAGTGTAAAAATCAAAGGAGCATATTATTAGCAAAATGAGAAATATGCAAAAGTGAAATGCCAAAATGAGCACTTCTCAATTGGGAGTAAATTAAAACAATCAGAATGACTGAAAGAGAGCATAATAACATGAGCCGTAAACGAGTAAGAGCTAAGCAACTAATCAAATAAGAGAATAGGCAAAAATGAGATTCCAACCAAATGAGAGCTGGCCGAACTTCGTCGGAACTTATATACAGTTGCGCTCGTGGCGGACCCTTGCGGCCCATGGACAAGTTGTGCGATTGCTGTCGCAGGTCGACCCTTAATCTATGATGTTACAGCCTCCAATGACGGTTATCTCACACAGTCACTAGTGGCGTGGACCACATGTCTCTATTAGCTACAGTTTAACTTGCAGATAGCCGCTTTACATCAGTTTATTTCAATATTAACATTTTAATTATGTATTTTATGTGACGAGACCATTATTACTCTTAATTTTGTCCGTCAGTTACTACAATTGAGTACAGTCTTTTTGTAAATTTGTTCGGAATAAAAACTGCCTAGTTTTAGTTTACTTTTTGTTAACTATTATTTATAACGTAACTGTGAATTCTCTGATGAATATACGAACAGTTGGTGACGAAACATAGTAAAAGTAAAATTTTAGTGTAACCATTTGTCTGTTTTACACCTATCGTATTCTTCTACGGTTACCGTTGCACAGCCACGTTTAGAGATACAATAGCCGAGGAGTAGTATTCGGGTTTCGTCGAAGAAGTTCGCCAGAGCAGGAGGTCCCCAGAGTTGTGGAGGAGGCCGTCGATGCCGGAGCGCCACGAACTCTTCGCAGTCGTGTTCTCGGACGTCTCCAGGGCGTTCCACAGCGTGTGCACTGCGGCGTCCTGTATAAACTCCTTGCACACAGTTTTCACTGTCACACGTCGGCCACTCCTTCCAAAGCAAACTTGCCAACCAGACGTTTCAAGTGAGGGCCCAATATGGAGTCTCCACGGTGTGCCGTATCCAGCCAGGTGTACTTCAAGGATAGCTAGCGACTTGGCCGAACCTCTACACTATACACAGCGCACGACTCGAAAACAGATTATGCACAGCTTGCACTGTACGCTGAAGACTCCACAGATTCTATGCGCACTATATAAAGATATCATATGCAAAGTCGCCCCTAACGCGCCTGCAATCACATCACTGCATGTGTCGATTGGCGACAGGTTCAGTTTCAGTGTCGGCCAGACACGGTGCCTTATAATCGCATGTCGCCTTTCTGCTGTGAAACTGCTGCCAGTCGAAAATGGGGTGCAAAAGTTAAGGACATAAGTAAAATTCGCATGATATGGCAATGCCAACTTCCATAGCTCCATGAAATTTCCGTCATACAACCAACTTTTACCGTATAATACAGGAAGTAGTTAAAAAAATACTCAACGAAACTTACATTCGAAGACAATAATTACACTTTCTATTCGTTTTGGTCCCCTGGATATTACAAAAGCTGGAACATTGTTCTTAATAGCATGCATGATCTCCACGGACCGAAAGGTCGTTGAAGAATTGCTGTGGAAGGGCTTTTCATTTCGCCATCAATGTGGAATGATTGTTGGTAGATATGGACGTGCTGCAGTATGCCTCCCCGAAGCAATCTGCAAGGACTTGTTTGGATTTAATACGAAGAAAAGGCAGAATAGTCTATTTGCTGAACAACATCTTGTTCCACGGGTTCCTCCACAGCCGCTGTTC